>NC_044355.1:20478872-21115747 GCF_007364275.1 Archocentrus centrarchus | reverse complement strand
TGTGATCTTTAGACTGGCGTCAGATTTACATTCCATCAGCTCATTTGATAAAATCCCAACTCCTTCTGTATGGAAACCAAATATGGTCACATGTATAGCAGCAAGGTAACACATCTGAATGTGTAGCATCATGCAAGTGAGTTAATTTCCCTGACATGGTGCATCCTGCAGTGTGACTATTACGCACATGCAAATTGCTGTGTTGATGCTAAAATTATACACTCAGCCACTTTATTAGGCACACCTCTTCAACTTCTCATTAATGCAAATATTTAGACAGGTAACTCAGTGCGTTTAGGGACATAGACATGGTCAATATGACCTGTTGAAGTTCAAACCGGGCATCAGAATGGGGAAGAAAGGTGATTTCAGTGACTTTGAACATGATATGGTTCTTGATGGCAGATGGGCTGCTGACCAACTAGGATTTTCCTGCACAATATGGTTTGTAGAGAATGGTCTGGAAGAGAGAAAATATCCAGTGAGCAGCAGTTCTCTGGGCAACTTGAGAACCCTGTTGAGGTCTGAGGAGAATGGCCAGACTGCTTTGAGCTGACAGGAAGGCAGCAGTAACTCAAATAACTACTCGTTAGAACCAAAGTATGCAGAAGAGCATCTCCGAATGCACAACAAGTTGACTCTTGAAGCTACAGTAGCAGAAGATCAAATTTGCTGAGAACAGGGGACCGTCAATATGGACCAAAATCTCAGAGGAATGTTTGCAGCACCTTGTTGAATCCATGCCACAAGGAATTAAAGAAGGTTTGAAGGCAAAATAGGGCCCAAACCAAGGTGTAACTAATGAAGTGTCCAGTGAGCACATCCCTAATGTAGTTAAAACCCAATTTTCTAATTCACTGTATCTGTTATTGCACCAAGTAAATGTTGTGAGTTTAGTGTGAATTCCCCAAACCAAATTTTGATAACAGTGTTATGTAAGTCATGACAAAAAGTAGCTACATTACTGTTACTGGCTCTAACATCAAATGCTGACATGTATCAAATATCTGCAGTGATTTTTGCAGATGGGATGATATTGGATTATGACAGCTATCTTCAATCGAATGCTTTCTAGCAGCTTGTTCATCTAACTCAATTAACGTTATTTCAAAAAGGACTCAAATCCAATTCCTGTTCCCATTTCTTTGAGCAAAAATCAATGTAATTGTTAATTTTGGCAATACTGTATTAACTTCAGCGAGAAATGCTTGCAGGCATCTAACCGCAACTAGATTAACTTATTATGCAAGCAGAAAACATACTTCTCATCTCCGGATGGAAAATCTTGGGTTTGTTAACCCAGCTTACAATGAGAAGTAATAACATCCTCAGAGAGAAGACAACTTTTTTTTTTTTTCCCTCCCCATAAGGTAACGTTTTGTTCCAGCTGCAGACTCACAGCAAATCAGGCTTACCCTCTGGCACAATGACCGGATAGCAAAACAATATTTCTGAGTGGAATATCCAAATTTTAAATCAATCTCGTCTCTATTGGCTGTTCAGGGTGAAGTGTGAAATGAGGGACACGAGTATTTGTATTTCTAGGTTTAAGCCGTAGCTGTCAACTTGGGGTTTATACATACACTTGAGTTATGTGAACTCTTTCACCCACACACAGTTGTGTAACTGCAAATCTCTGTGCAAGTTTTCTTTATGCCCTCATACACTGAAAAATTATTTGTCCAAAATCTTTTTCTGTGCGTTTCTGAATTGCTGTATACTTTTTTTTTTTTTTTTTTGGGGGGGGGGGATCCATTTGTTCTGTTGTATACTTTTTACACACTGAACTATTTGAATTCATTTGATCAAAGTGTTTTAACACATTCACACGTGTGAATCCATTCACACCAAATGTTTTCTCACATTTAGATGTGGTGATACACAGCTACAGCTCTTATGACCCTTTTTTTGTTACCATATCTCAGGCAACCCATTCACCCGGGCAAAGATCTGTTAAAACCATCTGCAGGGGACATATTGAGTAAAAGAAGACATGATGAGTAAAGCGAATCTGTTCTTGGTCAGAGAATCTTGCACCACCCCTGACTTAATATTATGTGATGCATTTATTTTTACCCCTCTCCTCCATTGCGGATCAATGTCTTTAATCTCATCGTGACAGAACTTGGAGGATTTTTCATGTGGGAGGAAACGGATCATAAATAGAATCTCAAAAGTTTACTTATTTGAAGTTGACCTCAGTATGAAAAGCAGTTGGTTGATCCCAAACGCTACATTTTATACGGAGACAATACAGATCTCAAACAGATTGATGTTTATATGTGGAGAACTGAATCATAAAATGTTATGACACAGAATGTGTCCTGGATTATGCAAGACCATCTGAGACCAAATTTGACAAGACATTTTCTCCTGTCCTGAACATTAAGTGCCACCTGTCAACTAACCCTTATGTTAGTTAACCCGACCATAATGCTGACTACAACACACAGACGCTACATTTCCAATAGATTGCCTAAGATAAGGCAGTGGAAACACAAAGCATTTCATTAGGTGACTTTACAGTGGAATTAAAAGTAACACCGTGCTGTACTGAATAAGTACCACAGATGTAACACTCCTTCAATAAACTATTATCACCAATACTTAACCACACAGTGCAGCTAATGTATGGTAATACGATGTAAATGTTAATGTCAGAGTAATGAACACCTTGTTGAATAACACTGTAATTCACCGGAGGAACAGAGCGACAAATTCATCTGAAAGCAGATTAAACCAGACACAGTTTCCTCTTCAAAATCCTCAAGAAACAGGTGTAGAACATGCAGGGTTATAACTGGAGCAGTCTGGATTCTCCCTGCTGTAAGTGTTGTTTTTCTTCCCCCCATTTTCTGAATTCTATTGGACTGAACAGATGGTTATTTTGCGGGTCGACAATGGTTTTGTCTTTTCTGACTGCTCTTCCATGAAATTTGCAGAAAAAGTCAAATCAATCCCCCCCTCCGACTCACTTCAACCTCCAGAATTTAAAAAAAAAACTTTTTTTTTAATAACGCAGAAAGGGCCCTCTTGCTTTTTCCGTCCTGGTCCAGAGGAAATCTAGATATGCCGATGCACTATATGATAAGATATTTAGAAGCCTGGTGCTATGCAATTAAGTTAACCTTTTGAAGCCCTGGGTTTCTCTTGGAGAGTCAAGAGGCTCCAAAGTGAAGCCAGGATAGCGCAAATGCACCTGCTGGCTTTGAAGGAAATTTTAATTTAGCTGCATCATCAGCGTCAGTATGATATAAGGGCATCATTAGTCTTTCATTCATTGGGGTCCCTCAGTCAGCAGACCAGGACAGCTTGGACATCTGTGGAGTCTGTGGGATCTATCACAGCAGCATTTGTGACAGTAATCAGTTAACTTTAGTGAAATTAGTGGGATCTGTGGATTCACTCCTAGAGGCAGAATTCATTTGCATATTTGTGTTAAGAAGCTTCTCACCGACCGGACAAAACAGGAACTGTGTTTGTCATTTCATCAACTAGTGAACCAACAGACAGTCGCTGTCTGATAATGTCATCTGGGCCTGTCGATATTTACTGACATTTCCTTATTAACTAACTAATGAGCAGCAAATTAGTTAATTAATAAGAAGGAATAATATAATATAATATAGTGTAATACATTGATGTATGCGGTCACACCTACGGCATATTTGCACTTCTTTTAATGTCACTGTGTCCAGCGTTGTGTACATACTGCATCAACAGTCGTACTGAATACAAATGCCATCTGTTATCAGGAGTTGTAAATCCTGGAATAAATTCTACAAACAGGGCGATATGGCTTCTAGAGGCAGCATCCCTCAGGCACAAGTGCAGCTAAGAGACGACTATGATGCATGGCATTTACCCGAAGGGCCGGAATATAAGATATATTGGAGCAATTTTGATTTATGATGTTTTCTTTTGCATGGTTGACCTATGTGCGTTAGGAGGAATTAGGAAACCATTCCTCAGTGCAGAAGTTGGACTCGTGCTTGGTGTTTGTTGAGTCTTTACATCTCTAACAGATGTGAATTAATCACAGTGGCATTTCTCTCGATGGCGGGATGAATGGCAACAGCACATGGACGTGGCTGAACATTGGAAAGTTTATGATCAAATAACAGCGTTTTGGGGATTTTTTTTTTTTCCTTAAGCTCTTGACATGCATCTCCTTCAACTCTGATGTGACTACGTTCATTAAGAGGTTAATTAAAAGACTTGGCTTTCTTCTAAAGCAATTAACTTTACTTCTGTTTTATGCCATTTGCTTTCTCCAACTGACTGAGTGCAATTTGTCTAATTAAAAAAAAAACATTATACAAGCTGGCTACATTATGGGGTGGTGGTAGCAATACGTGCATATTGATAAGCTTAAACAAAAGTAAACACATTAGAAGTAAAATAGCTCTTAAGCCAGTTAAGGAGTAAAAACCTTTGAACCATTACACTGAACACTTCTCAGCTGCTAACACCAGTCCAGAAACACCAGCTCCAGCAGCTCAGAGCAACCCCACCGAGGGTCCCGAACCTCTGTTTGTCTCTGTGGGAAAGCAGCTCTATGGTGCACAAGCCCTGGGTAAATGCCCGCGCACAGAGGCCGATACAGGTCATGTCCGTAACAGTGGAAAGATCGCTGATTTACGAGGTTGAATTTAGTACCTATTGAGTGCAATTACATACAGTACAGGCAGCAGCCATTTTGTGCTCTAGAAATTTTGAGCTAGTGATATCAAAGTGAATAGGATGGCTTCTAAATATGCTGCTGTCAGAATGAATTAATAGATGGCACCCAGAAATGTAATGCTGTAACAAATATTCTACTTTCAAGAACATGCAGAGGAGATGGCCCTCTGTAGAGATGTATAAATACATTTGAGTTATATGCAGTGCTATTTCAATAATGAAATTGCCATATTCTGTGGCGACTTGTGCTTCACTGATGATGCATGCTGCTGATCATCTCTGGATGCGACTGAACAAACACCAACATTTAATCAGTTTAAAGCTCCCTCTTTCTACAGTGCTGGAACCTTTGGACCATGAAGCTTTGATCTCTCTTGTAGTTTAGCGCTGTGCTTTGTGCATGTGACGGGGCATTTCGTGCATATAGACAAGACAAGGATTTAGATAGAAAGATACTTTCTGCCAGGTCTAATTTAATGCACAAAATCTCAGAAATTGTTTTTGTTTTAATCTTCAAATATTCTGTTTCGAAAGCGTGGCTTTGTGAACTTTTTAGAAAGAAAATGTAACAACACCATTTGTTTGATTATTTCAATTAGGGCAGCAGGAAGAAACGAGAGAGCTGCCTTAAACTGGCTGAAATATGCTGCTCATCCATTAGCTTAAGCTAATGAATCACAGTAAGATAAATGACAGTTGGCTAACCTGTAAAATGGTCCTCTCTTTTAACAGGCAAATAGCCTTACATTGTACTCAGGAAAAGAGCTCAATTTATTGCCACCTTCATGTGAATGCAAATGAGGTGCAATCAATACGTCCAAAGTCTGACATGTCATTAATAATAAGTGGCCTTAGAAAAAAAAAAAAAACACAACAAAAAAACCCCACACCAACATTAATATAATGCCGGCAATTACAAAGAACATAAATGAACAAATCCCCATGAGACGAGGACAGTTGTAATTAGATAATAACCAGCTACAGTAAAAATTTTAAACACCGCTGTTTAGAAATGTTGGAAAAGGTGTCAAACAGAATGACATCACAATGGCTCGTGCAATTAATTGCTCTTCCATTACCAAGACCTACACAATCCAAGTAATATGACTGGCTGCAAATGAATGAATGAACTCACACAGATCACTCTCCCCTCTTGCGTACCCATTTGGTTACCAAAAATAGGATTTCTAGATTGGATTAAAAACACACACACACACACACGCGTACTTCAATAATGACTATGCCAAAAAAGCCCAACCACAAAACCAAACAAACAACATGACCCAACTCCTTTGAAACGTCAACAGACAAGGAAATGGAGGCAATCCAACCGTAGTGAAACAGCAGGACTGAGTGAATGGGAGATTCAAGGTGGCTGCAGAAAAAGGAGAAGTGAGAGATTTATGCTAAACGTGTGCTGACTGACAAAGCAACATCTTCTCAAGGCTCTGCAGGAGATCGGCCTAAATCCTTCTCATAAATTTTATATTAATGCCAGAGGTAACCAAGGTTGTTTTTCCCAGTATTTCTCCAGGTCCATTAAACACATCTAATATATTTCAACATTCTCCTATTTCCTCATCTAAGTAGCGCCGCTGAATTGCAAAACTTGTACATAAGAGAATGTTTATTCCTTGCAGAGCCTGATGAGACTTCAGTGGCTATGCGCCGTTGTTAAGGTTGACTGGTTTAAAGATAAAAAAAAAAAAAAAAAAGCTAACAGACTCACCTTCCTCTGCACCTGTAGCTACTGTAACCTTGCCATTTCATGAGATAATAAGACGAGCTGTCTAAGTGGGGAAGATTGGGGAAGGGGGGGGGCAATCGTTCTCAGATCTCGCTTACGGCTCTGTTGTAGTTTATTCCTCAGGAATGAGAATTCGACTTGATAACAAATCACAAAACCTTTTATTCCCAGAAAATATGAGAGCTGTCTATCATCAGCTCGGCTGTGAGTAAGAGAAAAGGGTGCAATTTGTTAACTTCTGAGCAACCGTCTGCAGCAGGTAATGCCAAGTTTCTCCTTTCACACCTTCCTTGGCTGGCCTATTTTAAGATGTGGAGCGCTTTCCCCTCCTAATTCCCAGTACAACAAATCCCAAAGCAACAGACTGCAGTCACTGCCATTAAATACAGTGGCTACCATGGAAACTACCCTGAACTTCAGGATTCGTATACCACATAACTAGATAATAGTAAAACCACTAAGGTAGTCTATATTCCTGTAACTAATTAACATAATGTACCACATGAATAATAGACCTACATACGAGGAATGTGTTCTCCCCCTTAGTGAACACACATACTGTGTCCCACTGTTGTTCACTGACAAACTATATTAGCAGATCACTTAGTCACTGTACGTGCTCGAGGTGCATTCGAATGCTTCGCTCTAAACAAAGAGGCGCCCGAGCTCAAGACGGTGAACAGCAGCAACTTTGACTAAAGTGCAAAATGGGTTTCGACATACAACACTCTTCTCAGTCAAAATGGTGGCTTACTCTTTTTCACAAGGAGAGGAAGAAAACATGTCTCCCAGCTAGACAGGAGCAACAGCGGTGGTTTGATCTCTGCTTGAGCTCCACTTTTCAATTGCTAGTCACAAAGATGTAAGAGCATATGTCTGGCATTTAACAGCCATGAAAAACAGTCATGGAAGATGCTGGGAAGGGAGACAGTGACTTTATTCTGAGGAGGAGGGGGGAAAAAAAAAAAAAAAAAAAGCATCTCACTTGTCAAAAACATGCTGATAGACAAAACATTGGAACACACACTCAGACAATTAAAAAAGCTCGGGAGACGGCGGACTGATTGTTTATCTGCATCGCGGCATAGAGAATTGAAATCCACAGCCACAGATAAGACATCAGTCTTCCTCAGTGGGCTGCGTAAATAAATCTGATTATGGGCAGAATCATTTCCCCTTTAGAATTGTTTTATCTGCTCATTCCATGCCTCAGCACCAGATAGCTCACAGAGTGCTTGGCACAAGGTGACGGTTTGCCTAGTGCTTGTTTCACATCAGGCCTGCTGCCTGCGGAACGATGCCATATCCGATTCAAACTTCAAATTATCTGTAAAAGAAACACATGTCCAGTCATCTTGCATTACCAGCATATCATATAATTGTTGGAAATCGAGATAATGACTGTGGCTAATTAAAGAGTGAAATCCAGCTGAATCTAACAGTTATGTTCAGTTATAGTTAGGTCTTTAAAAAAAAAACAAATGTCTTCAAATGCTGAAAACGATTACTTTGTTTTTATTATTACATTGGGTAAAGCGCTAAAAAGCAATTTAATTATAAAAATACTAGAAGCAAATAGTTTTTCTTCATCAACTAACTGATCAATATTTCAGCTTTAGTGGAAAACTGGTTTTTACTTTACTCTGACCGGCTCCATGGTGTAGTAGTTGACACATTTGCCTAAAGTGAAAAAAAGATCCCTAGTTTGAGACCAGGAGGATACACAAAAACCCCACCTCAGGAGGTCTCAAGCTAATGTGCTCTTAGTGGCAGTCCCAAGCCCAGATAAATGGGAGGGCTGCATCAGGAAGGGCATCCGGCATAAAGTCTGTGCTGAATCAAGCATGTGGATCCAGTGCTGTGATTCCTTGGAAAGTAAGAAAGCAACAAAACGTACCCCAAACATAGACTTTAATATACCCGTACAGCCAAATAAACACCCAACAAAGCATACCTGGTGGCTCATTTTTTACGTGTCTAGAAGAACACAATCAGCTTTTGATTCATTTACAAACAACCCGCTTGCAGTTTTTTTTTTTTTTTGGAAGTTCGGTCATTTTGAACCAGCCAACCCCAGCCCTTTCCATCTTGTGTTTCCCTACTGGCTGGCCTGCCTGCCATGTCACTTCTGTGGTGGTTCTCGATCATTATTCAGCTGCTCCTCCGGTCCAGGTCAGGCAGATTTCAAGTCCACCGTCTTGGACTCCAGCTGGTGACGGTAGTTCTTCCGCTCTTGAGATTACTCTAACCAAGAATGCAGCACGGGAACTGCTTCATGCGACACTACGCCGAACTAACAGAGGCTGGAGTGAAAAATAAGGACTACCATCTGCGCTCCAAGACCACGGACTTGTTGTCCATCTGTGGGATGAGAGACTCTCTGAAGAGGCAGCTGATTATTCCTCTCTTATTTGTTCCAAAGAATTTATAAATTAAAATATTTACTGAGAAGCACCTTATAAAAAGGTATTATTTAGTGCACATGTGCCACCTTACACACACACACTTTGAACTCAAAATGTTTAAGCACACAACATTTATTCAGTTTTTCCTTCAGCACTTGACAAAGTCAATTTTAGGCTTCATAGTCTGCAAGGGAGATTGGTTTGGCAGTGCTGTGGTGGAAGGAACAAAACTGTTTATACTGGTGTAATTACAGTTCTAATATTAAAGCAAATTAACACATTTAATCAAAAGCAAATCCATGAAAAACCTGATAATAGGGTGTCTATGCCTAGAACAGCTGTGAAACTTCTCAATTCTCAAATAATTTAAATTATATGTACTGCAGGTCATTCCTGCTTAGAACTGTCTTATAATTTCAGCACACTTAAAGCCTCTGAATATTTGATGCAGTCAAGAAAGATTTTTTTTTTATACAGATGTGGATAAATGAGATAATGTAATACTGGAGTCTGCTAAGCTTTTGCACAAATCCTACTGTTCATTTTAACTGTTTGTAATGTGTTAGAATCCTTTTAAGCCAAAACTGATTTGCAGGAGTTTCTCTGTTAGATCTGATAAAGCATTAAAGGCATTCAAACTGAGGTCAGTTCTCTTGGGTGACCTGAATAAGCATTGACAGCCACTAAAATGAATTTGGGCAAATCAGACAAGCCAGCAGCTGAGCACATCTACATTGGTCGAGCCCGGTGACAAAGCATTCCCTTAAAACACACCAGATAAAAGAATAATTTGGTCCAATTTCGCTGGAGGGATGCTTATCTCAGAATTCAAATAAGGTCAAAAGAGAAAACAGTCAGGGTAGGTGATAAGATCATGGTGGAAAAGCAAAATAAACTCTGTAACCCCTGTGAAAATGAGTTATGCTCTGGATCCTTGTAGATGTTGTTCTGCCTCTTATTGCCATTTACCTCCAGTAAGGGCAACATGAGTCACCAAAATGAAGGTAAATAAATAACTGATGAGTGCAATAAAAAGGAAATGCAGAAGTTAGGCTTATCAGAACAAAACAACAGCTAAATTTCTACAACAGAACGACCACGATAAGAAAACTGGACCTCAGAGGAAATAATAACCACGATTCATAAATCATCCCAGATTAAATGTTAGCATACTGTACTTTAGAGTAATCTTTTCCATAGCAGGCACTTGTTGTTTTCAAAATTTATCAGGAATATTGTGAGTGTGTGTTCAGAGTGGGAGGGAGAGGGAAACTTTTCTTTTTTTTTTTTTTTAAAGCACCTTTAGTTGCATCCCCAGCACAACACTAGGTTATTGTTAAGAAACAACAACAAAAAATAGACTTCTAAAAGTTTAGAATTCAAACTATTTGATAAATGATGTCAAGAAAAGGACAAAAACTGGGGGAGCGTATAAACTAAACGACTCAGATCTTATAGAAGTTGGGTTCATGTCCCGGCAGCAATGAGCCGCGGCAGAGAAAATGCACAACGAGACAGTAATGAAAAAAAGTGTGCTTCCATCAGCTTACTGCTTCACCTGTCTTTGGCTGAAGAAAGAAAGATTGCCGCAACAGAACTGTCTATCACTTATGAACTGCAGCCCATCAGAGCAGAATTTCTTTCAGAAGACAAAAAGCGGATCACAACACTTTCTCAGCACAGACCGTCGCTGTTTTTGATCAATCACCAAAGATCTGAGAGAGTTACTGACACGGGAAGATGTGAGGTAACTGATTGACAAATCATATATATATTTAAAAACTTTATCAATATCCACTTCTGTTAACAGCAATTTAAGGGCATAAAATATTGCTGCAGTCTTGATTAGGGCTGGAACATTTTTTTTTTCTTTTTGGTGAATATCTCTTTGGGTCCTTAAAATGTGACTTATGGTACTTTAGCTGACATCATCATTCAGGGTTCTAGCCACAAAATTGGCATGATCGTGTCTGTGTGTGTTCCCGTCTTGGTACCAACCAAATGTACTGAACCTAATGCTTGCCAATGCTAATGGCTTTGGGGCTAGCTAACTGTTATGATAGCGATCTTTTCTGGTAGCTAACTGGTGAAATTCTCAGCCTGGTGCGACAGCACCTCAGCAGGGTGCAGCGCTGGGCGATCAACCATTGGCTAGAACCCTGAGGCTGCTTGATTACGAGGGGGAAAAACAACAACAAAAAAACTAATTATGAATATTTTGGTTTAACTCCATCTATCCACTTTTTTACTGTTTTTCAAAATCAGAACTGCAAGGGGGCGCTACACCCTATTCCAGCTGTCACAGAAGAGGCAGGGTACACCCTTACCAAGGCCAATTATTGTTATCTCAATTATTGAACACATTTATTTACGTAACAAACGTGCTTTTATTAGATTTTACTTTGAGTCTTTTTGTAGGGGATTTTTTACATTTTAAACTGGAAACCTAATAGATAAATATCAAAAATAGAGGTGGGCCTGGTCGGGAACAAGGTATGTCAGACTGGGAGTTGGGTCGAGACTTGTGGGTGTTTTTGGCTACCCAGAAACTTTTTAACTTCCTTTAGATAAAGCTGGCTGACAAAAGGCTCTTTCCATCATCATGACTAAAGCTGAGCTACATGATGAGTGAGACTGGGCTTTGAGGTAGGGGAGATAAAGGAAAAGGGCACGCTTGATTTATAAACACAATACAAATCGAGAGCTTCGCAGTAAAAACAAATGGAAATAAAAAAAAGGACTCATTTTATTCCCATCATCATGTTTTCATAATTGTTGAAAGCCAAAATTGTAATTGAAATTAAAATCAGATTTATCGCTCATCCCCAATAGAGATGCAGATGATCATAGTGGGGATAGTTGCTGGGAAAAACCTATCTATATTCAAGGATGTTTCCCCATTTGGCAGTTCTTACAGATAATCACACTTGGCTGTGGTTGCTGTTGCTACCTCAGTTAAACCCCGACGTGCTCAGACATAGTTCCAAACAACAAGAAGATGGTGAGTGGTAAACTGAAATCCCAGCTTCAAAACTCTCAGAAAGTCCTTCAATTTGATCTTGCAAATGTGTCACTTGATGCCGTTGTTTTTCTATCTGCCTGGTTAACGATACAGCAGCTCTATCTGTCCCCCAAATACCTGGTAACTCTGAAATCGTCTGTTAAAAGTTTGGTATTGTTTTGATTTTTCTTCCATTCATCCAAATCTGATTTTTGTAATCAGATTGGAATTCCATTTGTACATTATGATTCCCAGCAAATCTTAAAGTCACATATTTGATATCACACCGAATATAAACAAACAAACAAACTAAAACTAGAGACATGCTCAACTAGTTTACTAGATGATTACATGTTGCTACCCTTTCTAGTAAGCATTAGAAACACTACTCAGTTACATCGTTTTCCTACATTTTCTTACTTCTGGATTGTTTTCCCTCCCATTTAGTAAAATTACTCACCAATAAAATTCCAAGAAAAAAAAACAAAAAAAAAAAACTGTCACTTTAATGACTCAGTCAGACTAGAGTAAAAATAAGATGGCAACGTCCTTGTGACGAGAGGGAAAAAAAAATAAATGAACAAATGAAGAAGCACTCAGAGAGCGCAAACCTCCACCAAGGCAGCTCACTCTCTGGGCAGTATTTGTTTTTAAGGGGATAGTATTTTGTATTTATTCATTTGTAGTTCATTCATTTGAAGTTTGCAGTGCAGTACAAATCGGATAAGGGCAGCATGACAGATAATTACTCTGATTATATAAATATTATGTGGGAGTAGGTAACGGATAATAGGTATTTATTTGTAAATAACTGGACATGAATAACTTGAGCTTATTATATAATATTATGCTAAAGTACATTTCTAACTAACCAGGCAGCTCATTCTCTTTCTCTCTACAATACTTTCTGTAAGGATCGAACACATTTTGGGGTCAACTTGAAAGAACGGCAGATGTGAAACGTGAAAGTGAGGTCATGTTTAAAATGCCCATATGCTGTATCATTTCCTAAATGTTGCCAATACAAATAAAGGCAGTTAAATTTTAAGCAGCGTTTTAAAGATAAAATACATTTTATGAAAGTTTGAACCTATTTGACCTTAAAGAAGAGGTCAAAGGTCCAAGGTAACGTGATATTTAGAATCCCCATATATCATTCCTTATATGCCTACATCAATACAAACAATGGCAGCAAGGAACACAGTTTTAAATAGTTCTACACAGCATTATTATCACTATGACCTTCAGATCAGTCTATTGACTCTGAAGGAGAGGTCAGAGGTCAAATGTGACATATTAAATCTTTATACATACTTTCTATATGTTGACAAAACACATCACACATGAAGATGATGAAATTACCCCCCCCCCCCCCCCCCCCCATGGAGCCAGGTAGGTTTGAATAGCCTTTTTTTCCCTTAAAAAATGAAATCATCTTTAAAAAATGCATTTTGTAGTTACTTTTGTTATCTTTGAATAATATTAAAATTTGTTTGATGATCTGAAACACTGATGTCTATGACATAGGCAAAAAACTAAGAAATCATAAAGAGGGTACTTTAGATGAAGGTCAGAGGGTTCAAAGGTCGTCTTAAGTGAATCAAATTTAGTTCTCACTTCTAAGCCTCACTTTCCACTTCCTCTGTATTTGCACACATTGTTAACTGATACATATGCCTCTATAAAAAAAAATGCTGACATTACCATTGTGCTTGGTTAGTAAGGCGTCCCAGTGAATGATTCAGTAATTTCACTGTTTCAGCATTTAAAAAAAAAAAAAAAAACCCAAAACATCATAAATACATTTTAGTCTATCATGTCAGCCAAGTGTTTTCTGTGAAAACACAACCTAATTAGCCCACTTCAGTTTTTATGTGAACGAGTCAGAAAAGTACAGTTTCAGAGCCTGATCGTTAATCACCGGTTAGATAAACACATACAGCTGCAGAAAGAAAAATTACAATTAAACCTTAAACACAAGTAGTGCACAGATGCACAGCAGAAAAGAACAGGAGGAGCAAACAGTAACTCTAAGCTCGACAATTTCTCACAGCTGCTGCTTGCTGCCGCCGACAGCAACGCAGTCAGAGCGGTGGTCAATAAACTGAGATGTGAGAGTGAGTGCAATTTCCCATTGTTCTGAGGCGCGCATACATAAACGCAAAACCAAACGCTAAGCAATATATTCGGCTGCCACGGCGCGCGCAGTAAATGATGATAATGCAAATGACTATATGCCAAGAGAGTAAGCCGGTCGCACCTGTAAGGTCTGTGGTCATTTGTTATGCGACTGCCGGGGCCATAATGAGCAATAGGCAACCTGTGAGAGTGAGCCTGATTAGTTTTGCCCCTTGTGTTGCATTATCTGGCTGACCTGTCACAGTTGCATCACAGAGGGGTTTACTGGATTTAGAGGCCGGGTTGTTGCGGTTTAAACTGTCGTGGATGCTGATCAGTATTACGGTGTGGTGTGTAAATGACCACAGTGTCTTCACTGGTGTCTCACTTTAACACACGTCTGCTGTGAGTGTGCATGCTAACACTGCTTTCATGTTGAATCTGGGTTGGGGGCATGTCACCCTAGCATTCAAACAAACAGTGACTACTACATGGCCAGCAGTATGTGGGCTTCAAATAGCGCTCAATGAAAAAAATAAAAATTGCTAAACGAATTATTCAAAACCTTGCTGCCATGCTTGCCCTCTGTAAAGGCTTTTCATAATGTTTTGGAACATGGCTGCAGACATTTGCTCCCATTCATCCCTAAGAGCATTAGGACCTGTGTCCACAGAGTGCTTTTTGTGCTAGCAGAGTCTATTTTCTATACAAATCCTATAAAATTTAGCGTTGACAGCACCCACAGCTCTGTGCAACTTTTTTTTCCTTCCCCCTCTTTCCACAGCACTCACTGTGCTTTGAGTTGAAAATAGTTAAACTGCTCGTCAATGTCGGTTCTTTCTAACAGACCAGTCAAAGTCAAGAAGGAGCAGGATTTGCAATACAAACGCTGTCAGCAGTGGCAGAGGTGAAACTAATCCAGGCTGTCACAGAAAACTCTGTTATTTACAATCTAGTATTTAATACGTTTTTTTTTTTTTTTAAACTTAGCAACAGCAAATGCTTGAGAGAAGCACTCTGAAAATGAGGTCATGGGCACTTCCACCCGTCGAACCTGGAAAATCATTTCCTTTCATTGCCCATATTTTATGCATCGAGCATGTTGTAGCAAAGTTTAAGGCACAGTAGTGTCCAAAGTTGTGTTTTACACTTAAGAGTTCATATTTCACAAACTAAGGGGGGGGGGGGGGGGGGGTCAGAGGAGCATAAAGGAGATGAAAGCAGGAAAAATGATTAGTTATTCTAAACTAAAATAAGCATATGGTTTTTAAAAAATATAGGTTTTAATACATTTGGCTCTCATTTCTATTCTTCTGGCCAAAATATAGGTCCATACAAAAAGCACATAAATTATATGAATGTATATATACGCAGTATGAATACTGCTATTCCCACGAGGCCAACTTCATTCCTTGCTGGACTGTGCTCATGCATTTTTCAGGGCCACAGGTAAGCTGCTTAAAACTCCACCTCTCAAAATGGGACTAGTGGACGATAATTCAATAAAGTACAGCTCTCAGAAAGATCGTGCCTTCTGGTCTCTCCCTTTTGTGAAACCACGACACCGCCTGAAATCTACAATGACAAAACAGACAGCTGTTAACTGGGAATTTGGCATTGAGGAGAATCGGGTCCCAGCGCACGCACCCATCCTGGTGCTCCCGCATCATCACAGTGACAGCGCTCGCAAGTCGAAGACTGTGGTGGTGGTGGGCCTCAAACGTTAATGTTTCATTCATCAGACCTCCGCACCCTGCCTCCGCTGCAGTATGAAAACATAACTGTAATGAAAATTCTATTGATCGGAGTCGCTTCCTTTTAGACAAATTGCACTGTTTTCTCAGCCTTTCAGTGTTTGGAAGGCAAATGTAAAGAGCAAAGATGAAAGCCCTCGAGACATCATAGTCAATGCTCCATCATGACAGGCAGACCTTGTCTCAACTTAAGCTACAGAGGAAACCCTTCTGCAGAGCAGCAGATAAGATTTTTCTAAGGCATTTACCAACACTGATCAAAAAGCTAATGAATTACTGTATTTAATGACTAGTCTGGATAATAAGGTTTCTAATTTTACCATACAAAGACATTACAGTAAGTTTCCCAGCCTTGTAATGGTGCCATTTAATTAAAGGAGAATTCCAGTCATGTCAAATATTTTGGCAATTGTGCACGTGCTTCAAAGCTGTGACAGTGTAGCCTGTTCAAGTTAACAGCTGCTGCCACCAAGAATTAGGAAGCCCTCTCTCCCACCTCCCCAAATACACCTAGATAATTCTGGAGGCAGGGCAGGCTTTGTGGTTTGAGTGAGATCATCCCAGCTTTGATTTACCACCACCCCTGCAGAAATGTCCTTGATCAGGCTGCAGCTACAGGGGAGCTGCTCCTGGCTGCCCCTGTGTGCTCACCCCCTTTGCTGCAATGCAAACACGCACATCTCAGAGGAAAAAAAGCCCCCCAAAAAAAAGAAAGAAAGAAAGCTCATTTCAAAGCTGCGCTGCTCGTGTTAGTGCACTGGTTAGTTAGCCTTCCCGTGTCTAGTCTCAGAGGCTTCCAAGGCATCAAGACGGAAATTTTTAGAGATTTCTGACTTCATCACCCCTGCCAGCCGTCATTAGGGAATGGAAAGACAAAGAAAACTATTTTTGAAGTACTGTACGCGGTCTCGGAGGAGACGCTTGCAAAGCTAACATGCATGAAGAAACAAGACAGACAGAGAGTGTGGATAACCATCTTTCCCATGTGAAGTCCTCCTGCATTTCTAAATTAAAGATAGGGAGATAGCACTGCTGCAATCTCTGTTTGGAATCTCCGTTCTCTGGTGAAGTAAATGGACTTAAAGGAAATAGATCAGGCCAGCATCTCTGGGGTCAAGGGTTTATTTAATGAAGTCATATCAGTGATGCCTACGCCTCTGTGTTATCTTCAGGTGGCATTTATATCAATGGGGCAGTTGTGAAGTTCAAGTAAATAACCACCATATTCTTACAAAAGGCCACTTCCATTTTTTTCTTCTCCCAATCACCAGTAAAGATCAGTGATGGAGATTATTTCAAGATGACAATATTTCTATTAAACTGAATATAATTCTTTTTGTCAATATTTCCCATTATTATTATAAAGAGACACAGAGCCCGTCCAAAATGCATTCAAAGAGGGCTTCTTAGAATACAATCTCAATTCTCAAATTATTACACATAGTTAACTGAGGATTGGTTGCTATTTTAAAAAAAAAAAAAAAACCCAACAAACTATGCCAACTGGGGTGAAACTTTAAACTCCGAAACCTCAAATTCTACCGCTGTGCTACCAACTGTTCATGGTGAATAACAAAATGTGTGGGTGGGGACTGTGCAAGCAGTTCTGTTTCTATAAACATATCATGAACATGACTTTCAACTGACAGAGATTTACAACTGGGTTTTGTATTTTAGGAGGCATTTGGATCTTTATGTAAAAGCGGAGTGAAGGAAGAGCCACGAAATGCAGTGAAGATATGTGCTAAAAATAAAAAAATATATATACAGTAACACACATTATTTCACTCGTGTGTGTTTTTGTGTGTGTGCCATAGCTTGGGGGGTGTAAAAAAAAACAAAAAACATACAGTGTAGATTTCCTCCAGTGTGTTTGCATCTCTTTCTGGCTGTGGATAGGTGGGACATTCATGGTAACCCGGAGCAATAAAGCAATCAGTAAAAATGAAAGAATAAGCCCTAATTTGAGGATAAACTGACACAGGAGCTTTGACAGCAATAACCCGACATGCAGGGGAATTAACCAGGGTATTACTGCTAAACCTGTGGGCCTGTGCAGCCTCTGCAGGGAAACTTAGACTTAAGGACCAGTACGTGCTGTGACCTAGGAATGCTTTGCCTGTTATTGGGGGGGTGTGTGTCTAATCTTGAACCTGGAAATAACTAAAGTGCTTTTTTTTTTTTTTTTTTTTTTTTTTTTAAATGGGATATCATTCAAATCTATCAGAATAATTAGCAGCTCCAGCCCAGAAACGAGAACTAGCAAATATCATGACGTGTGTGTGTGTGTGTGTGTCGGAGGGTGGGAGGGTGTGGGGGGAGTGGGTGGGGTGGGCTTGCATTTCCAGGCTCATGTTTTGACTCCAAGTGTCATGGAGACAGAGATTTACTGTGACAACGCTGATGCCAAGTGTTGTACTCCTGCAATGCTTTGCAGAAACATGGCATGTATAGCATTCTGACTTTGCACACAATATTCTCCAGGACTGGAGTTAAAAACGTGTAAGAATAACCACACTACTCAAAATAAAGGAAACGAGAAAAGATTTTTTTTTTTTTTCAAAGAAGAGCTAAACCAGAGAACACTTTCTGTTTTATGAATAAGCCTCGGACAAAAATGGTGACACAGGCAACAGAATGATGAGTTTAAGAATATCCTGCAGAGACTGGTGACTGATAAAACATTAACATCAGTCACTTTAGATTTTAAACTATTAAGAATTTAGGCCAATAGGCTTGTTTTTATTATAGTCCAGCAAAAAAGAAAAAAAAACCCCACAAAGTTAACAAAACTATATGTTTAAATTCAGTTTAAGGATTTGTGATTCACAACTATAGCTACAAAAAAAAAAAAAAAAAAAAAAAAAAAAAAGTGCTCTTTGGAGTATCACCATCTTGTCAAGTGTTTTTGTGCATGCAGTAGAAAAATATGCCGTTTGTTGTTTAACACATTTACTTTGCCTCCTGGTGACTCTTTTACAGCAACCAAAGTTTCATGAAGATCACGTCAACGCACTCCTGCTGTTTGTCTCATATTTTACTGTTGGCAGCCGCACAAAAAACAAATGCCATTTTAGATTGATTACTGGAAGGATAATGCAAATTTGCATATAATAAAAATTAATTCAGAAGCAAGCCATTACCAGGAAAAATATTCAGCTCCATCAATTGAATTTATTTATTTCCGTAGCCACGGGAAAATTACAAATTATTCTTCATAACATTTTATTTTGTTGTTATTCTGCATTTGGTTATGTTTTGTTAACACCCTCACCTTTTGAATTTAACTTCATGAATAAAACATCACAGAGGAAGGAGAAGCATAACACTAACATTTGATTACTCCCTCATCATTACTTAATTTTGACGGTTTCACCAGCCTGACATGTTTCAAAAGAATTGGTTACATGTATGTGAATGCGTCTTTGCGTTTACTGTACACCTTTGTGTACAAAAATGTGTTTGCTCTGCAATTCATTCACCCCGTCCCTCTTTTGTTGAAGCATTGGGCAGCTTAGCTTCAAGCACATCACCCCATAATTGTTCCTTGGTTCATATCTGTCATGACACTTCTATAGGTCTGCAGCCACTGTCACAAACCACAGCCTGCAGCCCTAATGGGGTCGCTCTATTCCCCCCCCCCGTCAGTATCTCATACAACCAGCCTTTGTTCCTCGTAGCACCGCAGCACAATCTGGAGATGCCATTAGTGGGCAGGAAGACAGTGATGTTTAGTGACAGCCAACGACTCCTCTGGTCAAGAAAGCGCCCTGGAGTCATCAGAGTGTCACACACACCCATCCACTCTGACTGAACACAGCCTCAGTTCCCAGAGTTCACCTTTGTTCTAGCTATCTGAAAAGCAGAAAGCTAATTGTGTGACAGGGGTCGGGGTGGGCATCGCCCACGACAGCCTGAATTGTGCCACAGCGTAACACTGCCAGCTCTTCTTGTCAAATACATTGTAGGAGAATCCAAAAAAAAAACAAAATATATATATATATATATATATATATATATATATATATATATATATATATATATATATATATATAAATATAAATTAGGCAAGAGGGGGAGGCTCTCATTTTGCTGCAAGTGGCAGTTTTTGTCTTTATGTGCTGTTCATGACTATTGTCATCACATTTAGGGCTGAGCTCAAAAAACATGCAGAAATTCTGCAAGCGGCTGGTTAAGATGATAAGAGAGAAGCTACATGGCCTGTTTGGAGCTGATAGCTCAGACTCAGCATAAATCAAACACCTTCTGGCGATTCAAATAATTTGTACAGTATGCATCATATGTTTAAGGGGGGGGGGGGGGGGGGGGGGGGGGGGGGGGCACTGAAGAATTCGGAGTAAGAAAGTATCATGCCTCAGTGCCCCAAAATGAAATGCTGCAGACTTGTCAAATTACATCTTCCAAGTGAAATGCTTAGGCTGTGATTTGCCAGCATTACTGCACACCATACAATGCACTTTTACACTACAAATTAAGCACAGTTTGCAGAGTCCACACATTTGCCCGACTACTTTCATCACAAATGTACAAATAACACTTGGTCACATCACTTATCTGCAGAATGAGTGAAATATTTTCTTGACCCCTCTGTGGTTACTTAACTCAACTTAGCCAAAGCAAACACTAAGTCAGCTTGCGGTTAATTTGTGGATACTATCATGTGGAGACAAATGCACAAACCACTCTATAGGCAGTTAATGGGTTTACTTGGCTGCTTCATACTTGTGGGACTTGAGGCCCTACTGTTTGCTTTAGGCACTGGCAATTTCCAACAGGCTGTGGAGGCGCTCTGCATCAATGCTGGCTTAACACAAAATGGCAGCCTGTTACAGAGGATGGGCACAGATAATGCTTTAGTTTATGTTTGGGGGGGTGAAAAAAGTCGACCCATGAACCAAACTGTGCTACTTAGCTCAGTGCTGGAAATGTGTTTTACTCGTATTTGAAGTCTGAGCTGTGGTTTTATATAGATAAAGCTGACACAGAAGAAGACAAAAAAAAAATTGTTTCCAAATGATACTGTCAGCTTCTACGGCTCCTGTAATGAGTGAGAAGACTAAGCTATGCCGTTGATTAATAAAAATGAAATCTGAAAGGTAAGAAAAAGCCCGATAAAAGGGAAAGCTGAAGGCTGCTGAGGCAAGAGAAAAGCGTCTTTGTAAGATCTTAGAAATGTTATCCAAGTACGGAGGTCCTTTTTTAAACATGGGACTGGTTTGTTTCACAATTTCATCTTGATCCTTTGAACACGAGTGGGACAAATCCTTTCTTACAAATCTGGAAGGAGACTTGAAGACTTGTGTAGCAGAGTGCACAAAGATAAAAGAGGGTTTTTTGAGTAGCAAATGATCTTCTTAAAATGATTACTCTGCTCTTCTGTGTAAAAGCTTAGGATTTCACAGTAACACTTCTGCAGGAAAATAACTAAAAAAAAAAAAAATGTATCTAAGGGAAAAAGTTTAACAATGACATTTTCAACAGCAATCTGACTCAGCCAGAAAAGTTATTATTTAATTATTACTTTAGTGGAAATAGCAGCACTAAGTCAGATTTAGTGCACGGCCAAAAAAATTGAAATTAAGACAGATTGCATTTGGCTTTTTGACAATTTAGTCTGAAACCAATCTGTCTGAGTTATCAGTAGGTTCATTTAAAAAAAACAAAAACAAACAAAAACAATTAATTTTAAACTGTGTTGACAGTCCAATCTCACAATTCCCTCGGTGGCAGCTCTGCCACACGTTATGGGGATAATTCAGGGATGAGGTCTGCAGTCTGGCTCCAGGATCATGTGAGGCAGAGTCTGACATCTTTTTCTTTAGTAAGAAGCATGGCGTGAGCCACAAGGACTCACAAGTACTATGTATTTGTTATACATACAATATTTGAACTGCTTTAAATATGCAAAAATGGCAAAAACTTATTATTCCAGGTGAGAGCAGGGGTTTTGCTGTGCATACAGATAGCGAAGAAAGAAAAAGACATATCCACTCAGCACAGGGAGGTGGCGAACGAAGGCTAATAAATAACAGAGTGAAGGAGAACCCCCCACCACCCCCCATTTCCCTCCCCTTGCTCTCCATTTAACTCTTTCTCTTTACAATGCAATCTATTCATTTCCTCCTGTTTGTCTTATTAGACAGTAATAATGATACAGAAGTGTAATAAGACCCAGAGAAGGATGCTTCCTTGTGTCCAGAGACCCCTAAGCCCTCCAGAGGGAGGCTATTCATAGTGGATTATTGGGCCTTTATTAAGTTGTCATATTGGAGGGAGATTAAGGGGACCTGGTCCCTCCCCACCCCACTCCACTCCCCTGGCAGTGCCACACCAGGTTGACTCAGTGGAGCCCCCTGGTGCCACAAGGTGTCGACTTGACGAACACACTGTACGAACATCGTCTATGGGTGTTCTACTAAAGGTCATGTTAGAAGCACTAAAATTAAAAGAGATCTATAAAGACTGTAGTTCAGCAAAAAGATTGAATGAATAACCATAAGCCTGGAAGGTTTATAACTAACCACATTTGGTATTTCTTCAAGAAATTGTATGTGTGGGTCTGTGAAACGCTCCAGTAAAGATGAAGGACTTCTGTGATACTCACTTGTTGTGGCTTCTAACAATCCAGCGTAAGGCTGGTGTTTTCCTTGTTGATGACAGAACAGCCGGGGACACAAAAGAAGACATTTGAAATTGAATCTCAGAGTTTCAACCTCCAAACTGCCTGTGAGTCATAAATGTCGTTAAACTACATTTTTTAAAAGAAAATAGAGTCCCGCGTACAATGCAGGTATATGCAGCTGCATATGAAAATGGAAAACGTGCACACTGCTTATTGCTGATGAAATCAGGAGCTTGGATTTCACACTCCATTTTGACACCAATCAAAACATCTATAGAAAATAGATCATAACCCAACTCTGCTTCACTACTTGTCATGATAATATTTACATTTCACAGATATTCTTATGCATAACTGTCTTGAAATACTGTACAGTCAGGATGCACAATTAATCTAATTTCAATCTTGATCATGATTTTGGCTTCCGACAATTAAATAAACATGATCAAGTGATATTTAAAATACACGTGCTGTCAATTAAAATGCCAAGCAGAACCAAATCAAGCGCTCCCTAAATCAGTGCCTGACCACATGCCACTCACAGCTGCTCCCTGCATTATGCGGCTTGAAGTTTGAACTATGTTAAAAGACAGCTATACAACAAAAATCACATTTCAGAAGGTGATAAGGTTCTCCCTCAAAGTGGATCATCATCTGCTGTTTGGAAAGACTTTGGATTTAGCACAAGTGATGTTAATCAAGAATAAATCATATGCAACTTGTCTGCACCACAAAGCAACACGTTATTCAACCACCTGAAAATATAACGCAAACGGCAGTATGATGAATGCATGAAAGCCAAGAAAAATGACGTGAAATCATCCAACATCAATTCAGACGTCCACAAAAGCGAGCCTGTACAGGGTGTCCCATCCATCCGTCCATCCCACAAAGACACACTGAAATCACCAACGCACTCCCATTCCACTTGGCCAAAGGTGTGTCCACCAATGACTGTGAGTAATTAATGTTTCAGTAAAATGGTCAACGTACCGGACAAAAGATATTTTTTGTCCAAAATGGCGATATCTGTGCATTACCTGTTGCAAGGGAAATGTGCAGGGATCTCACAGCTGTCAAGTCCTCTGCTTTGAGTTTTACTCACATCCATCATGCAGGTACGATGAATGGAGTGAAGGACTTTATAGTATTTGTCTCCAAAGATTAATTCTTAAGGACTGATTAACAGGAACTTAACATAATGTAAAGGTGAATGCAGCCCTGTTGATTTCATTTCGTGTTAGCTTTCGGTACAATTTCAATTTAAAAACGTGTTTCTCACAATTAATAACTGTGACAAATAATCCTGAGATCAATATTGATGAAAATAATCATTTTGACCATAATCCTACAGCCATACTGTGTGGTATTTATGGTTTAAACAATGACATGAGATCAATTAAAGACAAGACAATTAGCAACACTTTGTGACCACTCATTGTTTGTTTGCATATCTGAGCAAGCCACAAAAATCTAAATGTTGCAAATCAGGCTTTTTAAAACCAACTGCAGGACTGTTCTGTCCCAACTGACTTGTCATCTCCAATTAGATTGTCAAATCTGGCATAACTAAGATGAATAAGACTCTAAAGTGTCTTCTGCTTATGAGTGATGAGATATTCTGAATTAGGAGTGAAAATGTGCTTCTGTGGCACATAAATAAAGGCTGCATGAAGTCATTAGAGAAGCTGTTAACAACATCGTACAAGCTGAGCTTGATCACAGGCCAGTATACATTCAATCAACCCATAAAATTGGACACCAACTCACATTCATTAAATGACAGCCACATACAACAAATAACTTTGTGTATCCTTGTTTATTGGTCACCAGATGTCTTCCCGCCTCAATTGCATGTAGGCAAATTAATTAAATGAGCAAACTGAACTGAGCTTTGTTGTTTTTACTAAATGTGCTGAGCAGTGCCAACCCCCCAAAAGAAGCAATGGTAAAATTACAATCAATAATCTGTAAAAGCACTTTCAAGTCTATAAAAATCATACTAGAAAATACACATTATTTAGTGTCCAATTGAGTTAAAGTAGCTTCTGTTAGGCTGGAGTGGAGGCTGTATGATGACTTCAAACCATCTTTAACAAAGGGGGCTTGAACACCATTTCCAGTATATCCACCCACATGGAAATGTAATGCTTATGTCAATATATGCAGTTGTTCCCAAACTGACAGCACCAGCTGGACTTAACTCGCAACTCGTGCACCAACAAAAGGTCCAAAAACCTGAAGCCGTTTAGTGGGAAAAATAAAAGCGATGCACTGAATATTCCATCACCACATAATCCATCCATTTACAGCCTTATACTTTGGAATTTACCAAACAACCAAACATCCTCCCATCCATTGCAGAAGATAGCTCACTAACAGGGATTACAATCCCCACCCAAACCAAGAGTGTTTGTGTTGCACTTTACTTTTACAACTTCTCTGAAACATCCGACTGGCGCCTCTACTGGTAACATAATGAGCCTTCAATGGCTGCGGCAACAAAGTGTGTTTGTGTTTGAGGAGGGGCGAGGTGACGTGAGGTGAAGTGCAAAGACAGCTTTGGGTGGAAGCTAAGACTGATAATGGATAGGAGATGGGTGTGAGTATCCTGTTTTTCTTTCGGTTGGCTGCATAAATGAAAGAACATTGGCTTCACATCATGTTTGTGATGTGTCCATTTTCCCCCCATTCTTTTAACAACATCCACATATTGAGTTGGTTTCAATGTTGTTGTTTTTTTCCTCCTCTAGAAAATGTTATATTGCTACACGGGCAACATCATATATTTGCAGGTAGCCACTGGGAAACTGGGCATACAAGTAATTCTCCGAGCAGTATTTAATTTCAAGACTTTTTTTTTTAATTTAGCACTTGTTTCCTTAGGCTTGATCAAACATTTACCAGTGTCAGTTTTTTTTTTTTTTTTTTTTTTTTTAAATGGATTGTAGTTAGATGCTCTTTCCAAGAGATATTGGATCTAATTGCCTGCCAACTTGTAGCTGAGAAAATCCAATATGGGCGTGTAATGATAAAGTAAACAGTGCTTACAGTAGCCCAATAATTGAGCAAATGTAGCCAACCAAATGCCATAAAGAGAAGAGAACTTCACATGATTATAAGGGTTTGTGTAAGATTTTAATATAAAAAGCTGCTTTACATGGGACTTCACTGGTCAGAAAAAAAAAAAAAGAAAAAGGTTCATCGTACACTAATCTTATTTTGATGACACCAGTAGGTAATAACCAGAGTGCTCAGATTCAAGATGATTATAAGGTACTGAATTGATGATGTGACCCAGTATTTTTTAAAGTACAACTGCTGCATGTTTGAAAAGATTTTCTGTAAAGTTTTCAGCTATGCTCATACATCACTGATTTTTCTACCAAGACCTGAATGTTTTATCATAAAGGCATGAAGCCCTGAATCAATGTCGGGCCTACTCTAAAGGCTTACTCCACACTGTAACAGTCTACTTGTCTAACACTACTAAACCTTCAGTACCCATTCTGCCTGACACACAAGACTGTAAAACAGTAGATAATTAACAACAACAATGGCGGAGCGGAGCTGCTCTGTATTCAGTTTTTGAAAAATTCAAGCGTCGGCGACAAGGAACTCCAGGTGCGAAAAACACACTTTGATTCGACGTGAATGCCTTGTCAGCGGACATTTTAATCCACAGAAGCCATAATCAAGTGCAATACGTGTTGTAAAAAGAGAGCATCGAGCCTCAATGGAAGCTGTGTTGTTGTGATTAATTCTATTGGAGTGAGGACTTGAATGTGTTTTCCATGAGCCTAGAGTTCCTGATGGCCTTGCCAAGAAAATCTGCTGCTTAGCTTTAAGCTTTGAATCTGTAATGTTCAGACCTCATTTCACGTCGGGAAATGGTTTGTTTGGGAGAAAAAAAAAAAAAAAAAACAATAACAGGGGGACCTACATAGATCAGAGAGGCTATTCGCTTGCTGCTTCACATTTAGGGTGGATAATAAATGGTTCATGTTTTCTGGGGCTCAACCTGCAAAGCATATCATTAGAATGAAATTTTTTTAGATGATTTCAGGTATAATTGTAAAGAGGAAAGCGACAAAAAGGAGGGGGATCTGACCTTATTCTCCTGTTTATTTCTTTATGTATCTGTAAGCAATGTAAGAACACAAAAAAAATGACACAACTGACATTTGTAACGTCATATCAATGCTGAATTATTAACAAGCTTACTGCTAAGTCCAGTATGGCTTAACCTTACTGCACAACATGCTGTCTGGGCCTGAATGTGTTCCCAAAGTCAGTGCTCTGTTGACTCAGTTGAATTGCTTGCCTGAGGCATTGGTGCCTGGACACATACATATAATTAGGAAAGGTCACTGTGCCTCCTGTCTTGTCAACAAAATCACTTCAAGATGACAAATTCTGGCTCAGGCTGAGCCAGACCTCCCTCAGATACCCTTGTCAATCAAGCGCCAGCAGGGCTGTCTGGGTAGCCTTAGGTGATTTCTAATTATGCCTTTTACATGCCATGCTAAATGAGGGAAAAGCATAACAATGAGCCATACATTTGGCTGAAGGTGTAAAGCGGAAGGTGTTGAAAATTCGCAAGCAAAAAAAAAGGAATGCATAAAATTCAGAAATCTTAGAGTTGTTTTCAAACATTGAGATATATAAAATACTTTGTTACATTTTAAGTGAAAAGGGTAGCTTTTAATAGAAGAAATTGAAATAGCAACTGTAGCATGTGTGAAACTTCAGATGCCATAATAAGCCAGGGCTTAGAAAAATAAATGGAGAGATTTTTGGCTGCCTTACATGCACATAGTGGTTTTTTTTGTTTTTTTTTTTTAGATCTCCTGTTCAGGCCAAGGAACTGTGAGAACTATGCCAAAAGCTTCAGTTTGTGTTTTTAATAGAGTTTATGTTGAATTTTAAAGAATGCTTTTGAGTCATTTCCTTGAAGCCAGCCTAGTTTCAGTTTCTGCTTCTTGACTAAATGAATGACACTTGCAGATACTTGCGATACCTTTTGACAACAAACATCTGAAAACACAAGGTTGCAATTCTTCCAAGACTGAAGGGGGCGGCATGCGCCAACCAGTATTCTAGTCTATCTCTAGATACTGAAGAAGAAAGACGACCACAAGTACAGCAAAAACTGGCGACTGGTACAGCTGCCATGATAACGCTGCCCCAACTTGTTGAAGAGGAAGACAGTAAAGGTCAGGTGTGGAAATACAGTTAAACATAGTTAACTGAATCTGCAAAAGGCAATATGCAAATGTTATCATGTTTTACCAAGAGAGGAAATGCTTCTAATTTAGCAAAGAGCCTAAAAGGCCGGCATTTAGATCGGTTCAAAGAATTCAAGTTTACTAAGTTTCAACATCCAAATTATCCTTTTTTATCCTTAATACACAACATTTTTAATACAGCAGCTATATTCCATAGACTAAAATATTTGCTATAGCTAACGTCATATAAATACTTAAGCTAAAGTAACATTATTCCTCATAGTAACGTTAGCAGCCTACTGAGTAACCACCATAACATTTCAGCTCGTGTCCTGCCAACAAAATCTAACGTTAAGATTTTAAATAAAACAGTCTGCCACCACATAAGTGATTGGACAACTTTTTGATAAAGAAGTTTATGCTTAAGTATATGAGATAATCATTTAATTTTGTATTAAATTGGGTATCGAGGATCATGTAATTCTATTTACATTGTAAAGACAACTAAATTTCCGGTATTGTGACATCCCTACTTGGATCCGCAATTTGCTGATATTTAGTGGAATACATTCTTCCCTCCATAAACTATCTGATGGCCACACAACACCAACTCGGGAAATATACACTTCTGTGGGTGATGTTGTTCTCGTCAATCATTGCTGCTCTTTTCATCAAACATACTTTTGGTGATTGTGGCTAAAGAGCCCAATTTCAGTTCCATCTGTTCACCGTACTTGTTTCTAAAACAACAAATGTTACTTTGCATACTAAACATTCTGCCTTTTGTCATAAGGTTGTAGGTATGCCTTTCTATATGACTTTCCCGCTAGAAAAAAGAAAGCCCTATTAGTCATTAGTACCCTACATGGCCTCTAGCAGTGATGGAAGTAAATCAATCTGAATTCCTCACCTTGATAGAAAATGGAACTATTTAACATGTAAAAACATAAAAAAACCAAACAAAAAGAAAAACAAAACTCAAACCAGATATTTTTCCCTATCCCTAACAAGGTACCTTGGAAATGCAAACAATGTCATTACTTAAACAGTGCAACTTAATTTATACTACTCTTGAACTTGCTTACACTGAGATTTCTGCTCTTTTTAGCAGGGAACAGTGTTGAGGTTTAGCTGCAAATAAAGGCCACCATTACCAAGACTCCTATAGCGATGAATTAATCACTTGAAGCCGATGTTCATGTTCAGGGCTGATATTTAAATCTTAATTAAAGCCGTGTTCTAGTTGTTGTCTAGTGTAAAGAGCAATAGGGCATGGGAAACATGCCAAAACACGGACCTTTGCCTCCTGACAATATACTGTCTACAAGTTCTCCTAACTTTCTTTAAAAATCAAAACAAAAGCAACAAAAAAAAAAAAAAAAAAAAGTCATAATTTTTCCTGAGTCAATTATAAATCACATAAACTTAGGTAAAAGTACTTTTTATTTAAAATTAAGTAGAGGTCTGTTTGCACAGTAGATTCAGTTGATGTGAATGAACTTCTACATTACCCGAATTGCTAATTATTCTAATGCAACATATTAAATTTACTATACTTACATTTTTCTAAGGCACAAGGCAAGTTTGAAACACTATCATTTTGTTAGGAACACTTACATGAGTCAAGTCATTGACAAATATGTTAATACTGTTGGAAACTGGGTTGTGCATGAATGTGACACCTAAAGCTTTCTGCATCACCTCTGTAGAATTTGCTTTTCCTTTCCTGCGGTTTTACTTGAAACTTTCCTTGTTCTTCTAGAGCTTGTCTTTTTTTTTTTTTTTACCCAAATAATACTTTTTTCTTCCCAATCCATCTGCTTTAGTAATTTTTAGATGCACAGCATTTGCTTGGAGGAACTCGCAACTGTTCAATGTTACCATCAGCTATTATTCCTAATGAGTCCTACTGAGTCAATTAAAGACTTCAAGGGCTTAATGAAATTCTGTGACTTTACAGGTACAAGGTTGCCCAAACCCAATTATTTTTTTTAGTTCATTAAATAAAAATAGCAACATTTGAAGAAGTGCTAATTTTTTAGGTGTTTGCCGCAGAGATTTTCTTTAGTTCTGTTGCACAAATGTGTATTTGACTGCACCTGCCATATATACACACATACGAGAGCTTTAAAAATAAAGATTTTACACAATAAATTTGATCAAATCTGGTCAAATCATTCCAGCGCACAACCACATCAAATGACCTTCACACTGTTTTAAGCTTCCTTTCCTGCTGCATGCTTTACACTCTTTCCATCCAGTCCACCTTATGATGAAGTGGAAGTGGCTTTCACATCGCTCCCTGGTGGCCTTAGTAAGAAACTATTAATCTACAGCTCTCCATATTGCATTCAGATCTGCCTTCCCCAGCCACCACCTGGCCTGAAGTAAAGGCCAAGAGAGGACCCAAAGGAGTGGACAGGCTCTTATTATGAGCTGCACCAAGACACCTCTGGGTTTCTGTGCACTTCCTCTGACAGTGACTGATGGCCAATTAACCATTTGGGGAAGAGTATTGATCACTTGGAGAACGGGAAAGACCTGAAAACTTCTAACACATGGCTATTCTGACTGTACAATGTTAGCAGCCAGACAGCACATCGTGTATACTAAAAACAAATACAGGAAAGGCTTATCACACAAGATTGTATCTCAAGGCCAATCCCCAAAGAGAGTGTTTTCAGACGGGGTTTTTCCCCACATATGCACTCACCCGCCCACACTGACTCTGAGATGTCATCTCGGTACCCCTACATATATTTTTCCCCTAGCAGTAATGAAGTGTATTCTCCATAGACAGCTGTTTAAAAAAAAACAAAAAACAAAAAAAAACAAAATCACACAAATCTGTTGTTGTTCTCTGATTATTAATGGTATCTGTGATGATCAAGCCTCCCGGTGTCACTATAAATACATAAAAACTATTTGATTTCTTCATGCTGAGGCTGCATGAAAATCATTTTTTAGACTGTTACTACAGCTGTAAATTCCTGCTGTAAATCAGCCTGGTGAAGATTGTCCAACAGCTCTCCTCAGAGCTCCTCTGTGCTGCTGACTGGTACACAGCTGCTTCTGACGACGTCTAAACGGGGGTCGGTCAAATCAGTGTGGACTGAAGAGCCTCAGCGGTACTCGTGTTCAATTTTTTCCTGTGGATCTCTAGTAAGGGTGCACAGCTTTGGTCGGCCCTACCTGTTTTCTGTTTAAATAAAAGTCACCAAAGTCACGGCCAAAACATTCTGGAGAATGCGACTACAGAACATTTTGAACTGGTATGTTATAGTAATTTCTGGGGTATTGTTTTTTCACAGTTCCCATGCTTTTTGCTCAGGTGAAAAAACAAACAAAAAAATGCAAGAGAACAGATTAGCATTAAAGGTTAAGGCTCCTTCCTCCTCATGATAAAGGAAGTGAAAGACAAAACTTCCAGAGAAAAGACCCAAGACTCGACCCAACAACCTTTTGGGCCCCGTTTACGCAAGAACATTTTCAGTGGAAATATTTCAAAAATGATCTCCGTTTACACAGAAGAATAAACCTCCTCCACCAATGCAGAACCAGTTACACTCATTTCCTCCAGGGGTGGAGACGTGTGCTCAAAAGTTGACTGATGGGCCCAAAGTTGGAATCACTGATGTTAAAGGATATGGGAGCGGCAACCACAGGAAATTAACCGATGACTGGCCGATTCCATGGAAATGACCCCAAATTAATCTAGCAACAAAACATAACAATGGGTTATTAAACCTTTCAACATGTCAGCTGATTCTCAAAAAGGCACCAGTGCAAAACTGGCTCTGCACTGGGAAAAGAGGTCTATCCAGCTGATCACTGTTACAGGACAATTAGCAGTAGGAGAAACAACAGTAGAGATTGAACACACTCTCCCAACTGCTGATACAGTACACTGTCAGATACTGTGACCTTCTGTGAGTTATTGTCTGGGTTTGCACAGAGAACACAGGGTAATCTCATCCTACATCAGGGGTGAAAGGTGAGTTTTATGCTACCTAGATAGAAAACCACAGATAGTAACTATGGTGCGCTAAATTTCAAGGGGGAAAATGCCCAACTTCAACTCCTAAGTGCTCTCACATAGACCTGAATCATAGAAATGGGGTAATTGAAACAAAAGGGCAGAGTTTGACAGAGATGTAGTGCCTTCACTGGGCCTCTGCACAGACTGCAGAAAATAACACCTAACTCCTCCCCCTCTGCAAGGTTCATCCTCCATGTGTCCTTCCTTTACTCCTCAAGATAGCCATTTGCAAATGATAAGTGTAGGGACATAGCCTGTTGAAAGATAAGGTTCTTGGGAATTTGTCACCAAATGGAGCTTGCTCCTGCGCTGTTCAGAGCTGACCCCTGTTGACGTGCACTGTTTACCTTTTATTCATTTATTCTGAACTATTATCTCTGCCTTCATTAATCACAGTAACTCAAACTGAGAAAATTACTTTGCGGGACTTCCGACAGGAAAAGGATTAACTCAAGTCATCCGTTTTCTCTCATGCAACCAAATGAATAAAAGCGAATAATAACACAATATAGTTGATCCATTCGTTCTTGAAAACAAGCAATTCAACTCCGTCATTTTGATATCGTCCAATTCAAATTTTGCGAGCAAAATTCATCACATGCATGTGTACTCCTGAGGAGAGAAATCATTTCAATTCTTTACCGTTCTTTTGGTGTAATTGCCTCCTTGCTTGCTATGTTCTGCATCTGTACATCATGCTAATTTACCGCGTATCAGCGGTTGAGAAAATAATTTCAAATAAAATTTCCCTCCCCCCCCCCCCCCTTGTCTGTGTCATTTGTATTCATCTCCCACGACTGCAGGGAACGAAAACTCTTTCTGGTTGTAAATTATCGCTTCCCTGTAAAAGACCATATCCCTGCAAATACATAGCGATCATTTGCCATGCATTAGCTATGGGACAAAAACGAAGTGGTTTTAAATTCCTTTGACCAGAAGGCAATTTCCCCCAATAAATTATGTTAATTTCTGCTTTCGCTCTCCTTATCGCATTCTTTAGTGAGTCAATGAGGAGAGACAAAACTGGCTGTGAGAAAGACAACTCTGGGATGATTCACATTAGAATGATGAGAGACATCTGGCAAGAGAATCCCTCACAATACTGTACTAAGAAACGGGGACTCACAAATTGCTGTATTATGCAATAGATTTCTGGTTGTTGTCATTTGATGGCCATCTCCTTGCATCAGCACAAGGTTTACACCCCATGGAAATTGCTCTGAGGTGACTGTTCGCACAACTAGGAAGGTGCCTGATACCAAATCCCATGCTCCCTTGCTGAACCACACAACAATCGCTTGGCAACGTTCTCTCTGGGCAAATGAAAAAAAAACTAACAAATAATTTTGATTCTCGCTGCACGCAGGAACTAACAGGACATTAATAACGGGCAACAGACCAAAGTTTGAATACATGGTGAACAATAGAAGCAACAGGAATTGGATTAATCTGCAGACATTCACCTTTGTACACACACAGACACACACGCAGCAGAAATGCATGTATGCAAATCCTTGTGGAAACATCCTCCCCCCCACACACACACACACATCCCAAGAAAAAAAACCCCCAACACACACACACGCACCTTGCATACTGAAAACATCAAGTGCTGTGCGCACACACACACATACACTGGCAAATCAGAACAGTTCTTTGTTCCTAAGGCTGAACGCGTACCTACCCCCTCTGTCCGGCAGTCAGATCACTCACAACACAGCGAAAGGGAAAGTGCTCAGCTAGCTCAAACTTAGATTGACAGCCCTACCTTTATTACTGAGAGAGTTATGTTTCCCTGCAAAAAAGACAAGCCAGCTTTGATACTGACGAATGCCGAGTCAGCTCTTTGCCTCGCTACAGAGGATAGCTCGACTGATCTCGACCGAGTCTGTCCCAGTCCTGATGTCGAAAGAATTGGCTTCCAAATTACCTTCCGATCCATTTCTGGAACTCACTTTGTCCTAAAAAAAAGTGGCCACTAAGCTGTGATGGGAGCCTAGAGGGCTGCCTGTACTGAGTTAATGTATGATAGAGTGACAAGACTGAAACATGGAGAAGAGGGGGTCTAGAAGGAACAGTGATACAGAAGGAGGGGAAGAGAGGTGGAAAAGGAGAAGAAATGTCACAATTAACCCCATGTTTATCTTCCTTCATACATTATATATTTTCTTCAGGGTCATGAGAAAGCTGTGAGCCTATTCCATAAAACATTGAGTGACAGGCAGGGAAACACCCCGGTTAGAGCTCCAGTCCATCAGTGAGTGAACAAAGAAACAGCACACACACCTTTGGGAATTTAGAGTCTTGAAAAATCAACCTACAACCACCGGTCTTTGGACTGTGGGAGGAAACCAGGGCACGCAGAGGAAACCAAATGAACATGGCAGGAACACGCAACCTCCAGGTAACATCTTGCTGCGAGGCAACAGCGCTAAACCGCTGAACCACCACACACCCCCATACGTAACCCAGGAACCCCATCCAAATACATCATTCCCAACATGAATCATAAACTGACTTGTAAATACCAGCACACTGCTACATATTTAACTTGATATATGAGGTCCCTCGAGCATAGCTGTTTATTTAATCCTAATATATTCATAATTATACACTAATTAATGCAAGAGAAAAAAAAAATGCCCGCTGAATTCATCATCTCTGTGTCCTGAAGCGGTAGACACAATTACACCAACTTTAACATGTTTGCCTTCCGTCTAAAGCAAGGTTAACAGTTCGGAAACAAGCGTGAGGCAAATGGTGTGAGGAAATTCGTGGGTTCTGGATACTCACCAGCAGCTTCCAGCTGTGTGGCACAGCCAGGGTGATATTTAGCATCAGAGGGAATATTTAAATAAAGTGTTTTTAAACAGCCCAAGTGCTGAACTGTAACATAATGTGTTATGGGCAACAGTGAAATTGGCTGCATTGACTGAATAACTGATGCGAATGTTAGATGGCTGATTTGATTGTGCACTATAGTGAATATTAGAGGTCAGTGAACAGCACTTTGTTGAGTTGGATTTTTAACAAACATGAAAGAGGCACTTGCACAGTCGGTTGTGATCATGAGAACTGTTTTTATTATTATTATTATTATTAAAAGTGTATATCATAGGTCCTCTTTTAAATGGGATGCTGCTGCTGTGTGAAACTTCTCTCCTCAGTGCTTCAGCTCACCTCGCTCTTGATGACTGTTTAGCACATTTGCATGCAATCGGGGACTGTCTGGCCAAGCTACATCATAAAATCTAACTCATCAGTGCGAGTAGGTCGTCTACCAACTCAGTAAAGCTGTCAGCATACTGCTAATGCAGCAGGAATGAATCCTGGCCGGAGCGAAACGTGGAGCTGAATGATCCTGTCTGCAGCCAGCCAGAGAGCGCCCGGTTGGACGGAGGAAGGGGAGACCGTGACTACACTACGGTCCGCTCTGTACCCCACACAGCTCGGAGATTTAATAAGAAAATCACGAGGGTGCTGTTACCGAAGGTTGTTTATGTGACAAGGGGAAAGGAGCGCGATGTTACCGGCCACTCGCTTTTATTGTCCGCGGGCCCCGTCTGCTCCAATCATCTTTTTATAGTTCTGATTTTCTCGGGCTTTCAAGCCCTAAGTTACACGACAGGAGGGATAAAAACGGGTGTCGTAAACTTCTCGCTGCTGCTTAGAATTAAAAAGGAAATAAAGAAAGAGAGCCGGACGAGGACTGCTGACATTTGTCTTCAAGTTTTAACCTTGGTCGACATGTCTGAAGCAGACTCTCCCCCCTTGTAACCTTGAAGGTGCAGGCTAATTGACGTGTTGGTGCTAGCAAATTAGAGAACAATAAGCAGTGCCAACAACGTGCGCACCGGAATTTCGACTGAAAACACCAGCTAACAACTTGTCACGTGCAAGCCTTCCAGTTTGTACGCAGCGTGCTTTAACCAACACACAAAAACAGTTCACCAAAAAAAAAAAGAAAGGAAAAAAACAAATAAACAACAAAAAAAGCAGAAATTGTTTAATTGTAGCCCAACTCACCACCAGTGCAGGTGAAGCCAGCGAAGACGAACCAGAGCGCAAGGAGCGTGGCGCTGAACCTGCAGCGGACAAAGGGGCCCAGAAGTAAGGGCATCTTCGTGGTGTGTTTTTTTGTTTTAATCACTTAAGTTTAAAAAAAAAAAAAAAAGGCAGGGAACAGAGATGAAACACGGGCACACTGGGCTTTTTAAAGGTCCGGAGAGTGATCTCTGTAGCACTTCACGCCTTTTTTCTCAACGCCCAAGTCCTTTCCTCAGCACATATCCTCCTGCCGTAGCGTGGCCATCAGTATCCCGGTCGTGCGTCTTCGTTGCTCAGAACAACGCATCACAGGTGTGGTAAATAAACTGCTGCCTCGCTCTCGCCTCCGCGGGTTTACTGTAGTCTACTGTATTTCTCCAAAGCAGCTATCCGTTCACAACTCTCCCTCTGTCTCGGAGCCGAGGAGGGGAGGGTGTTTCTTGCTCTTTCTTCTCACTTTGCAGCCTTCGCGCGAAAGAATACCTTCTCCAAATGCGAAAATAGGGAGAATTGGCATCGGAGAAAGAACATCTGCTTGCACAGCAATGCTGGAGTGCTTAGAGTCAGGGAAGGTATAAGCTGCGATGGACGGAGGCGCAAAACCAGGAACGGATTTTGCCTGCACGGTGGGATTGGAGCGCCCTGAGCGCGCCCTACTGCTTTCTCTTAGACAAACATTTACATATCTTAAATAAGCATAACTAACCACACACTGGAAACAATGCACGTAAAAAATGTAAATTATTTCATCCATATCCTTCCAAGTGTGTATTTTCATATCTTCTGCCATACATGAAAATGATGGATATGACATTCAGCTCTGCAGGATAGGAATCACATCGGTGCTTTGCATACAAATTCACACAGATCACATCTGCGTGTCATTGAGTTTCAGTTAAATATGCTTCTGGTTTGTCATGCGGTTTTGTCTCTGCGCCTGTGTGTGTGTATATGATGCGTGCATCACTGATGGACAAACACGGGCGAAGAAGCATGAGGATTAGCACTCTCATGAGAGTGTACACCTGTCAGCAAACTCACACCAGGATGTGACTTATGTTCCAGATAGCTTTTCCTCATTTTCTGGGGGTGTCAGTGGAGTGATTATCAGACTCTTCAGCCATGCCTTTTACAGCACTGCCAAAAATCGACAGCAGATTATTAATACACTTCAGAAGTGGGGGAGGTGATTTAAAGGGGGGGGATCTTTGTTTATCCATTTCTCCACTCCCACATACTAGTCAGCAGAATGATAAGTGAAAGCCCAGAACTGGACCAGTGTCTTACCAGCTAATTATGGGGCTCATGCAGATGGATGATTTCTTAGATAGAGCTCAGCTATTATGCAAACTCATTAAGACCTTCTCTCTATCCAGCATCTCTCGCTAAAGGTCAAAGTCACAGTCGGAATGACAGAACAAAGCGCAGACACATGCACGCACATGCTGAAATAAAAAGCCTTATAGTTCCCTATCCAACCCTGACAGGTAGCGTGAATGTGGTGGGGCAAGGACAGCAGATGCACAGCAGCTAAATCAAAGAGAATGACTCAGCTTTGGTCACTTGTGAGGTTGCTCGTAATGATCTTTCTCATTCTGCTAATCTGCTCTGAGCCCTATCAGACGCTGCAAGCTGGAGAGTGCCTCTTCCTGTCACTGTATATAAATGCACAGTCAGTCATATTATTCTCTTACAGGAAGGGGGGGGTTTGCATCATCTGTTTAAAGGGATTATAAGTGTGTTTTCTTGCCTTGGCGTGCACTTGCCAAGCGAATGCAGGTCATAACCTCCTCCACAGTCTTCTGGATCCAGCATCTTCCTCTTTTGCTCCCTCGATCAGACTACAATGAGCAATCGCAGCTCTTTGGAGAGTTGACACATTCAGCTGTTCATCGATCTGTGGTGTTGTAATTAATTTTCTCTCCACCACTGGCTTGACTTAGAATATCCGGAGACTTGAAGCAGCTTGTTCTCCTGCAGTCAATTGCAAAACCAAGACAGAGCCATCATTTCTTTTGTATCATCTCGTCGTATTCAGAGCAGCTACTGTACGCGACTGGACTTGATGGCTTGATAAGTAATAAGGAAACGTGTGACATCCTGGTGTTTTGCAGATTAATAAACTGTTGGACATCCTTCCCTAAAATGCACAATTACACTCTCAGGATATGAAACCTATTAAGACAGAATCACCTAGTCAATAAATATTGATCGAAAGAAGGTGTCCAGCATGAAATTAATATTATTTATTGTTTGCAAACAGCACAGGAAGTCCCCGGAGGAGGATGCAATGCAGGACCCAGTCTCCCTTTCAGCACCGACTTGTGGAGAGAGAGGGAGGGTGTATCAACTTCCATCATGACCACAGCTTCACAGCCGGTTGTTTTGTTTATATCAAATTAAACTGTAATGCTACTCTAGAGAGATATAATTGACCACAGTCTCAGATTAAATGACTGTAAAGATCTTAATAAGCCATCAGTGGATTGCATATTACATTGCAAACCACTTATAAGGATGCAGTCCAATGAGAATAAAACTGGGGTTCAGATTTGCATGCCACAGCATTTTGACTATTAATTACCATGCAAAATGACTGTATGGTGATCAATAGTGTATCAGTTTATTTAAATACTATTGATATGGGGTTAGGGAAATAAATTTGGAGTCAAACAAGACCTACTAATGCTGGAAGAGCACGTATTACCTTCACATCATAACAGCTAAAGTTTTTTTTTTTTTTTAATAAATAGGCGACCAAGTCCTCTGACCTTAATGAAATTACACTGTACTTAAGATTCACAGTAAAGATGTTAAAGCACAGGTTATCTACGAGTTCTCTAAAAGCCATCATCATCGCTACATTAGAAACACAACTCCTTATTACGATATCTGCTGCAGCTCTCAATACGCTAGTAAAAATGTTATGATCTGGATATGCTAGGCATAGCTGTGACTTTGTTTAATTAAATTATTTCACACAAGTGGAGATAAAATAGCCTACGTGTGATCTCACCACATCTTGTGCAGCTGAGAGGAGAAAAACCAAATGAGAGCGAGAAATGGAGAGTTTAAAAAACAGAGAGGAAGAAAGGGAAGGGGTGTGGGGGTGGGATGAAGGAGCCCACTGAAGGTCTCTCATTTCAGCAGCACAGACTGCTGATGAAGCTGAACTTCCAATATCCCACCACTTCAGCTCTGATGATTTCTCAATTTTACAGATATGGCCCGAGAATATGATTTGATGAAAATGTAAAATGGGATAACCACCAAATCATATGAAATGGGCCACATTTTATTCCATGACTATAAATCAAACGCAGACACTCCAAAAATTAAAGTTGATTTTGTGTTTTCGATTCAAAGTACACCTCTCCTGACTCGGAGGAATCAGAACTGTCCCGTCGTACCCTCAAATTAAGATTATCTGTCAGGGAGATTGTCTGCACTCTTTGTAAGCCGAAGGACTCGATTGTTAAAAGAAAGCCCGGCGATTTTTTTTTTTTAGTGTCGAGTTGTTTCAAAAGAGAATTTGAACAATTTATTCATAGAATGTCTTTCCATCCCAACTAGATTCCCCTAATCTAAAACACCGCACGAGCGTTTGGAAATATATGATGATTTCATTTTCTTTCAGTCTCAGGGTCATAAATAAATTTGCATTCTGTCAGCAAAATGGGCTAACTGACTTGTAATTCATCAAACCCGCTGCTCAGAGCTTTAAACAGTTCAACACATGGTAACCTATTTTTGTTTCATTCGCAGAGTTGCCTCACAGCTGTGTGCTCTCGCAGTTGAAGGAAGGAAAAAGGAATACTTACATTTTAAAAAAACCTCATGCAAAATAAAACAAGAAAGAGAAATTAACACCGACAATGACACATTTTGGGGGCAGACTTTAATTCCGAAGAGATGCATCTGCATAAGGAATGCGTTCTGATTGCAAATGCTCACAAAGCTTAAAGGTATCTCATCATGTCCAAATGGGTGTGATTTGCTCAACAAAGACTCGGTATAAAAACAGGATGCGTGTCCATTCCTTCCACTCTAAATTGTTTATACTGATACAAAATTCTCTACGCCTGACAAAGTATGAGATTACAACTTTACTGGAACGACTTCACCAGACAATGGGTGACAGTAAAAAGTGTCAGACTGAAAATTTTTTTTTCCCACAAGTTTTTTGTTCCCCTCCACATCTACATTTCATTATTCTCAAACAAAAAAAAAAAAAAAAAAAGAAAAAAGAGAGAGAATGATTTCCTGAAATGTGCTTCCTGGACCGACACTCTTGTTGTCACAATGTCTAAGCGTGCATGGGAGAGGAGACTTTGAATGATGCTGAATGTTTTATGACTCCCTGCTTTTGTGTCAGTCCTTCGGAGAGCTGCTCTGAGACTCTGATAGGGGAACCTTGCCTACCACAGCTGAGTGTGACAGCATAGTGTGGGAATAACACACAGACCAGCTGCACTTAACATTTGAGGAGCTTCCTTTTAACACGACTTGTCTCAACACTAAGAAAATGTTACCTGAAACATGTTATGTAGGATTAAAAAAAATGGCAAATGTGATTTATTATTTTTTAATATACATCAGCAAGTACAAAAACATTCACAGTCTTACTGTACTTAATACTGCTGTTTTAGAAGCAACTATACGATTCACTCCATACACTCACCGGCCACTTTATTAGGTACACCTTACTGTTGCTGGGTTGAACCCCATTTTGCCTTCAGAACTGACATGATAGCGTCACACAATTGCTGCAGATTTGTCAGCAGCACATCCATGATGTGAATCTCAGTTCCACCACATCTCAAAGGAGATCCGTTGGATTGAGTTCTGGTGACTGTGGAGTCCATTTGAGTGGAGTGAACTCATTGTTATGTTCACAAAACTATTTTCAGATGATTCTAGCTTTGTGACATGCTGGAAGCAGCCATCACAAGATGGGTACACTGTGGTCACAGAGGGATAGACATGGTTAGGAACAATATTCTGGTGAGTTGTGGTGTTTAAGCAGTGAACTCTGGAGCTTGAAAAAGGTGACTGGACTTCTTTTTGTTTCTTGAAGACGTTTCACCTCTCATCCGAAAGGCTTCTTCAGTTCTCAACCAAATGGTGGAGAGACCCAGGTATTTAAACCCCTGTGGGCGTAGTCCCCTGGAGGTGGTTATGACCCTCTATTGATCATGTGCTTGAACACATGTGCCCAGGTGTGAAGGGGGCGTGGGTCATACTTAATCAGTGGTTTCAGTTGAAACCAATTTAGGACTCCGCTCCATTGTTTCCTGTGGCCTATTGAGGTCACTGGAACAAAGGTGTGAATGGGGGTTGAGACGTCTGGGAAGGGAGCTCAGGACAGCACTGTAAGCGGGGGAAAGTTGGTGACGTAATCCACCTCCTCTGTTCAATGATGGTTGTTCACAGTGGACATAGATGGCTTCTTTCACTCCTCTTTCAAACCATCTGTTTTCCCTGTCCAAAATGTGAACATTGGCATCCTCAAAAGAGTGCCCTTTTTCCTTCAGATGCAGATGTACTGCTGAATCTTGTCCTGTCGAGGTGGCTCTTCTATGTTGTGCCATTCGTTTGTGAAGAGGCTGTTTGGTGTCTTCAAGAAACAAAAAGAAGTCCAGTCGCCTTTTTCAAGCTCCAGAGACTACTATGACCTGGATGACTGAGAATCTACACAGACATAAGCAGTGAACTGTTGGTGCTAAGGGGCCCAAAGGGTGCCAAGATACACAACCCCACACCTTTACACCACCACCAGCACCTTGAACTATTGATACAAGGCAGGCTTTATCCATGCTTTCATATTATTTATGTCAAATTTTGACCCTACCATCTGAATGTCACAGCAGAAGTTGAGAATCCACAGATCAGGAAACAACTTTCCAATCTTCTATTGCCTGATTTTGGTGAACTGTAGCCTCGGTTTCCTGTTCTCAGCTGACATGAGTGGCACCAGATGTGATCTTCTGCTGCTGTAGCCCATCTGCTTCAAGGTTTCATGTAGTGTGTGTGTGTGTTCAGAGATGCTCTTCTGCGTACGTTGGTTGTAACCAGCGGTTATTTGAGTCACTGTTGCCTTCCTATCAGCTCAAAGCATTCTGGCCGTTCTCCTCTGATCTCTGGTACCAGTAAGGAATTATTGCCCAGAGAAGTGCCGCTCACTGGGTATTTTTTTTCTTTTTTGGCCGTTCTCTGTAAACTCTAGAGATGGTTGTGCAGGAAAATCCCGGCAGATCAGCAGTTTCTCAAAATACTCAGCCCAGCCTGTCTGGCACCTACAACCATGCCATGTTCAAAGTCACTTAAATCTTCTTTCTTGATGCTCAGTTTGAGCTTCAGCAGTGTATATCATTAACAGCTTTTGCTTCTTGTTACTTTACAGAGTCTCCTAAATCATTTTGTAAATTAAACATCAGAAACAGCAAATAAGTGAATATCTTTTTCCAAGATAGAAAGGGAAATCTGCAGATGCTTTATTCTGTCCAGCTGACAGAGAAAAACCAAATTATAGCTTCAAAGATTGAACCGGAGAATAATGGAGTTAATCAACCTGCAGAGGAAGTTAAATCTTTATTTCGTCTACTCCTTTTATTTCAGTCTCACAAAGATCATGGTGTTACATAAACTGCTAAAAAGCACACAACTCAGTTTCAACCAGCTACAGCATTAAAATGCAGATTGCATGCATGAGTTCTAATAGCCCAATGATACAAAAATATACTACCACTAACAGGAGCCATTCTGCCTCTGTAATGCACACTTTTACATCTGAAACTTGGAGCACTTTTCAGGGTGTAACATTTATAAAACAATTTTCAGATCCACTGAACCACTTAATTAGCACTTAAGATATATATTTACACATCTGCTGTCATTAGTACACGTTCAACCTTCCAAAAATATCCAGCGAGAATATCTTTTATACAAGATCTGATAATTCCACTTTACACATAACACCCAAAAAACGATGCAAAGACATGTGGAAGCAAGCAAACGTAAAACATTTTGTTTCAAGTTAAAATGTAATGACGTGCAGTGGCTCAGTCTAATCATTTTACTCTGGTAGAAGGGCCATATAGCAAGAATAAATGAGACATGCATTTGTCAAATCACAACTCAATACTGTCTTTGGCATTTGACATGCAAATAGATACAGTTACTATGTTAATGGAATGAATGGATTTTGCTGTCACACAGCCCAGCCGGTTCAATGACACTTTAATTAACTAATATCTTTTGAACGTGAAGGTATAAGCGGGCTCTCGGTTAGATTTGCGCGGCAATTAAAGTATATTCCAGCACAAAGGCATTTCTTGGAAACCTTGTTCAACATTTCTCAGATCACCTTAATGCAATCCATTTGTGCCTCTGACTGCATCCATCCAAAGGGAGTTAGAAAATAAACAGGAGCCAGCGGACGACGCCTGTATACGTTTAAATCTTTATTTTGCCATCAGTGTCTGTTTGTGAGACGTCCAATCTATTTGTCTGAACACATTCTTGGAGAGATGTCAGAATGGTATTGACAGAGACCAATCGGGAGGCGAGTGCACATATTGTTCACTCCTCACGCATCCTGCTCATTCAATTCTGGGAAATAGCTCTGCCTCAAAAAAGGCTGTCATTATTTTGTCACTCAGCATCCCAGGTGACATTTACAGCAAATAACCTCACCGGCTAAAGGAAACGCCGCAGAGAAAATATGAAGTCATGTTTTCGGCTTGAAAACAAAGTGCATGCGCGTCAAGAAGCAAAAATATTGACTGTAATAGGATAAATGTAGGATAATTGAAACGCTTACATGGGAAATGAAAAAGCTGCTGCAATGCGAAAAACTTCACTTAAGTCAAGAAAATCACTCATAAACTCATAAATGTTATAAAAATTGTTGCATTTCTTTAAGTCAGCTTGATTTGTGTTGGGGCATCAGGATGTTGCAACACACTGGGATTACTTGAATCCTATGTGGTATGTTTTAATGGACCTATTGGCTATGTATGGATGACGGGTTTGATAAAACAGCCACAGATACCTTTTGAGTGCCGCACTCATGCGTCCTGTACTGTACCTGCCAGAATGACAGATTGCTGTATTACTGATGAAGCCAATTCAAAAATGCAGCCTTCAGTTTGAGACAGGGTGGTGGTGAAGGCTAGCAGGGGGCCTACCTGATGACTTCTTATGCCATGCACGCTCCTGCACACACAAACACACACGCACACACGATTCCCAGATAGTTGTGTCTATTTTTTTTAAAGGGTTTCTTTTTCCTGCTTGTGAATACATATGATGAACAAAAGCCCATAAATATACAGTAAAATGTGCTGTTTTAAAATGAAGAAATTTTCCATAATAACGTCTTTATTTTATTTTATTTTTTTACAGATTTTTTTCTTACTTTTTAATCACACATTGAATTTTACCATTTACCATTGATGGAAATGCCCATAAACTTCTGTAAAACAGAACAAAACAAAATGGATAATGCACTAACAGAAAAAAACCCAGACATTTTCTGTTTTTTTCCCCCCCTTTTTAAAGGTGCATTCAAGAACTCAATTATTCTGAGTACTAACCACAAGGTGAACTTGCACAGATCGCATAGATTCAGAAGTTTAAAAATGCCTCACATCCACTTAATATTGACATTGGTGAACGTCTAACTGAGATAATGAGTTTCCCACAGCTATTACAAACTGAAACACAGCACTCACAACTCTTGAAATGCATATATTGTAGTTGAATATTAATGGAAATTGGAAACACTGACCCTGGCTGAAGAGCTTAATCACATGACCCAGGTGGACAGGCATCAGTGTTACGGGCCTAATTCATTACAGGAAACACTTAAGTCTCCTCTTGGGGCGAGTCTCTTCAAGTGTTAAAACCCGTGAGTCCTGTGCATGTCACTGTAATGATGGCAGCTCAGCAGTTAAGCCCTTTTCAATAGTACATTCTGTGGTTAGATAATGGACAACTTTTCTGCTCTCTTACATGCCCTCTTAGACAAGCAGAGTGGTTTAAATAACAAATTAAATTTCCATTGCAAATGAAACACAGAATTAGGCTTTATTTGTTTTATATGATTTTAATTTCTGAAGAAGATTATACAGTTTAAAAATGGACAGATTGGGAAAATATATATCAATGAAGTAAAAGTGATATTTAATAGTTTGGAGACTATGAAATAAAATGGAAAGAAACATCAGCATATTAGAGCTGCAGGAACAAGGGCTGATTAAAATAGGGAGTTTTTTATTTTTATTATTTTTTTTTACTATTAAGCCCAAACGAAGAGGCTTAAGTTTTAGAAACACAATAAAGAATGTGTTATTGCTGAATTAAAATATAATTTAATCCATATTCCATTTACCATGCAGCTAGTTCAAAGGTAGGAAAACATTCAGAGCAGGTCAGCATGTGAAATCCTTTTATGCTCTGCAACTTTACTCCAGATTAATTAGTAATTTAAAAAGAAGAAAGTATAAAAGAAAATAAGAAACACGAACAATAAATGAACATTCACCGGATTAGTTCAGTATGCATCTGAGGGTAGCGTTTCAGAGCAAATATGGTTTGTGGCAGAAAATCAAAAAACTATAAGACAACAAATTCAGCTCTTCATTACACTACCGCACCAAGACGACACTGAAATATAAACAACCACACAGTTTTTTTGTAAAGCTGTGCCCAAAGGTTGTCTTAGAAGAGTTGGACCTTCCAGCAATCATGGAAAATAAGGCAGTAAAAATAGTTCAAAGAGCCATAACAGCGGTTCTCTGAAAAATCCCTTTCATCATTTATCTGCTGAACCTCTCCATCAGCAGAAAGTGCTTTGCTGGTACTGTACCATCATCACAAACAGAGACAGATTTAACTGAAAAAAAAGAAAGCAAAAAAAACAAAACAGAACATATGCCTTTGTCGGTGGAGTTACACGCTCACTAGTCGGGAAGAGTAATGACAATTCGGCAACACTCACCAGTGATAGATGTTGATTAATTGCTGTCATAGTAACAATAGTATGTTACCAGCTTTGCGCCATGCCTTAAGCATTTTATGTTGTCAACACCTGAAGCACTGGATTAGTAAAAGCCTTAAGTGTAGGCTGTCTTAGTGTGCCTGTGTGACATATCGTTAAATGTCTGCCAGCCACTGAGCTTGTGGGGTATCATCTGCAGCCCACAAACAGGTTTGAAATTGATAAATGATGCAGCTTGAAAGGACTTGTTTAGAGTTCAGTCAGACAAGCTGTCCCAAATAGATTCAGAAGATCACATGTCAGCAGGATACAGAGATATTCTTACAGGACCAAGGTTGTGTGTGTCAGAGAAATTGTATCCAGCGTTCTGATGGAGTTCATTTTTCTCCCTCATGTCTTGGCCCCATACCCCCTTATTGGATGGAGAATTTATGAGCATGGATGAGACACCAGGACAAAAGTTACAGCGGTATTTTATGTCGCATGTGAGCCAGGACAGGTTAGACAACGACTTGTTGTGTGTGTGTGTCTATTTTTGTGCGTGCAAGTTTTGCATCAAGAAATCCAGCCACGAAGTGAAGTTAATTAATGGCCCCATTAAGCTTAAAATGTTGCGTAGAGCATCCATTCTAGTGCCACGCCCGTATACCTGTGTCAGTGTCTTTGTCAGCACCAATGACCACCTCCAGAAGAGTGACAGCAGGCTGGCTGTTTACTGTAACACCAGCTTTTATGGGTATAGGCACAGGTCTTTAAGACCTGCAGGTATAAAAGTAAGAAAAACTCTGCATTACATTTAAAACTGTCGTTAGTGTGCATAATAAATCCTGTTGCTGTAGGTAACTGCACAAAGTTGTGGGTATTTAATAAACTGAGGGGGATGAATCTCACTAAGAAATGAAAGAAACAAACACAAGTTGAGCTCTTACATATTCTAGTGAGTCTAATTAGTATCCTGTTATAGACAGGTGTTTGTGGGCCTCTTACAGTAAGCATGTGGACTCTGCTCGCTGTGGTGTTTTTGTTTCTGAAAGGAGGAAACAGCCTTTATCTCCTTTCTGTTTCTTTCCATAAAGGAGGGACTTTGAATTTTCCTCTTATTTGGTAGAAGATTTGTATGGACAGCGCCGACTGAGTGCAGCGCTGTCAGTGCAGTGGTTACATGTATCACATTACAATATTTGACAGTGTTAGATCCAGCTGGCTCTCATGTGCTCCAGGCACTGTGCATTTTTTTTTTTTTTTTGATGCCTTTTTCACTTCCTTGACCCACCGGACCTGCACCATCTCTGTGATCCAGGACCTTGTGATTTACAAATTAAACACTGGGTTAGAGTATGAATAATAGGAATAAGAAAAACAGATGAAAAGTTGCTGCTGTGCAGCACCTTGGAGACACAGAGAATATGTGGATAGAGAAACACTGTTTATTCATATGCGTGAATATAAGTGAATACTTTTTTTTTGCAGATTTTTGCATAAGCAATGAAAAATAGAAGTGTATGAAAATAACTGAAATATTTTAGAGACCCTCCAAGGCTAAAATTTTGTTGCACGTGTATGTAGACATGTAGATCCCTGTTTCAGTGTAAGATATATCATCTACATTATACCCATGACCTTAATGTTGCAAACATAGTACCAATCTACAGAGCTACCATACAAATAAAACCAGCAGGTGACACACTGTGAGACAGAAATGTAATTTACATGTAGATACACACTTGGCAAAAACATTTATTATAATGATAAAAAAAAGGCATCAGGTATTGAACATGTTGTACAGGGAATATTGTCTGGCTGTCTGATCTCATAAACTGTCAAGCTAATGCTGGCAGGAACATTTTTAGACCATTCAAGACATTTCCAGGTCAGCTGAGAGATATAATCTCTCCAGTGTGTCCTGGGTATGCCTATGGGCCTCCTCCCAGTAGGACATGCCCAGAACACCTCACCCAAGAGGCGCCCAGGAGGCATCCTAATCAGATGCCCGAACCACCTCAACTGGCTCCTCTCGATGTGGAGAAGCAGCGGCTCTACTTTGAGCCCCTCCCGAATGGCTGCGGTCCTCACCCTGCCTCTAAGGGAGAGGGGAGCCACCCTTCGGCGGAAGCTCATTTCTGCCGCTTGTATTCGTGATCTCATTCTTTCAGTCGCTACCCAAAGCTCATGCCCATGGGTGAGGGTAGGGATGGTAAATCGACAACTTTGCTTTTATGCTCAGCTCCCTTTTACCACAACAGACCGGTGCGGCATCCACATCACTGAGTCTCATTTACCCAGAATCTCTCTGGCTAACTCTTATCAATTAAAAATGTATATTTTTTATCTGATCCATCTTTACATTTGTAGTTGTTTTGGTGATATAAATATGTAATCATGGCTGGACGTAGAGTGTTCTATATCCTACCAACCTTGTGCCATCCAGAAATGCAAATCTAAAGTATTTTAGCACATTATATGCAATTCTGTTTCCATACTCACAGTTGTTTATGTGATTTACAGATTATCCAGTAACAAATCAAAATGCTTGGGATAAAACTTGGCCTAATTTAGGACTAAATAAGAGCCATGGTGTACTGCAATGTTGTAATCGTTCTGGTGCTCAGCGGGGTATCGCAGTAGAAGATCCAAGCCTGATTTGGATTAGAAGAGGAGATCAAACAAAAGAAAATTTGGATTTTCTAACAATAAACAAAGGATTCGAGTAAGTAAAACAGGTTTTCAGCATCAGAACATTTTACCCTGAAACAGTGAAAGAAGAAATAAAGGTCTAATTCATCCCTATTAATGTTGACTGTGAGCAAAGTACCTGAGACCCGGGGCAGTAAAAGGATCTAAATCAAAGGAGTCCACAGTCACAGACAGTTTTCAGTCTATTAAAGCCAATATATGCCACTTAGTGTCTAAGTTACAGCCCATCTGTGCGGTATTCTTGTTGCCTACATTAACTTTGGATCTCATAAATCACAGTTCAGAGTTTAATGCAACTGTCAAACTTTAGAGCTGATTCTGTCTTTATTGTGTGGGCTACATAACACTGTGATTTACTGAAGTCATTCTGAGACATGTATGTCTGCACATGGTGTAAATGCGCACTGTAAGCCCTGCATTGATAATGATACACTTTTATCATGTCATCATATGTGATTTACTTATATTAATATGTAATTATGGTATGGCAAATATAAAATGAATGCATGTATATGTTAGTTTGAATGGTGTGTTGGTACATAATGAGGATTTTTTTTTCAAGAAGAGTAGCGACCTGTGTTTTTGTTTGTTTGTTTGTTTTTATTTGGACCTGCAGTGACTGAATTTTACAGATTTTATTGGGAAATGTGTTTTGGAGAAAAGAGATGTCATACTCATCTGAGTGGTTGTTGTCTTTGTCAATCAAAAACTAATGTGTGCAGAGCACCGAACTGCACAACATGAACTATATTAGTTCTTGAATTGCCTGTGAATTACTACTGTACAGTCAGTGGTAGCTATGATATATATATTAACGCCTAATTAAAATTTTATGCAGGAAGCAAGTAAGTCTGAATTCAAATTAGCAACCAAATAACAGTAATTATCTTTGTGATATTAAATCATGTAACAGATTTTCTAATTAGACCCTTATTTTAACATGGGTAAATAACATTACAAGTTTTAGGTGTTAAACTCAGTCCAGGCCATCAAACCAAACCGAACAATGAACTGAAAATAGTTTAGATAAATCCCTGTTGTTAACCAATGGGATGTCACCCACAGTGATACAGGAGGCGAGTATAAGGATGCAGCAGCAGTGCTGTTGTAGCTGAAAAAAAGGCCGGCAGCAGGAGCGTGAGGTGGGTGACTGCAGACTTTTGAAATGCTCAGTGTTTAAATCTTTCTTATTATGCATCTTAAATCTGAAACACTGAATAGAGTTGGTGGAGAAGGCAAAATGACAGGAGTATCCTTGTGGGTGAGGTGATTATATATTGAGTATGAAATGTCATGACAAGTGAGTGACGTGCTGCACACACAGCACGATGGTTCAGAAACAACATCAACAATGCACGGATAGCAGCAGTGACAACACTGCAAGGCCTTGGTGTCTGACACTTCATTTCATATCCCAGATTACACTATCTGGAGTTAATGATGCAGTGGATAAAGTGTTTTTCCTATTATACAATGCATTACAAATAAGTGCTCTTCACATTAACCAAAAGCATGAATATATGGTTTTGAAAAACGTAAGTTTGGAATATGGCAATATTATAAGATTAAGGGCTTTGGACAGCATCATCTATTATCCAGAGAGTGAGAGTTAAGTGAACAGAAAAAATAAGTGCTGTTTCAAGCCTGTCTGAGCCAAGCCCAAATTAACCACTAACAGTTTGACCTACTTCATACCCAGAGGGACTGTTTTTTTTTTTTTCATATTTGCTGATGAGGCCAAAGAAGAAAGTTGCATTAAGTGCAGGAGGAAAAAAGCCAGTCTTTGAAAAACAAATAAGTAAAAAAAGGAATAAAAAAGAGCTGGGAACAAGTTGCTTGGCAGCCACATACATCCAAAATTCTAAATGACCTTCTGACCTTTGCCTAATTCTTTTTAACTGACTGGCCAGCATCTTCCAGTATGAGTGATTAACTGCTATGAAATACAAACTAAACAGTTGGGAAGCTGTAAAACGTTAAAAAAAAAAGAAGAAAAACCGAATGCAACAGTTTGCAAGTCATTTAAACCTTAGATTTAATTAAAAATAGTTTAGAAATAGATGACAAAAGTGAGAAGTTATGTAATTACAAAGAACAAACAAACAAAAAACTTTACTGATGGAACATCTCAGAGCTAATGAAGTTAATTTCAAACATGTTAGTAACGCAATTAAGTATAAAAGGAACAATCAGGCCCCTTATGATGACATGCAATCAGGCAGTTACAATTCTGGACAAGAAGCCAGTAAGGGTGCACCACTGCAGTGTTCCTAACAAATGAACTATATTAAGTTTTGATAATTTCATTACGTCTGCTAATCTAAAATTAATATACAGATGGTTACATAAGTGATCTCGTGGTTCCTCTTGAAGCTGTGGGTTCAGTAACGTGGGGGAGGATCTACTGGGAACTGCAAAGGGTGCCACTGGGTAAATCTTCATTTCTATTCAAGCAATCAACATGTGGAATTCTTCACCCACGGAACTCAAACTGGAGCCTGATTGGGATCATTTTAAAATGAAACAAACAGTTTTTAAAGCTTAATCAATCATGCAGTCATGAATAGTCTGCCGGCTCTTGCTTTATGTTTGTTGTTAATTAGTTTATACTGCAGTCTGCGCCCTGTGCTGTGATGTCTGTCTATACTTTGCTGTGTTTTATAATGTGTGTATTTATTGTATAGATTGTGCATGTTATTGATTTTTCTCTGCTTGCGTTTTAAAAGATGGGCACTGAAAACTTGCTTGGGCAATAAATACTGAGGTGTGGGCAGGCATAGTGGTGTGGTGGTTAGCACCGTCCCCTCACAGCAAGACGATTGAATCCACTCGCCTGCCGGGGCCTTTCTGTGCAGGGTTTACATGTTCTCCCCACGCCTGCAAGGGTTTTCTCCGGGTACTCTGGGTTCCTCCCACATTCCAAAGACATGTGTTCGGTTAACTGGTGATTCCAAATTGGCCGTAGGTGTGAATGGTTGTCCGTCTCTATAATGGTAGCCAGGATAGACTCCAGCTCCACTACAACCCTGAGCAGGATAAGTGGAAGAAAACGGAAGGATGAATGCTCTGGTGTGTGGCATGATTCATGCAACATACTTTCCCTCTAAAAATAAACCACGAGTAAAATAAATAATGAAATAAGTAAGAGCGTGCACGTGGGTTGATAAGAACAATGTTGCTCGACATAAAACTACAGAGAACTTATTGGATTTCATTACATACAGTTCATAATGTTATTAAAAGATTTAGTGCATGTGGCAGAGGCAGCACATCTGTGAAGACACCATTAACCCTGGAACACTAACGTCACCCACGTGAAAGAGACAGTGTTACAAAACTCAGGTTACTGTTCCAGGGTTAATGCTGAATAATATATACAGGTTTTACAGCTGCACATACGGCATCTTTTTCCAGTGCAGGCTTTTTAAATTTTAAGCAAGACAATGCCAAAGCACATTCTGCACAGATTCCGACAGCATCGCTCTGTAGTAAAAGACTCCACATGCTAAACTGCCTGCAGTCCCATCGCCTGCTGAACACATCTGACAACCTAAGGAAAAAAAAAACATGTCAGAGGAAGCCCTGAACAGCTGACATCCTATACCAAGCAAGAATCCCCCTCTGCTCCTCATTCCCCAAACACTTACAGACTGTTGGTAAAAGAAGAGGTCATGCAAGATGGTGCACATGCCTTTGTGCCTAACCTTTTTGAAAGGTGTTAGGCCATCAGCTTTAAAAGTGGCATGTATTTAAAAAAAAAAAATCTCTATCTCGACATGTGATATGACGTCTTTCTCAGTTCACTAAGATTTGTAAATCATTGTGTTATCATTGCACCCTGGCACGATGTTAAAATATATCAACTGCGGTACAGTATAGTAAATTATGTAGGAGGATTGGTCTTGGCATTCATAATGCCTATAGTAGACACCAAGAGATGAGTCACTGCAAACATTACCTGGAATAAAAAAGACCTGATGCAAACTTTGTCAGTTAGCCTCTGTGAGGATAATCTATTTTTCATGGCATGGCAGTCAACGGGGATTTAATTTTTATTACTGCCAGGCATCCAATTTTAGTGTCAGATCTATGAAAAACTAATATAAGCACAAACGTGCACACACGCCCCTGAAAGTAAACAGTGTTTAGGAAAAACAAACACCATTTCGAGCCCTGAGAGGAAATCGAGGCTCAGAACTAAATTGTTGGATGTGGCGGTGCTTTCCCTAACGGCAGCCCAATCTGCTGGAACCTATCCCTATGGAGGATTTCTTATGAGCCATGTGAGCTCACAGAGGCACAAACACATGCCCATACACACACACACACACACACACACACACACACACACACACACACACACACACACACACACACACACACACACACACACACACTCACTCACTCACTCACTCACACATTCTATTACTGGATGTGTATTCATCAGAGCATGGTGCCATTAGGACAAACTCAGATTAGCTTTTTCATGCCATCTGGAAAGGCAGGCATCCATCAGCTGGTTGTTATGCTCACCTCAATGAAGGTTCCCGGTGGTAAACCGCTTTGTGGAATTCCACGCGACGTCTCGCGATGAAGGATTTGTTTTACGTATCACCAATGTGTCAGCTTTGCAATAAACAACATCATAATGCCGAGATGTCAAACCTGATGGCAAAGCCGGTCAGATGCTTGATCTTTTCAGCTTATTGTGTGATATTTCACAAGAAAAACTAATTTCCCCCTTCGGGACATGAGCCGTCACATCCTGCATTTATCCCCCCCAAAAACAGGAACAGGAATAGCAAAGCTGCACAGTGTGCATAATAGGATAGTTCTGTTTTAGCATCTGTCATACATCACGCAGCAGCTTAATTTAAACATCACTTGACTGAGAGATGGAGTTTGGGTGTGACTGATGTTTCACCCAACTAAGGTTTGCAAGTGCTCAGAACTGCAGTTTACCTAAAGATCGTAGACAACTACAGCTCGTTTAGCATCACTGATGTGTAGAATATAGACATCTGCAAACCTCTACTGGTGTCCATTTTGCTGTGGTTTACCATCTCTTGTTTTAATTTTGATATTTTACAGTCATTAAAAAAACTGACTCGTGTGAGGACATCAGCAAATTGCTTTTATTAAACATTCCTCAGGCTCTTTAACTTCTGGCATCTTTGAATAAAAGCAGTGGACAACCTTTGATGAGTTACTGGAGCAAACTGGGTAAGGTTGAGTTGGATGAAAAGCATCCAAATGCATCCAAATGCAAAAACTGGAGAAAAACTCCAATGATGCCACGCAACCACAGTTTTGTGTTTTCATGGTTATTAAACAGCACGTGGCAATAAATCTGACTCTAACCTGTTAATTATAGGACAAATTAGATAAAGTGCAGGCAATTTCAGAGATTTGCTGAATTACCTGAGCGTAAGTGCACATTTCGTGTCCTAGAACATTTTGATTGCACCTTTTTATATTTCAAACAAGCCTGGCATCAAGTACAAAGAACCAAACCAAAACACAACAACCCCCCCATCCCCCCACCAAAAAACTCTCAAGATCAGTACTAAGAGTAGTATCAGTCAGCAGTTCTTATATGAAAAGATTATAGTGAGACTATAGATAGACGTGCCTGTTGGCTAACATTATTTAGTTTGACTAAATATTCTTTTAATTAGTTTGTAAATAAATTCAAATTACTGTGTTTTTACTGAAGTCACAGCAAGCAGCTAAAAATAGGAGTTCATGTCCCTGTGTGAATGGAACAAATTAAGAGAAGATGATGAGTTTAAAAAGACAAAGAGTAAAGTTCTTTGTGTGGAAAAATTAGTTCTAACTAAAAACACACACACACACACACACACACACACACACACACACACACACACACACACACACACACACACACACACACACACACACACACTATAATGTGGTATATAAACATAACACACAATGTAAGGAAATTTGTGTTTGGTTGATTATTTCTATGCTTCCTAACATTAATCTTATACTGTTTGAAAGCCTGTTTATTTGCCTTTAAACGGTGCCACATTTGTGGGAAAATGCATTGAGCAGCAGAGTTGAGTATGTGGGTTGCACCCATGAAAACTTGCCAAACCTTCTCTGCCAACGCCAAACAGCTTATTCTGCTGTTGACTCTTGTTTGGTGACATTTATCAGACTGGATGATTGAAATCTGAAGAAATGAGACACATCGGCAATTTAACCATTTATTCGTTTAACAAACGGAGGCCTCAGCAGCATGTGGAAGAACCATACACAGCCACAACAGCCTGGCACCTCCTCCTCATGCTGGTCGCCAGCTTGGGCACACACTGCTGTGGGATGGCATCCCATTCTTCAACCAGCATTTGTTGCAAGTCGGCCTGGGTGAGCGTTGTCATCTTGGAGGATAGAGTTCAGTCCCAGACTGTGGAGATTTGGGATTGCCACTGGAATCTCTTCTCAACATCTCGCTGCATTGAGATTGCCTCCAGTGAGGACAAGCCTTGTTTTTCCAGTGAAGGAGATGCCACCCCATACATCACACTGCCTCCTCCAAAAGCTGTTACTTGTTTGGCATTGGCAGAGAAGAGTTGGCAAATTTTCATGGGTGCAATCCACGTGCTCGACTCTGCTGCTCAACCCACAAATGCATTTCCCTTACAAATGTGACACCATTTAAAAAGGTTTAATTAATCACAGCAAATGTATTCATTTTGGTAGGTTTACAATTTACAATCTGTGGTTAAAAAAGCTCCACGTCTTAAATAGTGTCTGTTTTGAATGTTTTTGGCATGCAATAAAACACTCAGTGGAACTGAGCAATCATTTATTCCACCTGTGTTTTTCCTGCTCTGACAAGTCAAAATGGCTGCAGTCAAAAATGTCCACCGATTACCAGTACATGATGACGAATTGAGATATTTTCTATGGGACCTTTCTTGCTGGTCTTAAATTTATACAGTTTTTTTCTTTTCTTTTCTTTTTTGTAAAAACTTCAGAACTGCTCAGCACTCTAGAAGGTGCTGGAAACATTCATTTTGGTCCATACTGACATGACAGGATCACACAGTTGATGCAGACATGTCAGCTGTTCCACCACATCCAAAAGGAACTCTGCTGAACTGAGATCAGGTGACTGTGGAGGCCATTTAAGACACTGAACTCATTGTCATGTTCAAGAATCCAGTTTGAGATGATCAACGATGCTCTGTTAGTACGAAGGGGCCCAAAGTGTGCCAAGAAAATACCTCCCACACTACTACACCACTACCCCACCACCAGCACCCTGAACCACTCATACAAGGCTGGCTGAATCTACATACTTTCATGTAGTTTTACATCAAATGTTCCAAATGTTGTTGCAGTAATCAACTGTCATCAGATAAGGCAACATTCTTAAAATCTTCTGTTGTCCAATTTTGGCGAGCTCGTGCAAGCTGTAGCCTCACTTTCCTGTTCTTAGCTGGCAGGAGTGGGTCTTCTGCTGCTGTCGCCCATCTGCTTCAAGGTTCAACTTGTTGCGCATTCAGAGATGCTCTTCTGTGTACCTTGGGTGTAACGAGAGGTTACAGTATTTGAGTTACTGTTGCATTCCTAACAGCTTGTTTGGCCAATCTCCTCTGACCTCTGACATCATCAAGACATATTTACCCAGAGAACTGGATATTTTCTCTTTTTCAGACCATTCTCTGTGAACCCTAGAGATTCCACTCAATTCAATTCAATCCAATTTATGTATATAGCACCAAATCACATCAAACAGTTGCCCCAAGGTGCTTTATATTGTAAGGTAACGACCCTACAATAATTAGAGAAAATTGGTTGTATGTGAAAATCCCAGACCAACCTGTCTGGCCTTTCTTCTCAATTCTGATGCTCAGTTTGAACTTCAGCAGGCCATCTTGACCATTTCTACCTACCTAAATGCACTGAATTGCTGTCATGTGATTGGCTGATTAAATATTTGCATCGAACCAGTGTACCTAATAAACTGTCCACTTGGGCTGCACTATGCTATTTCCTAGCCTATGTCCTAGCCTCAGCTCTTGGCAAGGAGTTAACAAAGGGATTTATTCTCAGGTTCATACTCGAAGATCTCAGGACTGAGAGCGGGCGGATTTTGAGACATGTTTGTTTGGGCAACAAACATTCATTCAAGCCCTTCATTTTGTGGATTCATACCTAACTGTGCTTTAATAAGCCAGAGCAAAGATATGAGCCTCAAAATTCAGTAATAACAGGTTTCTTACCCATTACTGGTTCAGAAATTCATATCTTTTCCATGGTCTGTCAAACATTAGGTGCAAATTCTGACTGCTGATGTCTGAGTGTTGAATGTTTCTACTTTTATAATGCACTGCAGCTGCACTACAAATATAATAAAGTGCAGGGCCAATTTTCATTTCCAGTCCATCCCTGATGTCATCTGTCTCATCTATTCCGGTTGTTGTTATCCTTGGCTTTTCCCCCTTCCCGTCTCTTTTGAAGCACTAAAAATGAATTGGGCTCAACACATCATAATTGCCAAACTGCTGAGCTTTACATACCTCCAGTTTACTGGCAGAAATACTGTCCAATACACATGTAAAGGAGCCAGCACGCACAATAGCAGAACACAAACTGAAAACTGAAAATGTATCCTTTCAAATCAATTACGCCAAAGCAGCGCTCGAAAATGTTTTGACATTTTCTATTCTGTTTCTTCATGTTATTGCTACAAATTCAATCTAAATCATAAACTATCTGTGGTAGCTTATATGCAGTATGTAAAGTGGTTTATATTTACATGTTTAATCTGCTTTCATTGGGGGATTCCCTCTTGCTTATGCTGACACACATAGCAAAAATAGCAGCATTGGAATCATGCAGGAAATAAATACTCTTTCGGAAACCCAAATTCACATAGTCCTCAGGCAAAACAAGTAATAAGGAGACAGCCTATGAAAATTGCATGCATTGTTTTTTTGCACCCAGAGATATTTTTATCACAACAAATTGAAAATCTCATATAAATGTAGACAGCTGCTGACATTTTTCAGGCAACCTGACATGTGTTTTATGTGTAATGACCTATTTTAACTTGGCTGTCAGTTCAGACTGATTATGTTAAGAAATGAAAATGAGGTATATACACTACTTCAAGAAAATTAAAGTATCACTTTTAATCAGAGTTCAGCATCAAGTTTGTTAAACTTCTGGGATAGTGATCTGGTCAGTTAAGTAGCAGTTTCAGCTGATTTGGTGTTAATGAAATTAACAACAGGTGCACTAGAGGGGCAACAATGAGACAACCCCCCAAAACAGGAATGGTTTTACAGGTGGAGGCCACTGACATTTCCCTCCTCATCTTTTCTGACTGTTTTTTCACTAGTTTTGAATTTGGCTAGGGTCGCTGCTGGTAGCATGAGGTGATACCTGGACCCTACAGAGGTTGCACAGGTAGTCCAACTCCTCCAGAATGGCACATCAACACGTGCCATTGCCAGAAGGTTTGCTGTGTCTCCCAGCACATTCTCAAGAGCATGTAGGAGATTTCAGGAGACAGGCACTTAGTCTGGGAGAGCTGGATAGGTCCATGGGAGGTCTTTAACACATGAGCAGGACCAGTATTTGCTCCTTTGTACAAGGAGGAACAGGATGAGCACTGCCAGAGCTACACAATGACCTCCAGCAGGCTGCTGGTTTGAATGTTTCTGACCAAACAATCAGAAACAGACTTCATGAGGATGACCTGAGGACCCAAATTCCTCTAGTGGGCCCTGTGGTCACTGCCCGGCACCGTGGAGCCTGGTGGTGGTCTGGGGAGGCATACACACAGACCTCTACAGGCTAGGCAACAGCATCCTGACTGCCATTCAGTATCAGGGTGAATTCCTTGGACCCATTGTTGTTGTTGGGACCCTATGCTGGTACAGAGGGTCCTGAGCGCCTCCTGGTACACGACAATGCCCAGCCTCACGTAGCCAGAATATGCAGGTAGTTCATGGAAGATGAAGGAATTGATTAGATTAACTGGCCCCCACACTTGCCTGACCTAAATCCAATAGAACACCTCTGGGACATTATGTTTTGGTCCATCTGATGCCTCCAGGTTTCACCTCAGACTGTCCAGGAGCTCAGCGATGTCCTGGTCCAGATCTGGGAAGAGATCCTCCAGGACACTGTCCATCATCTCTCTGTTGTCAGGTGTGCATACAAGCACATGGGGCCATGCAAACTACTGAGTACCATTTTGAGTTGCTGCATTGAAATTTCAGCAAAATAGATTAGCCTGCTGCATCATTTTACACTTTGATTTTTTGGGTGTCATTGAATTCGACCCTCTGTAGGTTGATGAATTTCATTTCCATCAAACGATGTCACATCCTTTCATTCCTAACACATTACCCATATCAGTAAAGATATCCAGCATGATTTTTTCCCATTGAGATCTGAAGTGTTTTCAGAGTGTTTCTTTAATTCTTTTGAGCAGCACATTTGAAATAGATCCAGATGTGTGTGAATTCCAGGGCAACAGCATTCAGCATGCTAGACGCAGACATTTTTCACACCAAGTTATATCATTGCATACAGACTCCTGGGATTTTGTTCTTAATCTGACTTCAATGTGTGTGGTGCAGCAATTTGGAGCCTCCGGTTTTTACTGATAGGTCCGGCCACTTCTGGGTGACTTTAGTAGCACAACAGAGAAATACACTCTGCAATGCATCTTATGCTAATCAGGTCTGTTCTGCTTTATATTTTCACTGCATAGGAACAAAGTAAAGTGACTTTGCCAACAAACAAGATGAATTTTGGCTCTGTTGGTTTTGTTATGAGTTATATAAAGGGTTGACCCACAAACTTGACCCAGTGTGAGAAGCAAGTAATGATTTTGGCTTGATTTAATGTTATTGTGTTACTTAAGTATCATCATTACACAAGTGCCACACTTGAATTCAGATTAAGTATCTGCAGTAAATGGGTTCTTGTTGGCTTGCCTTCTAACTGGGAGTCACTGTAAGTATAGGAGAATGCTGCAAAACACATCAATGTATCTAAAAATAGTGTTTATCATCTCTACACTCTATATAGTATGTAATTTTAGCACCAGGAGAACTGTCTAGCTTTTTCTAGATCTAATTTGAAGGACATTTATGTCTTTTTAAAAAAGTGATGCTAAAATTAAATGAAAGGACAACCCCTTTTGCCTTGGCACCTGTGCAAGACTGTGGAAGTAGGGGTGCTAAAGGTGCTAAAGCTCCCCCAGGTGAATGCAAAGTACCTTTATGACCATCAACTACTAACTGAAAAATAAATGAAAAAAAATTTCATTTAGTTGTATCAGTTATTTTTTCTAATTCTATTATATACATTTTTAGTAGTTTTAAATAGCTGCTTTTAGGTTGTTTCAGTTCGGTCCATAGACAGTTAAAAAAAAAGGATGTCATTTCACTGAAGCCAGTGTGGAAGCGGCTTACACCTGCATTCTTTTTAATGGCCACCAGGGGGCAAGATGTGTAGTTGCAAAAAACTTTTGGTCCAGTAGAAGGTTATGGGAAATTGGCCCTCGGCTATGACCTCAGTAAAAACTTACCTGATGAGTTTATGGGCTCAGTCACTAATTTTGGTCATTCTAAGTGTCAGGAATGATGATTATCCAGGGTTTGCTCATTGACTAATGACAGACTGGCAAGTTGTCAGCCAATGAATAAGATCCTTGGTTCAAACCCAGGCGATGACACATTCCTTGTGTTAAAAAAAATCTCCTAAGCCAAGTGTATAGTGCCATCTGTGACTACTTCTAATGTTCATGGTGTAAATCTGACTTTCCTGTCAGTGCTCATTCACTGGATGTGTAGCCAGCCTACTGTATATTTTCTGCATGTTTTCTTGGATGATTATGCTTTCAGACACCAACGTTATCTTTATTAACATAACTGAATTATTTTTCAAGACTGGAGTCATATAAGAAAAGATGCATAAGCACTGCACAACATACAGCACATCTAATTTATAGAGCTCTTATTTATATGGGTGGTGAGGGTGCTACCTAACTCATAGTGCAATCCTCACAGCACCTCCTACATGAAACACATTTCCATGGCTGTGCTCTCATCTTGGTGGAAGAATAACAAGGCTCAGTCTGGCTCTGAGGCTGTACTTGAGCAAAACATGATGATGATGATGATGATGATGATGATGATGATGATGCTAGCATGTAGAGTACCAGGGTTATAATGTTTTAGTAATATATATATTACAACAATAAAACATCTGTTGTTGCAGTACTTCAGACAACTTAAAAATAGTGTTTTCAGTTATATTATTGTTTGTACTGTAATCTTTAGAAAAAAGTAATAATACATCTTATTATTTTTTTTTTGCCATTTTTTCCCCCTGTGGTATAAAAAATGCTATGGAGTATTTTCTTGGGTATTGGTATTGAGTTTGAAATTCAAGTACTGACAACTCTAATATGCAGGAATCAGACAAACCAAATATAAATAACAATTTATCCTGTAGTAGTGTAAATATCTCAGTCTGGGTCAAAGTGGTGGAACAACTAACAAAGAAAGCTGACGATGTCATCACTGAAGTCGTTAACATGGCTTCAGTTCTTCTTGATTAAAATAAATAAATAAATAAATAGAAGAATCCAAATAAAGTGAGGCAGGCACTTGGCCCAAAATGTCAATCCTGCATGTAAAAACAAAGACAGCTGCAGGAATCTAGTCTAGTCCACACCATCTTACATGGTAACAGTTACACGATCCATTCACATGGAAATGAAGTCCAGTCAGAATACATACGTCAACCTTACACCGAACATCCAATTTGTTAAAGAGTAGCTACTGTAATATCCAGCATGAAAAGCTTGTGCATTAAACGGTGATGACTGACAGTCACAAAAATGTTTTGTTTGTTTTATTTCAATTGATTTTTTATATTTTCAGTTCAATTCAGTTGTATTTTATATAGCACAAACTCATCACAACACTCGCCTCAAGGTGCTTTATACTGTAAGGTAAAAATCCTATAATACATAAAAACCCCCACCAATCAGACCCCCCCCATGAACAACCGCTTGGAGACAGTGGGAAGGAAAAACTCACTTTTAACAGGAAGAAACTTCAGACAGAACCAGACTCAGGGAGGGGCAGCCATCTTTCTTTCTTTCTTTCTTTCTTTGGCACTTTTAATTTGTTTGTCAAAAACAATGTGCTCAAAATGTACACCTGTTCTTGACAGACATGTCAATAAAATCAATAAATACACTATGTTGCGTCCTGCAGCGTGTGATGTTTTGCAGTTTTTGCATAAAGTTCTGCCTGACAATCTGCTTCATAACAAAATATAACTATTACAATGCTGTGTGGATTGTTAAATTGTTTTATGCTTTGTTCTCAGCATTATATGTAACTGGCAATGATCTTCTTATATAACCCAAAAATTGCTAAGTAGAAGATTTCCTAAAAAATGTCAAAGGTGTCCTTTTGCTCTGCAGACCTGCAGTTTCTGAGTGACCATGCCGATTCTGGAGAGAGAGAAAAAATATGAAAACAAAAACACAGTTTATGATCACTGCAAAAGCGTCTCTGTCAAAGCTTTCAGATGTTTTGAAGTTGACAAGATGGCTAAACATGGTTATTAGATCCATGCTCACATGGAGAGATTTAAGAGCTTGGGAGCCCAGAACAACCAACACACATGCATTCATGTGCTCAGGATGTGGTATTATTCCTTTGCCTCTTTGCAGCCAGCCACCTGTTCCTTTGTTTACTTGCCAAACTCTTCATACACTGAAAATCTTTGGAGACAAGAGGGCTTGTACTACAGCAGACATGATACTCTAGCTAGTGCCTGATGAAAATCAGTCTGCAGCCAGAATATTGCACCAAAGAGTTAGGGAAAGCAAACAAATACTAATTTCCATAATTAATCAAGTGCACATAAAAATTGCTTCACTTTTTTTTCCTTGTAGACAAAGATAAGCCATTGGTTGTTGCAGAATTTCAACACTGGCTCGTACAACGGCAGCGATTGTTGTTGTGTTTGAATGTAATTGAGTGTTTATCTTCTTCTAGCCTATATTTTATTGCAGATGTTTTTTTGAAATTCTAATTAATTTTTATTAGTCCAGTTTTTATAGATTACATTGCTTTCAATTCTTGTCAGCCTCGCTCAGTTGAATTAGATTTCATTTCAAACTTGTCATAGTTATTACTCCCTCACCATCTCTTTCTCCCAGAGTTTCATTCAGTTTCTCACCTGTCGCGCCTCCGTGGCTTTTGGCACTGAACAGTTGGGCTGTAATTTTCTGACAGGCATGCATCAACACATCTCCATCTTTTCTGACAGCTCAGTCTCATGAATGGCATGTTTGAGAGTACCTTGCAAGAAAACAACAAATCTGAGAGGGCCCAAAACACGCCAGCTTTGAGTAAGTCGTCCTTATTTTTTTCTTTAGCCAGCTCTGCTAAAACATCATGAAAGCACTCAGTTTTTCAGAGCAATATATCTATATAACCTGTCAGTGTAAATGCTGAACTCAGAGCAGACAGACTTGAATACTATTAAGCGGTTATAATACCTCTAGTTTTCATTTTATTCACACCTCCATGCATTGCTTCCTAGCCAGTTTCACACCATAGCAAGAAGAATAATCAATTATGCCTAATGCATTCTCAAATTAAATTGAGTTTTACAGAACACTATGAAAATTCTGCCAATAAACCAAATTCAATCTTCTGAAAAGCTGTTTGCATATTTTTATATGATCTTGACCTACTGTTGCTACATGTTGTCCAGAATGAGGAGCCAAATGCAGAACATGGAGACAGTAAGGCAAAAATGATATATTTTAATGAAACTTACCACAGAAGAAAAAGCACTGCAGGGAACAGTCAGATTAAGTACAACAAGAAGTGATCCAGCACACACACAAAAAAAAAATAAGATGATTAATCTGCAAGTGGGGAAAAAATGGATCTCAGGAGTCTGAAGTGCAGGTGAACCATCAAACTCAACTCAAGTCAGACTGGTAGAACTGGATATGACTCAGTGTACCCCCCTGGTGGCTGAGTGTGTGGAGAAACTGAAGGCCCTTTATGACCCATGCAGCAGGCAAAGGGAATTTCTCCATGGGCCAGGCAGGAGGCTGTGGGTGAAGACCTTTCAGAGGCTGACAGGACAATGTTGACACAGATAAGGCAGACAGGTGCTCCTTGGGCTGGGAGTGAACAGTGATGGCTGACCCTGGATCAGGCAGGAGATCAGCAGAAAGGGCCAACTCAACAGATAAAGAGGTGTCAGCTGCCTCAGAAGCAGTCTCTGAATTAGCCAATTAAGAATCAGGACCTATTGAAGTACTTAGGGACTGGGAAGATGCCAGGCGACTCTGACCCAGGAACAGAGGTGGAAACAGTTGCCTCAGGATCAGGAACAGAAGAAAACAATAGCATTAAGAAACAGTCTTAGGAACAGCTGAATCGGACTAAAGAAGAAAGGAAAATACAGCTATTCAGATGACTTGGACTAGGGGACAGTCTTTCTATGGGTAGCCTTTAGGGCAGAAGAAGCATGTAACCATGTAACAGACCTGAGCATGGTGTTGATAAGCTAACAGCACTTCATGAACACCAAGCAGCCCAAATGAGTGAGCTTAAACAGAAAGGTACTCACCTAGACTGTCTAAAAGAGAGCAGGTCAGTTCTAACAAGAGAACAGAACACCTTCAAACCACTGGTCGATATCTCCTCTCAGGCATTATAACACCCAAGTTCAGCAAATACTAGAAAGAAAACACAGAGGGCCAAAGCAGGAGCTGCTTGTGGATAAGAGCAGCACACCAAGACTGTAAGACTCAGACCCACCTCGATTCTATTTAAGAAAGCCCATGAGTCAGTGTGCCATACAAGTATACTTGTGTGGGGCATTGAGTCATTGGTACTATCCAAGGCATTATACAAGGTTAATGGTACACTGACAAACTTCACGAGGAGCTCAGTGTGGCTGTGGAAAGCAACACTGGAGGCCAACTTCAAGGCCATTGCATAATTCACCATCAAGCACTATCTCTGCTGCTGTTCTATACAGGCTTGACCCCCTCAGCCAGCTCATCACAAAGAACAGATATAGATACAAATCCTGCACCCTGAAACTCTATGAGCAAAGAAAAGAGAGAGGGTGAAGGTTGGTGAGTCTCAAAGCCAGGAATCAGGATGAAATAAGGACCATCCATGAATACATCAGCAAGATGCAACCCCACAGGGCGAACTGCTACAAGAGTGCTTCAGACAGCTGAAGACAGATGGTGATCAGCAAAAAGAGGAAATATCATGGAAGACCAAGCCTCTCCATTGGATGTAGAAGCACATACTAACATGTTGCAAGATGCAAGTTCCACCAGTGTACACTCAGAGGCACAGCCAAGTGTGCAGGAACATCTGTGCCACCAAATTCTGATTGGGGACACCTCAGAAAGTGACTGAGAACAACAGGGCTAAGATCCTGTGGGACTTCCAACTTCCAGACACACAAGCAGTGGCTGGCCAGCAGTGGTTACATTAGTCTTTTCTGTTTAGTTTGTTGAAGGCTGTGTTGGTGAACCGTGGTCGGTGCTGAATTCACTGGGTGACGAAGTTTCCAGACTGATATGATAGTTTTTACCAAAAATGTAGTGGCATGCTGTGCTGGGAGAAAACGTGCCTTAGAAAAACATATGTAGCATTATTAAAATAAACCCTATATGCCTATCTATGTCAGATTTAATTAGTATAAGATCCGAGCCCCCTTGATTTTTTAATGTTCTCGACAGATAGGGCTCTTTTACAGCCTAGTGGGAAAAGGCCTACCCTTTTACTTTAGGCAACGACAGTTTGAGCTTCTCCTGAGTGTCACTAACATATCATAATATCCTCACATATGTCCTTTCTAGCCTTAAAAATTCAAGTCCTTCCTGCTGTCTAATTTGATCATTAGGGATTATCCACATTTGTACTCAGGTTTGCTTGAATCCTCTTTAAACTGTGGCGTACTGTAGGTGTGCGGTTATGACTCTTGAGTAATACGGGTTTAGAACAAGCTGAAATTGTGAACCTAAACAAACTAAGAGCAGTGCTGAGTTGCAAAAGCTTGACAAATGCTCGCTGTGGATGGCACCATTTGCATGAATTCAGTGCAGAGGAGATGTGCTCATACAATTTCAGAAAGTCCCGGGAAAATTGTTCTGTACATCCTTGACTTATATTTGGACCCAGGCAATCAATAGGAACAGAATTATGAGGCAGTGAAGCGAGTGATTTTAATCTGGGACTAAATATCCAGTAGTGGATTAGTTTCAGACAATTTCATACCTCCAGAGCTCTTCATGAAATATGGATAAGGCAGAAGGGGGAGGGGGAGGGGGGGGGGGGGGATTATGAAAAATAAAGGCATTTTCCCAAACCTCCTCCTTCGATGGAGGCCAGATGAAAAGTTTTGCAGATGGGCAGCAGGAGGATTCAAGCCACTTTGCAGAGCAGATGCCCAAACTCCCACTGCCTTGGTTTGGGCACGAGCTTAATTAGAAAGACCCCCTAGTAAGATACCTTTCAGCACTGACAGCGGTGTTCCTACATGCCCACATTTTTTCCTCACTGTGGGAAGCCCCATGGTCACTGCTACTGATGACCCTGGGTTGCACAGAAAAACAAAGAGATTGATGCAAAAATGGGTCATTTACATATATTGTTATAGTCAAGTTTGTCCCCTTTACATATCCCAGTTATTCCCATTCAGACCTTATACATTCTGCAAGGCAAGTGATTTTTTTCTTTCAAAAGTAATTTTAACTAGAATGCAATCTAATTCCATCTCAAAATTGGACTATAGTGGAGTGTTAATTTGTCTGCCATTTTGGATATGTGACACAGTGGAAGTGTAGTTTCAACTGAATGATGCCCCAGTTACAGAGAGCTAGAGACCAATCAGTGACCCCCTGGCAACCACCTGTTGCTAGGTAAAAATGTGCATTCCCCAACCAGTTCGCTAAAACCTTCTTGTGACCGCTTTGGTTGCAAGCATATTGCTGCGGTTGTAGTTTGAATGGAAGTGACGGACTTGTCTGCAAACACTGTCCAGCTACTCTCCGAGCCGTAGGGGAACTGAATGATGCAAATTGAAAATGGAGAAGATTCACCTTCAAAGTAAAAACTGTGCCTGTGGAAACATGTTGGCTGCAGCGCTGAGGCACAACATTTACTTTGAAGGTGATCCTTCTCCATTTCTGGTTTAGGTTGTACTTTTTCAGATTTTATGACAGCTGGGCTAGCAGCAACCGTGGCAGTCTGCTAGCAACCAACTCAATCACTCGGAGGTTTTTGGTGCAGCACCTCCTCTGCAACTGATTTCACCCAGTGACTGCCAGGAACTTCCAGGAGTCACTGCCACCCAGGAGGGAAATACACATTTTTCCCTACCAAACGGTGGCTGAAAATTATCAGTGTGAAAAGTTAGCCATTGAAGCCCTATATGCATATTGGATAAATATACACACAGAAAACATGAAAAATATCTTAGGGTTTGTGAACAAAATAACCCAACACAGATTCATTTTAAATTTTGTTTATCAAATGGGCCACACCATCTATTTACCAGGTCATTTGTTAGCAAAATGTAATTTGAAAAAGTGGCATCATTACACCAGACACACTGCTGCGTTGCTGCACCACCACTTGCATTCACTTTTGTTTCTTTTTTGGGGTGTGGGGGGTGGCAATAATGGATCATGCTGCCTCTCAGAAGTTCCTGGAATTTAGCAGCACAAACCAGCAGAGCAGTAGACATGCAACAAAATAGATTTTTTTTCATTGCGCTTCTCAAATTAATGTGCATTAAAGGATGCTATTGAAATTTTATCTTCTAAATTAGGAGATTTAGGGAACTGATAGCACGTTAGGCTAGAATACTGATAGAATAGATTAATAGAATAACATTTACTAGGAAAAGCCTCATAAGCTGAGCTGGTAACTCCCTCATAAGACATTACTGCACTTGACTGTCACTGTTTATTTGTCTGCATACAGCTGCACATGTATGTTCAGACCATTGTTACTGTTGCAACATAGGATATGTGCACAATGTACATAACTTGTTATTCTTCCAGAGTTATATTTTTTTTTATTGCATGCTTAATTTTATCTATTTTTTGGTATTTTAACATCCAGTGGGGGCAGCACTTAAAAATTTCATTGTACAGGGAAACAATGTTTCTTCACTGTGCATATGACAATAAAGCTTTGAAACTTTGAAACTAACTGTGAATTTTGCTTTCTGACATGACGTTTCATCCACTGTTACGGAGTTATGGAGAAAAGGGCTTCAAAGTAGGGGTTAAATATAGTATATTCAAGACTACATATGATTTAAGTAATGTAGGGACACCAAGGGTGCATTGTGGTGGAGGCGAGCTTATTTTTTGATAGGGCAACACAAAAATGGTGGGAGTAGCATCAGATCTCAGCCTAGTTTCCCTCTTTTGGTCATGACAAAATGTGTCAGTGTGCTGCTGCAGAGTGAGCTTTGTTTACTTCCCATACAGGAAAACAGATTTTTATCTTCCCACATGCCTGACCTTTGGTTCTGTGTACAGCAATGGCATACATTTAGATTACACATGTGAAAACCAACAACGTAAGAGAACTTTATATACAGCTTTTTGTCATAAGAATCACTAATGACACTTGTCATGCTCTGTTAAACATCAGCAGCAAAAGCGGCTGACAAGCACGACTAAGCAGTAATTTCCGGGGCTGAAAATTGAAACCAGCACAAAGGTGCCAAAAGCTACAGTTCCTCTAGTAGCCACTCGAGGCTGGCTCCAAAACCAAGTCAGTTCCCTTTTGGCTTCCTTGTTAAAGTGTCTCAAATTACATCATTATAAAGCATTTTAACAGCCTGGTACAAAAACAAAACTAAAGCAAAAAACTCCCCCAAAACAAAGTTGGTTTGGCCTCTGATATGAATGGGTGAGTGTGTCCAAACTTTTGACTGGTACTGTATATAACTCATTCATTTGTACACTGGTGTCCCAACAGGAGACTAGAGCCTATCAGCTAAGCTTCACCTCCACTAATTGGAATCACTGACATGGATCTTTTCCACACGTTTGTGCTGTTGGGAGCCTTTGGGGGGATTTTAAGGGAAATATTATGGCTTGCAGTGTGGTACAGCAAAAAGTCCAAGAAGTTTGCAGCTCACTTTTGGTGAGTGAAATTCCAGTGTTTTCTCAGTCTGTTACTTAGCAGTAATTAGCAGTTATGTGTGTTTGTGTGTTGAACCCTCACAGTTTATGGATGCAGCTTGCTGGCCAACTTGTAACCGTTAGCGGATAACTAAGCACTCTAGCACCTTGTCTTGTGGTAACTTCTGCCTCCATGAAGCACACAGTGAATAAAAACCCTGATGTTGAGGCATCAAATTTAACTGTTTGGTTTCCCCTCAAATCATAATTTTGTCAGTCAAATCACATTTGAATGAGGCTATTTTGTCATATTCATTGCTCAAGATTGCGACTTCAGCTGCACAATTTCAACTGAAAATTGAAATGTTCTTCAGACGTAAAATGCCTGTGTGCTTTTACTCCAGCCTGTCTCGTTAGCTGTAAACTTGGACCAGTGATTGGGGCGGGGTGGGGCTTTCATAACATTGCATGAACTGGGCCTTTATTTCCTTTCTTATATGGCAGCAAACACTATGAACAACAACTGAGTAGCTGTTACACTGAAATTTATCCATATCTAGACATTATATGATTTATTACAATAGCTTAATCATACCTCATGCACTTCACAGTGGCTGCAGCTGCTTCTCACACGCTGTCACTTGTGGTGTGCCATTTTTTCAAATAGATATACTTAAATTGATGCACACACACAGAAACACACACACATACATATTACAAATTACTGTATTAACCGAAGGTTTTTGTTCATTCCTTATCTTTTCCACTCTCTCGCAGTTTGCTCCTCTTCTCCATTTTTGCTGAACTGTTAGGATAAAGTTTATTTTTTGCACAGTCTGTCGCCGTCCCCTCATCTGTTTAATCTAAACTGCTGGGTACCACTGCATTATATTACACACTGATTACACCCTGTCTGTTCATCTTTTTATTGTCACAGAGGCTTCAAAGCACAGTGTGTTCTGCTAGAGCTCGAGTCACAGACCTATTAAAAATCCTATTATATTATTTCATATTACAAACACGAACAACTGTGTGACAAAGCTGAACTCCATGTGATCATCAAACCCTGGAATTGATTCACATTCAGTTCATCTTAACCACATATGTTTTTCCTGAATTATTGATTATTTGTCCTTGTGTTATTGTCTGTTTGTGTGAGAATAATTTATAAAATTACACTGGGAAAACAATGTGGCAGTGAGCCATTGAATTATTATCTAATTCATCAGCTTTCCTGCCTTTAAGGGAACTATTTGGAAAGTTTGCAACTTTCCTGATATGGATGCATTCAGTGCTTTCATAGACGTTTTGGTTTCTTGACTAAATCTCATTTATTTATGTTTTGTTAGGAAATAGGTGCAGTGAGTTATTGAAATGTAAATACAGTATATACATTTCTAGTGAGCTCTCTTTCTCATTTCCTTTTCTCTCTCTTCTCTCAGGTGGAGTCGGGCTGGCATTTGCGCTTCGCCCTGCCTGTGGACGGAGCCCTTCTGGGTTCCCGGGCTTCAGCCGTCACACCTGTTTTCCATCTGTTCATTCTCTTGCAGTATTTAAGGACCGGCTTGAGCCTCCATTCTCTGCCAGATTGCTGTTGCCGCCCCTGTGGTGTGAAATGCCCTGTTCAAAAGGTGGCTGGGGCTTATTCTCTGGAACCTGCAAGCAATACCTAGCTCCTACTTGTGCCTGTCCACTTTTCACTGCTCATCCTCTCACGTGCTTCGAACTTTCCCAGCCTGCCAGCTCACCCCCCTCATCACCAGCAAAAAGAGACGAACAAGTAAGCACTCAGAGCCCTGAATGAAACTATTAACTGTCAGTTCACATCCCCTCTGTCTGCATGCTAACCTTTTTTCTCTTCTCTGGCAGAATTCCCATTTGGCTCCCGAAAAGAATCCACTTACTTGTTGTATTTACGTGTTCTCGAGCTCCAGCTCTGAATTTTGTAATTTTTGTAATAAAAATCTCTAAACTGGTCTCAGGGTCCTGTGTTTGAGTCCTGACATATGTCGTTATTGCACCTTGAACCCTCTTAGGCACCACTAACTGCAGGTTAGTGGGGTTTAAGTAGTTTAAGTAGTCTTCAGGAATAGTTCTCCAAGGACATTCAAAGCTCTTCTTTGGATGCTGCCTTTTCTTCCATTCTCTCTCAAGATCCTTCAACAATGTTGAGGTCCAGGACAATCCATGACTGATAGCGTTCCATTGTGTGTTTTTCTATCCAGGTGTACTTTTACTGCAATGGCAGTGTGTTTGGGGTCATTGCCATGCTGAAAAATGAAGCTGTTGCCAATCAGATGCTTTCCAGATGGTATTGTACGGTGGATCAAAATTTTATGTTACTTTTCTGCGTTCATAATTCCATCAATTTGGACAAACTCCCCAACACCACTGGCTGAAATGCCTCCACCATATTTTACAGATCTAGACAGTCTGTTAGAGAAGGTGCTCCACCACCTGTCCAGTATGTGCTACAGAGGGTGGCCACGATTAAAATTTTTTTATATTTTACAAATTTAAACCATGTTTGAACATTTTTTTTTGCTTGAAATAATGCAGTGAAAAGATGTATTTAGCATTGTCCTTGTCAATTTGTGCAGTTAGCTGTCAATAACAGTAATAATAGTTGCAGTAATGAATTAAAAAAAAAAGAAAAGACTAGACAAAAATGGTTTTATCAGACAGATACAGTCATAAACAGTCATGACAATACTAAAATGAGCTGCTCTATTTTTGATAGTTTTCTATCACAGTAGAAATCGCCTAAGTCAAAGTCACACAAATCGGATTTTCACTCTAGTCGGATGGCTTCTGCAGGTCCCGATTTTTCCTAATGTTAATTCCAATAAAAATAATCACCCAAATCGGATCGTACAAGTCGGATTTTTGCCTACCTCAGATAACAAATCTGGTCCCACTGTAATACATTTCCAATTAAATGTGATCACATAAGTCGGATTAGTTTAGCGCTAAAGCCCTCTTCAGCTTCCACCAGGCCTACACACACTAACAACGTGTGGAGATCTCGTGAGTGTCTATACAGTCAGGTGATGTCTGGAGTGGCTGCACTGGGCAAATCAGTTCATTTCGCTGGAGACAGTCATGGCAAGCGCAGGAGTCTAGTGTAAGCTACAAACTTACACTTACAAGCAAACATATGAGATTATAAAATTTGCGGAAACAAATCCAGGGATGAAGCAGAAAGCCACTGCAGCAAAATTTGATATTAGACCCCAAACTGTCTGATATTTTGAAGAATTTTTAAGAATTGGATTTTATCCGAATTACACATAACAGATTTTTTTACAAGCTGGATAAAATTCCGCAATTTGATTCCGACTTAGGTGATTTCTACTGTATTACGAGGGCAACTTTTTGAGTTATTTTTAAATTGCAGTCTTGTCTGTGTGGGTTCTCTCCGGGTACTCCGGCCTCCTAGCTCCCACAGTCCAAAAACATGCAGTTAGTGGGGTTAGGTTAATTGGTGATTCTAAATTGCCCGTAGGTGTGAATGTGAGTGTGAATGGCTCTCTGTGTCTCTGTGTTGGCTTTGCGACAGACTGGTAACCTGTCTAGTGTGTACCCTGCCTCTTGCCCTACGGCAGCTGGGATCAGCTCCTGCCTCCCCACCCCCCCACGACCCTGAATTGGATAAGTGGAAGAAAATGGATGGATGGATGGAACATCACTGGCTGCCAGATTCAGTCTGACACAGTCTGCTTTAAACGTGTTCAGTTAGTGAAGGCTGCATGGATTTCTTTTAAGAAAACAAAGCACGTGAGTTTCTGCAAAACTGCTGCCATACCGTCCAATCCGGTGCATAATGTATTTTCCACATTACAGCTTCTCTAAGAAGTGCACAAAGCTTTTCCCGCCGTTGTCCCTCTGTGCACAGACTAGCATTAAAATCAGAAGTGAATGACATTCAAAGGATTACCAAACACAGAGATCTTAATGGTTGATTTGAAAACAGGCTGGGAGTGAAAATCTCCCAGATCTTCATCTAGCTTTGCTCCTTAGAGCGTGAGATTAGACAGTAATGCGATCCTTGATTGTGAACATGAAAATAAGTCACTCAGATGCTTATCACCAAGAGACTGAAAACTACAAAATAGCACAAATATTTATTTAATTTTTTTTTTTATAAATCTGTGCTGTGTTAAGCTATTTCATGTGGCATTGTTTTTTATCTGCCTTTAATGTTTGTGTCTTAACATAACAAGTCAATGGGCTTAACTGCTTGAAACAAAGGCTTTATCCTGCTCAGCAGAAGTCTGTTTCCTGCTGTCGTTTAAAAGCAATTAGCTGTATTTAACTAGAAATATGATGGCTGATCATGCATAATGTGATCACAAGATAATCTAAAATAAAAGCGAAACTTATGGAAAATATTCAGAATCCAAGTTTATCTTAAAATATAGAATAAAACAGATAATAATACTCTGTATTTAGTAAGCAACCTACAGCCAAGTACTTACTAATTTCTGTGTTAGCTCGATTACAAAATTACTATGGTTTATGAACAAATTATGCATAGGTGATTTACTTACTGCTGCCTTTTTATACGAAGACGGCGCCACCATTAACGGCAACTTTTAAGAGGTGCCGTTTATATTTCTTTATCGTGCTGTCAGAATTATTTATTTATGTCACCTATTTTCAGTTATTAAAGGTAAGTAAAATAATGCCAGCATCTATGGCGATAACATTAACCTTTCATTTTCACTGCAAACTTTAATATTTATTAAATGAGGGCAATGTTGTGATGAGTCCAAATTTTTAATTGCCTCTGCAGCAATCTCCCAGGTCTTATAGGCTCATCTATCTGTCATTAAGGCAAGCAGAAATGATAGATGTGTGACCTAATGCTTGCTAGTGTGCGTGATCACCTGGACCATTATGCATTTTATGGGAGCTTTTACCTAAATGACCAGTTGGCTATTTGTTAAACTAATTGCAGGCAAAGTCTATACACATGTTGCAGATAAGCTTAGAGGTTACCTGGGGACAATAGCTGCTTTTTTAATAGAATCGATAGCCTTGTCCAGATGTTGGTTCTCTTACTCTAGATAATATAGTTGGCAATGAAGAGATTTCATCATGCATCATTAACTTTTAGCCAGCCCAGGAAAGCCAAAACAACATTTGGAGAAGTTTGGTAATAGTGTGATAGTGATGATAATTATTCTTCCTTGCTTCACTCGGGTGAAGCAAGACAGCCCAGCCCTTGATAAAAACATACACAACAGTAGGACTGCCTGTGATGAGAACTCCCCTGACCTTAATTAGCTGCGTTCATGGCATCGCATGAACCCATTACCGAGACTTTAAAGCATATCCATTTCATTTCTCACCATTTGTCTACACCTCTGGTCTGGCTAATGAGAGCCAGAAAGGACTGGAGGGAGGCTGTTTGGGTGTTAGAAGACTGTCGCCAACCACAGAGATTTAAAAAAAAAGAAAAAAAAAGAAATAGAATAAACTGGGATTACATACTGGCTTCATAGCCTGGAGTCAACTCAGCTGAGTCTGGAAATTTGAAAACTGTCACATTTCTTCAGAATTTTACTTCCTCTGCAAATTGCACTGCTTTAATTATGTGAATTAAATCCACAGCACGACACTTGAATATTTCTTGAAGATTGCTGTTTGTTTTGCATGCACTGATGTTGGAACTTCAATATGTCAAAGAATTTCCACCATAAAGACAGACACATACATTATAATCATTTCATGAATCCCAGAGCAAGACCTATTTTTTTTTGTGCTTCTATCTTTCCACACAGTTGTCTGTGTTGGTGTGTGTGTGTGTGCAAGAGGAAAAAAGGCAGAAGCTCTACAACCATCCCAATATCAAAGCAGGTGATACTTCAGCTGGAGATTTCTCCCCTAGGGCAGAGTGAGCAGAGTTGACCCTAGAGTGGCCATCCATTGCATTCCTTTGAGTACACTCCAGCCATAATAACACTTCACCACCTCTTTCATCTGTCATCAGCAAGCTGTGATGTGGCTAACGTTGTTTCCTGCTGAACATTTTTGCCCGTGACAGTAATATTCACAAATAATTTACAATTCAAATGCTTGTTTGTCAAAAAAGGATTCAATGTGACTGAAAACAAAATCATATAAAAATAAACATTTAGTCTTTTTTTTTTTTTTTTCTTCTTGTCATCACCAGAGGGACTCCACCACCAGTCCTAGAGGCCAGGAAGTTTTTCAGTCTGTTTCCACAAGGAAATCGATATCAAACATTCAAAAAGTCACATCTTGGCTAAAACTGAGCTGACTGTAATGGAATATGACTGACAGCAGATGATTTTCTGATTACATGCCTGACAGCTTGAACTTATTGAAAATGATGAGGACAGATGTTTGCTCTGACTCACATGCAATTAGGTTTTGACTTCATCAAAAACGAGAAATCAATTAATAGTGAAATAAGGAAAGAAGATTGTTGTGTGTATATCTGTCATAATGGGAGGCAGGCATGACTGACTCTTTTACACTCTTTCACATGGATTAATTTTGTTTTTAAAAGTTTCCTCTTTATACGAGGCTGCTTGCTTTGAATGTACCAAGATGCATCAGTTATAATTACTGCAAACAGATCACGTTGCATAATGAACCTGCTATTCATGCTCCTAGAATGAGCAAATCTCATGTTTGGTTTATTTAGACTTAAAAATGTCTGTGTCCAAAAGAACTGGCCAAGCACTGCCTCCTGGCAAGGCCACGAAGTGTTTCTCAGTATCATTGCATCTCAAAATATATTCTTTATTTTCCCAACAATGAGCGTAACACAATTGAAAGTGGAAAATACATTTATAGGATACGCAGTCATGTGCAAAAGAAAGTCATGCTTGTAGAACCACCTTTAGCAATTATGTAGCAGACATTTAGGAAGTATCACTTTATAAGTCTCTCACATAATTGGGGAGAAGTTTTGACCCACTCTTCTTTACAGTGTTGCTTCTGTTCATTGAAGTTTGAGGACATTCATTTGTCCACAGCTCTCTTAAAGTCCTGCCACAGGTTGAGGTCTGGACTTTGACTGGACCATTGCAACACCAGGGTTCATTTCTTTTTCAGTCATTCTGTTGTAGATTTGCTGCTGTGCTTACTGGTGTCCAATTAAATGCCCCAATATTAGCTAAACTTTAGCTGTTGGACAGATGGCTTCACATTTGATTTCAGAATACTTTGGTATACAGAGGAGTTCATAGTTGACTCAGGTGCCCAGGTCCTTTCTGCAAAACAAGCCCAAATCATCACCTCTCCACCACTGTGCTTTACAGTTGGTATGACGTGTTTGTGCTGATGTGCTGCATTTGGTTTTCACCAGAGACAAGAGATTAAGAGAGACTGAGCAACTTCACCAAACGCAACCCCCGACCAAAACCAGCGTCTGCCATAATTGCTGGTCTGTTCAGAGCTGTCAGATGCTGGTGTTTATAATTAGAATAAGCCTACACACAGGAGAGCTCCCACTTCTCTGCAACGTAAATGATTCATCCAGGTCATATTTTTACTTTTATCAGGTATAAATAAAGAATTGATGTCTTGTGGTCAGTGGAAGTGCGATGTTCATTATCGCAGACATTCAGGAAACATTCGGACACTCGATGCAAAACACACTGAGCCTAACGCCACATAACAGACAAATACAAATGGTGGCCTCAGAAGTCACGTGATTTGCCAGGGACGCATTGAAACACGAGTTGCTTGGTCTCCCTTAATGTATTGTGTCTGGTTTTAGCCAAAGGTGGTGCATTATGTGCATTATGGCTAAACATCTCCACTTTAGTCTCATCTGTCCAAAGCACATTGTCTCAGAAGTCTTTGTTAAAATGCAGTTTTGCAAACCCAAACCTTGCTGCGACGTTCTTTTTACAGAGAAGAGTCTTTCTCCAAGCAGCCATTCCAAACAAGCCATACCTGTTCAGTCTTTTTCTGATTGCACTTTATGAACTTTAACATTTAACATGCTAACTGAGGTCTGTAGGGGTCTATGATATATCTCTTGGGTTTTCTGCAGTTTCTCTGAACATTGCATCGTCTGACCTTGGGGTGAATTTGCTGGGAAGTCCACCTGTGGGAAGATTGTGGTATTGTGTTAACACACACCTGAATGCTACAGAGCAGCAAATTGCCAAACCTCTGGTTTTATAGAGGTGCTCACACTTGCTGATGACCATTTAAATGGACTGGTGCTTTTTGAGCACTGAAAGTGCTTTCTTCTACGAATCTTATTCAACCTATCACACACATTCATACAGTGCTTTTATCTATATCTAAGCACTTATAGCTAACATTGCCATTCACACTCCGATGGATGGCAGCTCGTGGTTCAGTGTCTTCCCCAAGGATACTTCGACACATGGAGGAAGGGATTGATCCACCGACCTTCCGATCGGTAGACGATCCGCTCCAAGAGGATAAGTGGTAAGTATCTGAGCCACAGTGGCCTCTATTTATCAAGTAGATTTGATTTGCAACACCTGGCTGCTACTTACCCTCTTAATTCCTGTGGGAGCAGTAAGGCTGTATTTAGATTTTTTCAGAGTTATTTTTCATTTTTATTTGTATTTTACTCATTTGACAACATGAGAGTGTCGATGTTATTTTCAATAACACAAATATTTAACAACCTGAGACAAATTCAGGTTTCAAGTTTGGTATCTCGTGAACATTTTAGAAATCTAATGCCGGCTGAGGCTCTGCATGATAAACTTGCAGCTCATGTGCTGCAACACTATGCTGTGACTTCATTAAATAAAACAGCATCCCAAAATATTCCCAAACCACTGAGACTATATATAAAATCCTATAACTGCAAGATCATTAATGCTGTGACAAAAAGTAAACATAATAAAAAAGGTTGGCTGTAATAAGAAATAAAAGTAAACATTACCCAGGGTTCATTTGAAGCTGTGCACCATTAAAACAAATAGCAGATATAATTACCTCCCTTATTTTTAAACGTCTGTAATAAATGGCAATTTATGTCACTTTTTTTGACATCTAATACTGCCTTTAGACAGGAGCTATATTTATCTAACATCAATGACTTGAAAAACAACTTCTTTTTTTTTTTCAATTAAAGCAAATTTTCATTATGTTTACTGAAATTGCCTGTGAAACTTTTGTCATTAATTCTACTCTTACGCTGATGGCACCTCTCAAGACACACACGAGCAAGCAGAGGAGTACCTGAGGGGTGCTGACGGCTAAAGGGCTTTAGAGTTAAAACAGCTGCAAAACATGCGGCACCCTTGGCACAGAACTTTTGGGAGCGCTCACATCATGAAGACTCCCAGGCCCAGAGCCATGAAAGCTCAGACAATCAGCGAGGATGGGGAAATAAGGTGGTTGGTGTCAGCTGGGTAATTTTGTTTACCTAAGAACTTTGTGAGTGTGAAGAGCTGCTGTGATTATTATGGCGGTTATGATTGCTGTTATCCACAGAGTCATTGTGCTCAACCCGCTGTCATCTTCAATTACCGCTGTTTGTGGCCCCCAATCCTCGCACAGCCTGTGCAGCCCCACCCTCAACACCCTTACAACTGTTAAAAGAAAATCCATACACATCAGGTTATCTTTGTGTCTCTGCTTTCTAAACAGAGCATGACAGCGAGGGGGAGGGCGAATTCGTGTTATGCCTTGCGGGTCATCGAGGAGCCCATGTGTGGATTGACTCTCTTCCCTTTGGGTTTTGAAAGACACAAATGTCTCTCAGGGTTGAGGATGGGCAATTCAAGTTTTCAAGTTCAAGTAGTGCACCTTTTGATGTGCAGCTCCAGCTCTGGCGAGGTAGCGCGGGCCTGGAGTGGCAGGTGTGTGTAGGTGAGCTTACTGACCTCTCAACAGACACAAGATCTGCCAGCTGTAATTGGTCTCTGTTCCATCTGCTTTCTTATCTAGTTTTCTGACAGTCTCTTGACAGCAAAAGGCAAATTATTGATCTGCGCTTTAAGGATATAAAGGACATGTAATTTAGCTACAGAAATTCAACACACACAGTACGAGCCCAATACACAGGGAACAGTCTTAAGAAGTACAGTTGGCTCTTGTTAAGCACCTCAGTCAGGTTATTCCTCGGAGGCAACGGAGGGAAGACCTGCATGCTAATATTGTCTTAAAATGAAATAAGAATCAAGGTGGCCGAATGTTTCCATATGCTGCTGAAGAGCATTCATCATATAGCAATTCTCAGCTGCCGTATAACCCCTTTAGGACACTAGAAGGTACAAAACAAGTTCCCCCCTAATTAAAGTAAAAAGTGTTTTTCTGCTCATTATTTGTACTATAATAAACCCCACATCCTACCCCTTTTCCTCTGTTTGTTCTTTATCCAGAATCTGTGAGGAAAAAAGGTTGTGTTTTTTTTTTTTTTTTTTCCACTGAAATTAATTTAATTGCATTTGTATATTTTGCCCTCAGGCAATGTTCGCCCACAACGGTTTAATCCTCACACCGAGTGGAATGAAACATACATATATAATGCATGGGCTTCAGATTGCACTTCATGTGAATGGTAATTAAAAAGAAATCATTTTAATTCAGCGTGCTTATCACAGGGATGATGGAAGGGGAAGGTGTGTGGAAAAAAGGGGATGCGCGCGTGTGTGTGTGGGGGGTGGGTGGGGGGGTTAGGCGGGGGTGGGGGGGTGTAGTGGAGGGGGGCAAATGAAAAGAGGACAGATAAGGTGGGAATGGCACTGTCAGAGTGTCACGTAGAAGGCAGGTTGAAATCCCCCTCCTTCAAAACAGAGACAGCCCCGCATCCCTCATCCCGAGGCTGTGGACAGTTTCATCATGACAAACAGAAAGCGTCAAACCCTCCTTGTTTCACTCACTGCCTTTAACCCTCTCAAAGAGATCCTCTATTTATAAACAAAATAAATATTCCCTGCTTCACCTTGGCACCCGAATTTCAAATAGAGACATACATATGAAAGGTCCCTGATTCATTTGTGGCTTTCAGAACATGGCACTTTGTGCAAATAAATGTGTTTAGTTCCCCCAAGCAGCTCTTAACCATGCCATTATTTCTTCATCCATTCACAGATGGCTGCCCTTAGCTTCCCTGAGAGGATTGCAATTATCAAGAGGTGTATAGCTTTATATTCACACGCTTTAGAAGAATTAACACCAAGGCAATAACTCCAACATGTGTGAGATAAGCACCCACAATATGCCTGCTCCCCAGCATACACCTAAGAAAAGGGTTTAATACTGGATCAAGCAGCTTCAGTGGAGCAAATTTGAAACACATCAGGAAGGGAAAACTATAAATATATTGCCAAGTGCATGACTTACCAGTAAATAGCCTCTAGCTGCAACACACAAGTGATATTAAGTGGATCTGACATTATTTCAGTCCAATTTCACTTGTACTACTTGGTAATATCACTGACCCTGCCTGCAAGAGCTGAAGTACTTTTTACATTCTCATATTAATACAGTAATACAGTAGCCTTTCTAATCTTGTTAATGGTTATCTTTAGCAGAGTGGTTGCATTTTCTGGCAAAAAAAGATGCCAATGTGCGATGAGTCAAGTAGGGAACAGGAATTACAAGTCCAGATCTCCTGGTAGTGCACCTTGGCCCCGTTAGGAGAGAACATGCTCCACTCTGCTGCCCATTTACTCTACAGATATGGGCTGCTCAGCTTTTACTGAATGTTTACTCCTCAGGGAATTGGCTCCATCCTGTTAAAGTTCAGGTCACTTCTTCCTCCTGCTCAGCTGCTGCTCCTCTGCTCTTCCACCACTTTAGTCACCTCCCTTTTCCACACAGGGCATTTCAAACCTGGATAGCATCAGCAATATCCCTCAGGTTTGGTTCAGAAGTGGGGCAAATGATCAAAGCCCCCCTCCCCAAAAACTCCTCCAACTCGATTTAAAGTGTCTTTGTGAGCGGGTTTTGTATTTCCAAACACCAGGAGTGTGTTTATGATAAAAAAAAAGGGTGCAAAAAGCCACTTGCAGTTTTCATTGTAACCTTATGCTCCTTGGTTTCTGCACACATATTTTCCCTTCAGAATCAAGCTTTCAATGCTTTCTTTCTTTGCAGCAACTTACAGTCTTATGTAACAGTGATGAAGCTGTAGAATCCTGACAAAATCATTGTGCAATTCATCTAATTAGAATCAAAATTGCTTTGTCTACTCCTCAGTTACAACAGGTGCACAGAGCAGGGTGAATGTTGAAAAAGTTTTCCAGAGTAGCAATCAAGAGTGCAATTTCCACTGGGTCTCTAAATCCTTATTTTTATCCCTCATTCTTGTCTTTAAATAGCTTCCTCTTATCCAGCTGTCATAATCCATCTAAACTGATAAAAAAAAAAGTTAGCATCTAGGCTCTTTGCAGATATTTTTTATTCCCTGAGTTTTGCGTCTTAGGCTGTACCATATACAACCTGCCTTAACATTTAGACTTATACAGCTCGTGGTTGCTAAAGACATTAAGGATGACATTACGCAGGGCTGAGTTCTCTGATGAGTTAACATATGTCCAAAGCGCAACTCAAACAGAAACTGTTGTGGTTTGGCAAGATTGGGTTGGATTTTACCTTTGTCCTTTTTTCCTCCTGTTTCTCTATTTTTGTGATCACTCTCAGGTGAAATTGTTGGGCTTTGCTTGGCATTCCCGCTCCACCACAGGGTGGAGTCATCCTGACGGAGCTTCTCTTCCCACACCTGTTGGGTATGAAGCAATCGAGCAATAAGTACTGTACATCTGGGCAGAGTGATGCCATAGTTCTTCACCACATCGTCATCGCCATTAATGTAACAGGTAGACCCCTGTGGTTTTTGCCTCATCTCAGAGTTATTCATCCACTTACTCAGCTTCTCTTTCCTCCATTCTGCAGCCTGCCTGGAACCTCGCTTGGAAACCTGTTTGTTTGAGTTGCTACTCATCCCGGGACTGGGGTCAAGATCAACGCTGCTCCATCTGAGCCATGTTCCTACCACCCTGGAATCAGCATCGACAGTCTCTCTCTTCTCTTTAACAGCGCTCCAGTGTGCTCCCCTGAATCAAAGCCACTTGTTCACTCCCTGCTGCAGTCGTCATATCTTACCCTTACACAACACAATAAACTTTTTAAACTTGCCAGCAGTCATCTGAGTCTGCTCCCTAAGCCTGGTTTACATCAAATTATGAAATAAACAGCTTGAATCCAGGAAGAGCTCCTTCTCAAAAACTGTTGGAGGTGCAGCTTTTACTTTGAAGGCAAACCGTCTCTTTTTCCGGTTTCTGTTCAATTTAAAAAATTTCACTACCGCCCAAAGAGTAGCTGATAAGTCTTTGTAGGTGAGTTGGCATCTTCCACACGCAATATGTTAGCGACCAAAGTAATTGCAAGGAGGTTTTTGCCAACTACACATTTTTCCTTGGAAGACCAGATGGTTGCAGACCAGTCTCTAGGCCTGTGTGACTTGGCCTTATAAACAAATTGGCCTTATTCACCAACTGTCACTGCGGTTGTCACATGTCCAAAGTAAGAGACAAGTTAGTGTCATATGGTTAGCAGTCACCTGGTTAGCAGTCACATGTCTAGTGGTCATTCATCTCAATACCTGTAAATGCAGAAATCTGCATGTGTTGTCTTTTTAAGCTTTTGCTTTAAAAGTCTACAAACATACAACTTTGGGCGCTATCACAATTTTAATTGAAGTCTTATGTGAAATTGTGAGAGGAAACAAAAGGGATTAGTTACACATGAGAGAAAGAAACCATAGTGATGCAAAATTGCAAACTGAAACAACCTTTTTATCATAATCTTAATTCTTCCATTTGAAGTTTTGAACTGTTTTTGAACTGTTGTCTTAATACATCGACTCCGAGTAAACACCGTCCATCGCTTCAGCCGATGATGGGAAAAAAACCAAAAAAAAAAAACATGATGAGATTCAAGAATTTCACACTCTTCTGGCATTACAGATTTCACAGGTTCAGTCAGTCTGCAGGTTCAGGGTGAGGTGTGATGTTGGCCTCATGTACTTTAATAACCCCAGCCCTTAAAGCATTCATGATTAACAGTATCAAACAAAACAGAGAGGAACAGCAACAAACAATCAGCTGCTTCCCGACAACAAAAGTAGCAGCAGCAGCAGCCGCAATCCCGGCTTTGTTCCTGACACTGAGCATGTGTGTGAACATAAATTCATGGTGAATTCAAACCCTTCCCTCTTGGCCCCATCAGGGAGCACATGCCACATACAGGCTTTTCACACAGTCTGCCGGACAGGACAGTCAGGCACACAGCAAATCTGCTTAGTTATTTTATCATGAAGTGTTACTCGTGGGAAAGCAACACTTGTCAAAGTGAATATTGTAAAGAAACTCAGCCCCGCAAGGCCATGCTCCTATGATTTTGTGACCTTTGTAGAATATGCCTCATTTAAGTGAAAGGATCTTTTTAAAGTGACTGCAAAGCTCCTTTTTATATGAACAGAGGACCAGCCAGAAGATATTGCCTTCACTGCCCTGTAATACTATTCCCCTTTAGTTGCAACTGTATAGCTGGACATTTTAATTTGTTTAGAGTGTATTTGTATGCATTTGTGACAAGAGTCCTTGGGGGTTCTAAATCAAAATCCTTTATCCACACACTTTAAAGAGAATAAATAGACACACAGGCCCTGCAGTACATTTGGATGGCTGCATTAAAGGCCAGTGTTAGTTGACATTTTACTATGGCTACACTTTCCTTGCCTCCTACAAGCTATGAATCAATTAACTAGTGTGGTTAGATCACATGATCAGTCCCAGAGGGAGCACTCTGAAATCATCAGGGTTATGAATATCTCTGAAGGCAAGATAGTCTGAAGGCGATGGGTCAAAAGTGTAAAGCATGACGTAACTATCATTTACCTGGCACATGGGTCGATTTTCTGGGAAGGGCCAGAGACCTGTGAAACCAACATTCACCTAATTAATGATAATCGTATAAAAGCAGTTGTTTCTGAGATCCAACAAGTGCCAGTTTGGTACCCATAATCAAATGTGAGCTGCAGCAAATGCTAAAATCCATTTCTAGTGGAGGTGAAATGACCTCTCAAGGACACAAAGACTCTCTGTTAATAGCACTCTGATGTTATAACAGTGACTGCACACAATGAAAACACGGTGAGGGCTGTGCAGCTGCAATCAAGGCTTGAAAGGTAGGCTATTCTGCTGTCCACCTAACCATTTGTGGGTGATACAGTCAAAAAGCCTTGTCTCTTTCACTGAACAAGCCCATTCAGGGCCACCATTACAAATGTTCTGTAGGAGAGATCTACTGTATACGATGGAAGAGAAACTGCCAATGGAAAGAAGATGATGGAAATATTGGGGATAATATAATACCAGGCAACGGTGAATATTAATGTCATGATCAAATATTTGGTCTCAAAACTTTTTTTTCCCCCCTCCAGCACACAAAACATACCCTGTGTCCAGAAAGTTTTGCTAGAATTTATAGAAGTTACCTACAGGAAGTCAGATTTTAATTTATTTTGAATAAAGATCAGCTTCTCCTTTACCTAAAGTTTGAAAAAAAAAAAGTCTTCATGGATGTCTTATTCCATACTTTTTCTATTTGCAGGTAAATTGTGAAGCTTCTGTCGCCAGCTTTATCTGAATGCCTGCAGGTTTCCTGAATTTAAATTCGCTGTTTGTATCTCTGTGTTGTGTTGGTCTATGTCAGGGTTATGTTAATTGACTTTCAGCAGGTGGTTTTGTGCCACTTTCAGATGGGAAAAACAGACTTTCAGCTTTCCGTTCACTTGCTCCTTTTTCATTTCAGGTTTCTCAGGTTTTTCTTACACCTCTGAAGTAAATCTGCTTGGAGATAGCGTCCAACTTGAAGGCACGAGGCATCATTAAAGTGGAAGGCTTTGCAATTTCGTTTTAAATTTCTGTGGAGTTCTGCAGACTAATCATCAAACAAAACCATGTCAAGCATAATTATAGTATGTAAAACATGGGTTAAACTGATCTTAACCTTGCCAATGAGTACGGTTATTTCAGGTCATTCAATTAAACAGAGGAGCTGTTTGGACAGAGTGAGCCAGAGGAATGGAATAATTAATATGAGGGCAAATAACATGTGAATGTGGCTCATGAGGAATGTTTGAAACCAATTACCTATTGGAGACTCGTGCAAATAAAACAATATGAGAGGTAGCCTAAGCAGAATGATTCAGATGAATCTTGAAATGTGCATCATTTGCACTGTGACGCAGCTGCCCATGATCATAAACCCGGCAAATACTGAGAGTGCAAAGCTGTCCTTCTCTATTCTGCTACAGCAGCACATACAGTAAAATCTACAGTATTCATGAAAGGAAGTGTCCACTGCTCGACTGCTCTGCCACATCCAATGCATTATCTCAGTGTGAAGCTGAAAAGGCAGGGCGTGGGGTTGGGAATATTAGAGACAGATTGTGCGCTGAGATCATTTGGACTGGATGCGGGACCTGGCCTGTACACAGCTGTGAAGTTGATCAGTGATACTGACAGAGGAGAGAGGGTGCGAAAGCAAGCCGCAAAAGGTCAGGAAATAAAGTAGCTCTCACTCTTATTGTATCACCAATCAGCTTAGCTCAGCTGCCCTTTCCCACCTGTCAGCCATAGATCCGGGCTTGTTTTGATACTACAACCTTTAATGTCATCAATTTACATGAACACCTCTAGTAATGGTGGATGCAGAAGCAATTAGCATCAAATTACAATCGCTGTTTGAGTTAATGGAGCTCAACAAAATTTGGAATTACCTGTGATTAAATACCATCCTGCCTCTGACTCGCCATACGGTAGAGCATAAAGATAAAGGTGGTGTTTGTGATATCAAATGCCCAGTATGATGGATTAAATCCAGTAAAATGACAATTATAGAGCAGCAGTGACATTTGGTGGGGTTGTTGGGAACCATTTCTCCAGAGGTATTATCTTGAATTGAATTTACATGCAGGGTTTCCAGTAATTACCTCACTGAACGCGAAAGAGAGAGAGAGAAAGAGAGAGGGGAGTGATAGACTGTTTTAATTGGATATTTGGCCCCTCTGGATGTGGACTGAACCATGGAGCAGCATCATTATAATCTCTCATCAGGTTCTAATTTGAACCCTGAATGCCCACTCCCCACTGTGCTCCGCACACTTGAAAGTGCTGGCAGTCTGCTTAAATCTTTATTTATTTATTTTTTTAAAGATAATAACAAAACTGATATTCGAGCATACTTCACATTTAAATGATAAAACCCATCCTATTCAATCCCAATCTTGTTTGCATGCGTTCCTCTTCGTGCCGCGATCCTGTTCGGCGTCCTGCTCTGCCATAACTCTGCCTCCTGAATTGGATCATTTTGTCACATTAAGCTTTACTGCGGACAGAATGAGCAGATTTGTGATCTGATGCACATGCTGAACTTTGTCAGCGGTAAACCTCATACCGGCATCACACCGGCACCCTTTGTCCTGTTGTGCATAAAGAATTGCATTCGCCCAGCAGTCATCCTGCTTATCACCAAACCACCGAGCTGTGAGGTTGTTTTTGGTTGCTGATTGCAGACAATGTGGACTCACTCAGGGCCCTTCAGGCTGTAAGAACACCGCGCTCAGATGAACCCTGTCAACTCCATTACCTGCTGATGTGAAACGACCTAATGACCTTTGAGTGAACAGATGGGTATAAATCCAGTATTTCACTGTAAACCCTGTCAAGAATGGCAGCGGGGGGGTGCAGGGTGGGGATGCAGGAGTGATGCCACGCTGAAAATAACAGATGAGAATCTAATAAGAGTCTGAACATTCTGGTCATGTGGGTTTAATGTTTCCGCTGATTGTTTTCTATATGCATCTCTGAGCTTCAGATTTATTTTTACAAGCTTATTGAAAGATCAGTTTTATCAAGTTAGAGATGAGGCAGAATGCAGACAGCTTTCTGGAATCAATATGCCATAGGTCAGCTGAGAGTCTTGTATCTTTACAATCAATACTCGCACATCAAAGGAATATGCCATTGTACACACTTAACTGCAAAAAGGCTGAACCCTGGAGGATCAACCCAATAAGTAGGTCAAAAAAACCTGACCAATTGGGTCAAATGATAATGTGCCTCTGGATAAGATTTCTCCAAGAAATCCAATACTTTTGTGTGAATTCGCGGTCGTGCATGTGTTCATTTATGTTTAACAATGTACTTGTTTTGATCAATGGCTGAATGTGCCTTTTTTTTTTGCATTACTATTGATTGAAAGTAAGTTGCAGCTACACCTCTGCCAGGGAGCTCCATCTTGTCGTATAAAATCCGTTACCTTTCACCATTCAGCATTTCTTTACAGGAATCTACATGTAAATTAATCTGCACAGCTGAGTAAGTGCCATATTAGAAACCTGCAAGTGTCTTTGCTAGCAAAGCAAGTCAACATAACTGATGCAACAGCAGTAATTTCATTGCCCATAAAGAAGCAAGTTGGTTTGCTAAATGTGAGAGGTTGTGATGGAGCCAGCAGCTTCAGAAGCCATTATATGTGATTTCTCTGCTTGGACAGCCCAAACAGCTGATCATCAGTGACTGATAGGAGGCAATCACGCTGCAATCTTATCAGAGCGCTGTGTATTGAAGCCTGCTTGGTTATCTGCACACTGTAAAGGGGAAAGCAGTGCATTAGTTCCCCTGCATGCTTCCTCTCTCTCTCACTCTCTCTCTCTGCACCCTGGGCACTGAGATAATTTTGCTTCCTTTTCAGGAATCGTAAGCATCCAAGTTTTAGACCTGTGTAGGTGTACATGTTAACATGTGAACATAGATTGTAAGTGAGGGTTTTCATGCCTGAGAGGCAGAGTGAGATAAGGATGCGCTTGAACATGTTGAGATACATTATTTCTCAATGAGGGCAGCTACATCGATCTGTTCATATCAAACACCAAATAAGATTAATAAGATTAAACAAGCTGTGGGCTGCTGCTTCAAAGCATGGTGTGAAGTAGTAATGATGAACACAGGGCCTGCTTGCAAGGAATTATTTATCAGAAGTGGAGAATAAACTATATCATTAATTAACTACATCTTCTATAATAGGCAACACATGAAAGGGATTTTTTTAAAGCAATATATTGTTTTGAGTGTTTTTCAAGTTTTTATCACACATAGTCTTTTTCCTGCTCTTACAGAGGTTAATTACATTTTCGTACAAAAAAAAAAAGTTAGAAAGTACCTTGAGATTTAGCAAACCCCACATTACTTGCAGCATTGTTGACCAGAGACTGTGCTGGAAAAGCATGATCGCACTGAAAAGAATATATAACAAATTATTTTTAGGAAAACTGCTTAAAGCAAGAGTGAGAGTGGGCTAAGAAATGTCATTCACAACAGTTTGACCATTTAGGCCTGTGTGAGCATGTCTGTGTTCCAGATGCTTTTGTAATTTTGTAATATTACAGTAGCAATCTTTGAGGTTGACAAATAAAGCCAATGATGAAGTGTCAAAAACTTAAGACTGGCTCCTAAAGTGAGTTGACCTTAATCTTAAAAAGGGACAGTTTTGGTCTCTATAGTTATTTCTCACTTCATGGAAACTGTAAAAATTTTTTTTATTACTCATCAGAATGGATGCTGGTCGGGCATTAAGTTAGGGGTGTGGTTGCCAGATGTACACTATGTTGCCAAAAGAAGTCTGCCTTCACATGCACATGAACTTGAGTGACATCCCATTCTTAATCCATAGGGTTTAATATGATGTCGGCCCACCCTTTGTAGCTATGACAGCGTCAGCTCTTCTGGGAAGGCTTTCCACAAGGTTTAGGAGTGTTTATGGGAATTTCTGACCATTCTTCCAGAAGATCAGAGATCAGACAATGATGTCACAGTCTCCACTCTAATTCATCACAAAGGTGTTCTGTTGGTTGAGGTCAGGACTCTGTGGAAGCCAGTCAAGTTATTCCACACTAGACTTGCTCATTCATGTCTTTATGCTCCTTGCTTTTTGCACTGGTGTGCAGTCATGTTGGAACAGGAAAGGGGTCTTCCCCAAGCATGAGACTGTCCAAAATGTCTTGGTATGCTGAAGCATTAAGAGTTCCATTCACTGGAACTAATGGGCCGAGCACAACTCCTGAAAAACACACCATAATCCCCCCTTCACCAAACTTTACACTTGGCACAGTGCAATCAGATAAGTGCCATTCTCCTGGTAAATGACAAACCCAGACACATGCATCAGATTTTCAGATGGAGAAGCGTGATTTGTCATTCCAGAGAACACGTCTCCAACACTCTAGAGTCCAGTGGCATTGTGCTTTACGTCACTGCATCTGACACTTTGCATTGTGCTTGCTGATGTAAGCTTGGATGCAGCTGTTCGGCCATGGAAACCCATTCCATGAAACGCTCTACGTGCTGTTTGTGAGCTAATCTGAAGGCCACATGAAGTTTGGAAGTCTGTAGCGATTGACTGCAGAAAGTTGACCTTTGTGCAATATGCACCTCAGCATCCGCTGACCTCACGCTGCGATTTTACGTGGCCTACCACTTCGTGGCTGAGTTGCTGTCATTCCCAATCGCTTGGGAATGACAGCAACAGGTGACTGTGGAATATTTAGTAGCGAGGAAATTTCAAGACTGGACTTGTTTCACATGTAGCATCCTATCACGGTACCATGCTGGAACTCATTGAGCTCCCGAGATCGACCCATTCTTTCACAAATGTTTGCAGAAGCAGTCTGCATGCCTAGGTGCTTGGTTTATACACCTGTGGCCATGGAAGTGATTGGAACACCTGAATTCAATTATTTGGATGGGTGAGTGAATACCTTTGGCAATAGCTCATTACTGTCTGCTAGGCTTCACCTTTGCTAACTAGAGCCACTGACTTGTACCTCTGTCCTGTGTTTATGCTGTTGGTGCCTTTTGAAGCATTTCTAATTGAGTTATATAGAATGCCTTTATTGTCATTATACAGGATGTACAATGAGATTGGACAAATAATATGGACTGCTATTAAGTACAAGCCACCCAAGAAGTTTGTACATCAGAATTGATAAGTGAAATGAAATTATTTACTTAGTCTGTTATTTAGCATATACACAGTGTGCAGTTTTTTGATAAAAATTAACTCAACTTACAAAATGCTGATAATGCCACACTCTCTCATCCATCCTAAAAACATGGCAGCGGCCAAAAGGCTAAAGTTGAGGCTTTTAAGTCTAGAATCCAGTGGGTTATGCCACAGTGGATATCTTTTATATGCATGTACACACATCACAATAGAGCAATCTAATCTAATCTAATCTAATCTAAATTTGAGAAGAAAAGTGTTTATACTTTTCTTCTCATGTAGCGTTCCACTGATGACACTTGTGCTTAAGAGGGTTTACATTTTATTCAGTGCAGTGCAAACCTAATTGCAAATGTAAATCCACTTTTTGCAAGAACTAGCTTAAAGTTCAGATCACGATTTAGAACTTTAAACTTAGTTTTCCCCAAAATGAGATAGTTCATGTCTTTTATTCATTTTTAAAAAGAGCTACTCCAAGCAAATCTTTTTCAGTGAAACAACTAGAATCTCCTCCTAGCAGCTATCCGTGCAGCCCTCGGTCATTGCCAAGTCCCAAACTAAATGATTTACTGTACCACTATAGAATTACAGAGTACAGAGAAACAAGCAAACAAAGCAGGCATTAGTTTTAACACCTAAAGTGTCAAAAAAAACAAACTCAAAACTGATTGGTTTGAAATGTAATTAAGCTCGTCAAGACATTTGCACCTGTTGGTTCACGGTCTTACAAATTGGTGATGATTGCTTGTTATCATCTATCACTCTTATTTGCCAGTACCGGCTGGCTGCTTCCGTTCAATGCGATGCTTCAGATTTGCTGCAGATGTTGTTGACGTTCGGACTTGTTCTTTCAGACCTTTGCGCAATTTGCATAAAAGCATCAGAGTCTATACTACTCACTCATTAAACTCCTTCAGATGTCCATATGGACTGTATTCAGCAGTACTGGTGGTAGCTGTGTTGTCTGTACTAATCATGCTGACAAGCTGTTTTGATGTTTCCCGTGCATCACTTGCAGTGCATCCACTTCATGGGACTTATTCACAACAGCGATACAAGCTCTTTGTGTTTAGTTGGCCATTCATGAATGGCTTTGAACTAAATGTTGGTGGCACTTAAGCATACTTATCAGGCTAATTTTTACAAAGAATAAAAAAGGCTAATGGGATTGTTATTATTTGTGTATGCAGTATGTCATCATAAAAAATCAGAGGGATAAATGCTTCTAAAGTCTAAGGGAAGTGAAGTTTTGCAGAGATAGACAACACTGGGAAACAAATGTAAATTAGTTGTGCTCTATCAGGACAAGCAAGGCAAGCAGTGCTTGCCTAGAGAAAATCTAAAAATAGACATAAATTAAAACCAAAGTGAAAATGATCCTGCTCTATTTATCTCAGTGTTCTGTCATACAGCTTCTTGCCTGTTTGCACCCATTCTTTACATTACTGCCATCTTGTGGCCACTGTTGGCTGTTATTGTGGGAAGCAGGCTTGCCTTTGATGCCACTGAAACCCTGATGTGTCTCAGTTTCATGAGCATGTTTGTGTCTGGTTAACCAAGGCTTGAGCTTGTCAAGCTGAGAAGCCACAGTTTTTTTTCCTGGTTGTTTGCACATGCACATTGTGGATAAACCTCTAGTCTTTGACAGGAGACTGCTAGGAGATTAGCATGCTAGGCAAGCTGCTATTGGCTCGGCTTTCACTGCTCTGACATCAGTTATGATCTGCATGTTTGTGGAAACAGTGCTGGCATAAGCAAATACATGAGCTTCTGTCAGAGGTGGGAAGTAACAACGTACAAATATTTCATTATTGTACTTAAGTAGATTTTTCAGGTACTTTACTTGAGTATTTATTTTTCTGACAACTTTTTACTTTTACTTCTTACATTTTTACACAAATATCTGTACTTTCTACGCCTTACATTTTCAAAATTGGCTCGTTATTTTAGGTTTAACGCATCTGAGAGAAGTTTTTATTTCTGGTCACTGCGCGTCAAGCATCAAATCAATCTGAGCCTCAACAGTGGAATAATAACAGATAAGGGACAATCGTATAGGTATATCCATCCCCGAGACTTATCACATATAAAGACATGAAAGAGGCAAAACCATCTAATTTATGGATTTATAGCACTATGCTCAGGGGTTACAGTGGGCCGGACCAAGTGCAGATGTTCGTAAGTTGTACTTCATCTTCTCTTCATCTAGCTAGCACTACAGAAGAGGAATGAAAATAAGTGCTGTGGCTTCAAATCCAATGTTTCTATCAGCTCAACCAATACCAGCAAACGCACAAACTGTTTGTGTGCAGTTTGTCACACAGTGGGTCTGCTAGCTAAAGGTCCAGCTGCTGTATTTCCAGGGAGGGAAAAAAAGAGAGAGAGAGAAGTTCACTCAAAGATGGAGAAAGATGGAAGAAAGAGGACAGGAGAGGAAGAAAAGAGGTTAGATTTAAAGGTGACTGCTCAGTGACACAGGTCATTTACAGTTTCATTTTTTAAAATCAGATCTTGGATCTGTATATGATGCGAGGTTTCGTTTTCCTTCAAAACAAACTGAGGTATTCTAACTAGCATGAAAATACTGCAGTTTAGTGCAGGATAAACAGGTTAGTTTGCTGTACTGTGGTGAGTTTACAGTAAAGCTCTGTGTTGGACTGGTGCAGAGCAGAGATGAGTTTGAATTTAACCTGATGAAGCTTAGATTCATTCACTGAATTCAACCTTTTATACCAACTTTATACTCTCAGTGTAGGGGATGGAAGATAGGTCGTGAAATATCTTGTTTAGTTGTGTAAATCCACACAGCGCAGTAAACCTCAGAGCAGCAGCAGCTGATCACAGCCTGCACACAAAGAAAATCTACTGGAGCTCACAATAGAAATTATTGTGAGCTGGGACTCATTTCCCCATGTTGAGCCACTACAAGGGTCCCCCTCACCTGCTGAATCCCACTGTAACCCTTGACTGTACTCATTTTTCTGTTTAGGTGATGAGGCAGAGTCATCTTCTACAATGTAGTTAACAGCAAATAGAGCTTATTTTTAATGATTCTTTTTCTCTGCTCGCGTTTTATACAGTGTTCAAGCTGAGTGCATTCATTAGAATTAGAATTTAGATAGAAATAAAGTTTGTATTCTCATGTAATAATATTGTTTTATTATTACATTAATATAGTGCGAGGTTCAGTTAGCTTAGCACCAAAATAGCTGTGCTAAAAGTAGCTCTTTATAGAAACATCCCCCAAAGAGCTACTTTTACTTTCTTACTTTCAGTAGATTTCAGAGCCTGTACTTTTTCAAGTTTACTTGGGTAAAGAAGTTAAAATCAGTACTCCAACTTTTACCAGAGTATTTTTAACACAAGTATTTGTACTTCTACTTAAACACAGAATGTCTGTACTTTTGCCACCTCTGGCTTCTGTGATTTATCATCTTAACAGATAAATTTTCTCTTACTGACCATATTGGCCAACATGCGATACAGAGGAATTAGAGGGCAGTTTGAGGCAGTTTTTAATAACTCCTTTAGCACATTAGCATAGAAAGCCTTGATGATGGAGAGGAGAGGTCGTCTCCTGCCACGTCTGGTTTAGTAAAAAAGGTAAATTGAACTCAGTGAGCGCTTTCAGATTAGCATCTTTGAGAAATGCTAATCTGGTTGAATGAATGTGCAAACCTTAACCAGCTGTGTTGCTAATACAACACCTTCATTTTTCATTTCATCTGTGATTTTATTTATTGCTAATATATTTAATGGATGGATGAAAATCAAGGTGTAGGCCTGTGTTCAGCTTGTTTTTCAGGCCTATGTGGTCTTCACAGGACAGCCACACTACACACATGATTTTATAGAATATGATACTGGAAGCTCAAGCTCAACCATCTGCAGCAGTAATATTAATCTAAAAAAAGTACTTTTACTTTTGATATATGCATTTGCCAGTAATACAGTTTAATGTGTAGTGAAGTGTTTTCATAGTGTTTTATTACTTCTTTTGTTAAAGGAATGGTTCTAAAAAAAAATCTTCCACCTCTTGTCATTGTCAGCTAATAGCAAATATTTAGTAAAATAATAAATATTTCTTTAACTATAGAAGTAATAATATTTTCCAATTCTTCAGCCAGGAATGAATGCAGAAAGGTGAAGACATCCAAGAAGCGTGTAGCAAGCTGCAGAAGGCTGTCAGCATATATATAAAAGAATAAAAGTCAGGCAGTACAAAATAGTATGTTTTAATCTGGTCCAATTTCTCTCGATAAACAGTGGAGGAAGTGGGGGTGTGGGGTCTTATCATCTCTGCTTGCCTTTCTGTAGAATTCACTGCACATCACTGCTCTACATATATAAATATATATGCAAGCTGGACCTCATAATGGTGCTAGAGTAAAAAAAAGAGATAATGACTCATTACTGAGATTCATCCTCTTTGGATCAGATATGTTTATACCAAATTTTGACCCAATCCACATCTAAATCACCATGACAATTTGTATCAGATTTCATGGTAATCCATCCTGGTGAGCAGAAAAAGGAATTCAGCAAACATCTCTGTGACAGTGAATTACAGCAGAAGAGACAAAATATGCATTGCAGGATAAAGGAGCGGCATTACGTTTATATGTCTTGTCTTGCTTTTATTTGTGATTGTGAAGTTAACTGTCCTCGGAGCTCATTGCTTAAAGGATCCAAGTGGTTATGCAGGGCTGCTTTTAGCGCACACACTCCATCAAGTACGATCAATCACAGCACTCAAACATTCTGAGCAGGCAGAAAGGATGGAGTTTCAAAATGATAGGGTTGCGCCTGATCCACAGCAGATGACAAAATCCAATAAATTGGGCTTAAATCCAGCAGCTGTGTGCACAGGCTTGTGTTATATATATATTATTAGGCTACTGCCCATTGTGACTATGCCACTTTTTTTCTTATAAAGCTGAAATGTCAGTCATTCGGTGCAGCTCCTGGACGTGAGCTTTTTAAGCCTCTATGGCAACTAAGCATACAGTTGCCATGGTGTTGCATCTATAGCCATGGCAAGGGCATGTGGCCCTTATGCCAGAAGAAATTTTATAATTAGGGTATCCAGACAAAAATGTGGATTCAGTAGCACCTGACATATGGCTGGCAGTGTTACCTGTTAGAGCTCTGCAGAGGCTTTATAATGGACTCCCATCGCTCCTGAAGCTGCCCTGCAGCTTGTCTCCTTTCTTTATGGTCTCCACACATGTTAAACCTCATAAAAAAACACACCCATTATTAGATAAAGCGTGTGCAGCACACACTGTTGTAGCTTCATAGTAATCTGCAATCAAAGCCCGAACATGCTTTATGTTAATATGTATATGTACTGTTGCCATTTCATTCATTTAAACCACTAAATTGGAAAAAGGAAGGTCCTGGAGTGAATATATAATGTAAGAAGTGATGTCCTGTCAGCCTGAGATGATCATTATCCTGCATTGTTTGATTGGCCCCTTAAAATGTTATGTGAAAGGAAAAAAAAAATATTGGTATGGCAGTTTTAGAAGCACCTTAATAATCTGGTGAATGAGGCCCCAAGGATAACCCTTCTTCCTTAATGGTGTTGTTAGCAGTCTGTTGAAATCCTCGGCCAATACTCAAGGTTGCAAAGGCTAAGGAATGTGTAATTTAATAGAGTATATTTCTATTCTAATGCCGTGCAGCTCCTTTGGTTACACAACATTTCTGTACATCTACTACACTGGCAGTCAAAGGCTGCAACAAGACTCTGGGGAATCACTGGTTCCTAAACCAACACAAAGATAACTGGAAATTAACATATGTAGCTAATTACCTTCAGTGAGCACTCATTTATCAACATAATGTCTAAATTACTTTTTGTCAAGGTAAATTAATTTGGATTGCACTTTGACCTTTCATGCTACACTTTTTCAGGACTTCACGGCTTCATATTAACAAAGCACAACATGTCAGGTTGTTGGAAGTTTTCAGAATAAAATCCCACGTTTAGCCCATGCTCACCATATTAAATGGCTCCTCGTTTTGGGATCTTCTCCTACTTTCCTACTTTGGGTTGATTTGAGAAGATAATTACTTTTTAAACACACTGTGCTTTCAGTGTGTTCCTATCCACATGCCCAGCAGCAGTCTTGCCCGGCTGTTTCTGGATGCTTCTCCTCTGAGCTCTCATGCGCCAAACCATAAAGAAGGTCCGGAAGAAGACTAATTAGTCGATGAGTGGCACTGGTGGTCCAAGAGAATTTTAGTGTTTGGAAGAAATGGTTTGCTCAGTTTTTTTTTTTTTTTTTAGATAAAATAATTATTTTAGCCTTTCATTTACTTTTAAACATATGACAGAATAAAATAAAATGATTGTGTTCTCCGCTCCCTCATTATCAGCTGAAATGATTCCATCAGTCTTTTAAAATTTTTAAAGAAAATGGGCGAAGATCAGTGGAACATAAAACACTGGGAGATGACAGTTAAGAAGCAGATGGGCTTTTTTTATGAATAGATATGTGTCAGTTACTCAACCATGATGTTCACAGCTATGAAATGCATATTTTGTGACCCACAGTAAATTTAAAAAAGAGAGGCATTCCAGGCCAGGCATGAAATGAAGCTGTTATCTGACATTCACATGACACCGTGTCTCTTTTAGATTTAAGGAATATTAATGGAGATATGCAATATGAAGCTATTTCATTTTAAATGAAATACATGTAAAATAGGATTATCTGATGAATACTTTTTTTTTTGCTGATTTACTGTGTAATATCTCACACTCAGGATTTGCTAAAATAAAAATCGACTGAAGCTGGCTTTTACATAAGAACAAACCTTCGAGATAATCCAACAGTTATCTGTATCTGGATTTGTTGTTCTTAAAAAAATCTTAATTGGTTGTGTGCGGGGTTATCACCAGAGTCCTATAGACCTCAGAAAATGAAAGATTGTTGTTGAAAATGATTTCATTTTTCACTTGGTCCATTTGGTGCCCTTCGGTGTTTTCCTGCTAAAGCATTTGCTGTAATTAACAGAGCTATGTTTGACGTAAAGACTGGATGTACTGCATTATTATCATTACTAGTACCACTGCAACAGAAGTGGAGCATTGTTGTGTTTGAGAAAAATCCTCATAAACTCATACAATCCAGCAGCATTTTGTTTGTGTGTTGGAGTAGATGCTCGTGAGCCAAACTGTCACTACTGGGTGCAGATTGGGGAGATGTTTGAGTGCAGCACAATCATGTTGGTAAAAAGAGGGCAGCATCTTTCCTATTGAGAAGGATTATTTCTGTCAAGTGCAGCACTCATGGGCCTATCTAAAAGCCATGCTAATAAATGTCCATCACTGTGGCTATCCATCACTGCTATCCAGAAACAAAGTGCTCACCGCACCATTGTTGAATTAAAGCAAACAAGCTCATCTGCCTGGGAGATGCATGCGAATGAGCTGCTGCAGTCGACTGTGTGTGCACAGAGAGGCATTTAATGAAAAGAGGAAGGGAGAAGAACCCAAAATGCCCCCCCCCACCCCCACCCCCACCCCACACACACTTACACGCACATAAAAAATGCACACAGTTTAATAGCTGTGCATACTCGCATGTGCACAATCATAGACTTTCATGTAAATTTGCAGAACTTGCGCATCATTACAGCTATTTTCTGCGAGTACTTTGATTGCGTTAATTATAGTTAATTGGCTGCCTCGCTCGGTTGATCCATCATTACCGGTTATTTGTTTGTAACCAGATTCAAAGTTCTTTCTGAAGTTACTGTGTCTTGCCAGAGTTTGTGCTCTCTCAGCAGGTTATCTGAAAAGGCTTTCGAAAGTTTCAGCATTGTTCCAGCAGCTGAGTGGCTCCATGTAATCACAAATGGCTGGGTTATTGTTTTACTGACAGAAACGCTCAGATTTCGAGATTTGCGCATTAAACATGCAGCCTAATAAAATATTAAGGTGCAGTGCAGCTGGCATTGCGAACCTAAAAAAGTAGAATCAGTTGTTGGTACCCCCCCCCCCCCCCGCCCCCCCCTTGCTGTGTAACACTGGTGCGAGCTATAGAAGCACCTTGCATTTGTTTTTCTTGCAGGAGAGAAGGTTTACAGTGAGCACAAAAAGGTGTTAATATTTGCGCTTAAGTGACCAGACTCATCTGTGGAAACTGACTGATGATAAGTAGTGCAGTTCATTTAACCGAGTACCATTCTTCCTCTGCGATATGTTAAAAGATAGCTGGATACATTAGCAGAATGTACCCTCAAGTGACATCTGAGATAGAGTACCTTGCCCTATTTCACTCAATCAGTCAGCTAACACATCCTCGTGGCAGATCAGTGAGCCTAACACCTAAAGCCTAACCTAGCTCACAGATTTGCAAACTAACTGAGCCGATCCAAAAATCTGTAGTTTCAGTCACAGCTTCTCCTGCATTGAGGAGATGTGACAGCTACCTTCTGTACACTGAAAATGACAGCGAAACACAAAATACTTATGCAGCCCACTGAGAGCCTTTTGTTTTGAATTGCAGATTTCATTGGAAAAAAAAACATTATTGTTATTGTTTTCCACAGTGAAGTCCAGCATGACTGTTCTGTCTTACAGTCCAACCAAGTAAACATCAACGTGCATGTTCCTCATCTGAGTTGTCTTCAGACCAGGAGCGCCTCGTCTGCTGGCAAAGGAACAGATCTCTACCAAGTTCAGCCCCTCATTCTGGATGAATGATCTGCGCTCCCAACTGCCTGGCTCCCTCCATCAAACCTGGCCAACGCTCATAATAAATGATAGTGTGGGACAATGCCCTATTTTCACCGCAGAGTCATCTGTCATGCCAGGCCAGACAAAGCCCCCAGAGTTTCATCATTTTCAACCATTGCTCACACCGAAGTTACAGAAAAGAAACCTTTATCTGTTCTGTAATGGCGGCGCAATGCCTCCAAAACATAGTCAGACGTCTTTACGAAACCAAACACGTTTTATCTTTTGGGCTCCACCAGGAGTTTGATGTATGATCTCACCCAACTGTCTCTGTTTTGTATTTATGAGCAAATGTGTCTCTGTTCCTGGTCAACACTTTATTACATGGGTGTTCCGTTCAATTTCACGTGTTAAGTGCTTAATTAACCCCTGAATTATATTAGGTGGCATGGTAATGCAGGGAGTTAATGGGTAATGTCAATTTGCAGGTTAATCAGGTCACCTTCTATCATGTGAAAAGCAGCAGAGGCCCCGTGGTCTTGTAGTAATTGTACACCCGAGACTGCTTTGACATTCATTCTGAAATCCATCTCATCTCTGGTCATACAGTGAAAGCTGTGCTATAGTTACACGTCAGTGTACGGGGTGTTAACATGTGAAAGTACCAGCTTCATGAAAAATCTCTTCTTTCTGCATCAAACAACACAACAGGAGCTGTCTAAGAATTCATTTTAGATGTTGAAGAAAATCTGTCACCTTTAGGGTGACAATAATTTATCATCTATTACAATTTAATGATAACGTTTATCTTAATAACTCTCTTCAGGGTCACAGGATTGTGTGCTGAGAAAGAAAATCTGTTTCCAGTCATCTCATTTACTCTAATAATACGACTTTTCAATCACTTTCCATGCTGAAAAGACAATATACTTCTGCTTTATGGGCTTATGTCATCTAGATTAAGCATTCAGTGGCATGGGTGCCCAGTTGGCTTAGTGGTGAAGCCGGCGACCATATACATATTCCGCGTTGCGGTGCGGGCGGCGTAGGTTCGAGTCCCAGCTTGTCGCTAGCTTGCCCACGTGTCTTCCCCCACTATGGCCAAAAATGGGAAGGGAAAAAACAACATATGCAGTGGCGTGTGCAAAAGCAGAAAGTTAAAGAAGGGATCAGATATGCAGACCTGCAGAGTGAGTGCAGAAGATGACCCTGATTTGAAAATGTAGTGTTCAATTTTTCAAGCTATAGAATTTATGTATGTGATGGATATTTCTTACACACCACTGCACACATGACCTCAGGTCAGCACTATATGCTCAAGTGGTCACATATAATCAACTGGTGAAAGCAGGCTCTGCTGAAATACAGGCTCAAATGGTTGTTTGGTTAGTATTGGATATTATTTAGGCAGAATATGCATTTTCTGCTTAAAATTGTATGTCTTAATTAAGATTAATTCCATGGATGGCAGGGAATTGCTGATTTTCCATGTTAACTATAATTTTCCTATCACAGAATAACTTTAAAGGCTAGTTTTTGCCTTTTATTATTTGTTTATTTCTTGTTTGCAGTTGTGCTTTGACAGGATGACCGAACAGGTGTCTCGCAGCAGATATTGGATATCTTTTGTAAGCTGTTTTCCTTCTTGAGAAAATAAAGGATTTAATGGCTGACCAGTTGGAGACTGACGCAAGCCTAATGCATTTCATGGTCCATTTCACCGCTATGAGTATGCCCATTGACAATAGCGAGCCATATTTTATCAACATAATATTTCACAACAAGTGAGACAGTTGATCTCCAGCGCTGACGCACACTCAAACGCACACGCGCACTCTAAAAAATCATTTTCACACCACATAATGCAAAACATGAATAATCACACCAGTTAACATTTGACAAAACACGTAGGTGCGATCTTTATGTGCAATCTGCCATAAGTCTGGCTCTCTCCTGCTCTGAACCGCCACCGCTACCCTCAACCTCCTCCAGTCTGTGCTTCAAACTCTTCTCCAGGTGATAGATGCTATTTACATGGCAGAGGAAGTGCTGTGAATGCTATGAGTAAAGCACCTGGGCGCTGGCAGGCAAAGACAAAGTGCCTTGAGAAAGAAATGTAACAGCACTATCTATCTGGGTTATTAGAGTCGCCCCTCAGGATCCTTTTCAACAGAACACTGGCTATTATGTAGGCCACAGTGAAACAATGCAAAAAAAAAAAAAAAAAGAAAGAAAAGAAAAAGTCTGGCTCCGGTATCACAGCAGAGGAATTAACTCTGGAGCCCCGAACCCTCGGCTTCCTAGCCTACAGCCCCGGCCTCACTGGATAGGATAATGAAAGATTGTGCAAAGTGGTAAAGTGTTTCCTGGAGAAACTCTATCTATCTATCTATCTATCTATCTATCTATCTATCTATCTATCTATCTATCTATCTATCTATCTATCTATCTATCTATCTATCTATCTATCTATCTATCTATCTATCTATCTATCTATCTATCTATCTATCTATCTATCTATCTATCTATCTATCTATCTACATACACATACAACTTTTGTACTACATCATCATGATAAAAGAATTGTAAGACATTATTATTTTGTCTTTTACTGGTTACTGGGCTCAGTTTTCTGCAAGCCAAGGTAAATTTTGAATCAGTATTTTTTTTTCTTCCTGAGAAATATCACAAGGTATTCCATCTGCAACCTACACAGGTGAACGTTTTTTCATGCAAAAGTGTGTTGAGTGGTGCAGAATTATAATGTGCTATTGATGCAAAGAAAGAGGCTGGCACGAAATGAAAAGAGACACCAGGAAAAATGGCAAAAAAAAAAAAAAAAAAAGGGGGGCATCAACAAAATGAATGTATGTTTGCACCGATGTTTGCAAGACGCCATGGACTGAGACAGCAGATGAAAGTCTGTAATTGATCATGTTGCAACATTCCTGGCTCTTGCTTTGAATGTTCAAAATGATTAGTCTTCTGGCTGATGGATTAAAGCTAGGTGGGAGGGATAGGAGGGGCCTGTGAGAAGAAGAAAGAAATGAAACATGTGCACGCTAATCCTCCGTTGCTTTGGCGCTGCAGAATAATGGCACTGTACTAATGTAAGAGTGATTGCATGCACCTTCCTATGCTAGCTGGCTACGCCCCCAGTGTTCCTATCATTCCCCTGCTCCTTACTGTTTACTTTTTGACTATTGAATTAGTGGGTTAAAAATCTCATTAAGTAGCCTCCCTCTACCCTGCACTCCCAGGCTTCCACTCCTCCTTTTAATCAGCTGGTTTTGGTGGTTCATATAAAGTCTCCACAGTAACTTCAGCAGCCTTAACTCATCTGCAATGCAATTAGAGACACATGGGTTAATGAAATAAGAATGTAAAACAAGCAAATATGTGGCTGGGACTTTCACACGGAGCGGTCACACACACCGTGCTGCAGTTACGCATAATGCTTTATATCCAACTACCTCCCACATGCACACATACTACAACCTGCCTATACAGTATGAACAAACCACACTCCAAAAAAAAAAAAAAAAAATGGTGCGGGGGCACACACATGTGCCTGCAACAACAAGTCAGCAAAGCTATGCTTAGACAGGGAAGTCATTAAGGGAGTATTTAATTAAGGCCGGGAATAAGGTCAATGTTGGAAGGACAAAAATATTCTAATAAAGAGTGGGTGTGGGTTACATCCACAGGATCCCACAGCACTGTCATACATCAGATGGGGCCATGAAGACTACAGCCCAGTCTCGTAACCAAGCTATTTCTATGCAGATTAAAAGCTCATTCATCAATTCAACTGCACTCTTCTTTTGATTACCCCGTCCCTTCTTCTCTTCTCTTCTCTTCTCTTCTCTTCTCTTCTCTTCTCTTCTCTTCTCTTCTCTTCTCTTCTCTTCTCTTCTCTTCTCTTCTCTTCTCTTCTCTTCTCTTCTCTTCTCTTCTCTTCTCTCCTGCCTGTGGTAGTCCCTTTGGCCTTTCATAATACCACAGTAACAAATGTGCACCCATATTCTTAATTAAATCAATCTGTGAGGGCCAGCAGGTGCATCCACTCACCTTTGCTGCAACTCACTCAGATCAACACACTCAGACTGACCTTGGCCATGCTAATCTGTGCCACCTGTACCTGCTGGCCCAACAGACATGGAGCGAACGGAGTCAGGTGTCAGATGATGACAAAGAGAATCACAGAGGACCTCTGCACCGGCGATCAGAAAGAAGAGCCGAGATGTACTCCTGAGCAGAGTATATATTACAAATTTTTAACTGGTTCAAAGATAAATACAGTCCTTCAGAATCATTATTTCACATTATAATGAGAGTAATCAATAAACTTAACATTGGCTCAGTCAGGTTTTTAGGTTTTTATCTCACTAACCACTTGGATATCCCAGCTAAGTACGAAATTATTATTCCAGCCAATATTTTTAACCTGCACCCATTAAAGGTGTTACAGGTTTTGGTGTGTGCTGGAAGCAGCGGGGTTTTTTTTTCTTTTAGCGGGATTTTTTAACAGTTACTTTTTTTTTTTTTTATGACTGAACAAAAAAAAACAAACAAATAACTAAAATCCTGTAGAAACTTCACAAACATATATATGGAATGTATTGTTCATATTACTACTCGCAGAAACATGCAAAAATGAGTTTTGTTCTGTATGTCCAATAATCATCAATGAGTGATTGAAACACTATCCAAAGGGGTTTAAAGGCTTATAGGATTCACAGGCATTTAAAACAATATATATATAAATTATATAAAACTATGAAATGCTATCACACTGCCAGGCGGTCACAATTAAAATTTATGAATCTGACTAAACAGATTCTACATGGAAATTGTGATGCCACGTGTTAATTACACATGCATTACATGTAAACACTGTCACAAGTATTTGCAATCATAACTCAGTAAACTGAAGACTCGACAGCTTGCCCTTACTAGCATGTAGGTCATCTTCCATCTTAGTGATTCTGAGGCTTTTTAATAACTCGGTTCATATTGACCAAATTTCAGTATCTGGTTAGTTACACTTTCTTTCTGTCTTTTTAATGGACCAGTGTCTTTTTGTGTGGGTTCACGTCTGACATTATTATTTTTTTTTTTTGTACTGCACCTGCAAACAATGTGAATAATGCAACGCGCAGCCCTATTAGTGTAAGATAAATAAATGTCACAGCAGATCTCCTGCCATGAAATTAACAATTAAAAAGGCAATTTCTATAATGCAGCTGACAGCAGTGTTGGGTTGACTAATATGGCTCTTTGTGTAACAACAGCATCAACTGCATGTTTGTCATCGTCTTTAGAAAAGCTGCAGGCCTGCGGGCCAAGCGCATACGCTGAGTTAAAGTAATTCATATGATTTCTAGTCTTGGAGCACAGCCTTCACTGAGAATCTCAAAGTAGGATAAATCCATTCTCAGGTCACCTTCTTGACCACTCTCACTATAAATAAAGGTGAAAAAAACACACACTATACTGTAGCTACTGTAAAGATTATGAAACAAGTGTTATGAAACAGCATTTTTGGTGTATGTTTCTGACAGTTTTACTCTTAGTTTCATACAGCCAGTCATTAATACTGATAAATCTGAAGGTCACTAACGCTGTACTTCTATGCAGCTTTAATTCTATTGATTTGGATCTTTGGTCTATAGATTTTAGTTTCCTCAGTCCAACTATGCCCTCAGGAAGAAACACAGCTATAGCTCAGACAGGCCAAAGTGTCGAGAGCCAAAACCAATAAATGGAACGAGAAAGTGTGGGACTGGAGGAGAAACCTGACCATCAGGCGATGCACTTAGGTCTGGAAAAATTCTGGACATTCAAACAGTTTTCATAAGACTGTGTGCATCTCTGTAGAACATGAAATTAAGAAAAGAAAAAAAAAAAAACCAAGATGCAAATAAAGTGCAGACTTTTAGATTCAATTAAAAGGGCTGAACTAATCACCGAAGAGCAGATTTCCTCATCAAGGTGAAAAACAAAACAAAAATACTGTACTGATGCACTACCACGGACAAGCTACCAGAAAATGTGGGAATGGAAAATCTGACCTAAGTGGTATCTTTTAACTTGGAAAAAAAAAGCACTTTACAGAGTGTTTCTCATTCACACATGCATTCACACCCTAATGGCAGTGGAGCTGGGATGCAAAGTGTAGGCATGTTTCTCAGTAGCTCAACTGAAGGACTGTGACACTTGGACAGGTTACTCAGAATATATTAGTAGATTAGTATTAGCAGAGAAATTAAGCAAAAGCATTTAAAAAGTATGCTGTATTTGACAAGCCTTCTGCTCATATATGCTGTATAAAACCATGTGAATTTTGCAGTATATACAACACAGAAATTTATATTTAATATGTTTAAGTAGCCTTTCATCTCTGGATAATTGGAGGTGGGTGGCACGAGTACAGTTTCACTAAAGGTTAAACCTACAGATCTCAACTGTGTCATAAGGAAGGAGGTTTTTCTTTTTTTAGCAGAGCTGTCAGGAAAGGCTCAGCATGCAGTCCAACGAGGATCGTGACATGGTTGAAGTCTAAAATTTGATGTGAGACGTTTTGAGCTATTAAAAGCGAAAAGACGATATTCTTCTCGCTAGTTGGGGTTCGATCAGTGAAACAACAAAAAGCACGCCTCGCTTTCATGTTTGTATTCTGACTTTAAATTTGAGTAAAAGTTAGAAAGTTCAGCATTTTAATGACATGTCTGGATGCCATGCTCTTTTCATTAGACAAACTATACATTTTCTTAGACGGAAGAATATTAAAAGTACATGTTTTGGGTTTTGTGTCGGAGGCAAACTATTTTATTGCTTTCAAACTTCTTTGAACACAACTCTGCCACCTTCAAGTGACTGGAATAAATTTATTAAACTTGTTCAATTGAACACATGTTCATTCCTCCATCCTTGTGCAGCCTTCACACTAAAGCAAGCCATTTTATTAAGAATGTTTTAGACAAATTACACCACTACAGTGTAGTACAGCCTGGTTTATTCTCCTCATAAACAAATTGGCATCTCCCAGTGCAGTGGAGCAGCATTCGAACAAACATGCCTGGCTGTGTGTGCAGACTGCAGCTTGCATTTAATTTTTTGCTCATTTCTAGCTTGTTTGTGCCTTACCTTGGTTGTGACATTTGTTTGATAAAGACGTTTTCCCAACTAGGCTTAATCACATTCTGCTCTTACTCATTCATACTAATCATATAAATCCCTGACTGAACATGCAAGTGTACTCACACATCCCTCAAGCCTATATTACACAAACACTTGTGAGTCAGTGTGTCTGCCTGACACACTACAGATCCAAGTAGATATCTTATGTAGGGATTTCATTAAAATTTCACCTGGGTATGTGGCTCGGTGTGTTTATCTGATGCACGGTTTTATGTGCCTCACGTTTCTACAGTACTGCGTCTACAGATTGAGCTGGATTCCAAGGTTATCGTTCCTTAACAGCTTTCACATGAGCTACTTGAAGTAGGCTAGGGACACCACATCTATCGGGGAAAAAAGTGTTTGCACTTACAGAGATCATATATGACTCTGGTCACTGGGGGCTTTTTTCCTTTTTAATGAAATAATATATCAAAATCTGCCTGATTTTGTGGCGCTGCATAAAGTATTCAGCTTCTGTGCTCTCTGTGCCTTTATTCGCTCTCCTTCTTACTTCTCGTTCAAAAAAATCACCGCAAAGTTTCCCACAGCACGCTGGAAAGAATAAAGAATAAATACTTTGATCGTAAAACAAGGAGACAAGTATTTGTAGTGCTGCTGAGACTTCAAGGCTTGATGGGTGTGCGGTTGCATAGTGGAGTTTGCCTGCAGAGAATGCGCGGGATGTGAATGGCCTAGCAGGAGCCTGGACAAAGACACGCTATTACAGTTAATATGCACCCTCTGCTGCTGCTTGAAAAGAGACATTTGGAAAACTGCACACTGCTGTGATAAGGGTGGATATGACAGTTCTTTCTCTCTTGCTTTCCTTCCCTCCTTTGCCTCAATCCCTCCAGCTCACTCAGTGTCTCTTAGTTCTTTCTCTGTGTCTTTCAACACTCTTCCTCCTCTGTTGTTTTTTTTTTTTTTTAGCTTCTTCTATCTCCTCTTTCGTTCCTCCACCCTCCCCATCTCCTCTGCTGGTGATGACTGTCCCCAGCACCTCTGTTCAGTCAGCCAAATGTCACATAACAGAACCTGAAATACCAACTTGGCAGTCGATATGGCAGAGAAATGATGGTGAGGAGGGGAAAGGTGCTTCTGCCCTGTTGTCCCCAAAGGTGAGTGCTGGACTCTGGCACCCCATTTATTGATGACAGCAAATCAGAAGAGGAAAAGGCCAAAATGAGTCATTTTTAAATAATTTTTGCTTCCTTTGCTTTGCAGTAATATTGCATTCAGATATACAAGCTACAAGTGAAGATGATTTTTAACTGTATGGAGATTACTGTGGGGAAGGAAAAGTCAGAAAAGAGGCAGCCTGTTTTTTTTTTTTTGTTTTTTTTTGCGGGGGGGCAGGGGGGGTGTCTTCTCACTGCAGTTAGTCAAACTAAATATATTTTTCAGAAGCAGAAGACTTGATTTAAAAAAAAAAAAAAAAGATCAGACAGTGACCGCGATGGCTCACAGTGGGTCATAATGTTGCCTTTTTCAATACACATAGGAAAACATGTGTGTCTCTTTTTCAGGACTTAGATATTTTTCCCATTGCAGTCATTTAGCTGCTGACTGCAGCTCATCACAAACTTTTAATTACCCCCGATCAGCTCCATGCTTGTGTCTCCACTAATAATGTCTTTTCCTAATGCTCAAGAAAGCTACACTCACATCATTAATATTAATCTACAAGTGGATTGGACCATATTTCCTCAGTGGGTGCATGTGGCTAATATTAAAAATTGAAAAATAAAGTTACTATCCTCCAGGAACTGATGAACTGTTGTGAAAAATGTTGGCACAATTCCCCATACAGTATGAGTACTGTTTTTTAAATAGGCGCATAGCTCACCCTAGCTTTATACTTGTCCAGTCTAGAAAAATAATACCTGCCAGTGCTATATGCAGCACTGTTACACATACACTCACTGACTAGATATGCCTGTTCAACTGCTCGCCAATGCAAATACTTAATCAGCCAATCACATGGAACCAACTCAGTGCATTTAGGCATGTAGACATGATCAAGATGAGCTGCTGAAGTTCAAACTGACCATCAGAATGGAGAAGAAAGGTGCTTAAATGACTCTGAACATGGCATGGTTTCAGGTGCCAAACAGGCTGGTCTAAGCATTTCAGAAGCTGCTGATTTACTGGGATTTTCCCACACCTCTATCTCTAGAAGAATGGTCTGAAAAAGGAAAAATATGCAGAGAGCAGAAGTTCTCTAGTCAGAGAGGTCAGAGGAGAATGGCTTCAAGCTGATAGGAAGGCAACAGTAACTCAAATAACCACTCGTTACAAACAAGGTATGCAGAAGAGCATCTCTGAGCATGCAACATGTCAAACCTTGAGGCAGACAGGCTACAGCAGCAGAAGACCACACCGGGCGCCACTCCTGTCTGCTAAGAACAGAAAAGTGAGGCGATGAGTGAGGTTCACCAAAATTGGACAGAAGATTGGGAAAAATATTGTCTCAGTATCTGCCTCAACATTCAGATGTTAGGGTCACAGTTTGGTGTATAGTCCTGGAGGCATCCAAAAGGGTGTCCAAGCCAGTAAGAGCAATGTGTACCTAATAAAGTGGTCATAAATATATACTCTATATATTAAAAATTTAAAAAAAATAGTGCTTGGCATTTTCAGAGTACTTTGTATTTATAGTTTAACTGTGGGAGATCATCCAAGATGTCAACAACAAGACAGGGCCAAATCAATATAGAGAAAAAATCATTAAAAATAATCAGAGCATTTATTGGCATCCCTATGCCAGCTATTAAGGAATCCTGCTTTTTTCCACACTGTCTTCATTTGAGGATCCAATTTGTTCTGACCTTTAATGACACAGCATGTAACTGCTGGCTCTGGAGAGAGACATTAATAGACAGGAAAAACTATTACCAGCCTGCTCTACCTAACTGTTAATAGCAGGGAATAGAAAAACTCCCTGGCTGCATGTCAGACTGCAGCAGCTCCACTCCTTCTGTTACATACTAACTCCTGCGCTTATTATCTACACATTTTTTTTTTTTTAATCTGAGATGCTTTTACTGTCATTTTATAAAGCTTTATGAAGTGGGACTGTGGACATCTTTTATGCAGGAAATTGAAAACAGTCTTCTTCTGGTAGTAATTTAGGCTGGGTAGTATTACAAGGATGAGTTATTGTACGTAAGGTCCATTATGAGATATTATGAATATCTTTGTAAATATCAAATGTGCAAGAGAAATGCACGAGTCCATTTATAGATCAAGCATTAATCAAACTGTGGCAAGTATGGATTTAGAGTCTGTGCAATCTAATGTGAAGAGTTTCGATTATAAGAATTAAACAAGGTGCTTTTACTGCATGCCGCGCTGAAGGTTTATTTGTCCTGACCCCTATCACAGGCTTTGTCTACTGCAAGATCCTCTACATGCTAATTATGGCCAAGTTGTTTGTCGTGGAGCAGCTCTTTCTCTTGTTTACTAATGAATACCATGCGTGTTGCTGCTGTAGCCTTGATTAGAATGGATTAGGTGACCTCTCTTCTCTTTTGCTTGTATCCATGAGAAGCGGCCCAAAACTCATCCTTTCTTGCAACCAGGCAGTCACATCTTTAAAGTGCATCTGTGTCATGTCCGGTGGGATCTGGCTCCTTCATTTCGTATACAATATGACTCTTTTTTTACCTGCTGAAATGCAGCTGTGATCACTGGGAGTTTGTTGGTCTGATCATGGAGGTGAAGAGTGGCCAAAAATGGATGAAGGCTCTTTAAAGTGCACCTCAGTGGGACACCTGAGGGGAGCGTGTGACCTCCAGGGTCCTCCAATCCATGCACTATTGTTTTGTTCTGCTAATTAAGAAGCAGTGTTCAGGCTGATTGCTTTCCAGTGTGTAATTACTAAACCGTCTGCTGAGAGTGCTTTCCATCTGAGTGCCAGCCTCTCCCCCTCGACCATGAGGAAACTATGTGAGAGCCTGGCGATGCAGAAAGCCAGGGTCATGAACCTCATTTACCCAAAACAGGTCCAAGGACTCTAAACAAAGATGAAGGACAAGGACAGGTAAAGGATTTACACCAGGCAAGACAGAGCACCAGACAGGTGTAGGCACCCTCTTGTTTCTGCCCCCTTTTTTTTTGTTTAAATGAAGAACATGACAGCCTCGCTCCACCCTTTAATGCAGGTGTTGCTATTATATCTCAGAGAGGAGGGAAAATTATGGAATAAAGTTTCATTTTTGGCAATCTGGAAGTTATTCAAAACTTAGAAGAAAAAAAAACCCAGACAGAGTGACTCAGGCATCAGGCCGAGAATATCATTTCAGAAGATGCCAAAAAAAACAACAACAAAAAAAAAACCAAGCAGCAGTTGGCCCAACTCTAATATAGCAGCACATTGACAGATCAAATAAAGAAGTCTGCTTTCACTTCAAACTGTAAATGTGAGCACAAGTATTACAAAATATCCAACTACAGTAAATACCTCGTGGCAAATTTTCATTTCAATAAACATTTACCCCCAACCATCAGTTCGTAGTTATAATAATACAATTGCAGGTGTCAAAGTGTCTACAGTACTGCTCTCCAGCATGCATGCTGGAACACCACGTTCGTACTGTTTGATCTTTACAATGTATTCAGTATTCATGAACCTGCTAAGCTGAGCAGAATATCTTTTTCCTAGGATGCTTGCCATGAGCCGCTTCCACAATATCACTGCTTAGAGGGACAAGCCAGCAAAGTCTGCCTTCCAAATGAACAGTGAACAAAGGGATGCTTGATTTCCAGTTCCGGGTTTTAAACCCACAGATGAGTCAGAAATGGGAGAATGGAGGAAATGCACTTATCGGTCCTCAGGAATAATGGACACAACAAAGGATAAAGTTGCAATGAAGAACTACCTGTAAGAATAGCCATTATGTTACAAGGATGATGAATAAATGAAGGCACATCAGCTGGTGTTTAATCTTCAAAGGCCATATGCTCTAATTTTCAGTTTCAAAATCATATAATAGCAGCGTCTGGGTAACAGTAATATTGTTTAGGAAGAAAAACTGTGTTTGTTATTCAAAAGTAATTAGTTTATTTTTCAGATTTTAGCACTGTTATACCAGAGAACCATATTTTTTTTTTTTTTTTGAAAGAGAGGAATTCCTGCAGTGAGAAGAAATACAGCTAATTGTAATGCTTTGTTGTAACAACTGTAATGTATTGTTTAGAGGAAAGAATGTCCTTTGGAAAGTTATCACTGAATCCACAATAGCTGAGCACAATGATATGTAAAAGGAGGGGTTAGGCAATAATGTGTCTTCTACAGCCGGTGCCTCAGATGGGTGCACTTCTGAGTCTGAAAACGCTGTGTACACATTCAAATATAAAATCTCAAAATTGGACCTACAGTAATGCTTATCTTTCACCCCCGGAAGAAAAAAAAAATGATAAAAGCCCGAGCGAAAGAAAAGCTTAGAAATATAGAAAAAGATATCTGGGAACTAAAATCAGAATCGCTGTCTGAAAACATCTCCAGCGCTTTCAGTCGAGGCAGAGCGCTCACAAGATGTTTACCTTCCCTCACATGCATGAATGATGATGTCATCACCTGCCATCATTGGGCCGCGGTGTGAAAGATCTTGAAAATTAGGCAAAAATATAGACAAGTCGCAGCGCTGGCCTCGGCACGTGGCGCCTGGCGACAAGCGGTGCCGGTGGCTAAATGAGTCAACACGAGGCTGTTGGAGGAATCTCTCTCACACAGCAGTGCAGCGAGAGAAGGGACGGACGAAGACGTGTGAGGTAAATTTTTACATCTAGAAAATGTGTTGTAATACTCAAAGAGCCCCAGGTGCATTTCCTATTCCTAAGTTGTAAAACTTCAGTCATGAAAGGTCAACTATTCCAAAGATATTTTCCCCGCTGTACCCTAAGACAGGTTCCAATTACATGACCCATAATTCCAGATATATTGCAGCAGATGGCCACTCACCATATATTGTCTCAAGCATGAAATGGATGATGGTGATAATTGACCAAGGCATGGCCTGTATGACGGGTTCACCTAATGATGAATGTGAGGGAAGACAGCAGGTGGACAGAAGAGTGGGATACTATAACTCGTTTCTCCCCTTTTATCACAGCGTGAGTCCCTGCAACAACATCCTTCCAGTGCTCAAGGGACTGAAAAACATGGAAATCTTTTCTGTCTCTCGCCTCAGCCTCTCTCCTTCCATCCTCCCTTTGTGTTTGTACGCGTATGCTCAACACAACTGTTCCATTTCATCAGGTTTTAGTCTCTGCTACCCATTAAAAAAAAAAGAGAGAGAGAGAAAGAGAGAGACACTCAAAACAGGATTTGGGCTACCATTGTCCAGGAGAGACACTGTGTTGACAGCAGACATTTTTCATGCGAGCTGCTCAAAAGCTCGAGACACAATCTGCAGTGCAACAGGAGAAGAGTAGGCAAATCATTGTGCTATGAAAACAAAAAGAGCAAGAGCATCCAGAAATGAAGTAAGCAGCTTCAATTTCGGGATGTGTTGCAGCACTAATGCGTGCGGCATTGTGTGTCATCTCCATTTCACCAATTACTCTCACTTCAGTCATGCCACAATGCTCCCAGTGCCATCTGTAATTCAAATGGAGCATTTTCAACCAACACAGGAAAATCTCACTATTTACTCCACAGATTTCTAAGCCAGTATTTCATGCTAATTCAAAGCTAACATGTCAAGAGAGATAATTTAGACTGCAGTGCTTGGGGAAATCCCCTCTGGCACATTCGTGAATTGTGAAGCAGCAGTGTAATGAAAATACAAAGAAGTATTGTTAGCATACATTCCTGGCAGAAATTAATGTATTTTAAATGGTCTGTAATTGCCATTTGTTGCATCAAAGTAACTGCAGGGCGAAAATTACGCCAGACTAAATCAGCCTGGACAATCGGTCCCTGAGCTGCGCTCAATCAAATCGGATCCATTTTGGTCTGCATCAACCCAACTAGCAGTGACAGCAAAGAGGTGTAGCTGTGACAGAGGGAGCTGGGACAGAACAGGTTTAATGTGATTTGGATTGAAAGAAAAGAGAGTAACTGAGTTGAAAACATTTTCTCCCTCGGACCTCAATTTCTTTGTCAAACCAAAAATAAAATTAGCCATCAAAAAGTCACGGATGTCTTACTGATTGACTGCAATGTTCAAATTGGAAAATAAGAATTCGTTAGCATAGCATCAGTTGCTGGCATGCTTATGCTCTTTGATGTGCTAAAGCTAACTATTAAGGAGGCTCTAGAGCCATTTAGATAGAGGACAAAAATACTGTCACTGATTACTGGAATTTTATTTTAATTTCACCTTGTTTTTTTTTTTTTCCTACCAAAGGAGCAGTGGATATAAAATTTACACAGCAGTACTAAGCTGGGATTTTCAGCTGAAGCAAAAAGCAAATGCGCATAATGTACCTACGGCTGAGAAATATAGAGCGAGGGAGTGCAAAGGAGAAATAAAAAATGCGAGAAAAGGACAGAGATGCCAACTGGTTGCTCCCTGACTTTTTCGGATGTTGTAGCTGCAGTAGCTGTCATTTTTCCATCAGGAGGGAACAAAGTCACCTTGGCCTGCGTGAGGACAGGTGACAGGAGGAGAGGGAGGCTGCAGCGCTGGCGCTGGCCCCTGCTGACGAGGGCCGGTGTGAGTAGAGGTGACAGGAGCGAGAAGCTGCTCACCGGGGGCCCCTGACACCATACAGCACCTGCCCCGGGGAGATGCAGCATCAGCACATTTTTCAACAGGAAGCTGAAATAGAAGAGCAGGGAGGCGAAGAAGTTATCAGCTTCCTTTCTCTCCCACTTTACTGCTACTTTATTGTGTTACTCCTCTAACTCCCATGTGAGAGAAAGACAGTGGCAAGACTGTCGCACTGGAGGATCACACTGTGAGGCCTGTCAAAATGTTGATTTTCCGATCTGTGAATATTTTACTCAGTAGTCATTGTGGCACTGTGCAATCGTCACCCCTCATTTCTTCATATTTTGCTTTCAAGGATCCAGATTTTACTCAAGTGTTTTACTCAAGTGTTCTTGAGCAATAGTTCTTCGGGCTTTCTGAAGGTCTTTTAAAGTTTGTCTTTGTACATTGGCTGCTTTTACACTCATTTCCACCCCAGTCCTTGTTCCTGACCATTTTTCAGAGGAATTTTATTTTTTATTTTTTTTAGCTTTTTAAGTCACTAAATTCTGACATTTAAATCATTCATCCATAAAAAAGTTAAATCTATGAAAAATACCAAACATAACAGTTTGATAGATAAAACAGAAATTTAGAACCAATAAGGTGATTCCCAACGACCTATTAAATCCAGCAAAGAGCTGACACAGGACCTGAGAGATGCATCTGACCCTTCAGCTGATCCATCTACTGTTCACTGAAGCCTCATCAGAAATGTTCTCAGTGGCTGTCAAGAAGCCATTCTTAAGAAAGGGAAACAGGGAGAAAAGGCTGAGGTGTGCCAAATTACACAAGAACTGGACTGAAAATTAGTGGCCTCAGGTCTGATGGGGTGATGAATCCAAATGAGAAATTTTTGGTTCAGATGGTTTGGTCAGATTGGTCAGTATGTACAAAGGAGGTCAGGAGAGAGGTACAACAGTGAGTGTCCACAGTCATCTGTAAAACACAGTGGAGGCTCTGTCATGGTTTGGAGCTGCATTTCAACCAGTGTTGGAGATCTTGTCAAAATTGATGGAATTATGAACACAGAAAAGTACCGTCAGATTTTGATCCCAATGCAGTACCATCTGAAAAGCATCTTAATGGCTTCATTCTTTAGCATGGCTGTGATCCCAAACACACTGCCACTGCAGTAAAAACATACCTGCATAGGAAAACACACAGTGGAGTCATGGATCGATCTCCCTAGAGCCCGGACCTCAACGTTATTCAAGCAGTGTTGGCTCATCTCGACAGAGAGCAGAACAAAAGGCAGCCAATATCCAAAGAAGGGCGCACACACACACACACACACACACACACACACACACACACACACACACACACACACACACACACACACACACACACACACACACACACACGCGCACGTCACAGTGTTTGTGGCTGGTAAAAATGTATATAATGTGCTTCAACTCCCATTTGACATTCAAGGTTTTATGGACTTGTAGAAGTTAGAATTTAATCTCTAATGTAAAGTGAAAATCTCCTTATTGTATTGCTAAATATCTTCCCCCTGTGGGTGCTCAATATTTTTTTTCCAGTAGTACAGAAAAAAAATCATATATATGCATTTGTTATTGTTAATTCTCTTAATTCTCTCTTCCCCCTCTCCTCCTCTCTTCTCTCCTCTTTTTCTCTCTCACTTCTTTCTCCCAGGTCAGCATCCATCACCATGCAGGAGGCCACCTCTCCTCTGACAGCTTTGTCAATGTAAATTACTGCAGTCTGTCTGGAGTGGTCTCGGCCCAGGGAGAGCAGTACCTGCAGGGCTGCCCATCTCCTACAAGTATGTGCAAGAACCCAGAATAACCAACCTACAGGTCCACCCTTTTTGGACTCGCCCCTCTCTCTTCCATCACTTCACCCTTGAATTCTCTGGATACTACACAGTATGTTGTTATTTTATTGATCTTAATCCTCTCCATTTAACTCTGCAAAAGCAATACGATGTGTTTTGAAGAAAAGTGGGAGAGATGTTGTCTGGTTATATTTTTATCTGACCAAAGACTGCAACCATCCTCTGCGTAAACAAGGTTGTGTGGTGCTTTGATTTCCTCCATTACATGACTGATTTGGTTACATATTTCCCCTATGGAACTTTGTTCACACGGTGGTTTCTCCACTTAGAAATATGGCCTATTTCCTGCTTCAAATGAGCTCCCTCAGGATTTATTTACTAAATTGCAAAGGACGAAAGATAATTCATATCTCAGTAATTAGGCATGCAAGAAATACATCACAGAACCCAATACGCCTTGTTATTAAAAAAGAAAAAGCTACAGTTTGATATTATGTAGATTTAAAAGCCCTCCCTGAGGGTTTTTATTCATTAATTATTTCAGCTTTTTTTTCCTTTATTTTGAGTCGAATAGAACATCAGCGTGAGCTGGTTTACACCCACAATGCTGAGCAAATTAAGAACAAAGATGACAGAGGAAAGAGGTGACTCCATTGTTCTTCTCATCTGTGTTTCTTTGAAGAAACACGATACTCAAGGACTCATTTGTACAATATTAGCAAACCACAAAGAAAAGCAGTTATGTGCATGTCGGCAGCCTCGGATGACCCGGTTGGATGGATGATAGCGATGAAACATTTGGCATGCAGCGCACATGGCAACCTGGATGCAGAGTTAAACTCCTGAACAAAACAAGAGTCACTCTTGAAGCACTGTTTATGTGTGTGTGTGTGCGGCAGTAGGTGTGTGGTTGTATCCGTTTGCACGTTTCCCTTCATGCACGTTCCCGTGTGCGTGAATACTCAAGTGCGCCTCTGATGTTTCAGCGATGCACGGTTCCGCGAAGATGAATTTCAAATGATGGAAAACACGTCGACGACAGGTTTCTGAATTATTTTCGTGGAAACGGCGCACATTTTCTGCTTTGAAATCTATAGCACTATTATTCTTAATCTCACTTGGATGCAGAACTTCAGGCAAACATTGTATGAGTACACAAATTCAGTCTTCCATTTATGGTCAATGAAGGCGCTCCGAGCTGTACAGCAGCTTGTCATCGCAGATTAGAGTTTCTGTTCTTTGGGTTTTTCCTAAGCAAAAGCACAAAAGAGAGAGAGAGCGGGATGACTTTCCGCTTCACAACCTGCGTGTCCTAAACTGATCAAACTTCAGAGGCAAGCTATGTCATGTAATCACCAAAAATAATTTTAAAAAAAGAGCTGAAAATAAACCAATGCCTGGAAGTACACAAGCCGTGCCACTTATATTAGAGTTCTAATGACAAATATGTTTGCATTACAAAAAAAAAAAAAGTTTTAAAATGAGAGCAGTCCAATGCATATATTGAAACTTCTTAAATGTCCACTGAGATTGGAAAATAGCTCTTCATATCTGCCCATTAATAAGTGATGATGTTGTGAGATGTTTCCTGATGACAGCACAGGAAGAGGGCACGCGACTAGATAGCAGGAGTCGGGGACTGGATTGAGTAGACCAGCTCTCCTTCAGGCTTGGGAGCACAGCCACCTGTCACTCCTCTTCAGCCCCAGCAAGAAATCATCCAATTTCATCCGCATGCAAGCAGAAGGTCACTGTGATGGTGGTTCATACTTTGAGAGAGCAGAGAGAATCGCTCTTACTTAGAGCTCCGTCCCCGGGGACTCTTGTTCCTCTCAATCACTTCCCAGACTCTGAACACACTAAGCCACTTGGCTTAGACTGTGGCCACTGCAGTGTTTGCCGCCGCAGTTGTAGAGAATCACCCACAGTCTGATTTGATCCTTAATCGTAAATTAAAGGGTAAAATGACAAATCCTAATTGAGAACACAGAGGCCTGTGCGTGACTAAAAATATATGCAGTAAGGCCAGCGTGCTATTATGCTATTTAAAGAAAGTGAAACTAATCTGCATCAAATATAATGAGTTCTGCTCATGGTACACCTCTCATCTATAGTGCTGTGCAAAAGTCTTGAACCACTGCTCATTCATTTCTATTTTGTATCTGAGGAGCCAAAGTTTCTTGTGATTTTTTATAGTAGCTAGTAAAATAGTTAAGATAGCTAGAGTCGGAATAGAATAGCTCTATTCTTCTCTTATTCATGGCCATTATCACAGGAAATTCTTTTGGTTTGTTAAGCCACTCAACACTGACCTGCAAATGATGGATCATCTTGACAGACAATGAAGCAAAATCCAACCAACATCCAAAGAAGAGCTTTAAATGTCCTTCAAGAAGCCTGGAGAACTATTCCTGAAGGCTGCTTAAAGAAATTATAAACTGCCTAAGAGAGTTCAGGTTGTGTTGAAGAATAATAACGGTCATACTAAATGTTGACTTTCAAACTTGTTAGAACTGCACAAACTCTTTTCTTCCTTTATATTCTGTATTTCTATGCATGTTTGCACATGTTTCAATGAATCACTGCACCTATTTTCTGTTTTCCTACTAAAATAAAGAGAAATCAGGGGTGACCCAAGACTTTTGCATCACCCCTGAAATACTGACATGCACAGTATACACCATTTCATATTAAGAAAAACAATTAAAAGTGACACTGCAATGCTGGGGTATAATGGTATAAAATATTCAAAAGAAAGATTTGAGTTTGAAAATCTTTTCAGCCCATTTGCAGTGTGTCAGTGTAGTATTTTAAAAGTGCATTTCAAATGCCTCCTTTGCTTCTATTGCAAATACTGTATTTAGATATGCCCGTGGGGTATGCAGCATATTACTAAAATCAAGCAGAGAATAATAGATGGTGGTCTACTAAACAGTGAAAAAGTTGGTAAAATGCAAATGTGGGTTCTGCCAGCTTGCCCACACATGCATGCACATAGCACACAAAAACATATTCATTTCAAATGTATTTCTCTTCCATAGCTCTACATGTGAAACTCAGCTGTAACAATATTTAATAACAACTAAGTCTGCTTTGTGTGTATATTTTGCCGCATCCTTTTTCCTCGTACCACGAGCAAATTAATGGATTAATTAAGTTATATTAATTATTCAGAAAGTAGGGCACTGCTTGGGGACTTCAGACCTCAGAAATGGTAAATTCTTGGCTAAATTTGTGTATGCAACAGTTATCCAAGTACGGCCATTAGCCGGGCTTTCTCTAATCCCAATGAAAACATCATTAAATGTATTTTCACTTATTTGAAACATACATTTTTAGAACTCAAGGTCTTTCAGTTATGTGGCAGTGTTGCAGAAGAATGCCTAAACCCTGTTTGAAAGTCTTTTCAAATACAAATGTAAAAGGCAAGCTATTTCATGTTCAAAGAGTTATTTTTGCAGCACCTGTGTCATTTAAATCCTTCTGTCTAACTCTCACTCTTACAAAAAAAAAAAAGAAGCTCTGTGAGAACAGCCTGCCTTGCAATGCATGGCTTAATTTGCCTGCGTGCAATCGCTTGTCTCTGTTGGTTCACCGACTAGTGTCGAAAATCAGCGCGGGTACACCAGTGCTCCCACTTCAGAGTGACACACAGCACGAGGCAGGCTAATAAATAAATTAATGAGGTCCGTGCAGCACCCTGAATTTAAAGGAGTCATCATTGTTGTAGATAAGCAGAACAAGGCGAATGTGAGTTCTGGGAGAGACTCTGGCCTGAAACACATGTTGCTGTAGGCTTTGATCTGGCCTGACAGCAGAGGAGAGCTACAGAAGACAGGCAAGACCAACAGTGATCAAAGTCAACACCAACATACCTCTGCTTTCAATATTTCATGGATCAGCACTGGATTACTAAAACATGTCATCATAAAACAGCTGACTTTTTTTTTTTGATTGATATTTGTTGAACAGGCATCATCCAAACCTCTTATGTGCTTATGTGCTTTTGAATCTTTGAAACCACATCTATACAAATTGGATTTTTTTTTTTTTTTTTTTACAGTGCTTCATCTCACAAAACACTGAAGAGACAGTGATGAGAAGTCATGTTTGCACTCACTCTAAAGTGCTGCAATGAACTCTATGATCAGTACTTTACAGCAGGGTGAACACTCCACCACAGTGTTTTATTTACTGCTGCTGTTTCTCCTGCGAGACAAAGCAGCAGTGACAGATGCACCGAGCAAAATGCTGAATGCCTGAATCAGAGAGAATCTGACACGATGACACTGCGGGACAGAAAGACATCACACGTCCTCGCTTTGCATTCCCACAAAAATCAACACCTGCACTATCATGACCTTGATATTACAGCAATCCAAATTAAGCAAGACCCCTCAAAATAGGCCGGGTGACGGCTCAAAAATAGGCCTAAATGACAAATGTTAGACAACTGGTGTGCCCTTTTTACATTTTACAAAGTATTGCAATCTCTTCTTATCTAGCCATTGTTATTCAGCATATTTTTTTCAATGTATAAATTAGTATTCCCATCAGCCTCAGTAGTATTTTGTATTTAGTCCTAATTAACACATGTTGTTGCTTCTGATCATGATGTATTGACACTTCATGTCAGGATCTGCAGCCATTTACGCTGCAGCACACTCGCGGTGTTACTTAAGCAAATATTGAAGCTGCCGGCGTCCTGAACTCTAAGCTAATTTCATGGCAGGTTGTACTTTTGCAAATGAAAAAAAAAAGGAAAACGACAGCGCTGGCTGCCAAGTAATTTCCCTCTCCTCTGTATATCTGTTCACCTGTTATGCTTTGTGTACCAAACCTGCAGTGCATTTAATGACTAACACTTGTTCAGCTTTCACCTGGTCGGGTAGATTTGGTTTTTTTTTTTTTACATGATGCTGCCTTTCCTGACAGTCTGTCTTCATCTAAATCTCCCAGTCATGACTGAGCCGGATGTAAAAAAGCAAAACCAATAAAGACCTGCACTTCCACTGGATCTAATCTGTGTATTTCAAGCACACAGTAAAAGCTTGTGACATTTCCTTTGTTCTAAGCCCAGGGGGAAGACACAAATCAGTTTTTGATGCTTTACCACATTTTTTTTTTAAATCCATGCCAAATGTAATGTGGGATTTTGACCTTTGAGGTTGTTAGTAGCAGTAACCCCACAGCACTTAATTAATTTGACTTTCTCTTAACGTGAATATCACTCTTCCAAAGAATGAGGCACGCTGTTTCATGGCAAAGCAGCAAACTGCAGAGGATAAGCCCTCCATGTTTTTATTGTATCTGCAAAATAGATGCGTAAAGATATCTCACTAAGTGAAATGTTATGCAAAAACCAGCAAGTAAAACACTGTTGCAGTCTTTGCAGTACCACTGGGCATCAGTTTCCAAATGTACTTCTAATTAACACCAAAACCAAGGTCATATTCTTTCGAAGTATAACAGATTTACTCATTTACACAACAAGAGTTGATTTAAATGCAAATTACAGTTTTCCTAAATTAACTTCCGTCTCCTCAACCAACTGAGGTTTAACTTTGCTACTGTAAAAACAACAGGCAAGGCAGCACGATGCAGTTTCACAGCATCCCCAGCTCACAATAAATTCAAACATAATATGCCGTTTGAATGCTTTAGATAGGGACATAGGCCGTTTAGAGCTTTTAAATGTGAATCTAATACTTGATTTGCAGTGGCATTTATTAAACAAAAACACAGTAACAACATTTTAAGTCGATTCTGGCATCCTATAAATCATCCTTCACATACAGTATTTGGGGAATGGCAGGGAGCAATAAAATTCCTGAAAAAGACATTAGTTGAAGCAAGTCATTTTACCCCCCTCCCCTTTAAAAAAAGTTCTATCCTGGTTTACAGAGTCATGATAATCCTTACCAAAGGTCATCTGAGAACATGGCGGAGCCCGCATCGACAGTTTGTCACATGTAATTGCTGTAATCTGCCCATTGTCTTAATGACACTGTCAGTGGCCCCTAATGACCCAGCTCAGACATCACCTGCTGCACTGTATTAATTTGAACTGGCCCCACATTGGGAAGGTTATTTTTTATTGTGTCTGTCAGTGTCTGATAAACCTCTGCACATCATCCATCCTTGTGAGGAAAAGAGAGTGGGAGGATGGAGAGACTGAAGCATGTTACAATTCTCCTCATCCCACTCTGTTTTCTTCCTTCTCTCTGTCTCAGTGCCCTGTATTTATTCTCTTTGTCTTTATTCCTTATTTCTCTCCCTGTCTACCATTAGCTTACCTCCTTTTTCACCCACCCATTGCATTTTCTTTTTTTTTTTTTTTCCTGCTCCACATGGAGGCCCTAATATTTTCCCGTGGGGCGCCCACTTCTCTCAAACGGTGATGAATGGCTCTGGCTTCTATATCGATTTCCAAACTGAAACAATTTAGGGACAAAACAAGTAGCAGTTTATCATATCGATTTTCTTCTGAATTCAGTTTCTCCCTTTAAGGTGACACTGTGCACCTGAATGAATACATGAGTGAAAAGGGTAGATGAATGCTTAACGCTTCCTTGTTGAGCAGTGACTGAGATTTAAGGCCAGTTTCACAAACGCCACTCTTCTCAAAGAGGTTTTTAGCTGAGAAGTCAATGTAGCAGCAGGGATATGTTTAAAAAGGTTTCCAATTCATGACCGAAGCCACACACATACACCCCCAGCCCCCCTTCTGAAGACATACATCATTGACTGAAGTATGAACCGCATTGGATTTTAGTCACGTCCAACCAACAGTGGAAATTGCACATCAACAATTCACACGGTGCAGCTCACTATGCAGATCAAAGGATTATTATTGACTCCATTCAAAACGGTTTAATTCAGCATGCAATCCATATTAAGTTTTATAAGGTGACCAGAGCCAGGAAGATCATCGAGGACCTGCCTACAATCACATTATACCGACTAAGTTTCCCTGTTTTTCTTTTGATGGAGTCAAGTGTCAAGATCGTCTTTTAATACCAGATTGGATTTGATTACAATCTGCTGACGCCGCAGACCGCGACACACCTGAAAAAGCATGTAGCTCTGCCCTGAATGCATTAGTGCTGACAGTAAAGTCACAGGCGAGCGGACGTGCCCTTGGCCACAGTGATCTTCGCCTCGCCCCAAACGGTGACCAACACCGACAGCACAGCCGAGGGCGGAAATTGCCTGGGAATGGAAAGGCCCATTAGAAAACTTAAAGCAAACAAACAAAAGAACAACCGTGGCGACACAAGGGATGACAGCTTGGTATAGCAAGCACATTATCTGCTTAACCTTATGTCCTTTCCTCATGCTGGTTCTTCTCTCCCCAGCTGGCTAAATTAGCTTGACTCACAGGACGCCTGAAACAGAAATTGCTTTTACAAGAAACATCTGCAGGATGGTGACAACAGCAGGGGAGCACAGGCAGTCAGATGGACATGTAGCTTAGGAAAATCTATTTTCTTAAGAAATTTTCTTAATGGCAAAACACATTACCACCCTTATGATAAAATCCCTGAGAAATCAATATCAAGGAAATGGAAAAGGGCTATTGCTAAAAGAGGACCAAGATTAGAAAGAAAGTAAATGTTAATGTTTTAAATGTATTGCGTGTCTCGTAAGACTTTTATTTTGTCATACTGAGAATCTTAGCACAAAAGGTAAGGAAACTTGTGTTTCTTCAACCAGCATTTCTTGCAAGGCAGCTAATGTGGTTGTGTTGGTCACACTGGCATGAACAACACACCCAAGCTGACCCCACAAGCGTTCAATGGGGTTGAGGTCAGGACTGCAGGCAGACCATCCTCTCTACTTGCAAATTCTGGAGGTAGTCTCTGGTAAATAATTCTTTACCTGAATTGGAGGTTGTGGCAAATTCTATTTTTCCCGTTTCCCACTTTTTTCTTGATTTCCCCTTCTTGTACATGCGGCTTTCGTTTAAGATTACTAATATACAACTGGACAAAATGCAACCCCATTTATCATTAATAAAATCAACAAGAGACTTACTGTATTCTAAGCAACCCCAAGGGAAATTTCCCATTTTTTAAAAAATAACACAATAGAGTTTTTGTGTTCCAGAAGCTGTTTTGTTTGACCTTTTACAATCAAATGAATCTCACGCAGGTATAATGGTGGTAATAATCTCTTGCCACAAGGCAGCTCTATTTTGATGATTAAAAATATTACACCCACTACTGTTATCAATGGGAGCATTATTTTCTCAGTGCGGCAAAAGTTCAGCGGCGAGTGGCAAAGCAAGAACTGAGTCAGTGTGCTTAATTTCAGTTTTGTATTCACACTTTGCTTTAAGAGTGCAAAGAGGATTTCCTCTGATCTGCATTGACTAATATGTTAACACAGAAAAACGTCACAGGAGTCACAGTTTTATTCATCTGCTCAACATTTTGTCCAGAGGAAAGTATGTTAACAACAACTAACTGATAAGATTATTATGGGTACTCCATCTTCCTCTTACAGTTCAAAGACGTGCACGCTACATAGGTTAATTGGTGATTCTAAATTGGTTGGAGGTGTGAATGTGTTAGCCCTGGATGGATGGCTGGATCTTTATCATTTTTTACACTTAATAGTCGTTAATTGGCCAGTGTAATATGCAAACTATTGATTAGTTATATTAGTGCCTTTAAATCTACTGTCTCTATTTCAGAACATCAATAGTTTTCCTGACAACAGTATACACCGTAAAAATCTGGCAACTTTAAAGAGCATAGCAGATTCTGGGAAATATTTGGACAGTTTTATAATTTTGTTATTTGATGTCATTTAACAGAGAAGAAAAGAAATGCTAATTCCTCCTCAAATACCTTATTTGAAAGCTATCATGCTTAGTATTCTGTGTCCCGCAATAAGTTTGAGGAGACATTTTACATTTTTGTCTCCATTTGATCTGTACAGAAAGATGGGGGTGAGGTAGGAGAGGAAACAGTTTTCCAGTTTATGACTTTTTACTTTTACTTTGCTGTGTAACATATGCATTCAGAATGTTGTGCAGGCTTTGCAGGAGAGTACGTCACAGAGGTGCGCGCTACAGCTGCCAAGCTAGTCTGAAAAGGACCCTTTTCTTTTGACTTCTTTTTGCCCAAAACGCCACCATGTACAGATTTTTTTTTTAAGCTCTGCATTGTTCTCAAAATGTTTTTGAAACTCTGTAGAAAAGGTTGTCTATGCTGTATTGTATAGATTCAGCAATAATTTATCCACTCAAGGAGAGTGTGTGTAAGGAGAATAAAGCAATAATGCAATGCTCTGCTGTGCAAACAGCAGAAGAAGAAAAAAAAAGGGGGGGGGGGGGGGTGAAAGCAGGGGCTGGAAGTAGGTGGAAGCAGTGGCTGCTGTGTATTTTGACCTGTGTGGCTACTGGTGGGGAGAAAATTGGTATCAACTATTCTTCCATTATGTATTTCTCCCTGCAGGGTTTTTGGATAGAACTGAAAAAATGGTGGTCAAGAAAAGGTTTTGCTTAAGAGAGCGATGTTCCAGCTAGAAATCTGAAACGTTAAAAAAAGAAAAGAAAAAAAAAAACTTATTTGAAAGCATAAACTTCACCAAACGTATACAAGACTGCTTGGTACTAGTTTGCAGAGAGTCTTATTCACACCAGAATGGCTTAACAAATTTGACCTTCAAAATAAAAGCACAATAACCAAATTAAATAATTTATAAATGATGAATGCAACTAAAATATTTTCTCAATTATGACACAAGCCTTAAAAATATGGTCAAATTATTTAAATCCATGTTACAAAATGGAAATATGGGATATCATTTTATTCCTAGTTTACTTTACAAGAATACATCACCAAACGATGCATTTTTGAAACAAAGTGTGAGGTGTATAAGTGCTATAAATAAAATTTCACAGTGGATAAAAACTATAAAGACTGATTTAAAGGGGAAAAAAAAGGGCAACATCACATGTCAGTTTTTTTTTGGCAGAGCAGTCAGTGATGGACTTTGCTGGGGTGTGTGGTCACACCAGGGTGACCTTTAGTTAAGTGCCTACAGCTGTGCCCATAGGATGTTGTCAGGCTAGTCTTGACCCTGACTGACCTCTCTGAGCTCAGCGGCACACTCCCACACCAATATCTCAGGGCCATCACACCTTGCAATTCAAAAACAACAAGATTTGTTGTAGTCAAGACATCGAACTACAGAGAATGCATAAGGTGTGACAGAAAAGCTGGCGATGTTATAGGAGCACTCTGAGCAGCGAGTGGTGCTTTTTGAACATGAGCGTGAGTGCTTGTTTCCAGATACAAGTTTTTGGTTCTTTTTCTTTGCAAAGCTGCTGAATGTCACTGAGGTGGTTTATGAAATGTGTCACTGGCTCTGCATTCAGATCAGTATTAATGTCATAAAAATGAGAGCAGATACATGAGAAGAATACGCCTTTAATCATTAGCAAATCCCTTAAGTAAAAAAAAAGTTTTATGTTGCAAAAGGACAAATATAACACATTAAACTATTACATTAAACTACAGCATTCACTCATCAATTTTATAATTTTATGTTCAGAAAATTTTATGTTAGAACACATCTGCTTTGTTTTTCTGGTTCTGCTTCTACCTGACCCAAAAAATAAAGACATGTAATATGTCTATCAGTGACACGCCTATTCTTTTTTTTTTATCAACCTCATGTATCAAATGTGTTTGGCACTTTTTGGTCAAAGTGAAACAATCACAGAATATGACACATAAAACAAATGAATATATATTGTTATATGAAGATATACTGATTTGAAATCTTCACACATTACTATCAGAGTACAGTGAGTTTTCTCTGCTCAGAACCTACTAGCTATAAAAACATGCCACCTTAGGAGGGCAAGGAGTATGCATTAATCTGTGCAATATTTTGGTGCAAAGCAAATCATTCAAAAACTAGCTTCACAGTAAATGGATTTGTAGCTTCCAGGTCTGGAAAGTGAAGCCAATGTGGAAGCGTTTTAAAACTGCATTCTATTTGAAGGCCACCAGATGGCATCAGCTGTGATTAAAAAAAAAGACTTGGGTCAAATAGAAGTTTATGGAAATATGGCCTTCTGTACTGACCTCTGTAAACACTTTCCTGATGTGTTTATGGACTCAGTCGCTCTTTTGGGTCATATTGAATAAAAGTCTATTTTGTAAATCGTAGTCATACTGTGTTTTAAACCGGAGGATTATTAATGGTATGTGCATCTTATGATTGACATGTCATTAGCCAGTGAGCAAGCAGATCCACACTCAGACCCGCCCCCTCTCATCACAAACGTTTTTTTTGAAACCAAGATGGTGGCGGTGCTAATCTAGAGGCTTCAAAACGGGACTTCAGAAACCAATAGATCACATCACGATAGCTACGGCTATCTTTTTATACTGGCTATGGTATAAACATTTACTGTCCCTCAGCTTAAACTTTTATCATTTTAAGAACTAACTAATGGCAATAATCTGTGATATCCATGCTCCCATCTGACATCTGACTTTGTACACAGCAAATACTACAGCTGTATTGAACTGTATTTTAATTTAATGAGAAAATTGCAAAAAAATTTGCTCTACACATTCATGCTCCACAGAAGATGAACCTTTACCAAGCTGGATACTCCATGAGCCCTTCTATGGCTTTGACTTTAGTCAGTGGTGTACACAAGCTTTAAATCAACATGTCCTCCAATCCCAAACGACAGTATCATTAGTTTCTGCAGGGCCTGAAATACGGCCTATAAGAGCGTTTCCAAAATGAGCGCTTCTACCTGTGGCTTAGCGCGGCTTCGTGTGTCATCTGGTCGTGTCTGTGGGTAATATTGCTGTAGCTCAGGAGGTAGAACAGTAATCTCTTAATCAGAAGTATGATGGTTCAATCCCAGGCTGTACCAGTTGGCATGCCAAAGTATCTGTGGGCAAAATACTTAAATGCTTGTATGAATAAGAAATGTTGCATATATATATATATAGTTTATTTATTTATTGTTTTAACTTTGTCGGTTTCAACTTCTGCCATTTAGTCCACGTAGACCTTTCAGAAATCTGAGGACATCCATATTTCTGGATTTTTCTGGACTTGTCAGAGAAAACCGAACACATTATTGACACCCACTTTCATCTACGACTGCTAGAGGTCGCTTAATTTCATTTTAAAACGTAGATATTGGTTGTAAAACATGCAGAAACGACCAGAGCGGTCGGTTTTTCAAGGAGATCGGACTCCTTTAAATTTGTGGGATTAAATCCCCTGTATCAATTCAGCGTCCCCACAGGATGTTCAAATCAGATCAAAAGTTTATAAAGATTATAAATTTTTATTTTACCAATCTTTCACAGAGCAGACACAATATGTGGCTAATGTATAATGATCCCAGGAAAATCTCTGGTGTCTAGCTAACTGCTTTTCTGACCTACCAAAGTCCACCAAACAGCTGCAATCGACCTGGAAGGTGAGCGAAACCCAGCTGCAAACAATTCCACACAGAAAAAAAAGCACTTTTGCAATTCTGTCAGTTTTTCTTCTGTGTTTTCCTCCTGAGGCACAGTCTGTAACACCGTAACTCTCACGAGTTTCTGACTAAACTTTCTGATATAGGCAATTAAATGAGCTGAAATTAATGAAATCTCATTTAGCTTAGATGGATGCCCTCACAACACATGCGTGTGACCACAATCCCATCTTTGCAGGTGTGCGTATACAATATGAATGTAAGAAAATCATAAGTCGTTTAGTTTCATACATGAAACACTGGAAAAAAATCTTAATTAGAGAGTTTTTCTTCTCCAGCATGCCTGACCTTTTGTTGAAAATGAGCAGTTTGTACCGGGCTTTGTTTGGTTTTTAATAACTAGGAGAAGACATTTTTATTACCAGCTTTCTACATGTTGGCACATGAGTTTTTGAGTCATGCAGTACCTTTTGATGAACCAAAATGGAAAATAAATTATAATCCAAGCAAACAGATACCTCAGGGAATGTTTAAAACAGCAATCATAAAAAATGTCAGAGAACAGAGAAATGGCACATTATGTTTCTGTTAAACAGTTTTCAATTTCACTCCACACTCGAGGGAATCACTTTCCTTCTAACACAAACCCATACACATTTATCTGAGGATTGAATTTCTTCTGCTCACCAGTTTTTCAAACTTCATTTAGAGGAAATCAAAGTATTTTGAATAGTTAAGTGACAAGTGGCTCAGCGGCATGTTCTAAATTTCTGCTACAGTATGCGCAGCTCTCAGAAAGACAAAGATAGATTTCCCGTGTTGCAGAGTTCAACCCCTCTTTCTGCCACTGTTCAGTAGCCCCCCCACACCCACCCTCACCCTGACTTCCTGCAGGCAGCACATACATCCTGATGCCCTCTGTGGCCATGGGTCTGGGGTGCAGCACTGAGCTTTAAACTGAAACAATAGATTATTGTCACCTCGGCCATGTTAGAGCCAACAGTGAAGAGGGCCTTCTGAAAAGGACAATAGGGTATGAATTGATTTATGAGGGTTTGGGGGGCCATAATGTGCAGTAGTAACAAGGAATCAATGGGCTAGAAAAATGCTAACAGCAGCCCTTTATGTTCTAAGCCTTTGTCTCACCCAGAATTTAATTAATTTCTCTCCTTTTTGGGAGAGGGTGGAGTGGTGATGGAGAGGCGCATCAGTCTCCTCTCAGGCTGCTGCTTCATTGCAGTTTATAAACCAGCTCAAACTGGCCTTTATGAAAAGTGAACGTGACAAAATGATGGTGTGCTTTTAAAAATGGCACACCCAATAACAATTTTTTAAAATTATTATTATTCTAACTGTGAGACCAAAGTAAATAGATAAAAAAAAAAGACCTGATGACTTTTAAGTCTCCCAATTGCAAATGTAAATGAGGGAAAATGCAAAGAAATCTTGCTCCAGATGTCAAGTCAACCTCAGTTGCTGTGTTTGCATAATAAAAACCAGCGTACTCAGCTCGACTAGACCTGAAAGAAAACGAATATAAATACATTTTTAGAAGAGTTTTAAAGTGATTTAAAGTTGTTCCAAAGATTAGGCACCACCACTGAAAAGGCTCTGCCATCTCTGCTTTTAAGCCTGGATCTCAGCAGGGGATCTCAGAGCAGTTGGTTTGTAGACCTCAGCGCTCTGGTAGTAATATATGGTTTTAAAAGTTCAGTTAAATAACAAAGCGCCAAACCATCGAGAGTCTTAAAAACAAGTGATAAACTGGATCTTGAAATGAACTGGAAGCCCGTGTAACGAGGCCAATTATGGGTGTAATCTGATTACACTGTTTCTTTCCTGTTAGAAGGCGAGCTGCTGCATTTTGAACAGCTTGCAAGCGACAAAGTAACGACTGAACACAGCCAACATATAAGGAGTGAACTACTTTCTTAAAGTCATGTGGTGGGTAGGTAGGCCTTCACCTTACTGAGGAGCCTTAATTGAAAGAAGCGCATGTTAACAAAGCTAATCTGTTTATCAAATTTGAAAGCACCATCAAAAATCACAGAGGTTCCTTGCTACCGGATGACAGTTAGAGGCTAAGAGACCAATGGCACTGTCATACCCATCTAAAAGGTGGGGTTGCCCAAATAAAATAATTTCTTTTTGCTTTTGCTCAGTTTATGTCCAACCATGATTGAACATCTCTAAGACAGGTCACTAGTGCCTGGATGGAAACATGGCTGTTGGATTGTAAAGGTAAATGTATTTGTAGGCACTAATCGCTGCAGAATATTTACCTGAAACGGCACCTCACATCATCTTGACTTATTTTTACTTGCAATGTTAATTAACTACCTTATGCCAAGCATTTCAGTGAGCAATACAGAAATTAAAAAAAAAAAAAAAAACTGCCAGAGCATGCATTTTAATTAGAAAATATGACATAGAAATAAATTGTAATACCATATTAAGTTTGCATGTACGTATGATCAGTGACATATGGTGTACAGAATCTAATCAATCCTGTCATCTTTTCGCTATCTTTTGTTTACCTTAATTGGCACGTAGGCTACTGTATGTGAGAACTGTTATTACAGTTGGCAAAATAAAACTCTATCCTCAGGCTTTACTCAGAACTGTGGCTGATGTATTGGCTTTCTGTCAGGAAGTGTTAGATGTAATATGATGTGCTATACGGTACATTAAATGATGACCTGTATATCAAATTAGTCACTGAGCTGTCTACGAATATTACACTCAAACACACTTTAGTTTGGCTCGTTTGAAGTGGTGTGATTTTGTTGGCAAAGACTGCTTGATCACTGTTTCTGGAATGGTTAAGTAATGGTGGCACAACAGCCAGTGACTCAGCTAAATCCAGTATCATGGCATTGAATATGGTGGTATACAAGGAGATTTTATTTTTCTAATTAATCTGTGAAAAAGAAAAGGTCACATACAACAAAAACTAATTGTTAAATCTTTGAAAAAGATCTTATTATGGTGAAGTCCCAAATCTGTACTTTAATTGTGTTATCACATACAATAGTACATATTTCTCTTATATAAAATTAAAATGATTTTCTGTGCCAGTATGAACAGTATGCTTGAAGATACATATATGAACAATATAAACTCACAACAGCTAGTTGAGGGGAGGGAGACAGGACAAAAGACATGCTGTTGAAGATAGCCAAAGATTAATAATAATCAGTGATTAAATGCAGAGTGGGGTATAAACACATAGAGTGAACAGAGGTGAGCATGCGTCCAGTAAGGGTCCCCAGGGTAGGATTGATAATCCCCACGCTCCAAGATCGGGTACCAAGCCTCAAGAACAACTGGTACATTGAATGCCAGAGCAGCTGACCTGAAAGAGAAGCTCATGGCTAAGCTGGAAACCTGGGCCCTCCACGGCCAATTACTACCTGAAGTACCCTCTGAAAGTCTGCTGGAGGATGTGAATGCTGCACTACAGTCAATTTCTACTGCGACCATCACTGAAACCAACCAGCTAATCTATACCATGGCAGCAGTGATCCTTGAGATGTTTGAATGTTCTTGGTGCTTGCTGTATGCGGGTAAGTCATAGAATATTCTCAAACCCTCATGGAGAAAGAGTTGCAGAAAACCAGAAATCTATATTAATGTTTTCTTTTTACCTTTTTAACTTTTTGAAAGTGAAACCAGAAATCAGCTGCCACTCGTATGCTGGATGATTACCAATGGGCTTCAAGTGTGTATCATGACAGAGAGCTATAAACAGGGTGCTTTGGGATGATCAGATCACAGTCCTGCAACAGCTCAAGGTTAAAGCCACTTGAATACCTCAAACAGGAAAGCCAAGAAAACCAATAATCCTACATCAAATTAACTCTTTAGTGTTACTTTCTTTACATCCATACAGTGGCAGAGCCAGATTTTTATTATAGGGCCAGCCAGGCTGAGACTATTAGGCAGCATATATGCATATGTGTTGCTTCAAACATAGTAGATGAATGTAGCTACTGTGACATCACTTTAACATAATTTTAGCCCGTCATTTTAAAGTCCTGTTTTGAAGCCACAAATGGTAGATTAGAGCTTACAGGGTAATGGCTTGCAATTGACAACTTGTTAGCCAATTAGCTGCAGTTTCATACAACAAATAATCCTTCAATCCATTTTGAAACATGGTATGACCCCAAAAAATGTACATAACAGACTTAATTTTTTTATTCACTGTGACCCAAAAAGAGTGGCAGAGCCTATAAACTCAGCAGAAAAGCATTAGCAGAGATCAAGCCAGAAAGCTGTTTCCCCATGGACTTCTAGAGGACCAGAAATCTTTTTGCAACCACAGCTATTAGCATATGGTGGCCTTCAGATGCAGGTTTAAGGTACTTCTGCATTGGGTTCATTTTTACAACCTGGAAGTGATATCCATGTTTTATACTGCCTATGGTTTCAGCACGTAGCGAGAACAATCAGTTACTCACAAGGCAAGCTAGTGGAGTTTTGGTAAGCAATCAGCATGAGCTAAACTTTAGCTGTTAGCGAATAACTTCATAAACAATATGGTGATTACTCCTTTATTTATATGTCCAGCAGAACTGACAAGTGTGTGAGTGAAGCCTTATTTAAACTGTAATACCAGATAAACTGACTGAATCTCCAAACATGATGTCTCATTGCTTTTCTGTCTGCGTGGCAAATCGCTTTAGGCCAGATGGTCAGTTTCTTTAGTTACTCAGTTTTTTAAATTTGCTTATGCAGGAATGAATGGCATTTACAAGGACAGCATGAGAATGCATATATAAAAATAAAAAAACACTCAAAGGATTAAAAAAAAATTGGAACAATGACTAAATTTTTCTTTTCAATAGTTGATGAAATTGCTAAATTTCCACCTTCTGTTTTGCGGGGTGGCTACCACAGAATAAAGTCTTGGTTCCTTTGGATCCACTCCTGCCAACATATTTGTCTCAAAACTACCATAACTGTCACAATTTCATTCTCATGAATTGTTGCTAGTTGCTATGATTATGATTTCAGTTTGAAGATTTTCACACATACTGATATTAAGGTCATAAAACACAGACTTCAAGAGTGATTATAGATGCTCCATGTTAAAGGAAACGTGTGACAACATGAATATATTCAAAATGTGGACTATATTAGGAATATATGCCAGCATCCTTATACCATAATTCCAAAGAATTCATCCAGTGCAGACTGTACTTGAAACCTTGTTGCATTCATTTCATAGCAAGTTATTATTTATTCACCCAAGAATAGTACAAATCTATGCAGAGGATTGTCAAGTTTAATATACAATAAAAGCCTCATACTTTCTTCAATACAGTGATGTATGCCAGTGCTATAGCCAAACACTGATACTCTGTATTCACCTTACCTTACTGTACATACTATTTTCTTTATTACAGTTTCCATGGAAATATTAAGGGTATTTTGTGTGTTTAAGAAAAGAAGGATAAATACAACACCATCTTCCTCCCAAGATCAGACCCTGAATATGTCTGCATATTTGTAATATATGCAAATCAATCTGATGTTGGCACGAGCTTTAAATCAACAAGAAATTCTAAATTGAGTGTCTGTTCCAACATTAGAGATTAAAGGAGAGATTTTTGTGTGTGTGCTCGTGTTCAATTTGGATCTTTAAAAGCATTAATTTATCATTTGACCAAGTGTCATTATTTTTTGCATCACATCTTCTACATTCAGAGCTCCATCACTCACATCTCAGCATGTGTTAATTACATGATCACTGCCTCAACCCAGCACACAGCTAGGTTACATCGTGGCTGCCCTACATGGGAAAGGTAGACGGGCAATTAATAGGTGGCTCTTTTGTAAGTAAGTTATGCGTGATGAATATAAACAATAACAACAATTTTACACGCTTTCGCCAAGAAACCGATCTATGATTCAGCCGTGATTTGTACAAAATGACTCTCAAGAGTGTAATAAATCATGATGAAGTGCAGAGGTACCATGAAATATCTGACACTTAACTGACAGATCTGAATTGAAAATATATTGACTGCTGCTGTCTGATATCCGGTATGTCAGTATGTGTATAGGTGTCTGGGAGGTTATATGAACATTGATTTGCTGGCTGTTTGTGTGTACTGATGTGCACCGCTTGGCCTCAATATTGCCAAGAGCAATACCCCCCAACAGCTCAGATGTTTGCTGAAGGCTGTCTGTGGTGCTATTAAACCAGTATATAACTACTGTAATGGGAAACAAATGCTGTACTGGCCACTGTAATGATAGCAGTAGTTTAATGAACCAAATAACTGGATGGGACCCATGACACAATAACATTGACTAATATGATTACTTTACAAATTAAAATTCATTTAAAACTGTTATCTGCCCCTCACTGTGTATTTTAGTTAATTCTCACATGACTGAGACATTGCTTGAATGATTAAGTGGAGAAAAATACCTAAAAAAAAAAAAAAACGAAATCCAACTGACTCGACAGCAAAAGTATGAGTTCAGAGCTTCTAACCAGAAAGGATTTATTGTGATGGGGAGGTGGAGAGGCAGACCTTGAGCCCTGACTTTCCCTTCAGGTCTGCTGCAGTCACTTCTCCTGGGGGATAGCCCAGTTGGTTGCCAGATGAAAACATGTTAAAGTAAACAATACAGCCAAGCCTCATCTTAAGATGCTACCGAGATCAGCCACGGTTTCAAACTCATTGCACACAGGGCTATGTAAACCCTACACTCTAGGTCCCAGGTAAGCCCTGTGCCGGCAGCCAGCCAGCTAAATCAACCAGGCGTGTGGATAGTTGTGGTGCAGTGAGACAAGATATTTCTCCTCTATTTTAGGCAGCTTCCTAATAAGCACACTCAGACAGGGCTGTAGGGGAGTTGGGTAGCTGCTGAGCCTGGCACCACACAAAGCCCAGAACAGAGCAGCCAGTGGGGCTAACAACCATCAGCAGCCCAACCAGCTGCTGCTGAGTGCCCCAGTCCAGGCACCAACACTCCAGGGACAACAGCGATCAATAAAACCCACAGCCCTGGAAGATATGCGGGAAGAAATGTGTTGAGGCAAAACAGGCTCATTTAAAGCTAAACTGTCCTATCAGTGGGGTTAGAGGAGCATGCTGAATATCTCTCCAGAGAGCAGAGAAGGAGGGGATGTTACATTCACTCTAAGAGGCTTTTGGTTGGTCTGCAATTTGGAAGGTCAGAGTAATTGGCCAAATGAGGGTTAGTTCTGAACCAAGAGCATGTCTATGTGTGTGTGTGTGTGTGTGTGTGTGTGTGTGTGTGTGCGGGCACACACATGTGCGGGCACACACATCCTGTTTGTATCCTGTAGAGGAAGAGAAAGAAAAGCCGAGAAGAAAACGTGATGGAGAGCTGAAGAAGGTGCAAACATCTGTTCAGTCACATGGGTGATTTGACAGCCAGAATGATAAGTCTCACTCTGTGGTGCCAAAACATGATGGGGGTTTTGAATATTTTAATATGAATTGGCCTTTTATTGAGTAGATTTGAATGTTTCACCTGGAAATCTTTTCATTATTCATATCTTTTTTTTTCCTTCTTTTTCTTTTTTTTCGGAAAAAGAATACTTCAGCATGTTCTGTTCTTCAGTATCACATAGATCTTCTAACATTATATACTCGTCTCAGTGCAAATGCAATTATCTGCTCTGACTTATTATGATATGAACTTTAAATGCTTTCCCAATTCCTAAACTAAAATTATGGTTTAATATCAACCTGCGTGTCTGCTATAAACGTGGCCGCTGTGGCTTGATGGCTTGTGCTTCTTTGTACACACCACTTCCTCAGTACAGAGCCAGGAAAATGAGGACTTGTGCAAAAACAATGAATATTGTAGCAAGTTTTAACAATTCTGCAGCTTTCCAAGCAAACATTATTTTTCCATGAATTGTCTTGAATGCTTATCTTCAAGTCCAACCCAAAGTAAACACAGCAAGTAGCCCCCCCCCCCCTCCCCAGTGCAGCTAACTGCATAAAGATACATGTATAATTTCAGATCAGTGTGCCAGCTGAACTAATCACCCTGCATATTAATCTGTTTATATGTGTGAGCCTGACTTCCCCTGTGGTTACGCTATTATCCTGTGGGTGGATCACAAGCCCTTTCACTGATGGTCAGCCATATTTATTCAAAGTGGCGTAAAGAAATGAGGAGTTAATTCAAAGCAAAAAGGAGACAAAAAGAAGGAGGCAGAAACAGGAGGGCAGCATGACCACCCCGGAAAAGTCAGCAGTCCTCGTGAGACTGCTGTTTCTTGCTCTGAGTAGCAAACAGACGTTGCTGCAAATCGGGACCTGTTGATGCCAGATTTGAAAATATTTGTCTCCAAGGGGAAAAAAAAAAAAAAAAAGGCAAAGGCCCGCTGGGTCGAACGGTCAGCTCGCCGCATGGTAAGGAAAAGCAACTGAGACAATAAAAAATGTACTGCTGCACAATGGGACACTGCATGACACAATAACTATCGCGCCACCTGAGTAACAATAGTAACAACACTATAAACAATTTCAAAGACACATGGAGCACATTTAATGCACATTTACTGTAAAAGCACAATGAGCCACAAAGAGGAGTGCACAGATAATTAAAAAGCAGCACTCGAGGGCAGTCCTGTGTGCACACTGCCGCATGCATTTAGCAGTGATACAGAATGCAAAGTGCCATATGCCCCATGTGTAAACAAGTTACACAAGGCGCATGGGGCATATTGTATGTTCAAATTTGGTTGAGGTCTAACAGTATATTTCTCTACACATGTATTTGTGTGTCTGTGTCCATGTTGTAGTGGGTGTAGCATGGGGATGGGGTGATGGGGTGGGTGGGGTGTCAGACCATTCTCAACAGTTTGACAGCTTTGGGAATGGAAGAGGCTGTTTTTCAAACCTTGTGGTGCGTGCATGTACTGCCTTACCAGATGGGAGTAGTTTGAAGAGGTGGTGGACAGGGTGCATCGGGTCACCGATGATGTTTACAACATGTAAAAATGCCATGGTCCAGCAATGAAAACTACCATTGGGTTATAGATTTTCCTTACGCCCGCTGGGATTTGAACTAAAAGCACCAGATTAAAGAAAAAGTTACAGCTGGATTACTCGCTGCAGGTGAAGAATGAATGAATGGGACATCTTTGAATTTGTTTCAGCTGATTTACAGAGCAATTAGCCGCAAGTGGAGCTTCTGTCATCTCGATTTAGTCAATAAAGACCAAACAGTGTGAATCTTGCCTTTTTCGTGCAATTCAGAAACTTTGCTGCTATTCCTAGAGCACAAACACATGGTAAATGACAGTGATCTCGATGTATTCAGCCATAATGGCTTCTTTGTGTGCTTACTTACAGACTGAGACGCAACTGTTTGAAGTGATTCATGTATAAATCACGTTTAATTGGACAGATGTAATAGAGGTTTGCACTGCTTTCCCCAATATACATTTGAGTTCTCATTTTCATGAATTGCCACTAAAGAGATAGCAAGTGCAAAGTTAGCACAACCATTAAACCCACAAGCACCACATTTATGGGAAATCCATGATGCTGAAATGAAACTGAGCAATGCTTCAAATGTTTAAATATTTCAAGTTGATGATAGAGCGTTATATATTTCACTAGACAAATATTTAGCCTCACAGATGTGGCAGATCTTTAATATATGTTCAGATGTTGAGATGTGTCTCTATGAGTTTTCTGATTTACATGCCTGAAAAAAAGAAAAGTTAAAAATAGCCAAAGATTTTTAACAAATATCTTAAGTTTAGAACAATATAGCCTCAAAATGGATCAATCCATATCTATTCCTACTATTTCTAGTCAAATTTCAAAAATCTAAAGAGAAAAATCGGAGGCACTTGCAATTCAAAAGATGATTATGTCATTAGAAGTAGAACTCTTAGAAATGTAATTTATGTCATTTGTAAGACTGCTTGATTCTTCAGTAAACCAAAGTGTAGACTTTGACCTTCTGTTTCTGGTATGAGGAGGTTCATCAGAATCCAGATGGCTGAAAACGTTTGTGTGCCAGTGATGCAGGTTTTTTTAAACAAAGCTTAAAACTGAAGCCAAAAAAGCCAGAACCTGCGGCAATAAGTGCACTCAAGCGGCACAGGTAAATAATTCCCATAATACTGCTGACAGTGTGTTATGTGGATCATCCATTTATTGGTCTCTCTAAAAAAAGGAGATGTTAGAGTTGATTTTTATTTTATTTTATCTTTCAGTTTACAGATAAGAACGTCCACACTCTTTTATGATCAGTGGCAACACGAGCTAGAGCCTCTCTTTGTGCAGCATCAACACCTTAAACAACAACAGTGTGATGAGGATTTGAGGATTACTGCAGATCTGCTGGAATGCAATCATCTGTATCCTGCGTATGAGCAGCCACTTCCAGCGTTGCCACTTAAAAGCAGTGTTGTGCAAGTTCACGCTTCGCTCAGTCAGTTCACACAGATCAAAATGAAGTAGTTCACAAAAATGCATAATTTTGAATGTTGAGCTAAGTTTCCAGTTTATGTTCATTTCTTCTTCTTCTTCTTCTTCTTCATTTTTTTTTTTTTTAAATGAATGCCCTTCACTGTTTGAGCTGGCGATGAATGGGTTGTGGGAGGTAAGAGATGAAAAAATTAAACTCCTTCTATATTCCTATTATATTCCTTTTCAGCATATTAACCACATTTTCATGTTTGCCCAGTCAGTACAATGCCTTCCATCCACCATCCACCCTTCATGGAATCAAACAGATACATTTAGCGGCTTCACAATGCTGCTTTAAGAAGAAAATTACTTCCTCTTTGGCACCGAGCAGTGACACTAGACGTAGAATCATCTAATATGGATATAATTCTTTGGCATACTGGGCTTGAACTATACAGTTATGCTAAGTTCACTTTCATAAAGCCAGTGCAGAGGCAGATTTCTCTGTCTAAAAGTCTGAGAACATAAATGCATAAAATATATCATCTGAATGTCAACATATCTGAAATAGGAAGCAGAAAGAAAGGGTTAGTTTGTAACTTGAATTGACTTTTATTTTAGCACGGATACTTTTCAGTGTCTGTGAAGGAAAGCTAAACACCTTGCTGGAACAAAGCCAAAGGAGTCAAGCATCCCATGTGTTGTGAATATAATAAGAGGACACATATGGCTCACTTTGGATAAAATCTGTATATCTGCGAGTGTGTGAAGAGAGTGTGCGCGTGCGAAGAGCGCATGCGGGATGTTGCACTCGTGGCAGACCACAGACCTTGCGCTGTCATCCTCTGTTGAGGAGGCGCGACTGAGGTGACATTCACGTCCCCGGTAATTATCGGGACTATGATGTGGGAACATTAATGATGTATGAGGGCCCAGCGAGGGGTGAGAACCGTGGCTTCACAGGGCCTCATTACTAAGAGATACCACCAGCGAGAGAGAGAGACTGCACTGCCACACCCAGCCTGGACTCTACTGAGCATCCTCCAACACTTCACTCTCAGTTTTGCTCTGTTTTGTTACTGCTGCTGTCACACAATAAATTAGCTTCCAAATGCCAACACCAACGTGTTTATGTGAACGCATTTCACTTCCTCCCTCTGTGGGGGTACAAGTGTGAGGCAAAAATCTTGAACTAACAATGTCAGATTTATAGAACTCAGTCAGAATGTCAAATCGAGAACTTTGGTCCTCGCAGACCTCAATTTTGCCCTCTTGTAACTAGAATGGACAAGATGTCTGATTATCTCTAATTAAAAATGATTAAGCACCTACTTACTGCAGTCAATGACCATTGACTTAGGGGAATGCTGATGTGGTGAGTGTGGTCCTGCTTTGGGTTAATTCCAGCAAGCCTTCAAATTTCTCATTTCGAATCAGAGAAGGTGCTCATTGACCAGATTTAAATCATTAAATCCATCCACTTCTCTCCTGTAGGGGGATTATAGATCTCTGGGCTCCCCCCGTGCTGTCCGCTTCATGCATGCTGAGCAGAGGGAATAGGGAATGGAGCCAGTGAATGTGAAAAACGAATAAAGGGTTCAAACAGAAAATAAAGACAGAGGGAATAAAGTCAATTACATCTCTAGATTGTCAAACATTTGATCATGAACCAAAATGGGGGATCAACAGGAAAGAAGGAAGAGTCAACATCTCTGTGCATTGCCGAGTTAAACACAGGATAAAACAGTGTTTTTTTTTTCAGGCTGATGAAAGTTCCACTGTGGTGGTTTTCTTCTTGTTGTTTTGGGGTTGTTGTGCCCCCCCTTTTCCTGAGTTGTAGTTCAGGTTCTTGGAGAGATGTCAGCCGACTTGTCTAGCTGTCACAATCCAGAGGGCACGTGCATGACTTCGTGTCTAATCAGGTGTGGTATCCATGGAAACTGAGGTAGCGGAATGTCATGTACAGCATTTCCTCTCGCAGTGCTCTTGGCAAACAGTGAGGCTGCGGGACTCGTGGCCCACATAGAGCATGTTAGCTACGTTCAGCACAACACACCCGTCACAAACACGCCACCAAGCCCAGCTCCTCATAACAGAGGCTTCTAACCTGCTTTAGACATTATTATATCAGGATCCCCGAGGCTGGATTCCAGCTACAGATAAAAAAAAAAAATTAATTCCTCATGACTGAATGAAAACAACACAGAGCACCAATAACAGATAGCTTTATACAGGTGAGTAGTCTAAAATTCCTTAGCACCTCACACCCCACAATCATGTGTAGGCAACATGGCTGGTTAATCTTTATTATAGCATTTCAACACATTACTGTGATGTTTACCATGTTTATCATCCTTAGCATGTTGGTAATCTAAAATTTGTTTATTGCCAAAAATCACAAATGATGTACAGCCTATACTGATCAAAATCACAATTATTGTAATATAAAGGAAAGAAAGCTAAAAGAAAAATTCAGCCTGATGGCAAACGCTGTGACTTTTTTCCCAAAATGTTGTGGCATCCATCTATTTTCTTCTGCTTATCCAATTCAGGGTTACGGGTGGTGCTGGAGCATATCTCAGCTGCCATGGGGTGAGAGGCCGGGTAAATCCTGGACAGGTTGCCAGTCTATCGCAGGGCCAACACAGTGAGAAAAACAACCGTTTGCACCTAGGTTAGTTTAATTTTGTGTCAGCTACCCCATTGGGGAGCTGGAGGAAAAATTATAATATCTCTAAGTTTGGAGGGTTCACCCTGTAGACACTAAGGCCCTGTACTATGAAGAGAGCTCAACACAACCAGGGTATATTTCCCTTATCTGAATTCACTCACCCTAACATTGACAGTCAGGATGGTCACATGACCATATCAACTCTATCTCATGTGAAAGGGTTGGTGCTGGAAAAATCTGACCATTCACAATTATTGATAAGTGTACTGGCAGCAGATTTTACAAAAGAAGATAAAACTAAATTAGAAAAAATATGGTTAAACACACAATACAGGCTGAAAGCAACACATTTGCCACAGACAATGCGGAGGCACGAGTGTGTGTGAGGAGCACTATTCAGTAGTTTAGTACTAAAGGCCTGTATGACTGTGTGTGTACTTTAAACCTTTTTGTGAGTAAGACTGAAAAAGAGCGACAATATTAATAAAATTTAGCCTATTTGAAGCCAGGAAAGAAAGTCATCAAAAATGAGAATCTGATGGATTATAATTATAATTGTGTATTTCATTAAATGAATGTTTAAATTCACATGAGACAGTGTTAGCTTTTGTTCTTTCAGCTATAGCCCTGATGGTGTTTAACAGTCTGAAGCTAGGCTGCGTGCAAATTTGATCTCAAGTCCACAAGTACAAACAGGCGCCCTGTTTTTGGATCATATATTAATGTTCACAGGACAATAAAGTTATTGTAAAATTGTTTGCAGCCAAGAGGAAAAATAATCAAGAAACAATCTATATATCACAAAGACTTTTGATGCATTCCATTTGCCTCAGAAGTCGGATGTCGGGGCTGGGAATGGCATCACTTTCAAGTTGAGAACGTTCCAGTAGTAAAGCTGGAAAAATAAGGAAATCCAGAATTTGTTTTGGTCCTTAGCAAAGTTCATGCATCACCAGAAAGGAGAAGCCAGGGCTGAAATGCTGCAGAGCCTGATTGTGGATTACTTTCAGGTGCGCAGACTGATTGCGAAGCAGGTGATGATTAAGTGCCACGCCCAACTGGATTCAAAAACAGAGGCACTTACAGCATAAAATGGGAATCATAAAAGAAACAAGAAAGTGGAGAAAATGCCACACAACCTCAATAGTGAAATGATACAAGCAAAACTGACGAAAGGCTCCAGATGGTTCAATATGAGCTGCAGAAACAACAAGTTTCTTTATGTATTTGTGTTCGGATAAAACCTAAGAGGACAAGACCATGGTCTAAAACACACACCATATTACTGCTTAGGTGAAACAGTTTGAATCTGAATGTGGGAAAATGTCCACAACAGATTTACTCGCAGCAAGGTTCAATTGTTCCACTCCATAACCGAGTACAATTGCTTTCTGATTGTCCTCATGTGCTCAAATGAGTCAAACTAAGGTGAAAACCACTGCAGGGTTTCATGCGTAAACAAACTAATTCACTCCAAACACAAAAAAACACTCCACAGTTCCTCCGGATAGTGCTAACACATTACCATTTAGTAACACAAAGACTGCACATTGCTAACAGAGAAAATGGTTTTAACATTGTCAACAGGGTTATAATCATTTTAATCTCTGCTGACACGTGTGACCATAAATTTAAAAACACCAGCTACAACAATAAAATCTGAGGGCACAAAGGCCCACGAAAGACTAACGAGGATTAAGGGGCATTCTGTACCGGTTTTCATCACAGTTACTACAATTTCATCAGAAATGGATCTTAGCAAACATACAGAACACGTCTCCATCCAAGTGACATTGCCCAAACGAGGAGGAAAAGATTCTGTAAAGTTAATTGAAATGCACTGCATGCTGGGAAGTACGCCAGTGAGCATAATTAAGATGTTCTCTCAACTTACAAGTTAAACTCACAGGAGTTCTGAAGCTGATTAGTGGCGAGATGAAACTGACAAAAGTATGAATATGAGGTTACTCACTGATTAAGAATTAATCAAATCCATGATATTGTTTTTACATGTGTTGTGTGGAGCAGCAACTCATGTTTTTTTTAAGAAGGCATTAGAAATTGAAATTTAGTAATTACACTTACTAACATTAGTGACACCTGACAGCTTCAGAATTTAGGGCTTGTTTGATATTTTACAAGGAGATGGGTGAAATGTAACTACATGTAACTCCAAGGATGTCTCATTTATATAACGTGTTGTCTTAACTGCTTATTCAACTGCTTTGTATTGTACAGGATATGAAACTCAAGACTACTGCTGCTGTGTGCAGCCAGTGAAGCTAATTAGTTGTTTATGGTGAGTAAATATCCTGAAACCTTAGGCTAGCTGCTTAGTAACTGCTGCATCTTTTTTTAGTGCTACTTTCCCCCCTGTTACCTTTGCAAGAGTATATGCTCAACTACAATTACATACAATTAAACTTACCATTCAATAGAGTAGAAAAAAAAAAAAAAAGTACACACAGTCTTTCAATTCTAAGGTTTTACATATCATAATCTCCCCTCCACCAAACTTTACACTTTGAGAAAGTGCAGTCAGTCGTGTCTCCACTGCTCTAGAGTTCAGTGGCAGCTTTCTTTACATCACTGCATCCAATGCTTTGCATTGCGTTTGGTGATGTAAGGCTTGGATGCAGCTGCACAGCGCAGCTGAGGTGCACAGGTGCATCATATCAAGGTGCCACACTGGAATCCACTGAGCTCCTGAGAGCGACCCATTCTTTCACAAATGTCTGTAGAAGCAGTCTGCATGTCTAGGTGCTTGGTTTATACACCTGTGGCCATGGAAGTGATTGGAACACCTGAATTTAATTATCTGAATGGGTGAATGAATAATTTTGGCAACATAGTGTATTTCACAGTGTCATTATTTATTTAACAAAAATGAAGCCACAATGCAGAAGCGGTGTGAAAAAACCAAGTACATCCTTACTGCTTCCGCACTTGATTAACTGTTCGAGCACCTCTATAAAAGCAGATGTTTTGGTAATTTGGCAATGCCAAAGAGGAAAGACATCAGAAATGATGTTAAAGAAACAACTGTTGTTGCCCATCGATCTGGGAAGGGTTGCGAGGCCATTTCCAACCAATCTGATGTCCATCATTCCATCTGTCTTTCTACAATGAGAAAGACAGAACGGCTGAAGAAGAAAAGAATCAATGACCCGGTCAAAGTCCAGACCTCAACCTGATTGAAGTCCTGTAGTGGGACTATTCAGGTTTGTGGGCATAAACAAATATACACAAACCTCAACGAGCTGAAACAATGTTGTAAAATTCCTTCACAACAATGTAAAAAAAAAATTACTTCAAGTTATTCCTGCTAAAGGTGGTTCTACAAGTTAGTGAATCATAGGGTTAACTTCCTATCTCTGTAATTTGGTTTGTTGAATAAATAATGACACAGTGTATTGTATTGTAGTTAATATGAGGTAATTTTGAGACCTGGTAGAGACTAGTTACTTTTATGTCCTAATATGTAAAATCTTAGAACTGTACTTTAGTGTGTACTTTCTTTTTGTTATAACTGGATATACAACACATGTGCACACTACATATATACAACATCAGTAGCATTAGAGGGAACAAACAGAATTTTTGCAAATACATCAAATACATTGCTGTAACAGGAGACAGCTGTTGTTTTGGATCCTAAAAAAAGTACTTCTTAGTCTGACATTTTGTCATTTTTATGGCACATGGACATCAAACACTGCAGAGTTGCACCATCTCAGCTTGTTGCAGAGACCGGGCTTCTCTGCAGCAAGGACATCGCCTTATCCTGTTGGCTGGGGGAGGGTCGTGTTGTAGGCAGGAGATGGCAAGAGCATTCTCTGCGCTTACTGTTTTATTCATTGAGTGACTGTCCTTCAACATGACTGACAAGAGGTCAGATTCAAAGACTGTATGCGTGTATGTGTATGTGAAAAAGAATATGATTGGTGAGCTACGTCACCTCGCCTCCTGGGTTTGATTGACTCACCATCCCATCTTGAGGTACAAAGTGGTATCAGGCGATGCATTACACCATGTGGTGCCAGTTAGTTAGCAAGCCAACTTCAGTATCTAAACCCAATATACATGCCTTATATAAAATCTGTAAACTGTTAAAAATTCTCTGAGAGTTTTTAGCCATCATCAGGCCCGAGCCAACCGAAGGGTCGGCGAGGAGCCTATTGGAATTGTAGGGGGCGTAGGTGCAAAAATGGGCGCGGTCCCGGTCATATACTTTGTCCAATTGCCCTCAAACTTCACAAGTGTGATAAGGATCCAACCCTAAACACATCCACATGACATTATTGAATGCAGCTATAGCGCCCCTAGCGGAACAAGAAAGTTGCTCTAATTCAAACACTCATTGTCCAATCTGCACCAAACTTCACAAGTGTAATAAGGACACACCCCTGCACACATCCATATGACATCAGATGACAGTGACAGCGCCACCTAGTGAAAACAATAGGTTGCTCAAATTCAAACGCTCATTGTCCAATCTGCACCAAACTTCACAAGTGTGATGAGGACCCACTCCTGAACACATGCACATGAGATTATTCAATGACAGCCGCAGCGCCACCTATTGGAAACAGGATCCCCATGACACATCCAATCTGCATCAAACTTCACAACTGTGATAAGGACTCACCCCTCAATACATCCATATGACATTTAATGCCGGTTGCAGCGCCACCTACTGGAAACACGTACAATAACAGGTGGCTCGCTGGGGGTTTGCGGGTCTCACGGGTGGCTCCATGGGGGTTTGTGGGGCTCGCAGGCGGCTCCATGGGGGTTCGCAGGGGCTCACAGGCCTTTAATGCCGCTTGCAGCTTTAATTTATAATTGTGTTTTAAATTTTCTTTTCTTGCTGTTTTGTTTTGTTTTCCTAATTGTTTTATTGATTGTTGTGCAGCACATTTAAGCACAGCGTCTGTTGTGTTTAAATGTGCTATGTAAATAAACTCAACCTTAATATAACAGTCCTGCATCTTCTTTCAATAGGACATGTATATAATGTTATATAATGAGGAGAGATGCTTTTCACAGTAGTGGTGACCCCACAAAATTTGGCTTTAATTCAGTACCAAGTAATGCATTGCTAGGACTACAGATCATTTTTATTGTTGATGATCTAAAAGTTGATGTGTTTATGTGTAAGGGACTAAAATGACATAATTTATGTGAATGCATTCTTAACAGGCTAATTATGGAAGTGTTTAATCATTGACAAATATTTTGGATGTGTACAGAGTTATTATGTATATCTTTAGTCACTGTATTAAAGTATAGATTCAGACAGAATTTTGTAGGTACAGCCCAGTTAGACTCCCTTTTGCCTTCAGAACTGCATTCATTGACATGACAGCATCAAGCAGTTGCTGCAGATTTGTCAGCTGCTCATCCATGATGTGAATCTCCTGTTCCAACACATCCCAAAGGTGCTCTACTGGATTGAGATCTGGTGACTGTGGAACTCATTGTCACGTTCAAGAAACAAGTTTGATCACTTGAGTTTTGTGACATGTCGTGTTGTCCTACTGGGTACTGATGGGTACACTGTGGTCATAAAAGGATAGACATGGTCAGCAACAATACAAACAACATTAAACATTGCTTAATTGGTACAAAGGGGCCCAAAGTGTGCCAAAAGAAATCCCCCACACCATTACACCACCAGCAGCCGCATGAATCATTGATACAAGGCAGGATGGATCCATGCTGTCATGTTGTTTACACCAAATTCTGACCCTACCATCTGAATCAAGACTGATCAGATTAGGCAACATTTTCCAATCTTCACTGTCCAATTTTGGTGACCCGGTGTAAATTGTAGCCTCAGTTTCCATTTCTTAGCTGACCAGAGACACTTGGTGTAGTCGTCTGCTGCTGTAGCCAATCTGCTTCAAGGTTTAACTTGCTGTGCATACCTTTTGCATACTTTGGTTGTGACAAGTGGTTATTTGAGTTCGTTTCCCCTTCCTATCAGCTCAAAGCAGTCTGGCCATTCTCTTCTTGCCTCTGGCAACAACAAGGCATTTTCACCCTGAGAGCTGCTGCTCAGTTTCTCTTTTTTGGACCATTCTCTGCAAACAATAGAGATGTTTGTGTGGGAAAATCCCAGCAGTTCAGCAGTTTCTGAAATAGTCAGACCAACAGCCATGCCACATTCAAAGTCACTTAAATTACCTTTCTTCTCCATTCTGATGCTCGATTTGAAGTTCAGCAGGTCGTCTTGGCCATGTCTACATGTTTAAATGCATTGATTTGCTGATTAGACACTTGCCTTTTTGAGCAGTACCTAACAAAGTGGCCAGTGCATATTGGTATTGGTGCAGTATTTTGGTTGGAGAAAATATTCAACAAGACCTTAAAAGTTTGGGGGGATTCTTTGTTTGCCCTCTACAACCTAAAGCCTCTCTGACTCTGCTTTCTCTCTGTTTTTGTCTCAGCTGCCGTGTGACGTGGATAGTCCTCCTGTGCTGGAGACTTTGAATATTAAATGGAAATCCAAGACATAACCATGAAAAGAAAGGATGATTGGAGTAAATGAGCTTCTCTTAATTGTACATGTGTGCACAGTATATAAAACCTAAAACTGGTAGTGTGCCCAGCGCTAATATCAATTAGCATGCAATATCAATTAGCTACCAATCTCACAGCACATTAGTGGGGATAATGGGCTGACCCCTAATACGACCCCGTCCACTTCACTTCAGTGAATCCTTCTAAAGTACTTTTGATAAAAACTCCATGCTTGAAAAGCTAAGATTGTTTGCAAAAACAATGCAGTAAAGGACTTCAATTATTTAAATAATTTTCTCCTGAGGTGAGAATGTTAAAATTCAGGTACCACAGAGCAGCACCACAACGAGGCATATTGCTCTTCTTTTATCCTCCGTTCACTGCAGAAGAAGGCCTCAGCCTGTATAGTGGCTGAAGGGTCTATAAATGTTCTATGCTCTGCGTCCCGTGAGTTACAGTGCTCAGGGCAGGCAATAACTCACACCATTAAACATAACGAGGGCTTAGACAGGGCTAAGGCATTGGCAACAACGAAAAATAATGTCTGATCCTGCGATGATGGTGTAATATTCCTTTCCTCGGTTTTGTCAACCAGCGACAGATCCAGACAAACCCAGAAGATGCTTGTGTCATGGAGTGACAGACAAGTACCCAGGAAGGAAGATCCATCATTCAAGGTCAGTTAATCTGACTCATTCTGAACCTGCTCCTTTTCTTTAGGGAAATTTTGGAAAGGAGAGAAGAAAAAAACAAAACAGAAATGTATAAAAAAACAAACAAAAAATGTTTTTTGGCCTATTGGATATAGCAGTCCTTGGAAAATATGAAGTCTAGAAGTGCAAAATAGATAAAGGATCAGGTTGAAAATACCAGGAGATATTCGCTAAGCTTTTTTATGAGGAAAAATATAAGGCTCACTCTTAGATATTTGTTGAGCTTCAGAAGTTGTAAAGGTCAGTCTTTGATGTATTGCAACATAGAGTATGAGTGTGTTATTTAAATCCTTGAGTCATATTTTAGAGTGGGTGCTCTAATCCCAGTCGCTGCAGGATACGGGAACTGGTTTAAAGTTGATCATGAGATAAGAATCGTGCAGTTCGTTGACATATACTGTACATGAAGAGTATTTGTTCAGCTGGAAGGAGTTCATCTATTATTTTTACTCATCCATGATATGTAGATTTATGTCATTACATAGAGCTGTGATTAAAATTTCTTCACTCCGACACTATTATGGCACACCAGGCTGCTGTGAGCATGAGATAGCAATCTGTTATCTATGTTTTAACACCAGACTTTCTCCTCCATAGTCATCTGTTACAGCATGACAATCAAAACCCAGCGATTAACCTGTTCTGCCACCTCACAGTGAGAAGAGCTGCTGGACTGAAGCCGAACTTAAGATGTGGCAAATGAATTTAAAAGGGACTGGGGGGGGCAGTAAGCTTGAAAATCAAAGCTGACATGTGGCACTCAGCAGAGGAGGAAAAGACATGTTCAAAGTTGCTTTCAGATAGCAAACTCATGCAAACATTCACTGCATACATCAGATTTGAACATAATAATTACAGTGCTGTGAAAAGTTTTTTTTTTTTTTTTTTACACAAATTTTGATGCTAGACTAAGATAACCTGAGTAAATACAAAATGCCGTTTTTAAAGATGATTTCATTGATTAAAGGAAAAGAGCTATCCAAATCTACCTGGCTCTATGTGAAAAAGTAATTGCCCCCTTTTTAAATCATGAATTAACTGTGATTAAACACATTTTTTGGAAAGCTGAGTTCAGTTTTATTAGCCACGCTGAGGCCTGATTACTGCCAGACTTGTTGAATCAAGAAATCACTTAAATAGAACCTGTCTGACAAAGTGAAGGAGGCAAAAAGATCTCAATGTCATGATCTAAAGAAATAGCTGAGAAACAACATCATTTCTAAGGTTTTGGGACTCCAGCAAACCAGCCAGAGTCATTATCTACAAATGAGAACCTCCCAGGAGTGGCTGGCATACCTAAATTACTCTAAAAACGCATTAACAACTCATCCAGGAGGTCACAAAGGAACCCAGACCAACATCTAAAGACCTTAACTCGCCTCAGTTAAGGTCAGAGTCCATGATTCAACAATAAGAAAGAGTCTGGGCAAAAATGGCATCTATGGGAGAGCTCCAAGGAGAAAACCACTGCTGACCAAAAACAACACAAAGGCTCGTCTCACATTTACCAAAAACATCTTGATGATCCCCAAGATTTTGGGGAAAATATTCTTTGGACCGATGAGACAAAAGCTGATCTTTTTGGAAGGTTTGCATCACATTAAATCTGGAGTAAAACTAACACAGCATTTCAATAAAAGGACATCACAAGAGTCAAACATGGTGGTGGTGGTGTGATGGTCTGGGGCTGCTTCAGGACCTGGATGACTTGCCATAGTTGATGGAACCATGAATTCTGCTCTCTACCAGAAAGTCCTGAAGGAGAACATCCGGCCATCAGTTTGTACCCTGAAGCTCAAGCGAAACACACCAGCAAGGCCACTTCAAAAAAAGACAAAATGAACCACACGTGCACGTTATTAGGTTTAGGGGGTAATTACTTTTTCACACAGGGTCAGGTAGGTTTGGATAACTTTTTACCCTTAATTACTGAAATCATCATTTAAAAACTGCATTTTGTATTTACTCAGCTTATCTTTGTCTAATATTAAAATTTGTTTGATGACAAATTTGCAAAAATTAAAAAATTAGGAAGGGGGCAAATACTTTTGTTCACAGCACTGTATAAAAAGAAAGAAAGGCATTGGTTTATTTCTAAATATTTAACTTCATGTGACACTGCACTTTATTAACAGGGCAAAGTTAGCATCATTAATCCTAAACATATAGCAATACCTGCAGCAGATAGTTGGAATTCAAGTCAGCTCTTTTTGGATTGAAAGAATGTGGTTAGATCTATTGAAGTGAGTTCAAAGAGCCACAGTCCTGTTTGTTGTTAATAAAAATACCTTTTGCAGACCACAGTTCTCCCTTAATAGCAACGTTGTTAATGCTGGTGGTTTTTATCTCATATCTGCATTCAAATTCAACAGGTTAACCTCTGACTTCATTCAGCAGCTGCATATCTGCTGAATGTTGCAAGCTGCAAAACTCACACCGCACAGCTCCGGCGTGGAAGCAGCTTCTGCCTCAGTCACAGCGGGGTTCGCTGTGGCCGCTTCATAACCCTGCTGGGTGCAAAGAAGTCAAAGAGGAACCCGAGACTCCAGCTTGTTCTCCAAGCAGCGTTTGAATTACATAATGTGGAAGAAATCCAATTGTCTCCAATCATCTCAGGCTCCCATGTTATCCATCATTTTTATTAGTGCTGCAGTGAGATAAGACTTTGTTATGTTTCTGGGGGAATCCATCTTCACGTGACAAAGAAGGCCGATTAAATGTGCTTTTACAGGGAGGTTAGCCAAATCAGAAAGCTGCCTGACCTCTGTCCAGGTTGGCGCTTCAGAAGAAGACACAGAAATGAAACAGAAAAGGAGATGACAATTTTCCAAAGTTGGTGTATTCAAGTACCAAATCTCCTTGAAAAAGAGGAATTGTGATGACATAAAGTGTAAAGCAGTCCTGGCAAAGAGGCTGTTGTACTGCACAGGGATTTATGAAATTGAATTTCAATGGCACATTGAGCAGTTCATTGAGAGCGTGCCAAAAGTGAGAATCCTATGACGGATTGAGACAAATCACTGCCCAAATGAGCTGACAACAAGATGCCTGAGGCATTGCATTACTATTCAATTAGCATTTAAGAGGGCTTTGGGGAGAATTGTTTTGTTCTATTTTCCAGATAAAATATGAGCATCTCCCACAGATTTCTCATTAGGGCCACTTTGAGGGTAACTCTCACCCCATTTATCTTCTCCAATGTGGACCCCTGGGGAATTGAAAGCTTCAGATTAGGAAGAGAGGAGGCACACTATTGAGTTATGCTCATTGAACTGCACTGTGATGAGTAGTTAACTACTCTCCTTTCAGTTCCTATCTAGATTTGTTGAAGTTGAAAGCGCCGCGGACGCCTGTAAACACGGAACTTCCTTCCATATTCAATTTGTTTAGGTTTTGATGAGTCTGTCTCTTATCTCTTAGTCTCCACTAAAACTCTGTCTCTGACATCCCCGGCTCCACTGTACCATCACTTTCCATTTAAAACGCTGCCTGTCATCTGTTATTGAATAACATCGTTTTCTCATGGTACTGTGTGGCAATGAAAACAAGAAGCACAAACTGCAAAAATATGCACATTTACTTTATAAATCTTGTCTTATCTCAGCCGTCAGCTCATGCTGTTTTAATTTTGTTTTTCAGAAATCCATTATGGAGGCTGATATTCGTGAGAAACCCTCTGTTTTTTTCAATCTTATGGCGCATTAATCACAGGAGCTCTAATATGCTTTTGTTCTGATTAAGGCAGAGGTTTGCCCAGAGCTGATAAAACACCTACGAGGTCTGGTTAGTGTCCCTCCTGGGCTCTGACCAAGAATCCACATAACAAAAGAAAATCAACGCAGAAAAGGCCGGTTAAAACCCACAACAGAAACACAGCTACAAGGAACACACAACTCTATTCAATCTGTACCTTTATGCACCTTTTTTCCCACAATCAATTTGATTTTCTCTTTTTAATTATGGCAGGATGATGATGTATGCTCCACTAATAAGACATGAATGGGAAATGAAAGGTCGGTGAGACCTAGATAAATGACTCCCATTATTTCACCAATCGCATAGAAGCCCCTCTATATGTTCTAATTTGAATGATAATAAAATTCTGAATTGCTTTGTCCTAGCAGGCCACTTTCTCCATGATAAGCATCCTAGCAAGGTAACCTTGTCCTGTGACCTGGTCTGCCATAGCCTTCTCAGGCCTGTAAGTGCTTCAGATTTTGGCAAACACATAGTTATACTGAATCTCTGATCCAGAGATGATGCAACAAAAATCTTTCTTGACTCCGTATTTCTGTAATGAATTGCAACAAAATAAGATTTTATGCAAAAATATGCATTTTCCCTCAAGCAATATAGAAAATAGAGCCACAGTTCTCAATCAGTGTTAATAAAGAACAGGACCACATGTCAAAGCACATAATATCTAAGATGAAAATCTCAAAGTCTCCATTATTTGTGCTTAGAAGTTCTAAATGAATTGTTTATTTTTAGTTTGCCCATTGGCAGAGAGGGATAAGGTGGCTTTGGGACTATAAATAATAAATCACATTGCCCTTGTCTTGGAATACATTTGAAAAGCAATGAAATATGATAAAGTGTCTCATCCGGGTTGTCTGATATTTGTAGCAGTCACTTGTGAGCTGACATGCAGCAGTGTATAGGTTACTGATGGCACAGCACAGCAAGTCTCAGTGGGTCTATAGAACAGGAAAGGCAAAGGCAAAACAAGTCGATCTCTGTCTGTAACTGTGCAGCAGGGCTGTTGGAGCTGCAGCTGTCTGGGTTTAAAGCATGAGGCACCAGGATGCACACTTCATTAGACAATAATAAAGATAAGTTAGAACTATATGGTGCCATTCATTTAGGATAAAAACGAAAGATTCAGTTTGGAACCGAAGTGCTCAAACGAGTGTAGCTTTGAGTTATTTGTACTTATTAGCACGTTGCCATAATTCCAGCATCTACATATCTGAGCTAACATACTGTAATGACTTTCCAAAATTAAACAAAGTGACCTGAAAATGTTTATAATGATTGTAAAAATGTTTTTTTTTTTTTTTTTAAGATGTACTTTCAACAAAGCGCAACAGGAGTGAATGAACTCAGTCAGCATGACTTTCCACTATGTGGCATTAAAGGCAAAAGTGCAGCCAGACTTGCATCATGCCTTTTTAACTTGCTATAAGAGCAGCTAAGTATGGGACTAACGGGTCAGCCTGTGGAAATTGGAATGCACAGTACAAAACTGGAAGAAATGTGTTTTTGTAATAAATAGCAATGACATGGTTTGTGGATTCATTTATTTAGATTAGGCCCAGTATTGTTCCACTTTATGAAACTAATTGAATTCCTTGTGCGTTTGAGTAAACGGACAAACGAATTAATCAAGAATTGCCAAATGGCTCTCTATTCGGCTGCGAGTGCGCGTCTGTGCACGTGTGGTGTATAAAACATACACTGTGTGTGTGTGTGTGTGTGTGTGTGTGTGTGTGTGTGTGTGTGTTTTGTGGGTGGCCAGAGCACATTTTATAATGATGTGCTCGGGTGCACGACCCTGTCTGAAAACTTGAAGAGCTGAAATGAGTTCCCTGACAGTAACATCAGAAAAATTATGGCACAGCAAAATGTCATTGTTTATTTCACACATACAGTCTCTCCGAAAGCTTCGCGTTCACCTTCAGCTGTTGACCAAGAACAGTACAATTTATATAATCTCTCATCTCTCCAGCAGCAATATTCAGCGGTTGTTATTACTGCCCAATATTTGCTATCTCGTTTGCGTTTCCAAATTTATCGGGTTTCATGTTTTTGCTTTTGGGCTGGTATATAGCGCTGAAGGGGGGGGGGGGGGGTCTGGCAGCTGAATGTACAACTAAAAATGCACAGGAAAATAGATTCAACACAGACAAATGGCAAAAACACATTCAGCAATTTAAGAGCACATGTAGGCAACAGAAATACAAATAAAAAAAAAAATCCCAATATTAGGGCGAAAGAAAGGAAACAAAGTTACAAAACAGAAAAATGTTTTTAGAAGACGCCAAAATCTAATGAACACATCTGAGCTATTGAGTTATTTGTGCTTCCTGGACTGATAAAGACTCATTGCTGTGTTTCGAATCACATGTTTGCTATTTTGAGTTCATAAGTGAGTACACATTGGCACGTATAGCCATCTGAAGTGCACCGAGCTACACACCAGTCAAAAAGCTACATATGGAACAATCTACCTCCTTTAGCCTCAGTGTTCAGCATCTTGGTTGTGGGTGTTTTCACACCTGCGCTGTGAAGTCTAACCGTGGTTCGTCTGTGCAGATGTGAATGCCATAATCGCACACCGAGACCCTACAGAGGTGGTGGTCAAACAAACAAACTCACTTATTGTGAGAACACGATCTGACCTCAATCCTAGCCGACTACCAGGTGTACTACAGGTTTGAGCCGAACACCTTTGCATAGCAGGTTTACACTGGATTCTGGGAAGAATCCAATCTGCATAAGCAGACTGAGCGTTCCACTTGGAGTTTTCTCTGTGTGGAAAAAGGGGAAAAGCCACAAGTTTACAAACTGATTCAGAACAGAGTGAACAAACTATGAGTATGAAATCGCCCTATGCAACAGTAGGGACAAAGCAATATTCAGCCAGTAGAAGGAGGACCAATTGCTGCTGCTAGTGTTAACTAGCTAGCTAACAGTGGCAGATTCCTGTAAGGCATTAACATAAAATTTGTTAAAACATTGTTTGTTGTGTATTCCTGTTAAATTGTCATCTTCACCACAGAAGAACTTGGTATTGTGTGTGGTCAGGCGGTGCAAAATGCAGCAGCTAGTGCAGCAATGCTGGTGAAGTGCTGCAAGTTGTGATTTCCACCAGGTATGGTTCAGTTGAGAAAACACTTCTTTCATTCATGCACTACACAGGTATGTATACACAATGTACTACTTGTTTTAACTACAGTATTCACATTAAGACACAGTATATGTTAACCTGTACACCACTACATTAAGACTGATTTTACTTACTTTATGGCAGATTTCTGTAACAAAGCAAAATCCTCAAAAAAAAAAAAATCTTAATTTACTTGACACAACAACAGTATAATCTTTTTATAGTTATTTATTTTTGATATGTCATATTATTTCATACACATTTTATGTTCATTTTTATGTATTTTATGCACAGTGTACAGTGCAGTTATATCTTCTGTTCATTGCTTGTTCTGCTATTGTTCAGCAGTAAAGTGTGCTGTCATTTTGTGCCACTGTACGTGGTTTTACTGTGAGGTTACTGCTGATCACTTCAGTTCTGCTTCCATCATTTGTAATGTTTCCAGCTGCATATTTAGTGATTTTGCTGCGTCTTGTACAAAGAGGTGGACTTTCAGATTTCTGCAACAACAAAAAAGTCCACAAGGACACAGAGACATTTTTGAAAATAAGACATCTGAACTGCCTGATTTAAAAAAAAAAAAGTCTTCTTTTAAAACAAAAATGTCAAACAGACTCTCTTTTCTTCTGAACTCTTCATATATTCAGATGGGTTTTGTGGATTCACAACACATTTCTGTATTTGGCTGCACTGCCTGTGTTTGCCACCAACAAGATGCTGTCAAAGCGGCGTCTGTGTTTCTTCATTTGCTTATGTTCCGCTTCTCTGCAACACAGTTACTGTGTCAGGATGATTGTGAAACCATTTTTCAAGAGAAAATTACTGAGAAACCAGACACAAACTTTTTTTGTGCCTTTCATAGTCAAAACCTCATAGAAATTATTAAATGTAATGCAGCCAATAGCCTGTTGGGCTTTAAAAGTATTTTTTTTTTCTTCCCCTGCTTATTAATATCTGAGCACAAATTCAATCTTTGAATTTTATGAAATTCACTGATACTAAACCAGCCCCGATTTAGCATTCTCGGAGCGTGCTATCATTACAGAAGGAAGAAAAAAGGGAAAAGTGCTGTCAGAGACATCAATGGATTTTTTAGAACATATCAAAGCGCAGTTGCTCTGAGGACATGATAGGGTGGTATACCTGTTTTTATCTCCGAATGCTGCCCTGATGTTTTCTGAAGCCTGCCTACCACTGACACAGCCTTCAAACTATTATCTCTCTGCTTCCTTCCTCCTCGCCCCCTCCGCCTTCCCCTCTCTCCCCACCAAGAACATAAAAACACTCTCCGCAAGTCCCTGTCTCAGCAGAAAATATTGTGAGATATAATGATGATGCGTCACAGGGAGCAGAGAGTAGTAAAAAACAGCTTTGTTGTTCACATGCAATTTGGTTTAGAAAAAAAAAAGCACACAGGAACAAAAAAAAAAAAAAAAAGTCAATTTAAAGAAAGAATGTTTTCAAAATAAAAACACGTATATGAGACAATGTTATGATCGCAGCTAAAGCGAAGAGGAAGAGAGGTATGGTTTAATGGAGGTAAATTTAATCTGAGCAAAGAAGCGATTATGTAAATTCCTCCACACAACAATGGGATCATCAATAAGAGCGGGATGTTCATTAGGCTCAGAGAACTTTAATATATGGATGTTTTGGCAAATACGCAGAGCAGATTGGTAAGCAAGCTCACTCATGCATGATTTCTCTGTTAATCGCTTGACTGTATTCAAATGTGTCAGCCGCAATGGGATGCTACATCTTATGTGCGCCTTACAAATCATATTAGCAGTCCCAGCTCATGCAACCAAATGCAGTCAATGCAAAATACATGGGACTCCTTTTTGCTCCTGTAAAGAAGTGTTATTTTTTTTATGGATAAAAAGAAGGACAGCTGTGCCTGTGTGTGTGTGTGTGTGTGTGTGTGTGTGTGTGGGGGGGGGGGGGGGGCAATGCCTACTAAAGTGCTGCAACACACAAGAAGTAATGGTACTAAAATCTTTGTTGTGGAATATGTAACAAGACAAAAGTGATTAAGAGATCAATGAAAATTCGTATTGGAAGAACTTTGGTGAATGCGGTGTGGGGCTCAAGTTTTTGCCTTTGAAGAAACTCTCTTTCACATGTCTGAAAAACTATATGCACCCCTGCTTTCTGCATAGGAATTAAGAGAGTGAGCAGCAGCCAGGTGCTGCTAATCAAATGCACCTGATTAAATGACCATCAGCAAGTGTGAGCACCTCTATACAAACAGATGTTTGGGCTGTTTGCTGGTCTGGAGCATTCAAGTATGTGTGACAGTGTCACAGCAGTGTGACATCCCAGCAAATTCACCTCAAGTTCAGACCATTCAATGCTTAGAAAAACTGCACAAAAAACAAAAAACACCCAAGAGCCACATCTCAGACTCTGCAGGCCTCAGTTAGCATGTTAAATGTGAAAGCTCATGACAGTATGGTTCAAAAAAAGACTGAACACATATGTTTTGCTTGGAAGGGGTGCCAGGAGAAAGCCTCTTCTCTCTATAGAGAACATGGCAGCACGGTTTAGGCTTGCAAAATTGCATCTGAACAAACCACAAGACTTCTAGAATAAGATCCTTTGGACAGATAAGACCAAAGTGGAAATGTTTGATCATAATGGACTGTACCTTGTTTTGAAAAAAGCAAACAAACACACAGGATAATGGCCAAAAGTCCAGACCTCAACCCTGAATTATATCTTGAAATATAAGAGACTGTATCTTATAATTCCCATGCTTATGCAATTAAGAAAAACAAATCATAACTCTAAAGTCAAATTAAATAAATGAATAATTCACAAAGTTCAATCTCTGCTTAACATCTCAATGAGGTTTAAAGTTGCAATCAATATCTAAGGTCAAAAAAAAATGAAAGGATGAAAATGAAATTTGGAAGCTTATTACAGGGAGGAATCTTTGGCTGTTTCATAGCACGGTTTGATTTGACTCTGATTGTTAGTGACAACAGTCATAAATGAATAAAGAGGGGGGAGGAAACAGAGTGCTCCACCATGCTGCTAAAGCTATGGAGTAATACTGTACTGTAGGGGCACTGATCATTTAAATTAAAACAGATTACACAGACAAAGTTGTTTTCTTCACCCCGCCAGAGTTGACTAATGTTTTGGAAAGCGGTAATTTGTGCTGGTCAATGGTCAGGCTCTCAGATGTTATTATTCTGATGGAGCTCGGGTAACAATATTCACAAAACATTTCACCTTCAGTGTGTGGCTTTTTTTTTTTTTCCTTCTAAAGAGAGAAAAGACAGAATAACTCTATTTCATGTGCACCGTACTCTGTCAGTGTTGAGTGTGACCTTTATAATTCAGCTTTTTCATTCTGTCAAAGTAGTTATTTCACCCCCCCACCCCCACCCCCACCCCCCCGAAGGTTACAGTATCAAAAAGAATCGAGCAACTGACAGAATCTAAATACATAGAGGAAACTCAGATTCACCTGTGTTTTGTTGCAGTAGCAGATGTAGTAACACAAATCCAGCTGTGCACTGAAATCCAGGGGCCCTGCAGTTGCGCTGGCGCTTGACGCAGCACGCAGGGATGGAGCGGCAAACTGCTGTTTTTCTTCCCTAATTAACTATTTTTCTTGCTATTTCATATGTGGACCTTTAAGATTAATCAGTCAAGTTTTGCTTTAGCAGATTGTTAGATTAGAAATAAAAGAAACTCAGTGGGGAAAACTGCATTTTTTTTTTTTAATTCTACTTGAACTGTGCTTCTGGCATCGTGGTGGGATTTAATGGCAGATGGTTGCAGATCCTGGTACAGCAAATAAAACCGCATACTACACACTATAAATCTGTACATCCTAGACTGAGAAAAACTCTCCACAGGATACAAGCAGTGTGTCGGGGAGATTCCTGTGATTCATTGTGATTGTCACAACCTCCGAGATAACCACTTATAATGCATGGTAATGACTTCTTCTTAATTCCGCCCTCTTCCAAGAACACTGCAGGGCCACCAGGTGTGGCAGACCAGTGCGTGCCCCTGGCCTACTGGCCTGAGTGTATTAGCATGCCCCCAGGAACGCTGCAGGACTGTGTCACCATTTTTGGCATAGCATAAGACCTCATTACTGCAACTTCCATATTCATCACTCGATGCGCATTGTGACAAAAAGCAATTATCCCACACACAGTCACAGATAAAAGGAATACTGGGCATCTCACAGAGAAAGCTTGGAAAAATCTTTTGGCATATTAGCCACTGAGCTGTGCACAGTTGTTCTTTATACATCCATGAACATTAGACTGACTGACTGGTTTCACAAAAACTAGACCTGGCATGGCTTCTATATATAATAATCCCACAGGGCAACTCCAAAAGCATAAAGATATATACTCCCAAGAGCATCTCCAAATTTGAAGAAACAAAGTATATAAGTAGGTGCATTAAAAGACATCTTCAATCCAAATCTGTGATCTGTGTGAAAGATGCAAAACTTTCAAAAACGTTCAAAACTTCTTTTGATTCATATCCAGAGGGTTTGAATGTTGTTTATGTCAAAAGGGCATGAATGATAAACAGCTTCAAAATGAAAGTAGTGCAGATGTCTGAGAAATTACAGTCTCCTACAGGAACAGGACTTTCTAGCAAGAAAACACTACAGCTTATCCTGCTCAACTAATGGGCCATCCCATTTAAATGTCACACACCAAAGGCTTATATTGCTTCTAAGTGGCAACAGGACCATTGTTGTCACTATTACCCGAGCAACAGAGGATTTTTAAGACCGATATTTGGTAATTTGAAAATCTGTTATATCGATTAATATTTTTGCTTGTTTCAGAAACATGAAGCATGAGAAGATTTGTTATGTGTAATTTTTTTTATTTGGCAGTTAAGCTCCACAGCATTTCAGTCTGAAGTCTGGTCTGGCTGAGTCATTGCGGCATCCTGACTCTTTTCTTTTTCAGCCATTCTGTTGTAGATTTGCTGCTGTGCTTGGGATCATTGTCCTTATTGTCCTATTTCATGACCCATTTTACTCCAAGCTTTTACTGTCAGTCAAATGGCCTCACATTTGACTCTAGAATATTTTGGCATACAGAGGAGTTCATGGTCTCAATGACTCAATGACTGCAAGTTGCCCAGGTCCTGTAGCTGCAATCATCACCCCTCCATCAATGTGCTTGAGAGTTGACATGAGGTGTTTGTGCTGTGTTTGGTTTTCACCAAATATGACGCTGTCCAATAGATGAGTACTTTGGTCTCATCTGTCTGAAGGAAATTGCTCCAGATATCTTGTGGTTTGTTGAGATGCAACTTTGCATGCCAGGTTGCACCTCTGAGTGACCAGGAGCTCAGTGATGCCCTGGTCCAGATCTGGGAGGAGATCCTCCAGGACACCATCAATCGTGGCATTAGGAGCATGCCCTGATGTTGTCAAGCATGCACAGAAGAACATGGGGGGGGGGGGGGGGGGGGGGGGGGGGGGGGGGGGTGTCATACAAACCACTGAGTACAATTTTGAGTTACTGCAATCAAATTTTAGCATAATGGACTAGCCTGCTGCATCATTTCTCACTTTCATTTCCAGGGTTTCTTTGAATTCAGCCCTCTGTAGGTTGACCATTTTACTTTCCATCAAACGATGATGTGATGATGTGAGTTGATGTGTTTTCAAAGTGTTTCTTTAATTTTTCCCACCCTTTTTTTTCAAAGTGACGTGACCTCTGGTTTATGTGTCTCCACTATAACTGTTGTTGTTGTCTTTTTCATCTTCTCACAGCCAAAAATACCAAGGTTGTTTTCTCCATCAGAAGTCACTATATAAGCAGAAGTAAATGAGGAAGACTGGCAGGAAGCAGTTGCACCACAAAATTAAAATATAAGACATGTAGCAGTGACAGTGTCTCATGTGGATGTGAGCTCCTACCAAGAAATTTTATTGAATGACCACACGTCAACCAGCAACTTATGAGATGTCGTGTATTTAGACACTTTAGCCAGTCTCTCTGCAAAACTACGGTCCGATTTGACTGATGACCCATCTGGCTTGCCACAGCCCAACTCATCAGTGAACAGACACTAATTTAGAACTGAGACAGTAATTGGTTAATGGAGAAAAAAAAATCAATATGGACAATTTAGAGTATATAAGTACGTGTGTTTTGCCCTTTGAGTTCTGCTAAGTTTGATTGCAGATTGCTGTGGGGTCTGTTGTATTTTTCTTTTGCGAAATGATCAGCAGTGTCACTGCACAATTACCCCACTGCATTGTCTCACACCCTGAGGCACCTGACCTCTCTTTCTATTCTTAATGCTAGCTGGCAAGGGCATTGAGTCATTTATTTATTTATTGTCACATGCAGCAACAGATCCCACTCCAGCGGCATTTTAGATGCATCTCTGAAGGAAAAGGGGATAAAAGAGACAAGCGAATTCAACCAAAGGCCTGCAGCATCCGCCTGTGTTGCTGCTGCTGTCTCACTTCTGACCGGCATCTGACGGCCGTGTGTGCAAATAGGCAGCAAAGAAAAGAGAAGTACAGCTAGGGGTTGTGAACTTTCCCTCTCTGTTTTTTGAGTGCCAGAATGTTCCCCCTCCCATGAATACCAAGGGCAACCTGCCTCCATTATTCATAACCCAGCTGTTTTAAGGTGCCCATATTTACACTTATATTGCAGAACCAGCAAGTGGCTTTTCCTTTTTAATATTGTGGCTGCCAGCCTTCTCTGACTTCTGCAGCTGAAGGATCAGCCAGAGTTGCTCTGGGGCAAAAAGTGCGCACTGATGGGTGGCGGGCTAGCGAATTTATAAACAAGATCTGGTAATATGATATTTGCCATGTGAATTATTGAACACAGTTTTATGATGCTTTTGAGACTCCATGAGAATTTCATTATAATTTGATTATAAGGCAGCTATAGTTCCTGAGGATGTCGACTTGATTAGGTTATTCATATGGCTTAAACAGCAGCTCTGTGCCTGGCTTAGGGATGTCTGAGGAATAATGAACAGCAGATTTTACCAGGGCAAAAAATCTCAATCCAGTATACAACCGCAGTGATCAACAGTCATTACATGGCCATCGGCCAGCAGCCGAGGCGAATGAATAACACATGAATCCCTGTTGATGAAACATTGGAGAGTAGTTACCAGTACCCAGCTGTCTCATTGAGATAGTATTCTTGGCCAAGTGGAGCAGAGCTGGTCGGAATACAAGCCAAGCAGGTGGTATGTAGGCCTCATGACACCACAGGGGCAACTGCTAACAGGTTTGAAAATGACCTGATCCAGCAAGCACAGGCAGATTGTTTTAGTGCGGATGTTTCTAGAATAATCCCTCACAAGGACAGCAGAAGTTTTCTGGTGTCTCTTACACAGACCGAGCTGGCCGATCACAGATATGAGTCTGATATGTTCTCACTAGACGACTCTAGTAGATACTGTTGCAGAGCTGTCCCCGATGGCTAAAAAAAATCTATGGCCGGGGACTGAAGTTTGAGCTAGTTGATCCTCCGCACCAGTCAGCCTGTCCGTGACTTCGGTTATACTCCCCAATCCTGTTTAAACCCTAGTGGGATTCGAGATGAGAACACCATCAACAGGGGGAGGCAGGATGAAGTTACGGAACGAGACACATATCTTATTTATTGTATGTGGTCAGACTGCACAGGAGGTTTGAGCTTAGCTGGAAATAGCCAGGCGTTGCTGTTGTTTTTCATCATTTTCCAACCGAGACACCTTCAGCTGACATCTTCTGAGACACTGCAAACACATTTTTAAATGAATTATACACCTATAACACAGTGAAGGCTCTCTGAACATCCCCTGCTCCTTGTCAAAGTACTTCTATATACGTTATATCAAAGAAAACATTTTGTAAGCTAAATGTTTGCAATGCAGAGGTAATGCACTAACATGCAAGACAACAGTGGCTTTGTTTACTCAGTAATTATTTCAACATGCATTTTTTTAATCATCACATTTCTCCAGTTATGTAATAGGCCTGCAGACACTAGACTACCATCTATTTATTAATACGTTTTAACTCACTGCTGCAGACTTTACGGATCATTAAAATGTTTCAAATTCATTTGTTATAATAACCAACGTTTTCTCACTGACCTGTGAAATCCATGCATCTCCAAAACATCTATTTTTTTATGAGCTTTGCATTTTTCATCTAATCTAATTGGTTTATTCGTTATTTATTCACTCAGTAGGAGCATAAGCCATAAATAAACTGAAAATGTTTAAATGACCTGATTTAAAACCACTTTACTGGATACTTTACCTGTTACTGAACGAAAATCTTGATGCCATTGCTGGATTAAAAAGCATTAGTAAATCTTTTATTTAGCATTTAATTAATTCACGACTTAGTGTGTAATTTTCATTTTAAAATTATATCCACAAATTCATTTCTTACACAGATGATGCCAAAACCCTCCTTCTTCACTTTTTTTTTTGCAAAGAGGGAACTGCTAATAGAACTCGTATGTGACAGAGAGTAGATGGCTGTGCATCAACATGTCTGCACAGGTAAAACCAAGACATTGATTGATCAGTGGTAAATGGGTCATGGCTGCTCACAGGGAGGTGCAGAAGCACACAAAAATGCAGAGGTGGGGAACAAAAGAGGAGGGCAGGGGGGCGGAGGGTGTAGAAAAGTGTGGTGCATCATTTGCATGAATGTGCCTTAAGTTTTGTTGTTCTAAATGTTGTTGTCAGTGTTGTGAGTCACAGGAGAGCGGCAGAGGTGATGATGTCCCAGAGACTGTCTGGCATGTAGGGCAGCAGCTGCCTCATTTCTGACCCGTTCCACATTTTTGCGCATCGTTGTGAAGGAGATGTCATCTGAGCAGAAACCTATCTGACAGCTGAGAGTGAAATGAGGTGAGAAATCAAAGTCACATTCTATTTAGGAACGTCTCCGTGGTGCCTATCTGCAGGCTGAGATCACCAACAGGCTCCCTGTCTCCCCCCCACCCCGCTCTTTCCCCTACTTCTCCTCCCACCCTCTCTCTCTGCCTCTTTCCCTGTGGTTCCACTCAGGAACCACTCTTCATGTCATTCCTCAGTGCAAAAGAAGGCACCTTAATATTGGTGCTCAACATAGATATTTACAGAAATACTTTTTTAAAATTCTAAATATTGATGAAATACAATGATTCATGCATTCAAAAAAAAAAAAAAAAAAGGCTGCAGGACACTACAGTAAGTAAAGTGGCATTTTAAGCTGTCAGTGATAGATAAGTTCCATATTTAACACAGGCAATGACCTTTGCCTGTATTTAGGTGACAATGATAGTTTTTTAAAAAGCATTTTAGCCCAAGCTTGTTTACTTTTAACACGCTTTTCCCCTTGAGAAACTGGCATGTAAACACTTTACAGTTTTACCTCACAACCACTAGGAAAGTACCCCGTTACTGGGCGGGGAAACAAGGAGGATGGATGACTCCTTTCACAGTCTGTCTATTAGTTTTCATTAGGCGGCCCAGGGAAACCTGGAGATTTATAGGGCACATTTGCTTTAAATTCAGCCCTGCAGGGTTTCACCTGATTGCTGCATGGGGCAGACAATGATCAGCTACCATCCGTCTCAACACTCTGCTTCCATTTCCATAAATTCTCCCTGTCTGCGCAAGAACAGAAGCCTGTCATAGTCTACAATGTCACAGAGAAGACATCCGCCCCAGCTGGACTTCTAGTTGCTCCGATCCCGCTTATTCTACCGGGGCTTATTGTGGATCACTGCTGACAGATCCACACCTCGAGTTGTTCAGGTCTGAAGACATGTCAGTCACCACTGTTCAGGGACATTTTATTATGAAACAAATATGACTGTTTATTATTTCTCCTTCTTTTAGTGGAGGCAAATTGTCTGGCATAAATGTTGCAAGCGACTGATTTGCTAGATGACCCCGCAAAGCTGGCGGGTCAATCAAAGATGTTTGTCACAAAGAAAAAAGTGTGATTTTCACCGAATGAAAATAATCAGACCAGTCATCACGTTACACAGAGACATATCACACTTTATTCCAAGCACCACTGATGGGGATTGCCCATTATTCACCAGACAGTGAGGTCAAATAGAGGCGAGAAACTTTTGAAATAGTTTGATTAGATTTTTCTTCTTTGAATTGACCGCTTAACTCATCTTCATTTATATTTGTTGCGCCTTTTCTTTTCCGACTTTGAGTAATCATTGTCTGATTGTTATTCCAAACTCCTCTCAGAGACGGTGTGATCACCACATTTTTTTGCAAAGCAATGTCATACACTGGGCCCTGTGATTAATCTGAACTGGCACAGTGGTATAGGATTTCCTCCCCACAGCGGGATCAATATCTTTTTCCTCAGCTGGGTAAAGTCTAGGATTTCATTAACCCATTTACAAAGACTTGACCATCCTCTGTGAGTTATTATGGAAGGGGAAGAAGGCCAAACGCATTCTTTAGCCAAGATGACGTCCTCTGAGGTTGGCAGTTTTTCCTCATTCTGTTAGCCCGCAGAATAGAAATGATGATGACGATTATTTATATGCAATTCGATCAATGGTAGATAAATCCCTGTGTTTAGTTAATCAATAATGCTGTGATCCATCAATTGTATTTCACTATTCTTGTCAGAGACGCGCTTCTCCTTTAAACAATATTTTGTATTCACTGCGCTGGTCATGAATAAATGTTTTGCTTAGAAATTCCAAACCTCCCTTTTGGTGGGCAGCCATGTTACTTCAGACCTCACCCATGTTTAATTCATCATTCTTCCATCCAGACAGCCAAACTTAAAAGCAGCAGACCTGATGTATTTGATCCCTCTGTTGTTTTGATGAGATCACTCACACTCCGAAGCATGTTTTCCACCTCTCTGTCTGCTGTTTCATTCAACCCTGATGACTGAGCTCCATCTGTTTCCACAACATTAGGCTACAATGCATTAGCATTGTGAAGGGGAGGGGTCTGTCAATTCGATCCCAACAGCCTGGTGGAGGCTGTGAAAGAGGCAGGTTGCAGCCATCATCGTGTGCATCTGAATGGCCCTGCCTGTGAGTAGGTCCTTCCAGTGAGCTGCTTCTTACTGCCTGTTCTCATGGCGAGCAGCTCTCCTTCTCTGCCTGATTGTTACTCCCGTGGAGCTGAACCGCCTGCTGTTACGGGGCCTGAGGGACAGCCTGCCTCGTTCATAAAAAAAAAAAAAAAAAAGGGAAAAGAAAACAAGAGGAGGAGTGAAAATCAATTCCTCATTAAACTAATTTGTAAAGGCTGCATCAAAAGGTGTTCAACATTTGCTTTGGCACAGCTGTCAGTTTGATGCGACCTTGAGTACGCGATGCATTGCCTGACAAATAGCGTGCAAGCCTGTCGACGAAGAAGGTGTTACTTTTGTCTTACTCGTGATTGATAGTTGGGTCATTGCTCCCTTCACTTTCTAACATGGAGAAACAACAGCCCAGTGACGCTCAAATCAGAAGCTAAATCAATACGAGGGTGCGTGTCTGTTTTTTTTGTGTGTGCCTGCTTGTCTGATGCTAAAGTTTGGATATTTGCAAGTGTGACAGAAAGTCAAAGAGCAAATAAGAAAGAAGAAGTTGGTGGGGAAAGAAACAGTCAGGAGGAGAAGTAGGAGAAACTCTGATGCCCTGTCACAGACCAAAGGAGGGAATGTCATCTTCTCCACGTCCTCTCTTGGCAGAAGAGTGGAATTACCCTTCTTTATGTGCTCATACATCTTTTCTTTTACAGATGACCAGCTTTCCCCTTTGGAATTGACACCCACAATTTATACTCATTTCATTTCTCTCCACAGGCCATACAAGGGCTCCTCGCTGAGGTGTACCTGCCACGGCTATCAATAGAGTGAGTCGTCATGGGCTAGCTAATGCAGCCCACTCCCACTGAGGTAATCCTTCAGAGGCATCCCACGGCCTGAGAGAAATGTCAAAGCGCTGCTGTGAGGATCAGTCTAAACTTGCATACAGAGAGAGAGATATATCTTATTTAAGCCTGATTTAATTTGGGCCACTTGGCAATGGTGAGGGAAAGTGTGGTGTGTAGAAAGGAGGGTGGGAGCTGGGGATGCAAGAAGTCTGTCTTTATTTAGAGAAACTGGCGTTGGTACAACACAGGCCAGATGCACAGCAAACTGAACCGACAGATGTAGCGGTCACAGATATTTCTCTGCTCAGATTACCACCTGTACTAGTTCGACCATATGAATATTTAGTGAATGCTGAAGTGCCTTCTTTAGTACGCCATCCACAAACAACTATATTCTGCCGCACTGGATAGCTGGCACAATTTGAAAGCGTAACATTGATAATTCATTTTGCTCAGAGAGAGGGAGAGGCTCAAAACTTATTAATAAAACTTCGTGAAACATGTCGTTTCGCAGTTGTCTTTGCCTCCCTGCTGGGACCACTCAGAGGGGTTCCACTGGCGAAAATGGGTTTATGTAAAGTCTTCTAGCAAGTGCTATGAATGGCTAACAGACGTTACAAGTAATATTAATCAGAACAAATTTATTTCATTTGTTCTTTTAGTTGTTTTATTTTTATTTATTTGTGATCAATCTGAAAATTAACCTGCAGAAACTTTAACTTGTGGTTCTCAATTTGTGAGTGCACACAACTCTTATTAGTGATGCATACATGGAAGTACATCAGTGACCATCTGCCAAAAACTACAAAGTTGACTTGCTTCTGTGTGTTATCAGTAAATCAAAACCCTGCAAACATTGGGCACTGTAAATAGAAGACCCTAAAGAGGCTGGTGCTCAACAGATGGCTCACTAATCTCAAATGTTGTAGTATGCTGTGAATGCCCAAAGATGAAAGCTACCTCTGCTCACAGTACGTAAATAACTACAGTATATCAAATACTGCATAAGACAATCAAAAGACAATTGATATCCAATCGATTTGTTTTCTTTGTGGACAGGCTGTGATCAGCTGACCTGTGCTGGTTCTGTGGTCCCGCCCTTTGTGGATCTAGACAACTACATTCTACAATTTATACTAATCAAAACAAAAAATGCAAGTTTTATAATGTGAAAAACATTTTCAATATTTGTTTTAAATCCAGTTCTCACCACATCATTTTAATTACTTGGAAAACTCAAACATATTCTGCAAGTAGCTTTCAGTTCTGGTTGATTGGTTTTAGTCATTGACAGGATTGGTAATTTGTTTACACAAATGAAATTGTACGCCTCACAATTGGTTCAGTTTACGGTATTCTGAAGCCAGTAGTCTCAGAACACACAAAAAACAAGAATATGCACTACACTGTCATCAGTGCCACCATGTCACGTTCTGCTGTAATTGACTGAGGTCAGGATATTGTCATGCTGGTTGCTGGCAAGCGTGTCCAAGCTGTTGCCCCAGCCTTGCATGTCCATGCCCCAGCCTTGCATGTCCATGAGAGCACCATCTCTGATCTTGATGGAAATCTGACCGGAGAGCAGTACCGAGATAAGATGCTCCAACCTGTACTTGTGCCATTCTTGTAGCAGTGCCCCACAGGCCTTTTGGATCAGGCGCATATCCAGATACTTCCTTGTAGCATTCATTCCTGATATGTGTCCCACTGGAAATACCTTGACATGCTGGGTCACAGATGGGTGATTGTTTGCATCAAGTCCAGAGTAGGCCATACCATGTATTAAACATCATGAATATGCAAATATTAAAGTGTTGGTCTATAAAATCTATTTAAAACATAAACTTGTGTTGTTGTTTTTTTTTTTTTTTTGTTTATTTGTTTTTACCAGTATATAAGCAGATCTTACATGAGCCATCATGGCAACTTTTTGACCACTAGCCAGTATAAATCTGGTATAAAGATGGATTTTAACACATGTTACTAAAGGACATAATCAGGTTAGAGTTAAATTGACGCCTACCAAAATCCTTCTGGAAACAGATCTTGTTACTTAGCAGCCATATTGAGTCACAGCTTTGCAGCTATTTGGGCTGCATGTACAATATCCAGTCAAAGAAAAAACAGGTTTTCAAAGTTTGTCCATAAAAAAGGGTTTAAAAGCTTTTTCTTCTGTAAGTTTATAAATCTACCACCATCTTTGCTGTTGTGTAATTTTCCCAACTGTCTAAATATTTCCGTCTGGACCGGACAACATCATAATGTCCAGTTAAACACACAACACAAAAAAAGCATAAACTAATATTCCTTCTGAATGTTTTTACTTTGGAAAATTTAATTTGAAATACTACTTTGGTCCTTTTTGATCAAATTTTGGTTTACAGTTCCCATATCAATGGGCGCTGTGACGGTCATTAAATGTGTATAACTAATATTGAAAATGGCCTTCTGTTATATGTGATGAAAGCAGTCTTTGGAGCAGAATCGGGAGGTGTTGTTCTGTTTCTGAAGTTTTCCAGCTCGCTTCTCTAATCCATACTGACAGAGGAAGCTCTACAGGAAGGCAGTACAACAGGGGGCTCAGCTTCCACTAGTCTGTACTCTGCTGGGAGAGCAAGGTTCTTCCTTCATACGTGGGATGTATTTTAGCATGCCTAAATAAAGAACAGTTATTTCTTGCTGAATGAATAAATCAATGAAATTAATTCTGTTTTCAGTAGAAACACATCCCTCAGTGATATCAAGGTCCTTGAGCCTTGGTTTGATTAATTCCATCTGTTTTTTCTGTACTGATGGGGTTTTTTATGTCCTTGGAAATGTAGTGTTAATGCTCCAAGGCCACTAACAGCTTGATCCGTCTAGGTCCCCTGTCCTCTTAATGAAAGTGCAAAGGCAGTCGCTCTCTATACTGATGCCTCTTCCTGGCAGATGGCTTCATAGGCTCACATACAAGTCTGCTAAGAAGAGATGATGCCTCAATGCAAACAATACTCACAATAAGCCCTTTAATAGCATTTCCCCCCACTGCCATAGTAACAATCTTGTGTAATAACTACTGATACAGTAGAGTGAGCAGGAGGAGATGAAGAAATTTTCAGCAAAACAAAGAGACCCTGTCAGCTGATGCAGTCATCTACAGGAGAGAGGATGGGTCAATAACAGACGGAGGGATGAATTGTTGGCCCTGTTGAGTGGATCTGAGATAGGGATGTGCGTTCTCCGCGAAGGAAACATATTCCAGGGCATATCTAGCAAAAAATACTATCTGCTTCACACAGAGAGTATTGTTTTGGCGATGAAAAGGATCCAGCTGGCACGATCTGCCATGTTTCTCTTCTTGGAAGGAATCACAGTTAACAATTTAGAGCAAGCAGCGCCTTGACTAAACAGATAATCATATTATTCTATTGCATCTCCATACATCACACACACCTGCTGCAGACTGCAAGCGGGTGTAATGTATGTACAGTTCAGTAAATAGCTCAATCAGCAGGTAAAGCCACAGTTATGCAGCACAAAAAAAAAAAAATTAAAAATTCCATGCACACAACAACCTCTCCCTGTTTTTCTCACCTCACACACACTCTGGGATATTTGCAGTACTTTCAGACCTGTTGTCTGGGAGACCACTCCTTGTTTAGATGTGTTGTCAAGGAAACAAAGATGGAAAAAAAATCTGTTCGTTGAAATTTTTAGAGAATCCATCTGCTAGGTTGGAACAAGGAAAAAGTAAGGCTCAGCCTAGTTGGACGAGTGCTTCCAATAAAATATATCTTCCAAAGGGAAAGAGGTTTTATTGATTCTGCTACACTGTTATTAATATAAAAATGGAGTCGGCTTGTTGTAAATAAGCCAGGTGGGTTCTTTTTATTGCAGTCCAGCGGAACCTTTTACCTATTGAATTGAAAATTGCATGGGACAAAAATCTACCATATAAGTCAGGTAGTCCTCTGCAGTGTAATTACTGCTGAGCTGGCCACCCGTCTCTGTAATACTGAATAACAGGATGTCCAAATGCTCATAATCACCTATGATTACTGGTGAAAGGTTAAGCTGATTCAATCCCTCAACCCAATTTGCTACAAAATCCAGGAAAAATACTACAAAGACCATGGGATTTGTAAGCTTGCTGGTAAGGGATGCTGAATGATCAGATTGTTGCTTTGGGCGAATAACAGCATGTTCTGCATAAGGAGTCACAGCATAATTTCATTGCAGTTGCATTACCCAGGAGAAGAGCAGCAGCTGGACATCCGAGGTAGCAGACAAACTGCATATTGTGTAAGCAGTTAAAAAAACAACAAAAAAAGAAAAACAGCATGGCCTAAATATCTTCTCACAGCCTGATTTCTACCCTTTTCACACATCTCCTGATTCTGTCACATCTTCGCTGTTTTACTCGACTGCTTTCCCTCCTTTGCTCCGTATCTTCCTGTCTCACATTGTATTTTCAGAAATGTATGACGCAGTCATTCGGTAATCATATGCTCACATTGCTGTGAGGTTTGTGAGGTTTTTTAAACCTCACAAACACTTTTTTCCCCATCCTCCTTTGACAATCACATGTTTTTAGAGGATGAATCATTCATTCAGCATGAGAATTGCTTTTGAACTGTACAGACTGCACGGTTCAAGGGGCTGCATGCTTGGGATTTGGGCTCTGCCACGTCTCCCTGGTGTCACCTGGTGCCGATCTGTGGCTTTCAGGGCGGACAGCCTCAATCAGAAGCAGCAGCAGCTTCCGCACTAAGGGCCTCAATCCCAGTGCTGTAGCACAAACACATCACAACTCATCAACACTACAACAACAATTGTTTGGCAACTCTTTGAGGGGCTTTCTCTTCTTTTCTTAATTTCCTTCTGCACATCAGGCACTCTAGTGATTTCTGTTAAGAGCAGAGGCTGAGGTGCCATCACATGCCTTGATGCTTCTGGGCGGCCTGGGACACATCAGCTTCCCTATGGCTGCATCTGAGTGAGAAAGCCCTGTCAACACGTCCAGCTCAAGGGGCTCGTCTTAAGGAGTAGAGGGAGACAGAGCAGAGAGGTGGAGGATGACAGAGGCAAGAAGGAGGCGGGCGATGGGAGGCAGGAAGCAGGAGAAGTCCAGGTCATTGTTGGATCTGACAGCGGAGGGCAATGCCAAGCCTCATTTAGAATTCACTCCCTGAGAAGCAGCTGTTACATCTTTTATTGGAGGAACAAAGGAATGGCGTGCTATTTTCATATGAGAGCAATTTTCTTAAGAGAAGCATCTAAAGGGACAAAAGGGAAACAGGAGTGTGTATGTGCGTGTGTGTGTGTGTGTGTGCGTGTGCGTGTGTGTGTGTGTGTGTGTGTGTGTGTGTGTGTGTGTGTGTGTGTGTGTGTGTGTGTGTGTGTGTGTGTGTGTGTGTGTGTGTGTGTAAAAATAAAAACAAAATTCTTCTTCCAGGAACACAAACAGAGCCAACATGCAGCTCATTACTCGCTGCTCAGTGCTTGTTGTGTGCAGCGCAGGTTCACACCCTGTCATAGTGTGGGTCAAAAGCCACCTCAGATTGATAGCCAGGAGAGTTGTCTCCAACACTCCCAGACAAATCAATACCTAACATCCTTTATTTTTTTTTAAATTTCTGCAGTAGCCTTCACCCTTTTGAAAATACACTTTTGGCACATTTGTTCAGTTTGAGTTTCGTTTAATTAACACAAGGAATCGCTCAAGTATAAAGTCTAATTACTGTAAAACAATATCTTAGATGCACACACGCGCACGTGCACAAATGATACAGTGCACATTAGCGTATAGCAAAGAAGGCATTTCTTTGAGTCTCTGAAAATGAAAATGGAAATTGCACTTGCAGCCTCCCTTTTCTTTGGTCAGTGAGTGTGATTCAAAAACTCATTATGATTTCCTTTGCTTGGCATTTTAATACACTGTGGGGGTAAATAACAAGATGGTCTGCAAGTGTTTGGAAGGCTTGTGGGTAAATTCATGTCATTCAAAGTTGGACAGATGCACACAGAATGAAGTTTTCAAATGACAAGTGTGCCAAAGAAAGAAAATTAGGTGGCTGTCTGGGATTTTAGTGATGAAAACCTGTAATAAATTTTAATGTTGATGCTGAAACATCTTCTGTGAACGAGCCATTCAATGAAAGCTTTTTAATCTGGTTACTGTGTCTTGGCAGTAGATGCTTTTCTTGGCCCACCTCTGTTGGTTAACTGTGGATGTTTTATGCCCTCACCAAAGAGCGTTTGTGTGATTAGACACAGCAGTGCTTCCCACATATGTTTTTATTATTTGAAAAAAAAAAAAACTTTTTCAGGCCTGTCTCCATTATTTTACAAGCATAACGTTACTTGAAAAAAAGGACAAGGAGAGCGAGAAATGTGAAAAAGGTTTTCACTCTCGGGCAGGAAGTATTTTTTTTTACAGACTTCTCAAAGGAGAGGCATGAGGAAAATATTGAGAGCACCGTTTTAAAAAACCCAAATCAGATCAATCCAGCAGGACTGAATACATCTCCTTTTTTAAAATTCAGTGTATTTTTCAGTTTCATCCAAATGTGGTGTCTATGTTACCGACCGAGCAACTGGGAGACACTCAAATTTGTGAGGTGTGTTACATTACATATACCTAATGAAGCCAACAAGGAGAGATGAGGAGCATGCTCCAGACTTAATTCCACCTCAAAGAGTTGTTTAATTTTTTATTCTCAGCCCCATCTGATACTGAAACATTCTTGAGTGATAATTTGTCAGATTTTGCTGCAAAAGGCTGAAAAATTTCCCTTGTACAACAGCAGGGCTGTAGCCAGGTTAAAAAAAAAACTGACACTGGGGCAGGTTATCGGGCTGTAACAGGTACCAGACTACTTTGAAATTTAGTCACTGTAACCTGTAATGTCCTTGGAGGGAAGGCACACAAAACAGTTCTTTTTTAAAATAAAATAATGAGTTACATAATTATCTGCATCTGTGGCGAGGGCCTTCCTTTTTTATTTTCTCCCTCTTTCCTCCACCTTATCGCTTCTTCTGACCTCCCATTTTGTTGGGTGACTTTTCTAAATGTTAATGATAAAACAGGCAGACATCGCTGTCTGCTGAGAGACGCTGCTGGGCACACGCGTGCATATACTTACATCTTCTGTGAATGTCGAACCTGAAGCTCTGAAGCCACGTGCGGCTCTTTGGCCAATCTCAAGTCCCGCAACTCTGACAAAAAATCTACATGAATATGCAACTTTTTTTCATGTTCAAGACACAAAGGTGCTTTAAGTTTGCTGTATGTTTATCTTTACATTCTCAAATTCTAAAAATGTGTACCCTATGTGCTGAATTAAAATCAAAAAAGTCATAGCATCACCATCTGCATCTATCACCTGGTGCCGCTTAATTTTCCTGAACCTCATCCGTTATGGTTAACATGGATGGAGCTATGTGATCAAAATCAAAGAAAAAGAAAGAAAAGAAACTGAGAATTTTAAGAGCACATGGACAAACTCATTTGCTTTCCCTGCCAAGAAATTAGCAAACAACAAAAAAGTAACGTGGAACAAAATTTTAAAAAGATTCAGTTTCCAGAACGAGCAGGATATTGTTGTGTTAACAAGTTTGAGGGTACAGATCAGGGTTATTATAGTTAACGAAAACGAACGAAATAACGAAAACTGAAATTGAAAAAACATTGTCGTTAACTGAAATAAATAAAAACTATAATTAAAAGGAAAAAACGATAACTAATTAAAACTGAATTGTGAGTTTACAAAACTAACTAAAACTAACTGAAATAATCGATAAACTTACTTTCATTTACTTGTTTTTTTGGGGGGTTTTTTAAGCCTTGTGGATTGATATGAAATCATTGTTTCCGCTCTCCGAGTTTAAGCTGGGAGCGCCACAGGACAACTGTGTGAGTGCGCATGTGCGTGCGCTCACCGCGCTGGTCCGCAAAGTAATGGCTGCGGTCTGCCGAGTCCCGTATGGAGGTTCTTTGAGTACAAACACCTGCACACGACCACAAGGTAATTAACACACACAATCCACCTACACAAGCATAAATGTGGACATGAGGTCGGCAACTTCTGTAGGTTGTGTACAGAGGCCGCAAAGACCCTGCAGGTTTAATTAGCGAGCATCTAACCAAGCTAGCTCCAAAACAGAAGCAGCTTCAGGTGGTGAGAACATCAGGATGCAGCTGGATTTGAGCTTTGACTCCTTCAAAGAGTTTGTTTTTGTTTAACACCACATGTAGGCGTTATTAATCTGCTGCACTGATGCTGAAGTTTATTGTGGAGTTTATTGTAGAATTTATTGAGTTTGGGAGTTCATGTTTTTCTTTGTTTCTCCCTGGTTATGCTCATGTGTGTCCTTAATATTACACAAATTTAGCATGTCTTGTGAACAGTTGGTTGTTGACTATATTTCTTTAAACTGTATCTTTTGTCAAGTTTTCATTACACAATAGTCACTTTTGCGCCTTGAATCTTGCACCTGATTAGGTATGAAAATACTAAAACTAATACTGAAACTAACTGAAACTAACTAAAACTAAGCATGAAACCAAAAATAAAAACTAATAAAAACGAGCAAAACCACTCTGAAAACTAATTAAAACTAACTGAATTAGAGAAAAAAAAGTAAAAACTAACTAAAACTAAACTATAATGTAAAATCCAAAACTATTATAACCCTGGTACAGATGAAGGAAAAAGACGATAATTGCATACTTAACTGTACTTTCGTCAAAATTAAACTAACACTGGTGTATTTTTTAGCTTTTACTGCTCAGCTATTAGGCTGCTAAATGTTTTATTTATTATCATAGTAGGCTCCTTTTAATTTGATTTGTTTACACAAATGCGGTTAGAACTCTTTGTGGCCGGCACAGCTTTTTAGCTACTATGTTTCAAAGCAGGTCTAAACATGCTAATAGATTTTTTTCCCCTCAATTGTTTATTTTGTTTGTAATAAAAATAATTTTTAAAAAATCAATTTTTTTTTAAATTTTCTATATTTTTCAGTTCAATTCAAATCAGTTCCACTTTATTTCACAATAAACGCACCTCAAGGCACTTTACATTTTAAGGTAAAGACCATACAACAATGAGACCACCCCCTATGAGCAAGCATTTGGTGACATTGGGAAGGAAAAACTCCCTTTTACAGGAAGAAACTTCCAGCAGAAACAGGCTCAGGGAGGGGCAGTCATCTGCTGGGTGGAGGTGAGCGGAGAGAGACAGGACAAAAGACATGCTGTGTGAGAGAGCCAGAGATCAATAATAACTAATGATTAAATGCAGAGTGGGGTATAAATAGAATAAAAAGAGGTGAATGAAAAAGAAACACTCAGTGCATCATGGGAACCCCCCAGCAGGGCCTATTGCAGTGTAACTAATGGAGGGTTCAGGGTCACCTGATCCAGCCCTAACTGTAAGCTTGATCAAAAAGGAAAGTTTTAAGCTTAATCTTAAAAACAGAGAGGGTGCCTGTCTCCTGAATCCCATTTTCAAATGCAACACAAACATACATAGACCACTGCAGAGTATTCACATGTGGTAATAGATTTTAGATTATTTACACTTACATTCTAATTTATACTTAATAGCCTTAATTATAAGGCTCAGATATATTTTTGCAGAACCATACAGATTTTATTGGTCAAAATTTTCTAAAATCTCTCTTTCTTTGGATAGTGAATATTGTAGAGTCGGGTTTGCTGCCGAGTCGTGTTTGATGCATGGATTTTTAAGGAGTCATCAACTCAGCCATCATTGGTCAAGATGACTGTTCGGGGCTAAAACTGCCTCAAAGACTGGCTGATTATCCCCCAAAATAAAGTTCTTACCACTTTTAGAGCTTTTTATATGAACTGTCAGCAGCAGGAAACATTTGGTTTGTATCATCAATAATTTAACACACCTCTAATATAGCTGTAGAAGAGTAAACTGTGAGCAGGGTGGTGAATATCACTGAGATAACATTAAAAGCAGTGATACGTATGTGCATCGTATCCTGTGAATCCCACAGGGGTGAGTAGGTTATTTAAATCCTGCCTGGGATTGGCGGATAACAATGCTACCCACTACAGCAAGAGCAACCTTGAGTTTGACCATCAATAAGCTGTGCTGCCTATTTTGTGGAAATCTGAAACGAAATCAGCGGAAAGCCCCTTCACTGCCAGTTTTGAAAGAGTAGCGATGGCGTGCTACTGCACTCTTGGAGCAATAGATTAAATCAAAACGAGGATTAAGTATTTCTTTTTGTTTGTTTGCTTTATGACAGTAACAAGCCTAACAGCACCTATTCCTGGCATGCTATGTAGCAAAACACATTTAATGAGGTGTTTTCTTGTCAGCGCTGTCTTTACTGAATGGCAGAGCCTGTGATCCACAGTTTCAAAGTCAAAGCTAGTTAGCCTTTTTCATCTGTCACTCGCAGTAGGATGGACAAGATCAATCTGAAGTAATCTGAGAAATGTCAGCCTCCCTTTTCGCTTTACCCCAACAAAGGCCAACCAGAGGGGAGAGGAATCATCACTGTTAATTATAAAGCCCATTAAGTTTTGATCTGTGTGAAAGCTCTGTCAATAGAAAGGTGCTGTTATCACTCACCCATAGCCTGTTTCCTGGAATTAATTTCTTGAATCTGTTGTCAAATACCATAATACCTTGTGAATAACAACTAGAATCATTTTCATATTACAGTGTTGTCACAGCACATATGGCAAAAAGATAAACAAATATTAAAGGACACCGAGCGGACACTTTGGACCATTGTCACAGTTTGTGTTTTCCTGATAATGGAATTGAAATAGCTGCTTGTCAAGCTGCGTGATTACAGTGGACCGCTGGTAAGAACATTTCCAAAGGGCACATTTCAGACATGTTTCATGTTTAATTTCAACTGTGAATCATAATTTAGTAGCGAGCAGCATCACTGGTAATACATAGTTTTCTTCATTTCAGATGAAGGATAAATTATGCTCCCCAAAAATGGAACAGAAAAGAAATTATTCATGGAAAATGGAGATCAAGTGTTAATGTGATAATATTTCTCTGCCTCTCACAACTAAATGACAGCGTGATGCATCATCCTCATCTGCACAGCACCTTGAATCTTCTGCTAGGTCAGAAAAATAGAGACCAGAGTGATGATTGTCTTTGTTTGTGAGGCACGTTAGAAGGATTTACATTAGTCACCTACCTGGCTAACAAGATTATATTTTATGATTAGATTTTTCTCAAGCGGTGTCAACTGCTTCCATGATCGTGATGAGGAATAAGTGGATTAGTCCGTTCGGACTCTGGAGAGCTGGTGAGTTAGCAAAAAGGTGCAAAGGCCACCTAATTACCAGTGTTGTCAGTTTGATCCTTGCCACTCAGAGATGGGTCCGCTCCAGTTGCCATCTAAGTTTGTGGAGGTTGGCTGGAGTCACATCCATTTCTACAATACACTCAACCTGTCATGGTGGCTGAAAGGTCCTTGAACAAGGCAACTTTGCTGAAAGACCTACACAGTGCCCTGTGAGGCAATTTAAATGTTGCCTAGTAACTATAAAGGCATCTGAAAGAGATAAATGAGACTGAACTGAAAGAATTCTGAAAAACTAGGCAGAGTACCTTTCTGATCAGTTACTTAGCTACAAAGATAAGTGGGAACACTTTGTTTCTTTGTGTGACAATGATGTCATCTTATATTTTGTCCCATAACATCACCCCCTAGGTTATTTTCTTTTGTATTTGAAGGCCCTCTACAAGTTCTCAGGTTTTGTATATCAGTGTCATTGGGTCAGGTGGAAGGGGGTCTTAGTTTGGTATTAGACAGCTGGATTACCCTACATCTGGATGAACTGTCATCACTTGGGACAATGTGTCAGATAAAAACAGATAAACCTCCAGGTGTCTTTACTTTTAGTGAATGATGTCATTCTAAAACGCTAAACTCTGATGGCGATCAGGGTAACTAAGTTTCTTCATCAAGAAACAAAACTACCGCCAACTGGTTTGCTGACCATGGTAGTACTGTGCTTGTTGGCCAGCCAACTTGCCTGACCTGAACCCCACAGAGAATCTGTGAAGTACTGTCAAGAGGAGGGTGAGAAACTCCCGAAAATAAAGACGAGCGTACGGCTGCTATGAAAGCAATCTGGCTTTCACCTCAGCTGATCACCCCCACACCATGACGTACCTGATGCAGTAATTCGTGGCGAAGGAGACCCAATGAAGTGTTACATGTATAAATGAATAAACTTGTCATAAGTTGGGAAGTCCTGTATTGTAACTCAATTTGTGATTATTATTAGGAAATATTCTGATAAGTTGACATACTAGACTCATGATTTTAATGAGCTATAAGACATAATGATCACAATTAAAACAAAAATGGGTTCAACATATTTCACTTTACAAACAGTCAATATGGAATATGTGAAAGTTTACATTTTTCAACTGATCAATAGAAGATGAATTGATTTTTTAATACAATATATTTATATTTCTTGAGATGCACTAGTATGTGTATATAATGTCAGGCTGTTGTCATCATTGAACTCAAAACATCATCATGCTTAAATACAGCCACGAAGCTCATAACATGATTGATTTATTCTTGTTTGTTAAATACACAAAGTAGATACCCTATCAGTGCACCACAGGTATGTGAAAGATCTGCCACAGGTATGACTCACACTGTTGATCTGGCATGGACACGGCACAAGGGGAGTATTGGTATCATAGATAGGAGTATAACTCAAGCTTGTTGATTGTTTGATAATATCAAGTCATATTTCCTGTTTTATGCAGATTTCTTGGGTTACACATACCTGAAACTATTTCTTGAAAACCTCAATTCTTATTTGCCAACCAATCATTTACAAGATTGGTTAGCAAAAAGAGGCTATTATTATTAAAAAATTGTGGTATTTATATATTTTTTTACTCCTTTATATTTTCAGATGCTTTTGTTGGTAATTTTTATTTCCCATTGCCTTTCTATTTCAGACATGTTTTCATAATGCAAGCTTTATTCAAAACATACAGTAGTCTATAATTCTCACCTAAGCCTCTGTAGCCTAGTAAGGTAGAAAATGAGCAGTGCACTGATTGTACAACACCTCCTAAATAGGTGTGAACACATATTTCATGTATCAACACATGGCAGAGCTTTATTTTCGTTCAAAGTCTGTTGTCGAGGATCTCTCTCACACCTGACTGCTCTGTCTTATCCCAAATGAGCAAACGACAACATCTGGAGGCTTACAGAAAGGAAAAGCTCCGAGGACAAAGAGAAAGACAGAGCAAACCCTCCTCCCACACACACACGCACACATGCATACAAATACACGAGTAAAACATGCCCAAAGTCATTAAAAGATAAAGCCCTCCCAGTCTGAAATAATGCACACATCACAACACATCACCATCACAGTGCAAAAAGAAAGTTTTCTGTTGCTCTTATATTAAGCTCACGATTGTGCTCTGAGCTAAAGTGAAATCCTTTAAAAGAGAATCACTTTCAGACAGACAAGATATTATACTGCATGACGACTCAGACAGCATTATGCAAAGGCAGAAGGCCACTATGACACCTCCTTTCATTCGGAGCAAACTGTTGAGAAACACAAACGTTGTTTACGGTTCAAAGCCCAGGCAAATAGGAAGGCAGAGTGCTTTGTCTTTTAAGTGCACTACAATTGGACTTCAAAACTGTTCAAATAAATAGGTCTTTAAAATATCACCTGCTCATGGCGCGGTATACAAAGAAGCAATGTGTTATCTGTGTAGACTGTAGAGGTGGAAATTACATTTCTGATTCAATTTATGCACCACTTAAATCATGGTTCAAACGCACTTCGTCGCATGCATCACTCAGCGAACACATCAGCGCTCACGCGGCCTGACATTCGGAGCTGAGTCTGACTGGCTTCAGGTTAGTACTACGTTAGCCTGTTCACTTCAGCTCAGCTCAAAAATGAATGAATACCAGCCTGTTTCTTTTTTTTTTTTTTTCTCTGTTTCCAGAATATTGTTTCTTTGGCTTTCGTGGTCATTAAAAGTGCTTTGAATGAGGCAATAACATCACAGCGGAGCTGACAGCAGCAATCTCGCTCATCAGCAAAGAGCTCGACTGCTAAAAGCTACTAATTTAAGAGAGAGCGGTGGTTCAGTGTGCTCCGTTCACTTTGACAGTTTGTTGATAGAGATATTTTTCATGCATGCATTTAAGAGCTCTGCCACATATCACCTATGAGTAAAAGAGATTGAAAAATTAAGGGCATACAATGGAGAAAAGGAATAGTTCAGCATTCTGGTAGATGCACTTAAGATTTAGAAATGCTCATCTCTGGCAAAGGAGATGCAAAGACTTTAGTTCTGTGCAAAAGTCTTAAGCCACCTATGGTGAGGACCCAAATGCAAGACTCAGAGGCAGGAAGATGGAGATAAACAGAAAATGAGCCTTTTTTGTGGCTGTTAACAAAACAAAACTCACAAAGTCAGGGAAACACACAGTTAAAGTTCTCCAGGCTTTCTGAAGGTCTTTCAAACTTTTTTCTTTCATTTTCAGTCCAGTCCTTGTACCTCATCATCTTCAGAGGCATATTTTTTGTATGTTAGGGTAACCCATGTATTATTCAAACATATAATAGGCACCTAACTCAAAGGATGAACTAGTGTTGTGTCTACAAATGATAGAAGACTTAGTAAAGAACCAATTTAAAATTCTATCTTTAAGTGCTTTGTTACTAGTGTGACCTGTTACAAAAACACATAGTTTATTCCAGTTTCTTTAGCTGAAAAATACCAGAGATAAGACAGGCATAAAATAGCAATTTTGCATGTTGCATCAGCAACATGATTCCCAAAGAGTCAAACACTTCACATATCTCAGCATGGTGTGCAGTGTGTCCTTAAGAAAATTGAGGACAAGTGGAGGATAAAAGAAGAAGTGGCAGGCCAAAAAAAATTCTAAAACAGATGAACAGCATCTGAAATTTGGAGAAAAAATCCAGCAAAGATCTGACAGTACCTGAGAGATGCATCTGAACTTTCAGCTGATCCAGCTCCTGTTCACTGAAGCCTCATCAGAAATGCTCTCAGTGGAAGGGTGGCTGTCAAGAAGTCATTCTTCATGAAGGGAAAGAGAAAAGGCTGAGGTATGCCAAATTACACAAGAACTGGACTGAAAATCAGTGACAGCAGGTCTGAAGGAGCGATAAATCCATCCATCCATTCACTTCCGCTCATCCTGTTCATGGTCACGGGGGGAGGCAGGGTACACCCTGAACAGGTCACCAGCCTGTCACAGAGACAAACAACCTTTCACACTCACATTCACACCTAAATGAGCAATTTAGAGTAGCCAGTTAACCTAACCCCAGTAAGTGCATGTCTTTGGAACGTGGGAGGAAACCCACACAAGCACAGGGAGAACATGCAAACTCCACACAGAGAGAGGGAGAGACCTGGGCTAAGGTGGAATCAAACCCAGACCTATCAGATGTTAGTCTAACTGTGAAGTGTTAACCACTGCGCCACTGTGCTGCCCATCCAAAATTTGAAAATTTTGGTTCGAATCGTGGTCTTGTATGTGTGGCACTTGTCAGGAGAGAGGTACAACAGTGAGTGTCTACAGCCATCTGTGAAACACGGTGGAGGCTATGTCATGGTTTGGGGCTTCAGCAAGTGATGTTGGAGAAAATATCAAAATTGATGGAATTATGAACACAGAAATGTACCATCAGATTTTAATCCACCATGCAATACCATCTGGAAAGCATCAGATTGGGATTTGCTTTCTCTTTCAGAATGACAGTGATCCCAGACACACTGCCAATGCAGTAAAAAACATACCTGGATTGAAAACCACTGGAGCACTACTAGTCATTGATTGCCCCCCAAGCTTGTTAGAATTGTACTCTTCTTTTGCCTTATATACTGTATTTCCATATATGTTTACACATTTCATTAAATCACTCTACCTATTTCCCACTTTCCTAGCAAAATATGCTAAAATGAGGGGTAGCTCAAGACTATTGCACAACTCTGGAAGCTTTCAGTTTTTAACTAATTCAAATAAACAAGAATGTGGTTAATTTAGGCTACGTGTTGATGCAACACTGGGTCTTTAACAGCAGGAGTAAACAACTTGAAATAATGCATGAATATTTTTTTTACGTAGGTCTCAGTGAAGTAAACTTTTCCTCTAGTTTTCATTCTAGCAGCAGTGTGTGTACTGGAAGAAAATAATAATTTCGCTAGAAAATAGGAGGAAAACTAGCTTTAAAAAAATGTTTGCTCAGGCCTTGGTGTCACATTTTAACACGCTGGATACCCCTCTAACCAGAAACTTTTGTTACATAAGCCCCACCAAAAAGCAAATAAAAATGCAAAGTGAAAAGTGAAACAAGTAAATAAAAAGTTGAAAATAGCACAAACTCCTGTCTTCTGGATGGAATTCATTTTGTAAGTTTTATATTTCTGTCATGATGCTATTGTGGCGCGCTAACCTGCAAGCTGAGAAATGACACTAAATGGGCAGCCGGAGCATTAACTCTCAATGTGATGAGTTAGAATTTAATGGTTTTTGACAGTCTCCAAGAGAGCATAGTGCAATTTTTATATTTTTATAACTGTTTAATATAGTGATTTTCTCCTGTTTCCATACTTTGTGCTAAGCTGACAACCTCTCATAACCTGCTGACAACTTAATGCAAAAACATTAGGCTACTGATGTTTTTATCAAACTCTCAAGAAAGTCCCAAAAATATTAAAGTATGGTTTGTGATAGGCTAGCTGTTATTATGCACACTTCAGCGTGGATGCTTGATGGTAGGCCCCAAAGTTAGAGCCTGTCACTGACTGTGGCACAAATGTTTATGGTTGCCTTTCACTTAAATGTCATGTAGACTCAGTTTATTTATATCTTGATCATTCCGTGCATGTGTGTGTGTGTGTGTGTGTGTGTGTGTGACAGAGGGAGAGTGAGAGCTAGCTAGCATGATGACAGCCAATTAATGCAGCTCTCGGGGACTGTGCGAGGGGAAACAGTGACTCGCGGGCTGCATTAGTCATGCAGTATGGCAGCAGTGGCATCGGGGAGCTCTCGTACACTTTAAAGGTGACTCTGTGTGTGTGTGCCCACATTTTTGTTTGCCTCTTGTGCTATCCTGTCATACCTCCCTCACCCGTGGGGGCCCAGCATGAAACAGCTTCACGACTTAAGGGTGGCGTCGGAGGCGCTGAGTGCAGCCTGAGAAGCTGAGTGTCAAACCTCCAACAAAGCATTTAACAAGCACAACAGTGCACACTGCTAACAGCTCGTTCAAAGACTATGCCAGAGTTTACCCCCTACAAGCACACAAGCAAACATCTTTATTATAGCTGATATAAGGTTGAGTCCAAAGGAAGTTTGTTTTTTTTTTTAAATAAAAAAAAAAAAAGAGGTGCTGTGCAGAAGGCAACAATGAAGTAATGTGCTGATCCGCGTGAAGTGGCTCGCAGAGCTCAGTTTGAGTAATTAATAGCAAGGACATTTAAGAAAGATTTTACATTGAGACATGTTCTTAGATGTGTGGATGTGAAGGACACACACACTTTACACTGCCCATTGAAGACAGTTTTTATTCACTATCGATCAACGCTGACCAAGAACAAACTGCTTAACAGCTTGAAATAGTATATTTTAATGCCACAGCAGGTTATACTAGATTTATACAGTTAATATAAATGTCTATGCAGATTTTCAGTGTAGGATCACTAAACTGTAGTGTCTGCTTTCTTATTTCAAAAGGGTAAAAGAGCAGGAACAGGTCTCAATGTAGGAGAGGAAATGCTTTGGTATTAAATTAGAGACTGTCAGGTTAGTTTACTGTAGTGGTTGTAATATTCAATTACACAAGATATTGTTGAAAAATAGATGTGATTTTAGTCTGGTGGGAAGCCTGAGGGAATTAAGTTGGGTGTGTTACTGTCTTGCTGTGATTAAATTAATTAAAGTTTTAAGATTGTTAAGTGAAATTGCACACTTATTAGCTAGAACTTCAAACCACTCCCTATCAAGAATTCACAATTTTTTTAAAAAAAAAGTACTTTATAAATGCTTATTAAGTTTAGACTAATTCCTTTATTAAAGCTTCATGTCTGAAATAAGCTGTGTACATAGTCTGTATATAAAAGATGGATGTAGCTTTAAGCCACACTTCTTCTAATGGCCAGCAGGGGGTGACCAAAAAAAGATGGAGAAAAGGCATACTGCTCAGCTGAGTTGTGACCTCAGTAAACATGTTCTTTTCCTGTGATTGAGGGACCCAGACCTATTACTAGATTTTGACTGACCATTTCTGTTTTACTCTGCACAACTTTTCTCATATTTACATAAGGATATTTTAATCTGTGCAGCTTTTCCCTTTGTCTTTACAGTAGTCAGAGACAAAGGAAACACAGACCAATGGCATGCATTGTAACTCGTGTTGATACTCAGCCAATCAAATACTTTATTCAGAGTTCATGTGAAAACAGAAAGCTCCCGTGAGGAGCGGAGATGCAGAAGTCTGAAAAAGTAATTCAAGCAAACGGTTTACATGTGAAATGTAGAAAAAGAAGAAAAGAGGAAACTCAAACTATATTTTATTTCAAAAGGTCTATTTGTTTAAATTTATGAACACAAACCTTATTTTAAATGAAATGAGAAAAGAATATTTTATTATTTCATTATTAGAGTACCCTCCAGTTCATTGTGAAAATAATTAATAAACATTATTGAAATACTGTTAAAGTGTAATTTCTTTGTTTTATATATGCATTGAATCATAATGCCTGTGAAATTTTATGATATTCCAGATCTTGAGGAAATTTTATCTAACTGGACCTCCTCAAATTTTAATTGAATACCACTGGTCTGAGTGTATGGTGTCCATTGTTAGTTTTGAACTGTATTTAACACAGCATCATGTTTATTTAGTAACGCATGAAGTAGGTTATGCTTTAGAGAGGAACGTGATGATACAATAGCTCTCTAACTGACTGACAGTGACAAGTAGGTGCTATACCCATTAGAAACCTTATTCAATGGTATTTGTATAACAGCCATCAGGTCTTCAGTTACAAATAGCATTGCTATTAATACTATTCTCTTTAGTCCTTTCTCAAATGAAAGTAAAATGGCAAATATGTAACCACCTATAGACCCTTACAGGCCTATAGGCCAAATTCAGTTATACAACAGCAGGGCCACACATAATAGCAACTCAAAGTTTGTCCTCTGCAATAACTGATCTTCTATATAAGTCATTACAAAAGATTAACTGTTCATAAAGCCAACATTTAAACCTTTGATAACTTAGTGATGTCCCTGAGGTGGTACCAAGTAGTTGTGAGTGCAAAGTAAAAAGGATTTTTGAGTGTAGTGAAGCCTGCCGCAGCTTGATCATATTCTGCAGGTTGAAGGCAGGATGTCTCTGTGAGAAACAGATGATGACGAGAGCCGTAGGTGGTTGGTGTGCTGCCTCAGTCAGTGCTCTGCTTACAAAGGGCCATTAGCCAAGGTCTGTAGCTGACAGATGAAGGACCACCTACGGTGCAGGACCACGCTGTGATTTACAATCTTTATATTTAACCAGAGAGAGATTAATTATCATCGGCAAATTGACAGGTCCAGGAAGATGAGGGAGGTTTGTGACTGACATTGCCATTCCTCACAGCACTTCATGCCAGAGGGCATTGCTCCTGACCTTGCGATGCCAGGCATATTGGGCACCCTGCCTCCTTTCAGCAGCGCTTTCTTGGTCTTTTTTTTCTTTGATAACCATAATTTTTGCTTTGCAGGCATGCCACTCACCCCCGGATGAGCTTATAGCCTCACAATGGTTGTCAAAATAAAGCGAAAATTCACTGTCAAGCAGAATTCGCTCATATTTTTCATTGTAGACACTTTATTGTAGACTTGTAGTCAAGCATGTGTGGGGGAATGAGTGAGTGAGTGAGTGCGAGGGAAAACAAGCCTTGCCCAAAGCAAGAAAACAAAAGAGCCGTGGTTCCATTCCGTGTTTCCACTCTCCTGGTTTACTGATGCCCTGCAGATGTCCTGAGCCACTTTTTATTTCTTTAAGTATCAAGCCCTGTTTGAGAGGGGAGGGTGGGGACGTAGGTTGTGATGTGTTTGTACTGCTATCTAGTGCGTTTTCCATTGTGGAAGGGATAGGCTTGGCCAGGTCATTGCTTTGTGGTGTATACAATAGGGTGCTAAATACATTTACCTCTCCAGGGACAATAAATATCATGTGTTTAACAGCGTGCTAAGTCCAAGTAACAAGCTCCAGGGTGGAAAAAAGTTTCTCAGATGGCCAGTTGAGGTTGGCTCTAAAAACAAATCAGTCCCCATAGACTTCCTTGTTAAAACAGGGGTATGATTTTGGTCTCTATAGCTCATTTATCCCTTCATAGCAGCTGTATAAAGGTGATTACTATATTGGAGCCATAAAACCGCATCTCTCAATCAGGTTTGTGATATTGGTGTCTCTTGGAGCAGTTATCATACTTTTACAGAGCATCCAAGAGGTCTCCAGTTTTGGTGAGTGAAATTCCAGCATTTTATTTAACTACTTAGCAGTAATTAGCAGGAATTGGTCTGTGTGGTACACCTATTGTTTATGCTCTGCTAAACAAGTTGCTAGTAGCTCATAATGTAGTGGGATGTGATACAACCTATTGACACAACCTTTAACACTGTACTCATGCATTGTTTAAATACAAAATATTGCTGTTTTTCACGAAGCCTGTATTGTGCTGCACTGTTGGCTGCAAGGACAGAGGGACATTCTTCCTTTTCTATCACTTTTGTGCTGGTTTGGATTGAAGAAAACACTGGATTGCAGTAGATTGTGTTTAACTGGAGGTAAACATCTCGCAGAATGTTAACCCATTCATAGATTGTGTACCTGATTAATTATTGTACTCAATAAGCCGCGGTGACCAGTTGCAGCTACTGGTTAAATATGGGAAAATATGTGTGACTGGTTGGTGAGTGGCTCCTGGAAGTTGCTGACTGAAGCTACACTATATTGCCAAAAGTATTTACTCGTCTGCCTTGACACACATGAACTTGAGTGACATCCCATTCTTAATCCATAGGGTTTAATAAGATGTCAACCCACCCTTTACAGCTTCAACTCTTCTGGGAAGGCTTTCCACAAGGCCTTCTCTTCCAACATCAGGTTGATGAGAAGGCCTGCCCCGCAGTCTCCGCTCTAATTCATCCCAAAGGTGTTTTATCAGGTTGAGGTCAGGACTCTGTGCAGGCCAGTCAAGTTCTTCCACCCCAAACTCGCTCATCCATGTCTTTATGGTCTTTGCTTTTTGCACTCATGCGCAGTGAAACTGTTCCCACACAGTTGGGAGCATGAAATTTGTCCAAAATGTCTTGGTATGTTGAAGCATTAAGAGTTCCTTTCACTGAAACTAAGGGGGCGAGCCAGATGGAGAAGCATGATTCATCATTCCAGAGAAGATGTCTCCACTGCTCTAGAATCCAGTGTCAGTGTGCTTTACACCACTGCATCTGACGCTTTGCATTTTGCTTGGTGATGTAAGGCTTGGATGCAGCTGCTTGGCCATTCCATGAAGTTCTCTACGCACTGTTCTTGAGCTAATCTGAAGGCCACATGAAGTTTGGAGGTCTGTGGTGATTGAATCTGCAGAAAGTTGGTGACCTCTCTGCACTATGTGCCTCAGCACCCCCTGACCTCCCTCTGATTTTACAAGGTCTAAGGCTAAAACTGAAAATTCAGGCTGAATTCTTGAAAGCGTTCTTTTTTCATCTCACCCATCGGGATGTCATAATTAATCATATTTCATTTGATTAAATTTTTAAATTAAGTGGAGCAAACTTTGTAGGAAAAAAAAAGTCACAGCATTTGGCATTTGGGGATTCAGTTTCTTGTCTAGAGTTAGATGAGATGATTGATAGCCCTCTCAAGTCTGTTCATAAGATATGAAGCAGATGGTTATCTTAGCTTAGCACTGCGAGCAGGGAGAAACAACAAGCCTGGCTGTCTAAGAAAATCTACCTAGTCTTACTTTAAAGGCTCACTAATTTACAAGTTATATCAAATAGAGTTTGTTAAATGCCAAACTGTTGCTTTAAAGGGCAAAGCTAAACTAGGAAAAGCTTTTAGTCGTCTTGAAGAGATATAACAGGCTTCAGAACAAGACAAGTATTTGCACATAAGGCACAGCATGTGAGTTTACTGGTTATACTCCCATTTTCAGCATCTGGATTGTTTTCAGCCACACTGGCACAGAGAAATATATTTAGAGAATCAAATTTCATTTCTGTTAGTGACTTCAGTCGACACAGAGGCATGTTAGTCAGCACTTAACACCAGTTTTTTTCCCCCGCCTGTCAGTTTACCTTCTGCCTCCAGCTGAGTAAATCATACAAATGAAATCTGGCTTATTATCTATCACAAATGTGGATGCAGCAAGATTCTGCCACATAAATTCCCCTTTGAAGGTTAATAAAAACACACACGCAACTTCGCAACCTCTCCGACAAAAAATAAAAAAAATGAAAGCACCGTGCAGCACACTAGAAAAACGATTCGCAATTGAAATCAGACGGTTATTCAGTCTTTAGGGGGGAAAGCTGTTCATGCTTTCAAATGTTTAAGCTATCAGAGGACTAACACATGCTTTACACCTCTCATCCCAGACAGCAGCGCTCACCTCCTCCCAGCTACAAACTCTAGCTCCTGCAAGTATCCCTCTGTTTCTCTCTTACTCACCCCTCACCTTTGCCTTGCCAGTCTCATCCATCTCTGCACTCACCTATGGCACTTTCTCTTGGTGCATTCACTTGCACTTTTGCAGGATGGGAATCACAATGAAGGACAAGTTGCTAATGATTTTCATTCACTTTATCCTCTGGCATATGGAAATATATTCCCTGAGATTTACGGCATCAACATTTTATCTTCTTTTAAGTGCGGGATGACCAAGAAGAGGGCTGAGATGGACACTGAATGCCATGCAGGAGCCATGACCACCTTTACTAATCCTTTGGCATCCCCACCAGCTCGCATTACAGATGGAAGTCACAGACGGATTATGACTGCAAATCAGCTCAACTCGGTTTAAGAAGCCGTACACCCTCGGCAGTCTCATTTCACTCTCTTTACCACCCTTAAATCACACCCACCCACCATCTGAAGTTAGTGCTCTAAAAGGAGAGATCTCACCAACCCAGAGTGTCAGCATGGGAACAATTAGCAGGCAGGTGCAGAAAATTGCTCTTTTCATAATGAAGGATATTTATACAGTCCGCCTCATAGAGGTGGACATGCTGCTTCTTTGTTACCCAGACTTAATGTCCAAGACTCTTTCTCTTTCCACCTCTTGCTTCCCTTCTTTTGACCATTCACAAACTACAAACACCCATAACTCAGAGCCACAAAAATAAACATAAAGGCTGTTGCTCCAAAATCTGACATCCGCTCAGATGTCAGCTAAGACTGCGACATCCGTGACTCTCAATCCAATTACATTAATCAACCATAGAAAATCCATACTGAAAGTTGATGAACAATCCCGCGTGATTCTAAATGAAGTTGGTTGTGGCTGTCACTATCTGTCTAATGAAATAATCTTGTTGAACTGACCCTCTGACCGTGATCATGACAGACATAATCATGAGGGTTTTTTTTTTTCTTCAAAATATTGTGCCTTACTCGTCACATCGCCCCACGCTCCTGCAGGTATAGAGATTGTCAGTTAAAAGTGGGACACTCACTTTGCTTTCCGTGCATTTGTGCCTACAATAGACAGGTGGCGGGATCGAGTCAAAACGGATGACGAGGAAGATGTGATTTCCTAAACAGTGTACACTAAAGACACTGAAGGTCACCGTGCACTCTTGAAGGATCACTTATTGAAAACAGCCTCGCATGATTCGGTAATGATCGGATGACTTCATAACAGCTCCCGCTTTGTGCCGCGAGTTTAATTCAGTCCGCAAGGTCAAAGAGGTCAGTGGACAAAGTGTTGCTCATCTTAACTGACTAGCAGCCCCATGCTGCTGTGCTCTGCTCAGCTCTACACACAGAGCACTACTGCTCTCTACTGACAGCTGCACATCACTTGCTGGATGGGATAGTGCTTTCTTATTGAGATCTACCCTGTCCCTGATAAATAATAATATTAAAAAAATGAGTACTGGAAAACATGGTGGCACCATGATTCTTTTCTGTGTTTCACACTAGAGAAAGGTTTGAAGGCTCTTCCCCCCCAAGCTTTAGAGCAACATGGACTAAGGATATCATCACATCCCTTCATAGTCTATATCATGATGGATGTAATCCCCAGTGAACTGAGCAGGGCTTTATTATTATACGATACACATCTCTATCCTCACAGTAAATAGCTTTCTGATTGCAAACCATCGCTGAAGCCTCCAGAGATATGCCCTTCTCAGACAACTGCCTATCTCTTACAGGATTTATGTCTGGCAGGCAGTTGGTAAATAACCCTATCAGCACTTAAAGGCTCATTTAGCTTGAGGAGTGTGTAATGGTATTTATATAATCAGTAGCTTTGTTTCTGAGACTGAACAATGAAAAGCCCTTATTTGATTTGAGCAGCATCATGACCGCCTGTGGCATGTATATTGTGTTGTCTCCATCTGGTGGTATCTGGTGACACTACATTATTTTTTTTCTTTTCTTTTTTTCATTTTTATATGAATTCAGGCACTCGCTCATAAATGTTTTATATTAATAACACATAGTGGTTGCTGCTCATGTGTTGTTCACCTAAAGTTTTTCCATTAACTGTCAAATAAACCCTTTTGTTCAAGTTTGCAACCAGAATTTGGTATAACATGGCCAGGGGGGGGTACAAAAAAAAAAAAAAAAAAAAAATCACCTATAAAATAATCAAAACAAGCAGGAGAGACATTTTTGACACAGTACTATTAAATCTGACATACAGTTCAAATGCTGCAAGAACTGCATGATGAAAAATCCAACTTCATGTGTGACCTGAAAAATAAAAATATCTGATGTAATGTAATGCAATACAACACACGAGTCACACAGTAAATAATATTTTCCTTAAAATCTGTCATTTTTTTCACAACTGAGTGTGTGTGTGTGTGTGTGTGTGTGTGTGTGTGTGTGCGTGCGTGCGCGTGTGCATGCGTGTGTGCGTGTGTTCTCTGGTAGCCTTTGAGGGTAGCATGAAAAGCCTTTGTAACAGCAGAAATCATAAATTAGTTTCATGAAAGTGGAAGCTAGGCTACTAATTTCTGGTTCCACAAATTTTACCTTGAATGTGCTTTTAATGCACTAATTAAAATCAATAACTAGGACCCAGGGCTGCTTTGGTAACCACCAAAGTCCTTAATGATTAAAAATAAAAGAGTTGGGGCAGTAGAGGTTTTAGTTCACTCATGTGCTTGTCTGCGCATCAAAACATCATATAATGGTATTATTACAAGCACAATAGCCTGAGCATCCATTACACACTATAAGTGTCTATCTACTGCTGACAGCTTTCAGAGTCCCTGATGCTCAAGTGTCTGGAAGGCTTTCTTCTTTTTTTGATGGACTGGGTCTTTACAGCCTACTCCACGTTCGCCTATCTGCCATATGGTGTGCTGGTACATGAAAAGAGCACACTCAAACACTGCATTTTCAGCCCGTCATACATGAAGCAAAAACCGCTGTGGATGGCCCATTAAAACAAGTCTTTTTTTTTAAGATTGATCAAGCACTCTGAGAGTTTAGATGGATTCATCACTAATGAGAAGTAAACACATTGTATCCCAAGGTGAAAAAAAAAATTGAAAAAAATATATGTGTGCAGATATATTTAAAGGAATTTAAAGCTGGCATACAGAGCTGAAAGAAGACTTTATTTAAATCTGACTAAAACCCCTGCATATATCCCTGACCTGTGAATCATTCAACCATAAAAAAGTGCCTAACTCAGTGAATGAACCACAGGCAACTTTGCAAAGAACCAGTTTTACATTTGTGTCTTTAGGCACTTTGTTACTAGCCGCCTGCCACAAAAACATAATTTTCCACATTTCTTTAGTCAAATCTACAAAAAATGTCAAATATAACACAGTTTGACAGGCATAAAATTGTATTTTTGCACCAACAACGTGATTTCCAAAAATCTATATGCAAAATCTTTGCATATCTCGGCATGGTGTGCAGCTTGTCCTGAAAAAAAAAATAAAATTGAGGAAACTAGACAAGTGGAGGAAAAAAGAAGCATCAGTTCAATTCAATTCAATTCAATTTTATTTATATAGTGCCAAATCACAACAAACAGTCGCCTCAAGGTGCTTTGTATTGTGGGTAAAGACCCTACAATAATACAGGCCTAAAAAAACTTTCTACAACAGAACAACATCTGAAAGTCATGACCTTAAGAAACAGGAAAAATCCAGCAAAGACCTGAAACAGAACCTGAGAGATGAAATGACCCTTCAGCTGATACACCTGCTGTTCACTGAAGCCTCATCAGAAATGCTCTCAGTGGAAGGGTGGCTGTCAAGAAGTCATTCTTAATGAAGAGGAACGGGGAGTAAAGGCTGAGGTATGCCAAATTACACAAAAAAATGGACTGGAAATCAGTGGCAATGATTATGAGTGGAATGATGAATCCAGATGTAACATTTTTGGTTTAAATCATCATGAATATGTGCAGAGGACGTGAGGAGAGAAGCACAACAGTGAGTGTCCACAGCCAAAACACTTTGGAGGCTCTGTCATGGTTTGGGGCTGCATTTCAGCCAGTGGTGTTGGGGCTCTTGTCAAAATTGATGCAATTATGCACACAGAAAAGTACAGTCAGATTTTGATCCACCGTAAAATACCATCTGGAAAGCATCTGATTGGGAACTGCTTCATTTTCCAGCATGACGATGATGATCCCAAACACACTGCCAATGCAGTAAAAGCATACCTGGACATAAAACACACACACTGACTACGTTATCTTATAACGTAGTCCGTTTGAGGGAGTGTTACTTGCAGCTACTGCCTTAGAAATACTAGTACTACAATAAATGAGGAAACAAACATTTTAATGGTGTAAAAAATGTTTTGGCCCCGCTTCCCTGCGGTCTAAAGGATTACAGGCTGGGGGTAAGTGAGGAGAAGTGTGCAAACGAGTAATCAAAGAAGGCTACAGAACACGTGACACGTGTCTTCCAAAAAGGTTACCGGTAATACCTGTGATCACTGACGCAGGTCTGACGGTAACGGCACCCTGCAGAGACTTTGTCTCAGGCATCGCGACATTTTCTTCCACTTCAAAGAGAACAATTCAAGTCTTCTCGCGATGACACAGGCGACCACTCAAGTGTACCTAAATTAACGGGTATTAAACTCAAAGCCCTAATAGTGATACTGTACGGGGGAAGGGAGTCTTCTCTCATTATTGTCCTTCTCAGAGTTCATCAATTAGCCCTTTTGCCACAGATAGCATTAGACTTAATGAACCGTTACTTTAACTAGAATATTACTTCCATTTCCCAAATTAATGAGGCCACTAATTGTCCTAATTTGCGCCTGAAGACCCGGACATTAAGATTTCTCTCTTTGCTCACTAGAACCACCTCCGTAGCTTCGGGTGTGAGAGGATAATTACAGACCAGAGTGCGCCCAACATCAAGAGGTTCACTGTTCCTGGTGCACGATTGTGTGGAAAAACAATATCTATATATGAAACAGTCTTTTGTTCCGAAATTAACTGGTCTTTAATTAAAACACAAGGCAAAAGGACGGCTCACTTTAGAGACCATTCATCCCCACTGAGGCGATGAGGAAGGAGATGCTGGGCTGGAGTTTTACGTGTGTGGCTGTTTGTACGTTGCTAGGCAACCTAAAAGCACGCTGAGCACGGGGGTGGATGGGATTCAGTGGGTGGGAAAAATAAAGTGGAAAATATACTGGAATTCAAGAGCATCAAAGGGACGTTCATGTGTGTTATTTCTCCAGCTTAATTAGTATGTAATTGTTTATTAAGACCATATTATATTCAGACTAGAGTAAACAAACTAGTCAGCAGGTCAGGTGACCTTTGTCTTTTCAGTTAGTTGTTCGGTTATTTTTGCGCAAACACACTGACACACACAAAAAACTCATTTCCTGTGTTATTACCCACTATATTGTTATATTTGTTTTCAGGAAACAATTCAAAAATATCCACCTTAAAAGTAGAGTGGTGTTTTTTTATATCTGTAGAGCTGTGAACCTAGTTAGACACCTCATTTTAAACCAAGGCCACTCGTACCTTTCACTTTGCAGTCACCTACGGGTGTAACAGCTTAGGAGGTTAGCGCCTGTTAAACAGCAGCTACGGGAAGATGTGTTGACACAAGTGGGCTCCGCTCTCGGCTGGCTGGTTGAGTTCAGGTGTGGATGATCCAAGGGTAAGGAATAAATGCTGGGACCTGTGCCAGGCTGCATCATCAACGTCTTTGTCTGTGCTTCACCGGTTGCAAAGAAGCAACAGCCACATTGGAGATAAATTGAGTTGTGAAATTGCTGAGGTATTCTGTGCAAAACAGTTTTGTGCAATTTGGAGTTAATGTTTTCGATTGTGTACAGTATTTTCAACCAGGGTCATTGCATCAATTTTTACCGCCGCTGCCTCCACTTTCCCGCGTCATTTATCCATAATGATGTACAGTAGCCTAACTACACTCAAGAACACACTCGAGTAAAGTTAAACCCCCCGCCCTCCTCTCCTGTCTCCTGCACAAGGTCACAAGAAGTTGACCTTAGAAATGTTCCTCACACCTCCTCGGCCTCCGCTGCCACTCCCCGCTCACGCCCCGCACCAGATGGGAAGTGTAGCTGCATTTTTTTAAAGCCTGCACGCAGGGTTGCGGGCTGTTGCGCGCTGGCATTGGGGCTGAAGGAATGAAATATTCATGTAGCCCCCCTCCAAAAAAAAAGAAAGAAAGAAAGAAAAAAAAAGAATGGACACCCCGGGACGAAGAACGTGCCGATTTATTCAACTAAGACCAGGCCTCATTAAACTGCTGGCGGCGAGGCAGGTCACGGTGATTTTCTTCACCACTACTCGACCCCGACTGAGAGAGAGGGGGGGGGGGGGGGAGAGAGGGAGAGAGAGAGAGAGGGGGAGAGAGAGAGAGGGAGAGGGAGAGAGAGAGGGAGAGAGAGAGGGATCACTGAATGCAAAATGTGTCCCGGTCACCCCTCACTGCAACATCTCAGATCTCTCAGCGGACAGGTCCGCCGCTGGTACTGAAGTTGTTTCTCCTGCGTAATTGATGCTCTAATGAATGATTAGCTCTCATGTCAGAGTCAAAGCTCAGTGAACGCTGTGGGCAGCATATGGGAGACGTGGGTGACACCGTCTCCGAGGTGCGTAGCTTGCCCGCGGTGCCAAGGGACACCAGCTGATAGGCACAGGGCAGGGGCCACGTGACCCTAAGCAAAATTTGTAGCCTAATTTATCTTCTTCCTTCAGGGCTCAGACTGAGAGGAGAGGAAAAAAAATCTTAATCTTGTAACGACAACAACGGCAACCCAATAATAGTAAAAAATAAATAAATAAATAAACGACAAGCGTGGAGCGTTTCTTTGGTTCCGCACTTTTCCCTTCTTGTTTTTAACTTTCCTTAATGATTCATAAATTGCCTTCAGACAACTTATCAGTTATCGCGGCTCCGCTATAGGTGTGTCTCGATCCTTGTCTCCCACCTGTTCGTTTTATTATTCTTCTGCAAATAATCTGCGAAAGATTGGCCACCTTTTACTGTTTGTTTGAGAACAATCTTGCGCGTTTGTTTTTCACTGCCGCATCTCTCAGCGGGTCGGAACAAATCAGGAATCAGTTACGCGTGAGAAAGAGGTCGAAATTGACTTTCCATGGAATGGGAGCAATGAACGAGGATGATGATGATGATGATGATGATACAGCCTTGAATGCAACTGTATAGAAATATAGCAGTATTATCGGGTATCCTACCAGTGTAATTAAAAGGAAGACAGGCTTTTTTTTCATACAAGCTCACATTTATTATTAGTAGAAACACTATAACTTAATTTATTACACAATCATTCATTTCATAAGTACGCTCAGCCTTCATTAGATCAAGCATAGGTAAGGTATTCCACGCTCTTAAATGATTAATACTCGTCTCTGTTTGAGGATAACAAGGTCGTGATTGAGTTACAATACACAATAGGAGGAAAAGTCGAGCTTTGTCTGATTGTTCTTTGACAGACAGGGTCAGAAGGAATTGTGCGATTGGCTGCTGCCTCCTGAGGCTACAGGGCTGTCAGAGCTGTTTGAGGGCTGGGAGTGACACCAAGGTGACTAAGGGGAAGCTGTATAAATTGCAGGCGCAGTGCAAACCACTCCAGAGACGGAGGCATCAGCCAAAGCTAAAGCGCGACCTTTATCCTGCCGTGCACGACTACATCAGGACACTGCACTGATGGCTGCCAAAGCAGAACTTTCAAGCTGGCCAGAGTACCCAGAGGATTTCGCTCTGCTGCAGCAGCAGCAGCAGCACAACCTGGCCCACATCAACTCCAAAACCTGGATTTCCTCAACTTCAATCCGTGCGCTCTCAATTAGGGACGCGCACGCGGCTGCAGAGGCAGCGGGCATCTCACGGGAGAAACTTGTGCCAGTGACCGAATTCACTGACCGCGTTACCACTAAAAGCATCACAGAGACAGATCCTGTTAAGGCACCAGATGGAGGCAAGACGGGCCACTTCGGCCCTCAGAGACACAGGCGCGTCGCAGCCAACGCCAGGGAGAGGAGGAGGATGCACGGTCTAAACAAAGCGTTTGACGAGCTCAGGAGTGTCATCCCCTCCCTGGAAAACGAGAAAAAGTTATCCAAATATGATACCCTCCAGATGGCGCAGATTTACATCACAGAGCTGTCTGAGCTCCTGGCCGGCGTGGTTCACCCGGAGTGCAGGAGCCCTCGCCCAAGCTCTGCAGACAAGCCCTCCAGGAGGAGTCTGATTCACTCTCTTAGACCAGCAGCCGCTGCACAGTCCCAGAACCCTCTGACCGGAGACCCCTCCGCCTCTATTGGCCATCTGATTTTACTTGGACCTACATCGGACATGGAATCAAATAAATCAGGGGCTTCTTCCAGCAGCAGCGATGGGGAATCTTCACATCTCAGTGATGCAGAGGAGGGTCAGAATAGTAGACAGTATCAGAAAGTAAATACCACTGACTTCTAACTTGTTTCCAGACGTTTATATGGCAGAAGACATCAACTGATGAGACAGTCTTACTGCATAGTGTCCTGTCTTAATAATAAATAGTTTAGATGCTGCACTACCTGTAAAAAAGCACAGGTAAAACTCAGAAACACCTGCTAAGATCTTTGAATTTGTTGATTCATGAGGATGCAATGGACTCTTATAGGCCCCTTTTTTTGCACTTTATATGCCCAGAACTACTAGAGACATTTCCACTTTCATTAGTGACATTTGTCTAATTAAAAAAAACAAAACAAGTATTTTTCTATTTATGTATAGTTAAGGGTATTTTATGATGGCTGTTTTGATACAATAAAGATATACTTAAGATAAGAGTGTGCTTTTTAAATTATTGGAGATTGTCAGCAATACATGCAGTATTTACACCAAAGTACAGTGTGGGTTATTGCTCTTTTTTCTGCTCTGTTTTATAGCTGTTGGTTTATATGTGACAAAACCCCCTGACTCCGCTTAAGAAAGCAAACCTATTCCAGAGATGATGATGATGATGATGATGATGTGTAGCGCATTAAATATAACAAGGAGACATCATCTGTTTTCTTTCCCAGCATTATGAAACTGTCCCGGTATTCACCTAACATTCCCCGCAGTGAAGGCGAAAACAAAATAAATCTTATTTTTGCAATAGCATCCACGGATCAAATGTATTCCAGGTGCATCTTTCATAAAACAAGCTGCAAAAACAATCAAACAAATTTTGCAAGCCAAAACGCCGAACTGCACGTTCCCAGTGGAGGGGGATTTTACATTAGCAAAGAAACTAATTGTGTTTTATAACAATTTATCACAGATAAAGTGGTTCTGTCTAGTCTGTCTGTTAACTGATAGTCTACTCAGAAAATGTGAGGCTGCCTGCTCCGTAGGGAAGAGAAGGCTGGAACTTTGCCAAGTCCTTAGAAATGATTTCTGCCAGTCTGTGTTTAAAACTGCCAGGCATCTCCGAGGGGGTTACTTGAGCAGGGGAGCTGCTGGCCTCCTCAGTCTCACTTATGTCATCTTCATAGTGGTCTGCTTGTGTATTGTATCCTTGCTGGAAGGAGTTATTCACAGGGAGCACATGCTGGTTTTTGGGTTTGGCTATGGCATAAATAGCCGATATGGGAGGAGGCTGGGGTAGAGGCAACGTTGAGAGTGTGTAGGAAGGCTCATGCTGGGTGTTTGGCAGAGAATCAACTTTTATCATGCTGGAATAGACGCACTCTGAATTATCTAGCTCAGCTTTTCTCGTAGAAGGAGGCGTGCCTCTCCTCACATTGCAATAAATGCTGTCTTCAATGACGTTATCCAGGTTTAGAGCCTCCAGGGAATGGTACAACTCTTTCTCATTGTCATCATCCTCTCCCACAGCCTCCTTGCTGCAAGAGGGATGAGGCTTGACAAGCGATAGCTGCTGTACAGGGTCGTCATAAATAGGGTAATCATTGGCAAACTTGTTCTCTGTGTCAGCAGAAACATCTGCAAGATTGTAGATGGCAGGATCAGCAAGTGAGTAAGCTGTGGCAGGAAGGGTAGCAGGAGACAGGTCACATAATGATCTTTGAGCACTGAGTCCCTGCCTCTCTGAATTCCTCTCCACTGTACAATGCTTAGATATAGTCTGAACAATCCGGGGACCATGCCGGGTCAGAAAGATGAACACTCCCTGTCCCGACTCGCAGCGACGGCCCGCTTCGATGCTGAATCCCCCCTGCAATCACAAAGATTCACATGTTAGAAAATGTATTTGTCATTTTATAAAATATGCAATACTCCTTTTTTTTTTTTTTTTCTTTTTTGCAGAATAAACAAATGAGTTGCAGCATGTTAATTAGTGAGCTTTAGAGATTTTGCTGCCTTTGAACAAAGCCAGACTAGCTGTTTTCCTCTGTTTCTGGGCTAACAAGCTGCTGGCTGTCGCTTCATATTTGGAGTACAAACAGAGTGGTAGTAATTTTTTTTCTTCCAACTCTTGGCACAAAATTGAATGAGTGTGTTTTACAAAACTATTCCTTTAAGAAATCCTGAATAATCTCATTTTAATATGTGGTTTATCGTGATTACAGGGCTGCATGTTATTGAGTGCTTTACCTCAATCTGTCCAAACTTGCGTAGGAGCTTGTATGGCCAGCGGTAAATGATGTAACGAGTACTCGTGGCTAGCAGTACCATAGTCTCTGTATCTATGGAGACCAGATACTCCCCAGACAGCTTGCACCTCTTGGATGCCTCTGTGCTCTGGATAGTCACTTGGTACTGGTTCGGAGGAAGAGTCAGATCTAAACACAAGAAAACATCACAACACACAGAGGTTAGTGCGGCCTAACTACACACCATGAGCTTTTTCCATAGGAAGGCTGAGCAGCAAAGGAAATAAATGTACAGCAAATACATTTTAATTTTGGGAAAAGGCTGATTTAAAATTGCTTGCCTTCTACTAATCTCTCTGTGTGACTGGCTTGCCTGGATTGCTGAGAAGTGTAATCCATTAGGAAATGAAGAGAAATGCATTTGTATAAGTCAGAGCTTGCTGACGCTGATACATTCTGACTTTCGTGTTTGAATAAATTAGTGGCTGTAGTGCCTGCTCCCATATATACACTGGAAATTTCTGCTGGTGTCCTGAATTTATGATGCTGTGAAATATTTCCCTCCATTCATCCATTTTCTCAACTGCTTATCCAACTGAAATATTTTCTTTTTCGTAAAAATATACTCACAGGTTTATGCTTATTAATGGGGAATTGACAAGTAATAACAATAAATCAAATTATTGGCTATTATTTTTGGCCGTGGAAGCGCTGTGCTCACTAATTTACCTGCTGATGTGGGCTAAGAAATTTTGCTACTGATCTGATCAGTCTGAGAGCTCGTTAGGCCTTCGTTTGATGCTGATAAACTTTTGCTGCTTGTGAAATCTGTGTGAACACAACAGCACTAGGTAAACGTGCTAAAGTTAAAACAGGAAGTCCGTCTCTAGCTGTGGTATTGTTGACAGGGAACATTTGCGGTGTTTCTAAACCTGTCTGACGTAAACGTTAGAGGGTTCCTCGGTGTTGGTGAGCTTGGTGGGAAGGGCGCTAGCTTATTTATCATTTTTAAAACTTAACGGCCCTCGCAAGCGTTGTTTATCTTTTCATTTATCTCACGTCCTGCTAAACCTCCCCACGCCCCCGAGTGCCTTCCTTAAAACATGTAAATAAAGCAGCAGAGGTGGTTGAGCTGTGTAAGCTAATTAAAACCTTTGTGTCCTACTGAAAATTTAATGTGAGCTACCACACACGCTGATAAAACCCCAATAAAGAAACAGCTGTCCACATTTATCAGTGTAATGTAACCGTTTAAAGCTATCAGCAGTATAGCAAAGGCTAGCTAAAATAAAACAGTAAAATATAAGGTGAGGAATATAAGGAAATCGGGGTCGATGAAGGGGTGAAACGCAGTACTTTTAGCTCGGAAACTGGAGTTTTTCTCCTCTTGATTATAATACATTCACAGGTTTATGCTTATTATTGGGGATTTTACAAGTAGCAATAATAATAAAAATCTAGTTATTTATTATATCCTGCCTTAGCTGACTTAATTCCATCCATCCATTTTCTTCAGCTTATCCAATTCAGGATTGTGAGGGGGGCTGAAGCTTATCCCAGCTGCCATAGGGTGACACAATAACTCTAACTGAAATAGACCCTTTCACAACATTAACCTTGAGTTATTAGAAAAGCTCTGTGCCAGAAATTCTGGCAATGTGTTCCTGTGTTACTCTGGACGCCTGATTGCTTCTCTCTGTCATGCTTCTGTCATGTTGCTGGATGTCAGTAGCCATACTGGCTCTTCCAGCCTGGGTGTGAAGAATATCAGTTAAAAAAAAAAAAAAAAAAAAACACAATTACAACCCTTCCTCCTGTCTTCTGTGGAAAAAAAAAATTACACTACCCTTCCCCTTTTCTTACCGTTTCTTCTAAGACTAATACTTTTCATGCAGTTTTTTTAATAATGCTACCAGTACCCAGATTTCAGCAGTTATGTGTAGGACAAACAGACAAGCAGCAGAAATAAGACCTGCACATTCTTACTTATTTCTGATTGCTGATCACTTATCAGGTGTGAACAAGAGTGCATTACCACTTTTCCAAGATGCATAAAGGTCATTGTCTGCCATGGTTAAGCCATTTCCTCCCTCAAAATCCCCTTTGTCTGATTCTCCAGGATCCTTCTGTAAACAGTGGCATGGTAAACATTACATGGAGTGTACAAGTGCCTCTTATCACAGTTTTACGACTTTAAAGTGGTAAGATGCAAGAAGGCACATAGCTTGTGCAAGCACGAGAATTAGAGAAGTAAAGGGACAGAAGTTACAGATACTGCATTAACTTCCTTATTATTCTATCTGTCTCTGGATGTGGGCAAAGCTTGTCCTTACTAACCTTTCCAGAAATTAAAATGCAACCTCTGAAATAAAAAGAAAGGACATAGTTGCACTGGTCAAGATTGGAGGCACGTGATACCTGGAAGGCTAGAAGACAGAGGGCACTCAGCCAGTCCTGGCTTGACGTGGAGGCTAAGGTGTAGGTGGTCTGTGTGGTGTTTAGGTAGAAGGCCGCGCAGCCAGCAGGACAAGACTCCTTTGGTGCAGGTGTGATGCTGAGACAGTCAGTTAGACGCACGACTTTTCTTTCAGCCGTTTTCTGCCGAGCAGCCCTCTTTTGCTCAGTGAGAGAACTGCTGTCGGCTACGGCGTAGAACTCCATCCGGCCAACCCCCATAGAGCTGGGTTTGTAAAGCACCATCCATACTTTGCGCCATGTTTTCTGTTGGGAGTCAGAAAAGTGACTGTTAATTGTGGGAGGTAATAATGTGCTCCAAGAACACATTAAGCCAGAATGGCATCTTTCTGCTGTCACAGATACACAACTCTACAGTCTTATTTTAAAGGATAATCAGACAGTTAAAACTGAACTGAATTTTTAGGAAAGGAGTTCAGCTTTCAAGTGCATATTTAGAGAAAGCTATATACAAAGACAGAATATAACATGTAATTTCTGGGATTTCCGCTTGTTTCCTGTTAAGCACATCGGTCTTAGAGATATGCTAAATAAGCTTATTATTAACACCAGCGGCTTTTTAATTGTTGACAAAACATATTGAGTAGATATGATCCTCTGTCCATCAAACTGTCACTTTCACAAAACAAATGAGCCGCTGTGCAGTGAGCTGCCAGGATGTTCACTAACCACAGCATGACATGTACTAAATAGTACAGACTTAATAACACCACTATATACAGTACCAGTCAAAAGTTTGGACACACTCGACTTTGGACTGGTACTGTACCTGTATAAGAAGTCTTGGTTATTGTTAATTAACGGTATTTATTAGAGAAAAGAACAGATTATCAAATTTTTACCACTTTATTCATATATCCACGCGTGACTCTTTTAGGCATTCAGTAGATTTAGCTCCACGTTCACCTTCCTCATACTTGAAGTGGCAAAAAACATATTTTCATTAATCTTATAGCTACTGTTGCCAAACAGGGTTAGAGGATGAAATGCTATTCATGCTGTGCAGTAGAGTAGTGAGCTCGGTTAAACAGCAAACCTTAAGACTTTAAGGAAATTCTGAAAATGTTTTTGAGATATGACATTTACTGGATGTGTCAGTGTTTAAGAAGTTACACTGGAGTCAACATTTTTCTACTAAGGATGGTCTTTGTACCCTCTGGAACCTCGCAGTATTGACTAAGATGTGGTTATGTTGAAGCGGCTGCTTTAAAATGTCTCTGCAACCACTTAAAACAGGTCATATTTCAAAATAAGACTTATTCTTTTAATAGCACCATGAAAGCAAAAATGTATTTTAGATCAACTAGCAGTTAATCCACAACAGTCAATGTTTACCAAATGTAATTAGTGTCTATAAAACTTACTTTTCCAAATTTGGCACCCTGAAGGTAAAGCAGTCCCTCCTTGAAGATGACCTCCATGCTTGTGAATGCTGTTAAATCTGTCTGTTACACCCGCTGCTACTCTGTGGTCAATATGAAACTACCAACGAAGTTAAAATTAGATCCCTTTGGCCACAAATAAAAATGTTTCCTTTACGTCACCAGCAGCTTTTATTTTTTTGGACAAAAGAAGTGTGATAAAAGATCTGCGAGCTGCATTTTATCTGTTGCAAAAGAAAGGACACGAGTTGTGTGCTGCTGTTTTCTTGTGTCAACTTCCGTTTGCATTGGTCTATTTCTTGTAGCAACTTCCTCACTATGCCACACCTGCCTATTTTTCCAGAAGAGAGACACAAAAGCTAAACAAAAAACAGTAACAAATATAGTGGTTTTATTAACAGAGCTTCAAAAATGTATATTACATAGTCTATAAGAAGTATGAGAGGGTGGGAAAGGTGAAGCAATCACTCGTCATATCTACAAAGTTGGGAGGGTTTTAATATCCACTTCCTTTGTTCAGTGACACGACACATTACTGTACAGTTTCCTCAGAAATGTTTTTCAGTTCTGATGAGCTTTGGAGAATCTTGCCTCTGATAAAATGAAAAAGCTCTTAGAAGTCCATTGAGCTATGAGCCAGGTAGTCTTTCCTTCCAATGTTGGTGACCTGCTTTGTCTGCATGGCCTCCAACTTGGGACAGTCTGTAATACGATGACCAAGACCACCACAGAAGGTACATCCTCTCTCACCTGAACAAAAAAGACAAAACAAAACCCCCACAGAGTCAGATGTAAGAAAAGGACTGCAAAGGCTGCACACTTGGTTCTATCAATCTGACATGAAATAGCCAGATCTGGTTAGTGGAATATTTGAAAAGAAAAGAAAAAGCATAATTAAGGAGCAAATAAAGAGATGGGGCAACTCACCTCCGATGTCCAGCATGGTCTCATCTCCTGTCTGGAGTACCTGGAGGACTGGAGGAACCTTCTGCTTGGCTTCAACGAGCAGAGCTTTCAGATCCATCAGAACGGACTCATCTAAAAACAAAGACATGCACTCGTTAAATTTAAACTCTACTTAAACCCTAACCCAGCTAACTAAATTCACTACAGTAAGAAATTATACAATAAATATCTGGCACCCCTTAGGCTTCTGATACATTGTCATGCCTGTATGAGTAACTAAACTACCTCCTTTAAAACCATCTGCAGTAGTTATTTAAAGACATTTACTGTAATATCTTTCTAAGTATACTGTAATTATTGTACAAACTTTCACAGCGACATCACTTTTTCCTTCAGTCTTATTTTACTAACATTACCCTGGCATGTATTCTTAGACTGGGTTACTACTACTGCTTAGTAATGAATCTAATTTTTGATTGTTGTTTCATTACCGCAGCCTTTATTGATGAACGTTGTGGCAATCCCAGTTTTGCCTGATCGTCCAGTTCTTCCTATTCTATGGACTGAAACAAGAAAATTTTGTCAGACCAGCATGAGAAATTTAAAGACAACTGATGAATACCTGATGTTACAATTTCAAGAAGGTATGTTATTCACTTACCATAGTTTTCTATCTCTTCTGGCATGTCATAGTTCACTACATGCTGAATAGCTGGGAAATCCAGACCCTTGGAGGCAACATCTGTGGCTACTAACACATCTTTTTTTCCTTCTTTGAATGCTTCAATGGCTTTTGTTCTTTCCTCTTGATCTGGAAAACATACAGAAGATGGATCAATTAAAAACAGCATTTTCCAATAAACAGAAAAAAAAAAATCTGCTTCACACAAACCGTGAATGTGACATTTGCAAGAAAGATGACATCTGGTGGTAATGATGAGCAACTGCAAGACAACTGACGAGTGAAAGCTTTGTGCATATTAAATGCACTCAGCAGCCACCTGATTAGGTACACCTGTTCAAGTGTTTCTTAACACAGCCATCTAAATCAGCCAATCACATGGCAGCAACTCAATGCATTTAGGTATGTTGATATGGCCAAAATGAGCCGCTGAAGTTCAAACTGAGCATCAGAATGGAAAAGACAGGTCGCTTAAATTACTTTCAACATGACATGGTAGTTGGTACCAGAAGGACTGGTCTAAATATCTAAGAAACTGCTGATTTGCTGGAATTTTCCCCACACAACCATCACTAGGGTTTACAGAGAATGGTCTTAAAAAACAAAAACAAACAAAAAAGACACCCCCCCCCCCCCGCAGAAAATATTCAGTGAGCTGCAAAAATGGTCAGAGGAGAATGGCAAGACTGCCTTAAGCTGATAGGGAGGCAACCACTCGTTTCACCCAAGGGATGCAGAACAGCATCTCGGAAGACATAACACTTCAAACCTTAAAGCAGATGAGCTACAGCAGCATAGGACCACATCGGGTGTCACTCCTGTCAGCTAAGAACAGGAAACTGAGGCTACAATTTACACAAGCTTATAAAAATTGGACAGCAGAAGACTAGAAAAATGTTTCCTGGTCTAACGAGTTTCCAGCAGGATAATGCACCATATCACAAGGCTCAAATGATCTAAAACTGGTTTCTTGAACCCGACGCTGCCCTTAAATGACTTCCACAGTCACCAGATCTCAATCCAGTAGAGCACCTTTGGGATGTGGTGGAGAGTCACATCATGGATGTACAGCTGACAAAGCTGTGTGATGCTATCAAGTCAATATGGACCAGAATCTCAGAGGAAGATTTCCAGGACCTTGTTGAATCTGTGCCATGAAGAATTAAAGCAGCTCTGAAGGCCAAAGGGGATACAATTGGATGCTAGCAAGGTGTACCTAATGAAGTGTCACTGTTGTACCTGTCTCTGGCCTCCTCCGTATATACTGACAGTGATTTCAACCAAAAAATGTCACATGTTGACTCATCACTATTACTGTGTACTGGCTGCTGTGTATTTTAATTATAAAAATATAGTAATGCATACCTTTTCCACCATGTATGGCCACGGCCTCTACTCCTTTAAGAAGAAGATATTCATGGATGGCATCTACATCCGCCTTTTTCTCAGCAAATATCAGCACCTGTCAGAATGGAAAAAAGACTTGTGATGTGTTTGCTTTAACTCTTTATCAAAGCACAAGTGTCAAAACATGTGAAAGTACAAACTGGAGGAGATGTTTTCTGGAGACACTCTAGAAGGTAAACCATCTTGGCCTCTTCTTTGACGTATTCCACTTCCTGCACACATATACAAATATTTAATTCATGAAACTTTTACTTATGTAACTGGAATGCAATCCATATCTCTGACTGAGACAAACAACTATTTTAATAAAAGATTAAAATCACCTGGATGACATCCAAGCTGGCAGCTCCAGCTCTGCCCACGTTGATAGTAATGGGTTTGACCAGTGCACTCTTGGCAAAGTTCTGGATCTTCTTGGGCATAGTGGCACTGAAAAGCAGGGTTTGTCTCTGTCCCTAGATTAGGGAACACAAATAGTTAACATAAATGTTTTCATGACAGAAATTTGGCATGAAAATCTAAAATCCAGCATCAACTGATTGGTGCATCAACTGGAAGACAGATTTCTTGGCAAAGGTGGGTAGCGGTTAGATTACGGAGAAATGTATTTCCTTCGATAGTATTACAACTACCTGGAAAATGATGTCTTTAAAAGTAGTGAGAATCACTGAATGGGTAAATTTAATAAAAGTAACAAGAAAAAACTCTGGTAAGATGTGGATTTGTGAAATCAGAAAAAGAGGAATTTATTTTTATGTTGAAGAGAAGCAGAGGAGTCTCAGTTCTCTAGTGTAAAAAAAAAAAAATTATGCTGTCTGGCCTCGCTTGACTGGCTTTGTAAAGCTACTTGTCTGCTGAGGGACAGAACAAGCACAACATAGAAAATGGATGAGGAAAAACTACTGCAATAGTGCTGTAACATCTAAAAAGCTAGTGCCATGAAGTGTCTCACCTTGAAATAAGAGAAGATGGTCCTTATGTCTTCTTCAAAACCCATGTCTATCATCCTGTCAGCTTCATCCAAAGCCAAGTAGCGACAAATGTCGAGACCCACCATCTTTTTCTGCAGCAAGTCCATCAATCTTCCAGGGGTAGCAACCATCATATGGACACCACTTTAATAATAATAATAATAATGCATTAGTCTTATATAGCGCTTTTCTAGACACCCAAAGACGCTTTACAATTTCATGCACTATTCATTCACACCTCAATCATACCTGGTGGTGGTAAACTATTAATGGAGCCACATTAATTTGCACCTCTAACCAAACGCACAACCACATTCACACTTAGGCAATCTGAGTTAAGTGTCTTGCCCAGGGACACAATGACAGCATGCGCTCAGATGGGGACTCGAACCAGCAACCCTCTGGTTGCAAGGTGAGCACCTGCCCACTGTGCCACTACCACCCTGTCTTTAACCAAGACAGAGGAGAGAAAATTCATCTAAAACTTTACATATTTTTACATAGCACTGCGTGTTAAAAATGTAGTACAGGCCTCAGGTGGAAATGCTGTTGAATTTTCTTGCATTATGCATGCAGTATGTAAAGCATTGATTTGGGAAAATTTGATTTTTCTGTTTCTCTCTGAATGATAGAGCTGAATCACGCAAGTTTTGCTTTACATCAGCTCAAACAGAAATTCTGGATGAAATCCAGATTTTTTTTTTCCCATGCAAACCTTCAGTCTTACTTACTGCTTTACAACCTCCATCTGCTCCTTGACAGACATTCCTCCAATGCACAGCGCTGTGCGCAGCTGAGGAGCTCCCTCCTCTTCAAGCAGCTTGCAGTAATACTCTATGATGCCATGTGTCTGCCTCGCTAGCTCTCGCTGCAAAAACAAATGAGGTTATAAAAATCACACAGAAATCAGGAGTCAAAAAGGAGGATAAACAGAGTTCCTCTAAGTTAATGTCATCTTATCTAAAGGGGATGAAAAATTCTGCAGAAATTCACAATACATGGACAGTTTACCAAGGAACACGTTTAATTTCCACAATTTAGATTGTTTTTGTGTCCAAACCTTTGACTAGTACAGCAGTGTGTGTGTGTGTGTGTGTGTGTGGGTGTGAAATAAAATTGCCTAACAAAAGTATTAGACCACCACCAAATGTAAGGTTTATGCCACAGCTGCCCTAAATTGACAGTATTGGTAATTACAGAAATAATTAAAAAAAAAAAATTTCTTTAATGGTTAAGTGGCCAGTATGCGCAAGCTTTTTAATCCCAATGACATTTTTTAATGCTAAAATATGATTATTGTTGTTATCCATGAATTTTCAAAATGTACTGTTTTACAAAAAAAGCTGAAAAAAAAAATAGTAAAGCACATTATGACTTTCTGATTACGGTGCTTTACTTCCTGAACAGGAAAATTAGTTTTAGTGGTTGAATGTTATGCTTGATGAATTTCTAACTTCTCAGAGAGGTCCAGTGTGACGGCTCAAACTCGGGTATAAAAATGTGAATTCAGTTTGTCATTTGCCTAATAAATAAGTTTTAGTTTCAAACAAGTTTTTTATAGATTTCAGTGAGTGCCTCATACTGTAAGCACAGTACGAGACACTCAATACTCTCTCTCCTCACCTATTGATGATGATTTTAAACCAACAATCCATCACTCCATCAGACCTGCTGCCACTGATTATCAGAGCAGTTCTTGTGTAATTTGGCATACCTCAGCCTTTTCTCCCAGTTTCCCTTCCTTTAAGAATGGCTTCTTGACAGCCGCCCTTCCACTGAGAGCATTTCTGATGAGGCTTCAGTGAACAGTAGATGGATCAATTGAAGGATCAGCTGTATCTCTCAGGCCTTTGCTGGATTTTTTCCTATTTCTTAAGGACATGACTTTCAGATACTGTTCACCTACTGTAGCTAGATTTATACCTGCCACTTCATTTTTTGTTCACTTGTCCAGGTTCCTCAAAATTTTTAAGGACACGCTGCACACCATGTTCAGATATGCCAAGTTTTTAGCTAATAGCTCTTTAGAAACCTTGTTGGTGCAAAAATACTATTTCACGCTCATCAAACTATTACCTTTGGCAGTTATTTGCAGGCACTATTTTCCTTCCATTTAACTGCATCTGACAACCACAGGAAGCAAGGACACAGTGAAAATTACAGCTCAGCTGAGGATGATATTCATTTTTAAATCCTGTCATGAGCTTCAGCCCCCTGTCACAAGTAGCTGCATGCATCTATCTGCACAGTGATCTAGTCTGGGTAAGTAGATTGGTAGAAACAAAATAAATCTTACATCAAACTGCCACACACCGATCAAGCATGACATTATAAACACCTAGTTAATATTGTGTTGGTCCCCCTTTTCTTTCAAAACAGCCCTGACCAGTTGAGGCATAGGCTCCACTAGACCCCTGAAGGTGTGCTGTGGTATATGGCACCAAGATGTTAGCAACAGATCCTGTAAGTTGCGAGGTGGGGCCTCCATGTATCCAGCTTGTTTGTCCAGTACATCCCACAGATGCTCGATTGGACTGAGATCTGACCAACGTCACTGACAATAGGGCAACTCACCAACACTATTTAGAAACATCAGTGATTCCAAACATGTGGGCTGCCGCCTCCTGGTGGGCCATGAAGGTACTGCAGGTGGCCATACCGGTCATTTACAAAAAAAAATTCTGTTTTTTAAAATCACTTAACTAAAATTCTTAATTCTTGCAAGATTTAAATAGATAGGAATATATAATTTTAAAGCGGTACCTTTATACAACTTAATCTTATAGAATAGATTTATAGGCTGAATAAAATGTTAATCATTTTGTTTTATTCTTATAAGATTCTATAGGACAAAATCTTTTGGGATTGGTTCAAAAATAAATAAATAAAAAATATTTTTTCTATTAAAATTTTTCTTTTGGAATTCTAAAGGATTTTTGACTGATTTTATAATTTAGCTTAGAATTCCAACATTTACATTTTTAAAAGAATCTGCATTAATTAAACAAAGTTATGGGATTTTAAAAAATACTTATTCTTCCTTTTCTGACCTATTTTGAATCGTGAACTCATTTTATGTCTCGTTAATAGTTGAAAAGAACTTAATATGCAAAGTAAAGCTATAGATGGACACTCAAGATCAACAAGTAAATCACTAGAAGGGCAAACTTAATTAATAAAAACACAAAAGAAATGTTTAATTTTCTGATTGTGCGATGATCAGACTTGTAATTAAAGGTTTGGGCTTCAAAATGGGCCACAGTGGTCTGAACTTTGGGAATGGCTGAGATACACAAATAGCACTCCTAGAGGAAAAACATGAAACTGTCCCTTTACATCAAATGCCGTGTTTCCACTAGTATTTCCAGTAGTATTTTTGAATCACCTCAGATCACTTGGAACCCTGACTAAGTACTAAAAAAAAAAACCTAGTACCAGGTACCTAATGGAAAACCCTGCAAATTGTCCAAAGCCACGCTGAGTAGGTACTAGTGGAAATGTGGCAAAAGTCAATGAGAAATGTTCCACTTTTCAGTACCTGCATTAGGCCATTTTCTTTGGTTTATTTGCTCAGATTTTGAGATAACCATTTTTGAGATTTCACCCTCAACCCCAACACAATGCAGGTGCATGTTTTTTGGGTTTTGGCAACTCAGTGTCTTGAATTCTATTTTTAAAGTTTTTTTTTTATTGTTTTATTTTGTTATTTCCTGTTAGTGTAAAATATTTGTCTAAGAACCATGCACATGCACATAAAATATAAAACTAATTGCAATATAAAAATATATAAATAATTTGCAATATAAATACATTATAAATTAAACAAAAAATAAATAAATAAATAGAAAGGTAATTCCAGTTATCACGAATAATAATACTACCAAGAAATAGTATAGTTATTTAGACTAAATAAATCTGCTCATGTTTTAGTGCCACAACATACTGACAGACATACTGTATTCAAAAGGGTTGATATTAACATTGGTAGGGATGTGAGGGATCGGTTTCCAGGGGTGGGAAAATCAGGGTCCGGTGCGATGCTAATTACAGAACGAATATTGGTAGGGGCATCTTCATACTGTCCCTTGCTAATCAAGCCCCATGACTGGTAGGGACATAACAGATGCTATTTGATATTACTCGAGAGGTGCAGGTCAGGTTACGACGTAGATTTCCTGCTCAATAATTAACAGTAATTAACACATAATGCACCTGCACAAGCGTAAGTGCCGGCAACGTCACTGGCCACTTATGTAGGTTACATTGTAGGGCTGCAAAGACAGCACTGCAGCATAAATCAGGGCTAAGAGTATACAGAGCCTAATGTGACAAAATAATTTTAATACTAATCATTTTTTGTCGATTACACTGTTTTTGTGATCGTTTGGAGCCAAAATCAAAATCAAATTTAGATTATTTGCTCAGCCCTATGATATAACTAATATAAATGTGCTGATCATGCTGGTCTTACCGAAGGACAGATGATAAGTCCATATGGCCCCTCTCTCTTAAAGAAAGGCAGTCTTTTCTCCTGCTCCAGAGCGAACATGATGATCGGCAGAGTGAAAACCAAAGTCTTCCCCGATCCAGTGAAGGCAATTCCAATCATGTCTCTACCCGAAAGACTACAGACAAACAGTGTTCCTTTAAATGTACTTAAAATATATGCATTACAGTGTTTATTTTCAAGTTAAATATTTGTACTTACACTGTTGGGATTCCTTGTATCTGAATTGGTGTTGGGTGCACAATTCCCTTCTTTTTCAAACCTTTCAGAATGGCTGCAAACAAGATAAACACAGATTTGTTGCCAATTATTGATCATTGTGGACCAAGAGTGGCTTCACAGAGAAAAAGAAAGTGCATTTTTCCTTTGCTGGACTGAGTCTGGTGTCACCTGGTGGAAACTTCATCTCTCTGAAGCTTTTGATGGGAGGAGGGATGCCATCTCCATCAACCAGGATGTGAAACTTCTTCCTGACACGCTCATGTCTTGTGTCTGGCATATTCAAGATGTAGCGTGGTGCTTTCCAGCTATATTGTATGTTCAGGACAAATGGATATTAAAAAAAAAGCTACACTGAGAAATTTACTATATGGAATTCTGAGATCAGTATCTTACCTTGTTTTTATGGGATCGTCATATATGATACCTTTAGCCATTTCCTTCACAGACATCAAAGCTGACAGAAGAGAGGTGAAAGTTGCCACAAGTTATTGTGCAAAATCAGATACACCTTTTTCATGTCTACTAACATCTAAGTCAACAAGCCTAAGCAGAAAGCATGAGAGTTTTACCTCTGCCCTCTGCAACACTCTCCAGGATCTTCTCTTCCTCTTTCAGCTGCTTCTCCTTGGCTGACTCCTTACGAGCTGCATGCATAAAAATAAAAATAAGCTGAGGTGTTAGAGAACCCAAGTTAAAAATTGGATAATTAAACAGGTAAGTGGGTGTAGTTTGAACAAGATACCTTCTGCCTTTTCCTTGAGGTGCTGATGCTGGTCGAGGAGACTAACATTGGAGCGTGGACCAAGAGCTTCATCCTCATCCCTCTGTTCCTCCCCGCTGTCCTTATGTTCTTCATCTACCACCTTCCCTCGCAAGCGCAACATCTTCTGTAGCTGTAAGTCAAATATGTTAAAAATGTGCTTAATTTTGATACACAATAATGTGCACTGATGAGAGAGTGCAGCAATAACACCCACATTTTTATAAGTTAGAAAAATAAACTGCAGTTAATGTGGATCAACCGGATTTTGTTACTATCCTCGATGATCCTCAATAGGATCAATTTTCTCCCCAATACTAAGCCAAGAGCTGCCAATGACTACCTGCATAAACCTCAAGCAGAACAATTCTCAATAACTTACCATTTGTTGTTTTCTGATTTTGACCGGAACATATGGAACGTAGTCTTCATCCTCCGATCCTTCTGAGCCAGTCCTTTCATCCTCATCATGGGATCTCTGTGAAACCACATACTAATTATCAGCTGTATCACAACCTTAGGGGTATTTATGTTATTCTCTTAGAGAGGTTACTCCACAGATAAAACCAGACGTTTGAATAAAACTTTACCACACAGAACATTATGCAGCAAAAAGCAGTTGATACAAAAGCAGATTCTGATGATTTATGTAAAAATGAATCAAAATGACAACCAAAACATCACTGTTTGCAGACACTAGAATCATATGCTGGCATACCTCATGAATATTAATGGGAAAAAGGTGGAGTGGTCTACAACTTCAGAGAAGTGGAGATCTACACAGGTAGCATGCTAACACAAAGCTAGATAAGAGCCCAAAGTGATGTTAAAGCTGAGCCCAGCAGCCAGAGCCCGGTGTTCAACAGGTAACAAAGGTAGTGATGAGCAGTCAGGCTTTTAAACTGTGTGTTACCAGCTTTGTGTTCAAACTTAACGATCCCAACACTGTATGTTAGCTATAGATATGAAACACATTTTGGCTAATAAAAAGTGCAGTGAAAAAGTATTTACCCCCTTTCTGAGTCGTTTTTTTTTTTTTTTGTGCATATTTGTCACATAGATTTGTGATCATCAGACAAATGAGGCCTGCAGTTCTTCAGATGTTGTTCTGGGTCCTTTTGTGACCACCTGGATGAATCGTTGATGCACTTTTGGAGTGCCAGCCCTCCAAAGTTCCAAATTTTCTCCATTTGTGGATAATGGCTCTCACCATAGTTCACTGCAAAACCTTACAAATTGCTATTTCTCAGCTGCTTCTTTAGAGGGTGACATGATGTCCTGCTTCACTTTGTCAGACAGGTTCTATTTAAGCGATTTCTTGATTCAACATGTCTGACAGTAATCAGGCCTGGGTGTTGCAACTGAAGCTGAACTCATCTTTCCGAAAAATTTGGTTAATCACAGTTAATTTGTGATTTAACAAGTGGGGGAATTACTTTCTCACATAGGGCCAGGTAAAAAAAAATTTAAACCCTTTTAAAGGCCTCACAGAGAAACCCCTTGTTGTGGGTTGGCCAGCGCGACACAAATTTTATTAGGGTTTTCTTTTGAAATGTTTTGATGTAATTGAAGATATTTATGCACTGAAATACAAAACCAAACACTTATTATAAGCGGTCATAAGGGTAGTAGACGTGCTATTTTCAAAGTCCCTTAATAAAAACAAAGACCGTAAACAAGATTTAAAAAGAACACTTTAATTGTCGCTTTAGGGTATTCATCCTACATTCATTATTAAAATATCAACTCCACATTTGTCTTACTGTGTTTGATATCACATACGTCAACTGTACGTATTTACGGCCGATGTTGCAGAACTGCATCATCGCTAATGCTAGCAGAAGCGCTGTAATTTATAAAATAAAAATGGCTCACATATATAGTTAATCTGAGCCCAGCTGTTATCTAAACACTTAAGCTTATTGTTATACGGACTATTCAGTAAGTTTTACTCTAACAGGTAACATAAAGCTAAATGGAGGCTAGCTAATGCTACCGTTAGCTAGCCTTGTTAGCGTAGCTTCTTCATAATATGACCATTTAACTCACCTTTAGAAGTCGGTTTTCGGTCTCCATTTTTTTTTTAGGAAAAATTAACGCCCTTTAAGTACGAAGTTATTGAGGAAAATACTAAGCTCACAATTTAACTCAAGTATCTAATCTGCATGTTTACCCAGTACGTAAAGCACCGAGGAAGTCTCGATATTGAACGGCGCGCTGGAAGGGTCAAACCTCATCGCGATATTTCCCAATCGAGAAGCGCTTCAAATGCAGCAAAGGAGAAACTTAGAAAGCAAACACCACACTTTATTTTGTCAAAACTGTATCGTTTTTAATCTTTCCGAACGAAAGATTTTTCACAGTATCAAAAGTGATTTTTTTAAGAAACAAGCCAACATACACTTGGCTATCACTGGTATAGTATAAATCTACATTCGAAACATTAAGATAATCTTCTCTAATTGAATATAACCTGGAAAGCATCAGAGATGTTATATTAAAACAAAATCTCAGCACAAATTCAGGAAAAAAAAGTCATCCATTTCACTGAAAGCCATCAGCTAAAACATTGATACTGGTGTAAAACCCAAGGCCGGTGTCCCAAAGGGCTCTTTTTGTATATTTGCCATTAAAACAAATCAAAAGTGGGGCCTCAGTAGGTTAGCTGAAGTGGAGGGTGCCATCAAGGTCACATTACAGGTGAAAAGAGTAGTATGGTTGAAAATGTATCCCAGACACAACCCATGACAAGGGCTCAAGAGGGTGAAAAATAGTCAGTCAGTATGTACAACAAACAAGGTGTCATGTTCCAGTGGCAAAATGAACATTACACACTGGTGTACCTGTTGCTGCTGGGATTCAAAGGGTAAGAAAAATATTTGAGAGGGAGAAAACTGTGGTCAAGGACTTTTACAGATACACACACAGAGTGTATACTGGAGATGATTATTCAAGACTAACACCACAGGAGGACTGACACTGAAGGGACATTTAACTCTGGGACAGTGTTTATATTTTTCTTTCATGCACGTCATGCATGGTGATGTATCTGCAGGGATACTTAATTGGATTTATTTTTTTTAAGATGCATACTGTGGGCCAAATAAAACAAAACAAACAAAAAAGCAGAGGAAACTGGTACAAGTTTTGTTTGTTTTTTTCCCCAGTAAAGTTAGGTCCAAATGTTGTCTTGAGATCTTTAGATCCTTTCTGACAGTTGTACAGTATAAGACACATGGCCTCTAGAGTCTATTTAGACTGGTGGAGTGGACTGGAAACTAGCAATGTAGAACGTAATGGATGAGCACCAAATTGAATCAACTGGAATTCAGACGTTTAACGACGTTAAAATGTCTCAGATTTGTGATAAAAACATTTATTTCATGTAAGGTTACATACTACATATGTAAGCACATGGATGCAGTTGATTCAACACTTTTTTTTTTCATTTTTGCATCTCTTACTTAGTGAACATTGCAATAGTAGCAGAGGGTAGAGTTGGCCTTGAGTATGATCCCTGGCTTGTTAGCCACAAGTTTTGCTTCAGTCTTCTGAATGGAGAGTATGATTTTGAACCAGGGTCCCTTGGCTTAGTACGGAAGAGAAGAAAACTGGGAATGAGAGAAGGCCTTCGGCCAAATAGGGCTCTACTGAAAGAGTTTGTGATGTGAAGTTTTTTCTTTTCTGGCACTCATTCAAGTTATTGAGCTGCATTGGAAGAAACCTTTTTGAGGCTAAAGTTGGACCAATTCACTGCAACCTTCTGGCGAGTTTGCTTTGCAGAATCCAGGCAAAACCTACAGAGAACAAAGAAACGAGAAGAAAAATATCATGTAAATATAACAGTTTTACCCAAGTCTTTTTTTAAATACATATGTGTATTTGAACCTTGTTGTGCTGAGCTTACCGTTTGAAATATTCCACTTCCCGATCAATCTCATCCATTTCTGTTGGATCCACATCTTTAGGGAGAAATACATCATCTACAGTATAAAAATAAAGAATCAAACGTAAAAATAATTTTAGAAGCAATAATGATTCAACATGCAATCTTGTAAATACAGATACTTTTCCATACCAATAGCATTGTTAGATTTTTCACCCTTGTTCTTGTTCTTCTTATTTTTCCCCTTGGACTGCTGCTGTTGTTGCCCATTTGCTGGAGTAGTGGGGTGAGTTTTGCTCTCTGAATCCTGCTCAGACCGACCTCCTCGTGTCTCTGCGTCACTTTTCCCCCTTTGTGCACTCAAGGGGCCACCATTTGCTACATGTTTGAATGATCTGCCCTCTTCAGATTTCTTAGGCCCGTTTTTCTGATGGTCTGCAAAGTGCTGGGGCTGTTTGTTTCCAGACTTTGAGCCACTACATGCCGTTTCTTTAGACTCATTGGTTTTCTGTGCTTCATTCCCAGAGGCAGCTTTGGTTGGTTTGTTGGAATTTTGCTCTGACACAGACTGCTCCTGTCTCTGTTGGTGCTTTTTATTCTTCTTCGACTTTGCACCATTGCTCCCAACGGATGTGTTCTTAGGATCAGAGGTGTCCTCTTTTGATTTAGCTGTTGCTTGAACTGGCACCTGTGGTAAACTCTCAGATCCACTGGAAGTGCATCTTTCTGGTGAACGAACTCTTATGAGTTTAGAGAGACTGGGGGTACTGTGCAACCGCTGGATGTCCTTTGAAGCTGCACTGACCCCTGATGCAGTGGTGGTGGTATTAGAAGATGAGACAATGTTTGTGTCCTCCCAACCATTAACCAGATCCAGGTGGCTTTTAAAGGTTCCCAGCGAAAGAGGAGAGAGGTCAAGGTCTATCTGCTGCAAATCAGAGGAACCATTGAGATGGGACAGTAAATGGTTTCCCTCCAACGTGGCTGCTTTCTTTGGGAAGTCATTGACATCCAGATTGAGGTCGTACATGCTAAATGAGGCCCGGATTGAGTCTTTGATGGTGTTTTTAATCTCTTCTAGCCGACTTGTGAGAAAACTATTAACGCGTTCAAGTTCCAGCTGAGGCCAGTCTAGCAACCGACTGGCTTCTGAACTATCAGGGATGGGCTCGTCGACAGGCTCAGATGGATTGGAGTGGGGGTCACTGCCTGCAGCACCCGTGTTGCCCTGTTGAGCTTTTTCCTACAACAGACATAGTACAGGTATGAAAGTGAAAACGGGTACACACATACACACAAATATTGTGTATTCAACACTTGTTTAAGATTACAATATATATTCTAAATGATTTCTTTTTAATTGACCAAGATATATCTGCAGGACTGAGTACCAAAAGCTGGCACTTAATATCTATTAATCTGTAACCTGTTATTATATCATCACTTACAGTTGCAACAACCCTTGATTAATTACTCAAAAAGGCAGTCTTATCTTCATTTAAGTCACAGCTACAGACAAACATATTCTGACTAAGACTAACAACACAAACAATTGTGTTGTTCACAGAAGACACTGAGTAATTTCTCACAGTTCAGTCTGAAAAAAGTAAATGGACCTTTGTGCTAATGAAAAGATAAAAAGTCAGGTTCTAATTAAGGAGGTGAGATTGTAAGCATGGATTGTAGAAGTGCCACTCCTCGTATATAAAGGCACACGAAGTCTGGTTATCGATCACAGCAACTTTTTAGAGGAAGAATTACAGAAATGCACAATGCTCGAAAAGGCTACAAAAACATCTCTTAAGTTCTACTCAAGTTTCTCAATTAGCAATAAGGCGTCACGTGGGCAGCAAACAGAAGCAAAGCAGTTCATTCCCTGAAGTTTAGGAGTCGTAAACAATGTGTCGCAAGACAATGAAACAGAGCACACATTTATATAAACAAAAGAATGGTTGACAATGAAGGCAGTTTTTGGAAAAGCTAAATCAGAGTCCTGAAATTAACCCTGCTGAGATGCTGTGTGTTCAATTTAGATATCCCAGAAATACTGAGTCTAGTAGCGAGAGAAGGTCCAAAATCTACAATCTAAGCTAAACAAAACATCAAATGGAAAAAGTACAAATGTTTGTGTGAGTCAAGTCACACTGATTATGTCTAATGACTGAAATAAGGATCAGACCACATTTTATGAATAATACATACTCAATTACATTTTAATTACCTCTTTGCATTGTGCTTTTCATCAATTATTCCTCCCACATAGAGTGAATAAGGCCCACCTCCCAATGAGATTACACTGGATTAGCATGCAACTAATCCAGTGTAAGTGTTTGCAGATTTCTCCTGGTGTCTGCACTAAAATCTCATCTGAATTTTGCTAGTTCCCTTTTATTGAGCTGCATGTGTTTGGTTCACATTTACTATTAAATACTGGACCTCTTTTTGTAAGATGAAAAATGAAGGGTTAAAAAGATTCCATGTTAAATATGAAGTAAAGCTTTCCAAAACCTTTGTATTAGATTAAAAATAACAGCACTGAAAAAACAACACACACATTCACTAAAGTTACCACACCTTCTTCTTCTGTTTGTGTCGAGCCCTTTTGGCAGCCTTGGCACTGTTGACAGGTTTGGGCTCAGAACTGTTTATAAAGTCCAGCAGCTCGTCCACGTCCCGGTTGTCAATGGCTCCAGCCACTGTCAGTTCTGAATCTTGCCGTTGAGGAAGCTCCTCTTTACGCCGGGTCAGTCGTGAGCGAAGCTTCTCTCGGATCTCAGCGTAGTTTCGGCTAGTTGGTGCAGCTGGAGGCTGTGAGCAAATAATATTTAACAATACTGCTATCCTTTTACCAAGTCACCTTTCGTGATTGATAATCTTTGTGAGTATAACGTACCGCATTGTGTCCAAAGAACTCGCAGTAGCAGCAGTCGCAGTACTTCCCGTCTTTCTGATTTGTGGAAGAAGAGGCGCAGGAGCTCCTCTCAGAGCTGCTGTCTTCATCCTCGCCCTCCTCCAGCTCAGACGAAGGGTGGCACAATGTCCCATTAGTTACCTTGTGCCCCTTACATGCTTGATCCCTACAAAAGAAAAAAAAGAAACCCTTAGGATATATTTGTTCTCTGAATCAACACAGCTACACAAGTGACAGAAAGTAAGGGTGAGACATTAAAACTCACCTGCAGGTCCCAGGTGTTACATGACCTACATTGGAAGTGGCCACTGTTCCCGGATTGTGTCCATTACAGGAGTGGTTACAACCCACGACAGACGTGCCCAGTTTGCTGTGTTGTGTGTTCACAGCAGGAATGTGGGAGTTTTTGCATGGGCTGGGCTTATGGACAGATGTTGGGCTATCCGGACTTGGAGAATTGATTTTGGCTGCAGGACCGTGGAGGTTTGGTACCAGAGGGGAGAAAGGTGCATGGGCTGCCACGCCAGTGCCACAGGAGGAGGTCACGTGGCCATGCTGCCCAGAGTTCGGTTTTGGGGGAAGGAGAGAGGAATGCTGGGAAGGCAAGCCGGTGGGACTGTTAGGGGGTACCGACAAGTCTGTATGTTGATGATGGTCACTGGGGTGGAAGGCTTCACCTGATGATAAAAACCATAAATAAAAATGAGTCGCAGATCACACGTATTAACATATCTCGAAAAACTTTAGATTTAATTAAATGTGCCTATTATATATATTCTTAATTTTGATTTGAACCATGAGTTTTCTTCTTTGCTGGGCTTCATAAAAGCTCCTGAACTCCAAGAAGCAGTATTACCTGGTGGCGTTGGTCGACGGCACATGGTCTTGAAGTGCTTGGGAGTGGTCTTACAAAGGTCTGCTGAGGTAGAGAGTGCGTTCCCAGCAGAAGATCCACTGGAATTCTGGGCTGACGGGTGACTGTAGGGACAAACTTTGTTCCCTGACATTTTAGCAGATTTCCCAGGCGCTTCATTAAGCCCTCTTTTCTCATGACAAGTTGAACCTCCTGTTACACCTGCAGATATTGAAAAAAAAAAAAACCACACACACACACACACAGAAAAAACAAAACAAAACACTGTTTAAAAAGGCAACTGATGGTGGATGTAAATCAATGTGACAATTGTTACAATAAAGGGGAAAAGTCCTTTTGAGTTCAGTAAGGGAAAAATCTGAATGATTTTTTTCTGCCTATGGGCAGTTTCAGTTTTACAAAACAACTCGCTTTTCTTTGGAGACATGTTTTGACATACAGAAAGAAAAAAGCTATGTAAAACATTTTTAAGCCCTGAAGCATAAACCTCTTTCTGCTAGCTAAAATAACATCAAGACAGCACAAATTTTTAATAATTTAACATTCTGCGCAAAACCGACTGTACCTCTTCTTGGTAATCACATGCTCTTGTCAGGAGGAGTTGCAACTCCCTGTAACATAATGCTTGCTTAAATATTTCTTGGAGTGTAATTAGGATGCCACTTAGGATGCTGATGCTGTGTTTCACAGCTAAACAACGCTCTTACAGTTTCCTTCTTTCTTAATTAATTCAAGTAAAGCACACCATTTTAATTACAACTTTTTCTATTTCAGCAGGAAACAGTTGCCTTCACAAAGGACATGCATCACTTGACAAGTCTTTCACTTACTCCTCTTTAAATGCCATTTAGTGCCATGAACCATCCAAATATTTAACTAGAAATGCAATCACATTTACGCAGCAAAGTGTTTTGAAGAGAACAAAGAAAAGTGAGAAATCAGACAAAAACAAAGTCATCATGGTTGTTTGCCAGGACTAAGTAATAAATCACAGACTAATGACCCACTCCCACTGAATGCCTCATTCATCATGTGAAATGGGAACTTTAAAACAACTGCAATTAACTAGACTTCCCGGGAAATGTGCATAACTCTCAGCGCCAGAGCTTCAAAATCAAAGATTAATCCACTTTGGAAGCGAGGTTGAATGTTAAAGTTCTTTAATGTCGCTGTAACTGGGAATAACCATTATAATCCGTGACTCGTGGGTGAGACCGCAAAAACTGCGCTGAATCTAAACATACAAAATGACAGCTGCTCCACCGAGCTACCAGTAAATATATACATATCCAAACTGTATCTATTTTTACTTTTTTTTTTTTTTTGCAATGTGAAAGTGGTGTCATCGAAGTGAATCGCTGTCATAAATATTTGTCTCTGCATGAACACTGTGCAGCTGTGCAGTATTCATGCATGCGCCTCCTTGTTTGGTTTTTTTTTTTTTTTTTTTTTTAAATACAGGGCAAGGGGGGAACTCACTGTTCAGTGTCGCTGGTGCATTACTGTGACGTCACACTTCACAAAGCACTTGCTCAATGAGGAATTGTTGGGTTTCTGTCTATGACATTCTCAAGGCTTGATTTTATTATGCACATAAATAAAACTAAGCTGATCTGAATGAAATATTTGTTACTGCTGAGCATCATACACCCAGTTCACAAACAGTGTTGTTAACACAATTGTTCTGTGTGGGTAGATAAGTTCATTTCTCACACTTTCATTAACACAAGACAATAAGGCAGGATAGGGAAGATTTTAACCCATCAAAATCACCATGTACCTACCCCTCTTGATTTTATGGAATTGCAAATGTTTGTTTGTGTAAATACATAAATGAGTTATTATCTAATTAAACTATTCGCATACATTTCCAGAATAAATAAGTAAAAGCTGAATAAAGTCTCTTGCTTCATTCTGTTGATACACAAAGTTTTGCACAAAGGGGATTTCTATAATTGAAGCTGCGAATAACACTGGCAGGTTGTGTGTGTATAAACGGTAATGAAATGAAGTAATAATGTGGTGTTATGGATGTTTGCTTGCCACTTTCCATGTAAAGAAAAACATGTTATGGGAGTGAAACAGCCTGGTCTGCCTGCCATGCTTTGCTGAACAAAAAAAACAGCGGAACAATCACAATGTATACGTGATGATGCATTAACCAGCGAAGACCTGTTCCAGGATTAAATCTTGAGTTTTGGATTGGAAAGTCCAAGGTCCAGAATAAATGCTTCTTTGTGAGTAATCAATATGATGAAACAGAGTAACTGAATTGGCGTTTTGCTAGCCTAACTCTACAAATTTAGACTGACTGTTGCTTCTGCTTTTTTACTGATGCTGATATTTACCATTTACTCAGGTTACAGCACAACTTGCAAACATAATATTACTATCCAAAGGAATAAGGAGTAAGATTACAGTTAATTCAATAAAAAGTCAACTATATACTTCGCATATATGATAACATAGTGGCTGAAATCCCTAAGTTTATATTCCTCTGACATGTGACCTCAATAAGTGACACATCTACCAATGAAGTGCATTTTCCAATTGCTCTTTTTACTAACACAGTTATAATTTTCTATTCATCTGTTTCAGCTGTTGTTAATCTTGTCTGCTGCTGAGCCACAGATCTGTATAACCTTGTTTTCAGTCCATACACATTTCCTCAGCTGTTACACTAACACATACTTATATATGATATTACTGTTGTATATTTGTTTTGTTCTGTTTGTAAAAAGAAAAAAAGAATAGTCTCCATGATTTCCTTATTGACACTGTATAAACGACGACCTTCATCGATAACTGTGCTTTTTTAATATATAATTTCAGTCTTGACATTGTTTAAATATTAAAACATTATTGCACCTCCCATAATTCTGAGCTTTAAGCAATGTAATATTTTACATGATGCATCTGCGTCCTTCTATGATGATTTTGTCATAGAGCCATTTAGTGGCCTAAAATGAACTTCACATACGGCACTGCTAAGTAATTAAACTCAAGTCAGCCAGGGCACTGAATGGAACCAAAATTGTGTCCATTTGCCAAAACTGAGGCTTGCAACAGAGTCTGAAATTGAGGTTAGTGATGCTTTCAGCGTTTATGGTTAGTCATTGCATGCTTTTCTTTTTCTCTGTGACGACAGACCTTGTTGTGAGTGTGAAGAAGTGCTGTGGTTGCAATGTTCCCCTCCGTTGGTGTGGGCAGAGTTCCAGAGACCCGACAGTTTGTGAGCCGACAGGAAAGAACTCGGGTCCCAGTCCACAGTATTTTGCTCTGGGTAACCATTCCCACAGCTCTGGGACTTACAGGAGGAAGAGTGTGACAACGGTACCTAAATTTGAAAAAAAAAAAAAACATTTAAAAAAAACAAAAAAAAAACACCCCAATGTTAATAATTGAACCAATATACCCTTGCAGTTTAGCAGCAGCTGCATCTAACTGGCTGATGAGCATTGAAAACCATTTTACTTGTGCATTACTCTTTCTAACTTGAGAGAAAAAAAACAATACATATTTAATGAATGTGTTACGTCACTACACGTCACTATTTCACAATTGTGCTGCAGTATTAATCTCTGGCTTTCTTCCACAGCATGTCTTTTGTCCTGCCTCTCCCTGAGCCTGGTTCTGCTGCAGGTTGCTTCCTGTCAAAAGGGAGTTTTTCCTTCCCACTATCGCCAAGTGCTTCATCTAATCGTTGGGGTTTTTTCTTATTGTATGGTCTTTTCCTTACAATATAAAGCACCTTGAGGGAACTGTTGCTGTCATTTGGTGCTATATAAAGAAAATAACACTGAATTATTGTCATTTGGAAAATTTTAACATTTAATCCACAAGTCAACAAAACATCATGAACATGACACTCAACAGCAGTCCTGTTGAAATGTGATGATGTAAATTCATGTAAATAATTTATAAGAAAGCTTAAAAGTTGCTTCTGTCTTACATATGCAGCAGAGACTACAGAAAAGACAAAGCAGACAATAACTTTTGTTCACTGCAGGTATTTTTCCAGCTGTCTGTCAGATTATGCAAAAACTTGTCAGAGGAAGCGCTGGCCTTGGTGGAGGCTGTGCTCTCAAAGTGCACAGCCTCCACCAAGAATAATATAATTTGGTCAAAGAATAATGATAATTTGGTCAAAGGTTTACAAACACTCATCATGGGCATGAATATCATGGTAATTTTGGGCCTTTCATTATTTCTTTGAAACATTCTTTTTCCAGGGTGGAATGATTATACAGATTACATCTTTAATGACTTTTAAAAAAAAAAAAAAAAGAAGAAGAAGAATTGGGTACAAGTTTGGACTTATTTATAATTTTTTTTTATCCACACAGGCTCAAATATATACATGCACTAATATGTAGTTAAATGTCTCTTAGCAAGTTGCACCTCAAGCAGATGCTTTTGGTAGCCATCAGCAAACTTCTGGCATAATTCTGGCTGGACATGTGACCACTCTTCTTGGCAGAGTAAGTATCATTCATTTAAATTGGTTGGTTTGGTTGAGGTCGGGCTTTGGGAGGACCATTCCAGAAGCTTAATTTTAGCCTGTCTGTTTCAACTGTCTAGCTGTTGATTTGAGGTGAAGTTGAAGAATTTGGAATTAGTTCTCCTTCTCCATTATTCCATTGGCTTTGTGCAATGTGTCAGAACCACTGGCAACAAAACAGCAGCAGTGCATGATGCTACCACCACCATGCTTGACAGTTGGTGCAGTATTCTAAGGTTTGAAAGCCTCACCTTTACTCATTCAAACATACCTCTTGACATTGTGACCATAAAACTTTCCTCCAGAAGGCATTTGGCTTTGTCAAATGCCATTCTTTCTTGGTCAACACCCTGTTAGCCCGTGGCGATATAAAACTCACTTTACTGTGGACAGTGGCACTGGTGTTCCAGCAGTTTCCAGTTCATGGCAGGCTTGAGCCTTGGTGGCTCCTGGGTTGCTTCTGAACATCCTAACCAATTTCCTCTCATCTAAGGGTGACAGTTTGGGTCTTCTTCCATACCTTGGCAAAGTGGTGACATATTCAAATAACTTGCATTTAAGTAGGGAGCCAGTTTAACTCAGTGGGTGAGCAGGCGACCATATGCCACATGGCTGGAGTGCAGCAGCCCAGGTTCGAGTCTGGCCTTTTGCTGTGTCTTCCCCTTCTCTCTTTCCCACTTTCCTGTCTATCTTCACTGCTCCACTATCCAATACAGGCAAAAAAGAAAAAAAAGCCCAAAAACATAATAATAATAAAAAAATAAATAAATCATTGCATTTATGTACAGTTGTTTGAAACGACGGTGTTGGAATCTGCAACTGTTTAGAAATGGCTCCAAGAGACCTTCCTAACTTAAGTAAATCTGCAATTCTCCTTCTTTGATCTTCGGTGAGTTCCTTGGATTTTCCTTTTGTTGAGTCAAACAAATTCTTATTATGTCAGCAAGAAAAAAAACCTACCAGCTGAAGACAATTATGATCACTAACAAGAAATTAATAGGACTTGGCCTTGTCAAGTTAAATGACATTGTAAACTCTTCAGCACTACTTATTAAAAAAATTTAAGTGAATATAAGAATATATTTGAGTCCATATGTATACTTTTAACCCTGTGTGGATTAGAGAAAATCCCAAATAAATCCAAACTTGTGCACATAATTCGAGCTTTTATGCCCAGTTTCTCCCTGGAAAAAGAACAGTTCAAAGAAATCATTAAAAGAAAGAAAGAAAAATTTTTATATATATATATATATATATATATATATATATATATATATATATATATATATATATATATATATATATATATATATATATAAAATATTCAATTGTGGGTAAAAAAAATAATGGTGCACTCTTGGTGTCTGTCTCCTGAACTGCACAGAATGCAAAGCTGGGGTTCCAGCACTAAAGTTGTTAGATCTGCTGCTGCTGCAGGGTTAATGGACCACAATCCACCTGGTTGACAAAACTGGAACAGCTATGTGGTGTAGGTGCGTGCTTTACGCTTTACAGACGCTGCTGCAGGTGCAAGTAAGGATAGAAGTGAATGGTTTACCCTATGTAATGAGAAAATATAAGTGGAAGGATATCAGCCAAATTGTCTCGAGTCATAAAAGTTTCTTGTTATTTTTTACTTGTTAAAACTTGTTTAGTTCTGCCAGCTCTTCTATGCTGTTTGATAAGTGTAAAAACAGTTAACAGTACACCTACCAGCTACCTCCTTTAAGCTAGCAAGGTTAGCTAGTTTAAAGGAGGTAGTTTTTAAAAAAAATAAACATCTTACAAATATAAACCTCCATCAGTTTTTTGAGGAATAATTCAACAACAATGTGTTGTAATGACGGCAGAGAGTTCACAACCAAATTCAGTGCGGAGTATTCTGGTCAGTAGAAGACCAAGAACTTTAGCTGTGCTTCATGCAGCACAGTTTCCTAATGTTTTGATTATTCTCCCATTTTATACTGAGGAAAAGATAATTGTTATTTCACGTTATTCAAAGCAGAACTCTCTTAGAACATCAGACATCCTTTCTGTATAACTTAACCTAAGAAATTTATTTGCTTATTTTGTCAGGTTTAGGTATGTAGAACTTTTAAAACAATTGTCTATGTTGAAAAAAAGAGTGCCTATACAAGTAGTTAGCATTCATGATATTGGTTTGCCCTCTTGTGGACATGATGTAATATTCAAATAGTTCTAACCTGTGTGGGTCTTTTGAACAAATAACTGACATTTGGACAATTTTGACAGCCCTAATACCAAAGGTGACATTCAGAGAAAGACAGATTTATTTTGAAAGTAGGGGCATGCAAATCCAGTGCTATAAATGATGACTAATGATGAGATAAACTAAGCAGGATAAGGAAACATAGTTTACTAAACAGTAGTAAACAGAAGCTGTGGAAAGGATTCAGACATGTGACCTAGATCAGTCCCCTTTTATTTACCGGTGTTGGCTGCTCCTGTGTGCTCCGCCTCTCCTCCTCTTCCACACTCTTGCAGCAGCTCTGACAGATCCACAGAGGCACCTCTCCCAGCAGGGACTGAGACAGCGAGGGCACAGCGTCAGCGAGCTTACGACCTGGCGCCTCCCGCAATAAAGCCTGGGAGAGCGCAGGCACGGCGTTGGCCAGCTTCGTTCCATGGCCCCCAGGAAGCCCATTCACAGAACTCGCTCCCCAGTCCTTAAATTCACGATGGCACAGGAGGCAACAGGTGTGCATGGGCTATGCAGAAAAAGAGAGCAGAAATGGTTCCATTTATAAAACTTCTTGATTGATTGATTTCATTCCAATATGTATCACAGACCACAAATATCACAGTCTAAAACATATATGAATTAAGATCACGATACAGTGCATATTAAAGATACCAGAATAAGGAGCACTAAAATCAGAAAGGTATGGTGGAGCAGTTTTGTTGTGAATATTATACATGAGGGTTAAAGATAAGTAATCCACCCTCACTGGACGTTGAACGATTTTCATCCACAAAAGTCATTAAGTTTGCTGATGTGGATAGTTAAGGATACTAGTTTATATTGAGCTGATTCTAATTGTGCTTTGAATCTTTTCTGCAGATCCCTAAATCATAAGTTACATGCATAATCACAGTTTGCCTTTCAACCTTTGATCTGAGGCACATAACTTGGTTAGTTAACTAACACTAGGGGGAACAGGGGGGTATTTCATTCAATACGCTTACACCCGCAATCCTTAGGCTTACGTTCAGATGAGGAAAACTTCTCAGGAGGAGGGAAAAATCAAAGGCAGATCAACTGGAAAGTTATCCCTCTCCCAAAAGGTACAAACATCTAGAATACTAGTTTATAAATATATTAGTAATATAAGTCAGAGGTCATCAAGCAACTTCCAGGGCACATCAAACATCTGCTTATCATTATGTGTATGTGGAGGGTTACCAGTTTGGAGTTACACTTGGCTACATTACATACAATCTGATATCTAAATAAATAAATAAACACCACTATTTTTTCGTAAAGTACTAAAAAGCTGGTATGGATAGATGTGATCGATCCGTGAAGGTGAGCACCTTATTCATGTAGTATAAAAATGTAATGTAACAGGTCCGAGCAGCAGCAGTCATGAGGCAGGTATAAGGCTCAGAACACATGTAACAGCAGCAGGTTGTTAAGAAAACAGTGGTCCAGCATGCAGCGTACCATCATCATCTTTCTTTTTTAAGCGGTTACTCTTAACATTACAGACAGCTCCGACCCAGCTAAGCATCATTAGCCCATAAGTTAACTGCTTACACTGAAACTTTTTGACATTAGCTCTTGTTACAGTCTGATACTTGAGTCTGGTGAGACAAAAACTAAGTAATACGAACCAGTCTGGCAGTTTGCTCCCCTAATTATTAACTCGTTATGTCCCCCCCCCAATTTTTTTTTAGCTAATTAACGGGCTGATTAGCTTGTAGCTGGTTAGCGTGTGCTGGCTGAGTGGGTCCTGTGGACGGGATCAAGTGCAGGCAGCAAGCACGTTTGCAGCACGCTAGCTGAAGATGATAGCTTGGCTAACGTTAGCTGGGCGGATGAAGACTTGTAAGCGGTGGAAATGGGACGACCTACCCGAGGTACAATGTCACCTGTCCGGTGTAAGGGACTGGTTGCAGTGCTGATCACAGTGCCTAAAAACGCGCCCGGTGGGAACTATTCTGCTCGGCAAGTTAAGCTTAATATTTATTTAATTACACATCAAACGACATAAAGATATACATCCATCGCTGCTAAATTACAACTAAAATAGCTTCCCACCAACAAGCGGATGCACATAATTGCACGTCTGCAGGATCTACCTGATAAAATAAAAGCACAATGGAGGATGCTTGGATTAGCTGAGTGGGGCTAACTAGGCTAGCTAGCCTATTTTAAAGGCAGCGGTTGGCTCGCAGCTAGCTACCTGATTCGCCTTGGTAGTGGGCAGCCTATCCAGCCCAGCATCTCCGCCGCCACCGCCAGCTGCATCGCCGGGAGAGACTGGGCTCTTCGGTGCGCTCTGCTGTCCAGGCACAAGCTCCTTCTGGGCGACCCCTTGCTGCTTGCTTTTCTTCCTTGCCATTACGACGTTATTTATAGTACGCTTTGGCCAAGTTTGCACCAGTTTCGGTTATTTTAAGAGCACACTTTCGTTTCTTCTCGGACCTCAAAATGTTCTCTATCTCCTCCAGTCAAGACAACAGTCAATATGGCGGAGGACTGGCACACTCAGGAGTTCAAAGGTTAAACATACTACTGGCAAAGAGGCTTCACTCCCGTACGGCATATGCGGCTTGCAAACATATTCTTGCGGTGAAGCCAGGCGTCGCCATGTTTAGTAAGGGCAAACTTCCCCTCCCACTTTTCATCGGTAAATCCTGTCATTTACTGAGCAGATTGTATCTGTACGAGGCTCACACGCGGCTTTAATGTTTATTCATGTTGCCTGTTTTTTCTATCAGAAAATATTTTGTTATAGAAATAAAATGTTTGAGCTGGTTGTTTTGGTCGCTGGGGGAGACAGTGAAACTGAAATATGTAGGTGTAACAGAAGCAGCTACCTCACAAACAACCACCTTGTACGCGGTGCAAAGGTGAAACAAGAGTAAGAACGCGCGAAAGAGACTATTATTGCAATTATTGACAGTGTCATAAAAAAAAAATAGAAAACAGTGCCGTGTGAAAGGTTGGGATATGGAAGGACAGGGCTTTTTTTTTTTTTTTTAATAAACTTTATCGAAGGACAGGGACCAGTCAGCCTATGGTGCTTTTAATGCTTTCGGAAATATTGTCATTAAGATCTGATAATAGAAACACAGATTTTTATGTTATATTTTTATATAAAACCGAGTGCGGTAAATTTATAGCATTATTTCTTGGTTTATCATTTGCCTGGCATAGAAGTTTACATAAATGTTAAACTATCATTTTAGACGCTTCAGGGAATTGTAGGGGGGCGTGTTCTAGATAGAAAGCAAATATTAAATAGCGAACAACGATGCAGAATTTCCGAGTTTAGACCTTCAAATTTACAAAAATGTATGTATGTATGTATATATATACATACATTACAGGGGTGGCTGTAGCTCAGTAGGTAGAGCAGGTCACCTACTGATCGGAAGGTCAGCGGTTCGAATCCTGGCTACTCCAGGCTACATGCCAATGTATCCTTGGGCAAGATACTTAACCCCAAGTTGCTCTCCGACCGTTCTGTCGGAGTATGTATGCGTGTGTATGTTAGTTAATTAAAAGCACTTAGCTTTGTAAAAATGGAAGTGCTTGTATGAATGGGAGTGCATGGGTGAATGCAAACAGGTTGTATAAGCGCTTTGAGTGCTCATACTGAGTAGAAAAGCGCTATATAAGAACTAGTCCATTTACCATTTACCATATGCATGTATTTAAAATAAAACCACCATCGCTGAGAGTTATTGCCGCTGCAGGTGGGGCACGAATGACATGAGAAATAACTTCAATGAACAGGACAGAAACTGCTGATGCTATCGTGCTGAACATCATTTTTCTGAAATTCAACTTTGACCCCAAAAAATAATTTTCAGAAGAAAACAACATACTGATATGACTCGAATGTTTGTTTGTTTTCTTTTACTGCGGGATATTGTTTATTGATGATATGAGACATGCCATGTGATACATATATCTGGTATCGTTACACCGCGTAGAGCTGAAATATCCGAGTCTGCGTGGAGCTCCTGAATGCAGCGCCAGTTGTTGTGTGGATTGAAGACGTAGCTCAAACACAGCTTCACCTACTTCGGGCTTCCGACGCTTGTAGCACAGTAGGTTGTTTACCTGCGGCCGTTTCATTTGGGCAGAAATAATAATGGAAGGACAAGTTTGCAACATCCAGGTGCTTCTTCGGGCTGCCGAGTTTCTGGAGAGAAGAGAGCGAGGTAAGTGTTTTATGTCAACTGTCAGCCTAGAGGTGAGTTGGGTGGTTATTGTTAAAACAACAATAAATGCACAATAAAGCGGCAGCAAGTGCGCACCTACATACACTGTAGGAACATCATACTAACCAGCTGTTTAAAATTTATTCGGGATTCTGTCTGGAAGGTTATTCTTGGGCGGTGTTTGCCATTCGACTCTGACCTACATATCGGTCGCATCTTTGTACTCGAAGGCGCCAATCTGGACCAGTTTGAAAATGAATCCGGGCGGCGCTGAGCGCTCACTGCAAATGAATGAAAGGGAAGCTGAGCAAAAACCTTAAGATTCGTGCATTGATTACGAGCTGTAGGCACTATGGGGACTCTTTATTTTTTTTAAAAATCGTAAGGCTGGTTGGATAAAAGTGGATAGATAGTGGATGATGGCGCCAAAAGCGAAAAAACGTCCAGCTGATGACAGCGCGTAGGCTGCTCTCAGCCTCCTTTTTCTTTCTTTTCGTACAGCGCTGATGCTATGTCACAGTTTAAGCACCTCCTAATAATGGTTTATTTGTAGCACCGTGATTTAGCCGGTGACTTGTTGTGTAACACAGCTGGGATGTGTCTCTCTGCTCAGAGGCAGAACATGGATATGCTTCAGTCCGGCCTCTCAGTCCAACTCGGTCTGACAGGGGGAGCAAGCAGAAGAGCAAGAAGATATCTGCTGGTGGCAATAGGTAAATGCATTATGTAACAAATAACTGACAACAGGGTGTGGCTCAGAGTCTGACTTTCAGTTTTGATAAAGCACCCTTTTAAACTTGCATGCCACACACGCAGTCATTGCTGAGCAGAATGAATTGTCCTGAATGTTTTCAGCATTGACCGAGTTGTCTGTTGCTTTTTGTTTGCAGGTCAGTTCACAATGAGCTGGAAAAAAACCGGTAATGGATTTTTCTTTGCAACTCTTCCATTAAAGTCCATAGGTGTCGGATCAAAAGACAAAAAGTGAGGGAAGTGTGGATTAGCAGCTTCACTTCTTTCTTATTGTGCTTTGTAGACGGGCTCAGCTGAGACACTGCCTGGAGCAGCTCAAGAAGCAGGTCCCGCTGTCCTCAGACTCCATGAGGAACACCACTCTGAACCTGCTGAGACGAGCCCAGCTTCACATAAAGGTACAAGATATCAAAATGCTTACAGATTTACATTAAATCTGACTTTTATGAGACTCAAGTTCAGTTTACTTGTCATTCCAGCCATATTTAAAATGCGATGTGTTTCTCAGGGCATTTTGTGCACGTTACAGTGAGTTTAGTCCTCTAATTTTTGCTTTGGCCAGTAGTGCTTAATCTTTCTTCATTGTTGCACTGTTCACCTTTTTCAGAAGCTGCAGGAGCAGGATGAGCGCGCAGAGCAGCTGAAGGACCGTCTGCGCTGGGAGCAGCGAGAGCTGCGGGTTCGGCTGGAGCAGCTGCAGAGGGGAACGGAGAGGATGAGGAACGACAGCCAGGGGTCGACCATGTCCTCCGAGAGGTCAGATTCCGACAGAGGTAAGTCTCACGGATCTTTTTCTTTCACGTTCAAACTATTCCAGTCTTAATAGGAGCTGGAAGTCTCTTCAGAGGTAAGTTCAAGTTTAGCATGATGGGTGAATTTTGTCATATTTCCTCTGCTGATGGATTTGATCTGTGGTCGGGTTCATTGCAGAGGACGTGGAGGTTGATGTGGAGAGCATCGTGTTTGTGGACTCTGATGGACTGAGCATTACGCACACCGGTGCAGACCACTGTTACTCCAGCCTGGAAAAGGCCTGGCTATGACGGCGGTAAACGTGCGGTAACTAGTTTAATGTCGCCAAGCGGACAGGAAGAGGAGAAAAACATTCCAAAAACAAAGGACGGGGGAGTATGGATGAAGAAGTTACTGTACAACACATCTTTTTGGCATTCTCTTGTCAGATGTGTCAGCCGAAAAGCTCGTCATTGGTTATGAGTGAGAGCTGTCCATTTGCACTGAACAGCAGTTAAATTCTCTGGGCTGTGTTGTCACTATACATTACACACATACAGTATATTCTAGCATCAATCATTAATAGTATTTTCTCCCCAAAGCCATGAGGTGTCAGACTTCCAATGATTCATGCGGCTCTGTTCATTCTTTTTTAAGGGCTTTTAAAAATCAAAATAAGGGCTTTTATTCTCACCTTTTAACTTATTCTTTACTACAGAATGTCTGTACTGAATTCTGCCTTAAATCAGATTTGGTTTAGTATGCTATTCAGCTTTTACTTAGCACTAAGCTTATATTTCAGTATGCCACGTTTAGCATGCACTTAAACATTAATCTGTGCTGTTTTTTTTTTTTTGTTGTGTTTTTGTCCTATTGTATATCTAAGTGCAGTCATATACTTTGCTCCTTTTATTCTATTGCACATAATGTCCAAATGTTGCACTTGTCTCAAAAAGATCTGAAAACAGCAAACAGAAGCAGGTCATATTTGCACGTTGATATCAGGAAATTCAGTAACATTGCCAAATATGAATTCGTACACAATTCAGTCAGAACTTAAAACTGTGAGAGGAGCACTTAGGAGCTGCTTACGGAGGCCTAATGATAATTAAGGTTTCCTAGAAGCGTTTATCTTCATTTATGAATTAGATTGTTAATTATGCATTCAACAAATTCACCAGTCAGGCAGGCAATTTATACTTGTAATGATAATGTAGTTGATGCTGTATTACAAGTATTTTTCATATTCATTTCTGTGCATTTAATAGGGGGTCGACCTATATTTTTTGTTTCTTTTCAGTTGATATTATCAGGACACCAGTAACAGATATTTTAAATTTTAGATAAACATAACACTTTGTTGAAATGACTCTATGCATGCTACGGCTACATAAACTATGAATTTGTTATACTAAATTGTATCAATGGAAAAACAAAAAAAAAAAGGTGAATTGTTCCTTTTTCAGTGAAACTGGGAAAATCACTATGCTTGTAGTCATAGAAACACATCATAGGATTGCAATGTTTATTGCAACTTCTGCAATATCTGCTGCTTTAACATGGAAACACAGCTCTGCTCTGCAGCAGGTCTTTGGAGCTGCTCCAAGCCTGCAGCTGCACTGCTCTGTACCAGTCAGTGTTGACAGGCTGTGATTTTGTGAGCTGGTTTCAAACACACATACAGAGGTAGCTGCATCAGAGCCAGTCTGATAACTGGTCGACCCCTAGTATTTAATAACTTAAGGTGCTCCCCCCCCCGCCCCGCAGTTGACTTTTGTATATGCAAGAGGCCTTATTACTTTATCTGTCTCTCCACCCAGTAATATTATGTAGCATTTTGTACTGATGTAAGCTTGTTTTTTTTTTTTTTAATGAATAAATATTTTCTCTATTTATGCGCTGTTTGTTATTTGAGTAATTTAGAGGGACAATTATATGGGAATGATATATGGGAAGTGTCCCTTGCTATTTCAGCCCTAACTAAAGAGCTGAAATCAACCAGGGATAGCACACAGACATCCACTTGACAGACAACATTGAGACTGGAAAGGAAAAGTCAATTTATTGACAAACTGATAAAGGAAGAATACATTTTTGCATGGGTTTTTATCACAAGGCCTAAGCTGAACGTACAATTCAAGGTATCCTCTGCACCTTTTCATGCACAATCACAATTCAAGTTTTCAGAGATCATTTCTTCTTGAGCCATAACACCAACTTCACTTGAAGCAATGAGATGATCAGCCTCAGTAGTGCAGTTCAAGTGTAAAGTGAAATGAAGCAACAAACAGCAGGATTGTATGCAAGATATTTTAAAAAAAGAAGAAAAAAAAAACAAAAACACTTGAAACAAATCAAACAAGAATGCCTTAATCACAAATTTGAAGTGCTCTTAGCTACTGGACAAGAAGCTATACACTATGTGTGTTGTTGGGAGTCAAGGCATACTAAAAGGAGCAGTAAAAAAAACACTTGATGGGCAAGAGGGTGGAACAAAGGGCGAACAACAGCTTCACAATCATTTTATGGCACAGACAGCAATAACCAACCATTACTGTCTAAGATCTGTGTCTCTGATAAATACTGAGGTGATGTGGTGTCGACGATATACCTAGAGCGGCATGAAGAGGGAAGCAGGAACAGGCTATTTAACCCCGCTCAGTTCTTTTATGGTCCGCCCACCATTCCAGTTGGATGTGTCCTCACAGAGGTGTCTACCCATGACTGAAATTCTTGAGTTCTGCTGCAGAATGAGTTATTTGTGTAGCTTGTCACACATACTGTTTCTTCTGGGCATGTGAGGCGAGGTCTTTGGCTTTCTCTTTAGCAGCCAGCGCTGTCTCTCTTGCCTTCTCTGTGGCGGTCTCTGCTAAGGTCCTCGATGGAGTTTCACCTACACAGGAACAAAACACAGATCTTCATTGGCTTCATCTGTTTTCGTGTCTAAGGAGCTGACACTTAAAATTAGAAGTATTATACAGTTCCATGTGCTAACTATTATTACACTGCTCTAAAAAATTATGGGAACATGATCATCACAGTACAACACAAAGTTAGATTGATATCCCTTAAGATTAACTATCTAATCAGGAAACAAAACATTCTGAATCCATTTCAGCTGCTTTGAAGTGACAACACCGAGAGGCAACAACAAGGCAACCTCCAAAAAGAGAATGGTTCTGCAGGTGGTTTCCACAGACACACCTTGTCCCTCCTGACTTATCTTTAGTATTGCTTTTTGTTAGTGTCCCTGTCACTACTGGCAGCATGAGACGATAGCTGCAGTCCATTCAGGCTGAACAGGTAGTTCAACTCCTCCAGGATGGCACATCCACTCATGGCGTTGCAAGAAAAGTTGCCGTGTCTCCCAGCACAGTCTCAAGTGTGTAAATGAGATACTAGGAGACGGGCCATTATGCAAGGAGAGTTACACAGGGCCCTAGAGGGGCATCAACCCAGCAGCAGGACTGGTATCTGCTCCTCTGTGTGAGGAGGAACAGGTGCAGTACAGCCTTTGCCCTACAGACTGACCTCCAGAGGGCTACTCGTGTTAATGCTTCTGACCAAATGGTCAGAAACGGACTTCATGAGAATGGCAGGAGGTCCCAGTGTCCTTTAGTGGGGTTCCAGTGTCGCCCGTGCCAGTTCTGGTGTTCTCTGGTGAATGCTAAGTGAGCAGCATGGTGTTGGTGTGTGAGCACAGGTCCTGATAAAGGGCGCTGGGCCCTCATTCTCATGTGTTATACTGTGATGATCAAGTGTTCCCTTAAGTTTTCTTTTGAACAATGTACAACTCCCCCCAAAAACACTTTTTGACACCAGTCAAAATTAAATAGGAATTAAATGAGAGTAAATATTATATGAATAATTTACCTTGCATTTTGGCAAGCACATACTCAAAGCCTTTCATGGTCTTTGTCACACTGGTCTTGAACCTTGCGAGCCCAAATTCCTGGAAAGTAGAAAAACAGAGTCATAAAAGACAGGAGCAAAAATTCCTGGGATATAACACATAACTCACATCATGACATAGTTGCTGTTAGTTTGTCAACAACTACTGTAACTCTGTCATAAGTCATTTACTACTTCAGGTTCTGGCGGACAGTTTCGACTGCTCAGCTGTTGCATCTTAACACTGTATTATGTTTCTAAATACAGAATAAATGCTAGGTGGGTGAGTCCTACTCTCGGTCACCCATGACTGCTTTCCCCGAGCTGTAATGTAGCGCAGCACTCCACTTTACTCTACTGACCTGAATAGCTCTGGAGAGCCCGTAGACATTGGAAGAGATCCAAGCTTCTCTCTTAATCTCAGTCCAGCTGCCATTCTCAGGATTAATTCTGTAGTGACACCGCTCTTCCACGGACTGCCAGCAAGAAAAAAAACAAGCACAACATGAGCCAAAGTTACTACTCTGTGCACTGCGGATGAATGCTTATGGACGTAAACATGAATGTACCATTAGGCGAGCGTGGCTGATGTTCCATGTGAGCGTGGTCATGGTCCTTTTCTGAGGGTCCACAATGGAGTCCTCAATGATGTACGCTGAGCTGGCCATGTGCTTTGGAAGGTAGCGCTCCATCCAGCGAGGGGCACGGCTAGTTTTGGTCAAAAGACGTCTGGAAATGAGGCAGTTGGTTGGGGTAACCTCTCGGAAAATGATATCCTCAGTCAAGACATGGTTACTGTGAAAAGAAGAAGTGGCGATGGATCAAGCTGATATGAAACCTCTGTGCAAGGCTGCACCTAAGAATTATGGTCCTGAAAAATCTCTCTTTACACTTCTATAAAACAAGCACGAATACTGATATTTGACAGACAGGACTTTGTGTTTTTGCTTGATAAGAACCATTAACCTACAGTCAAACAGACAAACTGATTTTTCAGTCAAAACTACAAGTAACAATCACACTTATTTCAATTTGTTTACAGAGACATCTACATTCTTCATTAACTGGTCATTTTGTTGGTAAAAATGGCAGAAATGAATGCTAAGATGGAATCTAAACCCAAGTTGTTCTAATAATCTAAAACTAAAACAAAACATGGAAAAAAATACATTGTTAACATAATAACACTAAATATGGGCAAAAGCAGCAATGAGGGGGCCAAGCAGGGAGACCCTTCAGCTGTTAGGAAACAAGTTGTGAAAATAGCGAGATCACTATGATAAAACTAACCTTTGTTAATTACGTTGCTTGGCCCCTGATAATCATCACAACAAAAATAACTAGACTTCCGATGAAAGCTAAAATATCAATGGAACAGGCACGAGGAAGCAGTGGTGAACTTTTTCTTTCTTCAGCTCTCAGCGGAGACGGTCACACTTTTCTTCTCTCCCCAGCACTTCCTTTTTCCCCTGCTTTGCTGCTTTAGAGCCTCTCTTCACACAACTTCCGAACTGGAATTTATAATTATGGATCTGGTCAGCTGGTCTCTCAACGCCATTGTTTTGATCAAATCTTCACCATGAGGAGATTGGGGGAAGGAGAACCCTATTCCCTCTTATTAATTGACATTCCAGCTGGCTACGTTATGGTTCCTGTGTGGTGTGGAAGATGACGTGCCTGGCCGTATTGTCAATGGAGGACACACACATTTGGCTTATTGACACTGGGATTTCTCCGAATTGGACCTGGAGATATCTGGCTTGTCGTTGCAATTCAGGAAGTCTGGGCAGCTGTCTGGGCCTTGGTAAGGCTGCTTATGACGGGAATGCAGGAAGGTTCAGACTCAGTATATCTGGAGCTGATTCGGAGGGGTAAGATCTTGGAGATGTATGTATCTGTTTCTGCACGGCGAAGGAACGAACCAAGAAGATTCGGATGAACTGGATTTTGTATTTCACCACAGAGAGGTGCCAGAAAGACTGAAGGCTGTCAACAAATTAATCAGTACAGTCTGTACCAAAACAAGTCGTACATCAGAAATTTGGCTCCCTGGCGGCCTTGGACTACCGCTTATCAAATTGTCTCCGGGACGTTTTGTAAACAGATGCTCTACACCCCCGCTGTCCTGTCTTCTTCTGACCTGTGTTGGACTGATCTCCCTGACCTAGCTGCTGAGGAACTTTACATTTTATCAGAACTGTTAGCTGAGGAGGGAGTTCGAGTCAGTCCCACAGTAGCCCGACCCCCCGACTCGCCTCCGCTGGCTCCCCTTTCCATCCCTCCCCACCCTAGTGCTCCCATGCTATATGTTTCTGCACTATCACAGCCGTTTTTGTAACCTTATACTGTGCATGTGTGTATGTATGCAAAGTATGAGATAATTTTTTTTCCTCACTCATCCCTATATGTTTCTCACTGTTGTTTCTATCTTTTTAATGGCAGCCCCTCCAGAAGAGGGGCAGCATGGCCACAGTTCACCTATCTCCCCATGTTTGCTTGTTTGTCTTCTTGGATGGACGTTCTGTTAACTGTAATTTCCCCATTGTGGGATCAATAAAGTATCATCAACATCATCATCATCTGCTTATAGAGACTAGCATGTTTACATGACCGTAAGTCACATGACTTCTCTAAGCACTGTGTTCGTAAAACCTAGTGTGACTGTCTTAAAAGTTGCCCCTTAAAGAACTAAAGTGTATTCATTAAGTTGACAAAACTATAATTACACAAATTGTTTGTGTTTTGTCCTTTTTTTCTCTGTCTACTGCCCCCGACCCCCAAACTAGCTGCGGCAGATAAACGGCTGCAAATCTTGGAGTCTGTTTCTGCCAGAAGTCACTTCCTGTTACAAGGAAGTTCTTCCTCCCCACTGTCACCTGGTGCTTGCAAAACAGGGATCAGGATTTTTTTCTCTAAAATTGTAGGGTATTTTCTTTGCAGTATAAAGCACCTTGAGGTGACTTGTTGTGAAACAGTGCTATATGAATAAAATGCAATTTAAATGATCCATCCGATGCATTTCTCCCCCCTACCCTTACCTGTAAGGGTTGGGATATCGCTGCCAGAAAGCGACACAAACTTGGTCCCAGGTGCTTTTTAGCAGACCTGCACAGCATAAATATTTCACCATTGTTCCCTTGGTTTAACCTGTAAAGACACAGAACAAACAGAACGTGATAGTTTGCAATTTTGCTCAGATAGTTTTCAGATGACAGATCAGGGCGAAGCAGTGAGCAGTGGAGTCAATAATGTGGCAAAAACAGCTCAGCAGCAATCGATGAAAAGCCTCCAAGGTGTCAAAAAGCAAGCCAACTGACAAAAATACATTATGCTTACAGTGGGTGAATAATAAGACTTGGGTGTTATGTTATGAAATAAATCCAAACCATTGTCATTTCCAGCTAAACCCTTTTTACCTGACAACACCTGGACCGGGTCTCGTCGTATGACTGACAGCAAACAATGTAGGTCTCGTTACGACCACAGGCTGTTAAATATTTCAACAATGAGATGCTAACACGAGATGAAACACTGCCGCCCCGTTTATCACGTCCGCACTCACTAGCTTCCTCTTTAGCATAGCCTAGCATGAGGAGAGCCACATGAATGAATGGCACAGCGTGGCCGAGAAATTTCTACAACTCAAATTCAATAAGCAATTTTTTTTAATGTCAGCTCAGATGAAAGGGTAGTTACCTGCACGGCGACACCATTTATGAGATAAACATTTGCATTTTGCAGTCCTATCGGGAAGAATATCACCGCGAACAGTGCCCGTAAGTCATGTCATACTTAACGGCAGCAAGAGGAAGGTCAAACACCGACGATGTATCCGGTTAGGTGGGGCTTGTGCAACTCCTGCCTAGAACACTAGAGGGCAGCAGGTGACCGTGCAATTCGCCACACAGCCTCAAATAAAGTAAGTGTGTGTGTGTGTGTGTGTGTGTGTGTGTGTGTGTGTGTGTGTGTGTGTGTGTGTGTGTGTGTGTGTGTGTGTGTGTGTAATTCAGGCTGTCAAGTCTCAACAACTGCAACTGGCATCTTTAAGGCTCCCTGACACAATGTGCAGCCCAGAATACCAAATAATGTTTTCCAATTAAAAAAAAAAAAGTATCCACACATCCACTGTAATGCTTAGCGGGTCTGATGTAATGGATACAAGCTCAGTGCTGCTCTGCCAGTTGTCCTGATAACACTCACAGCTTTCATAATAATTTACAGGACTAAAAAGGGATATAGGCCAAACAAGGGAAATAAAACAGCAATGTGGGTGTCAAGAGCCAGTCATGCAAGAGCAATGGGTATTTTCTCTGCTTGTAAAATGAATCACAATGCGTAGGCCACATACAAAATGCTTTATTGGATTGACTTGACCCACTTATTTAGTTTTTTCTTTTTCAAACTAACCTAAAAGTTTAGATGAAGGGCTGATAAACACGTGATTTGCTCCTATGAATATTTGTTAATGTTCAAGTGGATATTTCAACTATCAGGTTTACCATAAGTATGAGGAGTCCATGCACAGTGTTCAATACATTTTCATACTATGCACCCAGAATAATCTGACAGCCATTTACTTTACTTACTTATATTTATCCAAGCCTGGATCTCTTTATTTGACAAGGACATGAACAAAACATAGTTTCTCCCCATAGCCAGATCAGGTCCAGGATTTACATGTATAATGGGGGCTAATTATGTGTGCCAAGAGGTGCTGCAGTTGATTACTGCTCCTCTGTTCATTAAACAGTCAACAAAGGGCACTTTATCAGCACTGTAATACATGTAGAATCACATGCTCTGCCTTCTTCCAAAAGCTTATTTTGTTGTTGTTGTTTTTTTGTTTTTTTAACAAATCCTCGAAGCAGATGGCTGCATTTTGTGCTATAGACATCAATAAGTTGCTGCTCTCGCTCCACGGAGTCCCATTCCTCTGGAAACAAGGCCCTGCTGCTTTGTCCAATCAGGAGCAGCTGGTTGCCAGGTGAGGACAATTAACTTCCTGTGTGGACAGTAATGTATCGATCACCTCCTTTAGATTCCATGGACTAGAGTTGAATGTTACTCTGCTAGAACACTGTAATTAATCCAAAATGCAGCAGTTGCATTCATTAGCTGAAAACCATCCAGATATTTCTGAACAGCCACCAAATATAAAAAAAAAACAGGTGTGAAAAATGAAACTCTCACTGTCACAATAATCGCAGTCTTGCCTTCAGACTGTGTTGTAAATTGGACGTTACAAACCAACGAGAGCTCTGCATTTACAAGAGAACACATTATACATGGTACCATGTGAAAGAACACCTAAGTAAGCATCTTAAACATATTTCTTAATAGGTTTGACAGCTGTTATTTTACTCGTACCATCAGCAAAGGAAAGAAGAACCTCACATGAAGCGATTTGCATGCAAAGCTTGGGGTCTTCTCCAGTGACACAGATACTCAGGATCAAACCATTCAAGTTAAAAGGCTACGTTTGAATGACAAGCACCACAAAGCAGAGGTGCGCGCAATATGTTCATATTCTACAGATGTTTTGAAATGTGCAACTCTCATACAGCTGTGGGAGGGTGTCCGCCATTGCGGCCGTTCAGAGTCGTCGTCCTTATGGAGCGAGTCCTGAATGAGCCTTCTGGGTGGAAAGTATCCGGCTTGTCTTCGCACCGGAAGACCATGAGGAAGCCATTCCTGTAGTTTTTATTCATCCACCCATACAGGAGAGGGTTGGTAAAAGTCGAACACATGGCCACAATGTGGAACACGGTGTATATCAGTTTATACTCCTCAAGCCTGAGCACCAGGTCCAGGTCGATGGCCAGCTGAAATGCGTGGAAGGGCAGCCAACAGATGGCAAACACCACCACCACTAGCGCCAACATCTTTGTGGTCTTTTTGCGGCGGTTGATGTTGTCGTTGCGGCTGGATGGGCTGACGTGATTTTTCAGTTTGACCCAGATGCATATGTAGGCATAACTGATGATGGCTAGAGGAATAATATACTGTAGGAGCAGCATTGAGACGCTGAAGATGAGGCCATCTCTGCTGGTCACATGGGGCCACTTCTCAGTGCAGACGGGAAAGCGCTGGTTGATTGAAGTGATCTCTTCATAGCGGAACTCTCTGAAGATCGCCAGGGGTGCTGCCAGGACAGCAGACACCGTCCAGGTGAATGCCATGATGAGGAAGCTGGAGTGCCATGTGAGGCGCCGTCCAAGGTGGAACACGATACAACGGTAGCGCTCCAGGGCTATGATAGTCATAGTCAGGATAGATACATGCACGCTCAGAGCCTGGGCAAAGGGCACCAGGTGGCACAGCACAGCCCCAAATGTCCACTCTTCTAATAGAGTGTAAACCAGAGTGAAGGGCAAACAGAAGGTGTTCACAAGAAGGTCTGCCAGGGCCAGGTTAGCTATGAAGAAGTTGGTTACTGTTCGCATGTTTTTGTAGCGAATAATCATGTAGATAACGAGAGCATTGCCCAGCAGCCCCATCAGGATTATAAGGGAATAAGCTGTGATCAGTGTGATCTGGACTCCAAGGTGCTTGATGATGTCGGTGTGGAATCCGGGTGGGTGTAAGCCCATGCTGTCATTAAGCAGAAACGAGGCATCGGATTCTCCAGCCTCCTCTTCGCCTGTGCTGTTGGACGTGTCTGGTGGGCTCATGTTGGAAGATGCGAGATCAAGGCTGAGTCGACACCTGAACAGAGAAAACACATAAAATAACTGTTTGAGACAGGCCGGACAGAAAAAGCTATGACGGCGCTGGTTCTCGATGTTAGTCACACTTCAGGTGTTTTTGTCTTATTGCTAACTTTTCTCTCCTATTTAGAGTTCTCATCACCCCTGATCTACATTCCTTGTCATTGCCAACTCCGGGACACACATCAGTTAAGCTCTCAGAGGCTTCCCATTGCCAGATAGGGATCTGAACATTAAAGCTCAAGTGGTCGAGCGTCAGTATTTTAGCCCCCCTCTTGGGGTGTGTTACCCTCCAAGTCTATTTTGGCTTGTTTATTTTATACTGTGATACCCTCAATCACTCACAGAAGTGAACTGTAGACGTTCCTGTCAGTGTATTAAGATAGACAAGTATTAGTGATGCACTGCACTTAAAATCATGCCTTTTACTTTCAGGGTCTTTTCATCCTCTGCACTGCAAGACATCTGAAATCCAACTTTCTTACTGTGGCTGAACAGTTATGTCATTGTTTTCTTCGTATCACCCACAAATATCACTCTAATATGAAAGACTCGTAGTCTTTAACTCAAGGATAATGAAACACTGCAATTTAGAAGATATGAGAATCCTCTAATTCGTGCAACCTCATTATTAGAGTGATTGCGTCGAGGAGGTGGATGTTCACAAAAACTAAGAAAATAACACGAATTTTAATTAACAGATTGTCAATTTTAATTAACTGAAGACCAGCTCGTTTAATAGCGGCTTCTTATAAAGCCCTATACAAAAAAAGAAATAGATATCCCAAGCTATTTAACTTGGAAATATCTTTTTCCATGCTGTGCATAAAGCATGAACACCTGTACTATTAAAAAGACTAAAGAAAAATGGTGGAGGAAGCAATGAGATCAGGAGGCGTGAGCCGGTCCAAAGCTGCATCATTAGAGCTGCAGACAGGTCACATATATATAGTCTGAATCTTATAAAGAGAATATTGTGTTTTATGCCTGATATTAAACAACCACACGTGAGTTTAAAACATTCTGTAGTTCATCATCTTGTCATTTATGTCGATTTACCTGTGTAAAGCAAGAGCTGCTGCTGCTGAGCTCAGACAGTTTATGTTATAAAGACAAGTATAACTGCAGACACAGCTTGACTCGCAAATAATAAAAGTTCAGTCTCATCCGTATTAAATGCATGTAAATCGCATTATGGTAACCTCAAATCCATAACCATTTCCTTGGGATTCTCACTCATAAAACCTGGACCTGCCCTTATGGGCCTGAGGCGACTTTGCGCATTTTTTGTGGCTAACACTCTTAAAGTTTTCCTTAAGAGATCACTGTGACAAACCAGGACACCCTTTAGTGAGAGGTCATCTCACTGGTGACAGACACTCTTTGATTACTCTGGGGATCCAGCCTATTTCCTGAGAACCACTAGAAGGACTATATTTCACTGACAACATTGCTTTCCCATGCTTTACTTATACATAAAACAGTGGAATTCGCGGCATTGTGTTCTTCTTCCAATGTCACATTTAAACTAAAGGTATTGCATTGCAAACGTGACGTGTCTCTGAGCTGCTGCACAATTTCCTGAAATGTAAAACCATTCATGCATGGTACATGTCGGTTGCTTAAAATGTGTGAAAAGAAAAACGGAGAGTAAAGTCTCAAAGACATCGAACAAAAGAGCCTAACCCATGAAAATGATTTGCAGGATGGCTCGGAATCTATAGGTAGGAAACACCGAAAAATGTGATCGTGGTGCCACAACAGGTGTTGCAGTGCCAGTAACCCGAGGAGCATGAAAAACCTTGCCTGCACCCCTGGAACACACCGCTGCACCAGGCAGGCTTCAGCCAACATGCGCTTTACAAAGCATTATTTGCCTCTTTTTTTGATCAGTGATGGGAAGCTTATGCCACTACACCTGCTAGATCAAACATCCACAACACAACCGGATTCAAGCAAACTCTGTATACTGCCATCAAATTATAATGAGGCAATTTATTTCTAATTGAATATGCGTGGGTGCGTAATTTGTGGCATTTTGTTCAACTTAATCAACAGTGCCCATTCAAGCATCTCCAGCTGAGCTCTGAGAGATTATTCAATCGACTTGACAGGTGCAAATCGCCTGAGTCTCAGGTACGCAGTTTGGACTCTTGTTCATCCTGCGTGTTAGTTTTCTCTTATCCAAATTACGCACATTTTATAGTTCCATCAACTACAGGTTACGCTGTCACAAAAGAACAGAGAAATCATGGCTTGCACCTCATGGGGGATCCATGTATGCCCCGCAAATATAGCTATCAATCTATAGATATGCATTTAAGTCTAAATGGACGCTATCCACATATTAATCGACTCACCTGTCCACCTATGTCTCCTTTTTGCAAACGTGTCTTCACTGGAGAGTGTCATGAAACAAGTGGGAAAAATCCCGAAGCTCCTCCCAGCGTGCAGCGCCTGGTGCGCATCTTGTGGCTCGACAGTTTTGTGTGTTCCTCAGTCAGGTTTACAGGATTTACTGTGAGCCTCCACATCTGTGCCAGCCTGTCAGGGACAGAAGCTGGAGGCTGCGCTTTGTAAATCACATGTTTTATGCTGTTTTATCTAATTCGTTCATTTTCACCCGCTTTACTCGGCAAAGAAATCCGAAAATAATACCACAAAGTAGCTTTTAAAGTGTCGAAGCACACTTAAGATACGTCACTGGGTTTATCAAATTTATCTCCGTTTATTATTTAATTTATTTCCGGCCAAGCTTTCCGGGTTGTTTTTTTTTTTTCTTCCTCGAAGCTTTCCCTTTGCTGATGTGTACAATATTTGATGAACTTTGGAACAGAGCAGGGCTGTAAAGTAAATCTCTTATATTGCTTTATTTGATTCTCAGCATCACTGTCTCAACTGATCTAATTTCTTTAATGAACAACATTTAAAGTGCTGCGTAACACAATTTCGTGTTGCTGTGCAGAAAGCCACTATTAAGTTAACTGCACGAAATCGAGTGTCATATTGAGTTGACGTGCCTGGAAAACAATGCAGAACAACAGCAAGCCTCTCAGCTTCTTTCTGTGAGCTCCCATGAATACCTCAAATAGATTAAAGTTCAATCTGGTGGCACAGTGCTTTTTTTGGGGGGTGGGCCTAATTAAAAGATTTACTAAACTGTAGTTCGTTTATTTGAGTGGAGGAAATTTCAGTCCGTATTTTTGTATTCAAAGTGTGTCGTTTACCTGGATGATTTTCTATTAGGGGCTATGAATGACGGAGACAGTATTGTGCCAGAAGCAATTTCCTCTGTATAATGCAGCAAGGCTTGGAGATAATTTTTAAAGACTGGAATAAATAGTTTTGTGGAAAAAATATTTATTGCATGTTTACTTTGATTATAAATTTTGACCAGACATTTCTAAGGAGCTTCAAAAGTAAAGTCAAACTCCAAAAATGCAACAAAGATCACGAGGTACCTGGAAATAAACGGCATTTAAAGTCTAGAAAAATATCAGAAAAGAATTTCCTGTCATTGCAGCCCACATGACTGCTTGAAATGAATTCACCTGATCTGAATGTTAATAAGATCCTTGATTCTTTTTGGTGGGATTTTATGTTGTGATGCAACAGTTTGATGCACTGATTATCTCCGGAACAGCGATCATACTTGAATCTCTCTCTCTCTCTCTCTCGCTCTCTCCCACCTCTTTTTCTTCCAATTAAAAGAGCCATCCACCAGCCTCCGCATGCACTGGGTCACTAAGTCAGTGTTGAGAGTCTTTCAGGCTGCTGTGTCATTGATTTACCTTGAAGGACTCAAATTAATCTTCATAAAGGTGGTTAGTCAGCTAACTTGCATTTACGGTCGCTTACTCTCCATCCCATCACTTCTTGTGTCCAGCTCACAGACTGTGGGGGTCCTCACATTTCATACCCACTTGTTTGTGTGTCTGTCTTCCTGTGTAATTAATCCCAAACTAACGGCCTTTTTTTCTTTTTCATTTGTTGTTTCCCACAAAGGATGCACACTTAACAGTTAGAAACCGTACGATGGAGATCAGAGCCTTTCAGTTCTTCAGTGGAAAAAAAACAAAACATTGATTTTTAAAGGATGGTTTCCCTTTGAAGTTTGCAAATTGGATTCCTCAGATAAACATTTGTGTGGGCTGTTCCAGTCATACCTCGTGGTGAACTTTTCTTTTATCTAAGACAGTAGTGTTTCTAAGAAGGTAAAAGCGGTCCTGTACATCTCTGTGTTTTCTCCTTCTCCCCCATTAGACTGAGATTTAATAGTCACATTCCTTGTAAGCATGCCTGTAGCCACCATTAATGATACTGAGGTCGTATCCTTGGTAATGTTTCAGAGAGTTTGGAGGTGTTAGCAGCTTGAGCGAGAGAGAGTGTAGATTTTTGCTATAGTTAGGCAAATTTTATTATAATTGCACAAACCTTCCACTTGTTTTACACACTGAGTTCAGTTCACTTATCACAGCAAGTAATGGGAAATCTGTTGTATGATGTCTTCAGTGCCTCTGGAGGGACCTTTCAAAAATGTGAACAAATAACCACAATCAGGCCTGTCTCACCTTGGGATTGGAAAAATCTGGAGCAAAAAGATGTTGCTGCAGTCGGGGGCTGTTTGTGTGTGATTGTCTCCTTGGCAGTAGTCTTAGGAGCCTGCTGTCTTGCATTGTATGAAAATAGTATAAACTGTTTTGGGAGGCTGACCTGTACATGTGAATGGGGCCAAATTACATTTTATTTTATTTTGCAGTACTGCTATTGGTAGAGAGACAACTTAAATCTATATAGCTACTTTCTAAGAGATTTACTCCTTTAGAATTATATCTGGTGGGTGGATGGATGGATGGATCTGTCAGTATACTTTTTAAAATAAGCAAAAGAATGAAATAGCCTGCTATGGTTATCTTTAGGGAGTAGATAGTAGACCCAGTATATCTAAGATCTTTGTAGATCTTTGTGCTTCCCTGCCTGTGGTATTACACAATGGAGGAAGTGAAAAAGGCAGATCAAAAATATATATTGGTTCCACTTTTTTTTTTTTAGGTTAGTACTGGATTGGACCCGTGTTTACCTTCAGAACTGCTTTAATTTAATAACCACCAGCAACAGACTGAACAAGGCAATTACAGTAATACAAGGCGGGATGGAACCATGCTTCCATGTTGTCTATGCCAAATTCTGACCCAACAATCCAGCAAAAATCAAGACCCATCAGAACAGAAAATGCTTTTACAGTATTCTACTGTACAGTTTTGACCAGCCTGTGTGAACTGTAGCTTGAGTTTCCAATTAAGTGGTTATTTGAGTTAATATTGCTTTCCTATCGGCTTGAAGCAATCAGGTAATTCTCCTTTGACCTCTGGTATAAACAATCACCAGAGCACTGCTGCTCACTGGATATTTTCTCTTTTTCAGACCATTCTTTGTAAACCCTAGAGATGGCTGTGTGGGAAATTCCCAGCAGATCAGCACTTTCTAAAATGCTCAGACCAGCCTGTCTGGCACCAACAATCATTTCGCATTTAAATCACATTTCTTCCCCATTCTGATGCTCACTTTAAACTTCTGCAGGTCGTCTATATGCCTAAATGGATTTAATTGTTTCTATGTGATTGGCTGATAAGATATTTACGTTAATGACCGGCTGAACAGGTGTGTCTAATATCATTGCTGAGGTGGACTGCTGCTCGCCGTGAAACATAAGGACCAATCAAACACGGGGTTGTGGTCTGCACATGCGCAGAACATGTAGACGTCTTGTTCCCAAACAGTAGCAGCAGTCAGCAGGGAGTAGAGACCCGTAGGAGGAACTTTGAAGTATTCGCCTTTGAATTTCTCCGAACATCAGACGGCGTAAGTTCATCACAGTATAAATTAGGTGCGGCTTGTAGTCACTTTATTAAAGTTCCGAAAGTCTTTTGTTTTGTATTGCCGTTCACAGGCTGCTATACGAAGCTAAACGCTAACAGGCTGCAAGCAGGATAAAAGCAAACAAGCCGTCTGACTAAACACTGCCTTATAATACAAATCACAAGCTAGCTCGTACAGCCTCGTGATAGATCACTTGATTTTCACTGCTGATCACCCTGAAGTAGGTGCTTAGTGTTAGTATTAAGCTGTTTGCGCCGCTTTATCAGTGGTGGACTTCAAACTGTACACTGTGGTGGGTCCAGTTGTCTGAAGTTGATCTATTCATTTATTTATCATTTAATTATTCGCGGCTGACAGAACAATCGAGTCTGTCTCCCGGTCCAGGATTTGGAGAAGTGAAGGGGTAATCCTTTTCTGTTTCTCCTCAGACTTTGCTTTCACTTCCTCACTGCGAAAGGACCTCGAAGAGGACAGCACCCTCCATCATGGCTGCTGCTGCTGCCGTTACTCAATCCACCAAAGGCAGCCTGAGGGAGGACCTGACATGTGCCATATGTTGTGATCTCTTCCGTGAGCCTGTCATGTTGGCCTGTATGCACCATTTCTGCAAAGCTTGCATATCCAGGTATTGGAGAGGAACACAGGGCCCTGTCACCTGCCCGCAGTGCCGCAAGGAGTTCAGCTCCAAGCAGTTTCAAACTAACTACCTTGTGGCAGCCATGGTGGAGAAGGTCCGAGCCACTACCTCACATGCTTACATCAAGAACTTAGAGGTGTGTATTTCATTCTCACGTCATGTCTACCCATAATCTTGCTGGCCATTTTCTGGGCGTATACTCTGGGTCAGCTGGAAAAAGTTTTCTGCAATCTTATACAAATAACTTTATGTTCCAAAGCAAACCAATCAATAGCAAATGTCAAGCCTGTAAACATGGGTTCAATACAGCTATGTTCCATGTTTCAGTCCACAGCTGTGTTTACTTCACTGTTGGTCCACCCTCCACTTATCTTGCTTGAATTGCAGAGACCAAAGTTCACTCTCCACTTCCCCTTATATTACTTGGTATGATGGAATATACAACTTAATCACAGCAGAGGCATCAATATACACTGCTGGAATAATAAAACCACTTGTAGGCTTTAATGCAATTCAGTCCAGAATCACTGTAATAAACTATACCTTTGTGACTCTTATTTTTTTGGCAATTTGTACATGAATAGTTTGACATTTTATGAAACACCCTTATCTGCTTTAGCTAACAGAACAGATTATAAAAAAAAAATTTAACTAGAAAATATAAGGCTGAAGGCCTCAGCTGATTAGTTTCACTTAACATAAAGTACAGTTAACTTGTCTCCCTGCTTCCATATAAAACCTTGAACAATAAAGTAACTAAAGTAAGTGCTGGTGACCAGAGGGTGTAGTGTGCAAAGACTGTATATTAAAGATAGACAAAGCTGTGACCACATCAGTCATCAGTTTGTAAAGTTGCCTAAATCCCCCCCCTCCCGCCCCCGGAGGCAGGAGCAACCACATGTGAACAATAAGGTCGATTGCTAAGCTATCAGCCATGTACAGGTACATATAAATTAGGACTTAATAATGTTCAAATAAAATTTCACTCTCTAAAACCTCTTGGAGGGGCTGTTAGACCAATTACTGGCACTGTGGTTTAAAAAAAAAAAAAAAAAGCCTTTATTTTAATAAAATTACCATTTTAAAATAGCATTTCTGTAAATAGAAGCTACAACAATACAGAACAGAAAATGTTGACACATTTTGTGGAAAGACTGAAATGAGAGGATGGTTGCCAAGTAGCCTACTAACAACACAAGGTATTATGCTATCTTAAGAATTTAACGTTAGACAATGCAAACATTCAGATGATGGTTGTGTTCCAGATCATGATTCTGATCGCAAAGCTGCCAAACAGGACAGGTTATTTTAAAAAAAGAAAAGGCATTGCAAACATTTATTCTGTGGAACATAGTAGATTTCAGTACAACAATGCCAACCGTCTGAAAATAATGGTAAAATGTAATAAGAAGGACATTAATATGAACTGAAACCTCGGTTCTTTGAGCATGTAGGTGCCGGCATCTACATCTGAAGCATTTCCTCCCTTGGTGCTTATTGCACCAAGGGAGGAAATTCAGATATTAATCCTTGGTCATCTGCCTCAAATTCAAACTGCTTCCATACCCAATTCTTAGTACCTTTCATATCAGCCAGTCAGGACTGCGCAATTGCTACAACTTTTCAGAGTATAGCATCAAGTCAGTTAAACTTCTGGGATGTTGATCTGGAGAGGGAGAGCAGAAGAAGTTCTTAATCAGTTACAGCTGCTTTGGTGTTGATGAAATTAACAATACGTGCCATTTCCAGAAGAGTTACTGTGTCTACCAGCACACTGTCAAGGCAGTTACTCTAGGAGAGCTGAAAAGGACCATAGAAGGTCCTAAACCCATCAGGAGGACCAGAATCTGCTCCTTTGTGCAAGGAGGACAAGGATGAGCTCTGCCAGAGCCCTACAAAATGACCTCCAGTAGGGCACTGATGTGAAGGTCTCTGACCAAAAATCAGAAACAGACTTAATGAGGGTGGCCTGAGGGCTCGATGTCCTCTAGTCGGCCCTGTGCTCACTGCCCAGCACTGTGGAGTCAGACTAGCATTTGCTGCAGATACCAGAATTGTCACGTCTGGCTATTTATTGATTGTGATGAGACTGTGTTTAAGCCAGGGGACTTCAAGGCTTTGTGCTGCACATTTTGACACGTCTGCAGAGTCAAACCTGCAGTACATACGACATTTATGGGCGACGATCCCGGTGGCTGCAAAAAAAACCTCACTGGAGGCTGGTTGGAAAAAGCTCATCCAAACTGATGCCAAAAAAAGGCAGTACGTGACTATAACAGAAACCTCTGAATATGATGCAGATTAATTCAACAACAGTGCACAAGTAAAGTTCTCAGAAGGATCTGTCTGAGTAGCATTTACTGTAGTGCTGCTTTTTCTTGTCATTCATTATTCCCCCCCTCCTTTACCGTTGAGTTCCTCGATTCTCTCCATAGTCTCTTTGCTTTAAGGTTTCTATTTCCACACTGATTAGATTTGCATACCACTTTACAGAAACAACTGAAGGAGACTTTGGAGCGCCATCGCCTGAGGAAGCAGGACTTCATCAACAGTATTCACAGAGACAAAGAAAAGATGAATATTATAAAGGTACGCTCATGTGGGAATCCAAAGGGATGGCAGCGCTTAACAAATAAGAAAATGCACGGCCCTCTCTAATGGCTGTTTACAGCATGTTAATGTGCATACTTAGTGGCGCAGAACGTGACAGACTGTGCACAAGCAGAGCAGACAGAAACAAAAAGCCATCTAAAGTGAGGGAGACAGATGTTGGATAAGAGCTTGAGTTTTGGCTGTGCGTGCTGGGCTGAGATGATGGAAAGGAAATCAGTTCCTTTTTTTATGCTCTGCAATTGTCTGACACATGGAGCTTTTATGCTAATTGTAACTTCATTACCACCTGTTTGTCTCTTGAGGTGTTTTCTTCTGCGAGTTGTTTAGAGTTTTAAGCAAACAAGTCATATGTTCCAAAAACGTGCGACATGACATAGAAAGCCTTCTCCTTAGAACATTAATTATCTCTCTCCGCCTCAGAGAGTCGCGACAGATCTTCAGGCTCGTGTCAAAAGTGAGTTCCAAGCTCTCCATCAGATCCTGCACGATGAGGAAACCTGTGTGCTGGAGCAGCTGAGGAGGGAGCAGGAGGAGGAGCTGGTGAAAGTCCAGCACCACCTGGAGGTCTCAGAGCAGGCAGTAAAGGAGCTGGAGGACAACATAAGAGCACTGCAAGAGGCTAGCGCTGCCAGTCAGGACATTGTACCGGCTGAGGTGGGAATCAGAACCTGACAAAACTGTATCTCTCAATATGATCATATTTACATCTAATATTTTAAATCATCTAATTGTGACTTGGATGTGAATTCTTGAATCTGTGTCAACCAAGCTGTAAATGTGACTTTTTTTTTTTTTTTTTTTCTTTCCTCACTAGCTCCCACAGCTAAGGTAAGTGTTCATTTCCATTATGACCGATTAAGTACCCGTGGCAGTTTTTGCACCTGTCGTGCTCATATGACATCTGCCTCCATTTAGAGTAATTCATGCTGAAAGCGAATAACCCGAACTCTGTGTTCTTTGTTTGGACAGACCGTGTGTGCAGGTGGATGTCGCCCCGGAGTTTGATATAAATGCTTTCAGCAACAAATACCTGGCTCCCTTACAATACATCACATGGAGAAGGCTGTTCAAGTCTTTGAAACCAGGTAATTTCCACCCGATGCTTAATTAGACACGAAATGACTTGAGCTGAAAACTGGTTCTGAGTCAATAATGGAAGTAATTAAGGCGAAATAACTGGAGGATAATCAGCTGTTGAGGTGGAAACGGGAGTGACACCACCGTCCTGCTGTGAAAGGATTTTATTTGGCTTAAAAATCTGAGTTTTATTGCAGTAATATTATGTCCTAAATGAATTGTTTCACCCCAAAGGTCCATCCCCACTGACGTTTGATGTCGACACAGCACACCCGAGCATTCAAGTCTCCAGGGACAAAACTGTGGTGGTCGAATCTGACGTTATAAACCACCACGCGGACAACAACAAGCGCTTCCTCCAGTGCGTCAACGTTCTGGCTGCACAGGGCTTCCAGTCAGGTCGACACTACTGGGAGGTAGAAGTGGGCTCCAGCCCTAAATGGGATCTGGGCGTGGCCTCGGAGAACGTAGACAGGCGCGCTCGGATCAAGCTCAGCCCAGAAAGCGGCTACTGGACTCTGCGGCTGCGTAACGGGAACGAGTACTCGGTGGGAACGCAGCCCTGGAGGAGGCTGCAGGTCAGATGTTCCCCACAGAGGCTCGGGGTTTTCTTGGATAGTGACGAGAGGAGGGTCTCCTTCTACAACGCCGATGACATGAGTCTGCTCTACTCGTTTGCCAACGGGCCGAGGGACAAGGTGTTCCCCTTCTTTAGCCCGTGCATTAGCGACAGCCGCCTCAAACCTCAGCCTATCAAGCTCCTCCACTACCCTCCTGCTGCTCTGTCCGTGTGACATCGCTGCAGTCAATCAGTGCTTTTCACATAAGATGGTTATCAGTCAGCATTTACATGCCATTATTTGAAGCAGTGTGGCATAAAAAAGTGATTAATTCTGCAGCTGTTTTTGTATTTTCCACAAATTTCTTTCTTGATTTTGCCAGATGCTGTTTTCTATCTTAAAAGCTTTACGTTGTTATGAAAATGGTCTTTTTCATCAAAGCAAAAAAGAAAAAAATCCACTTTGTTGTAATCATTTTGCCAAGGCTCATGCAGTTTGTAGCACCAGTTATCTTCTATTAAAACAGTGTTTAAGCTTTGATGCATCAGAATATATGAATGGCATACTCTGCCTGAAATGATAGGTCATTTATCTACATCTATTAAACATTTCATAGAATAGTTATCAGGTCAGACTATCCTTAGGCCAAGTTCAGTCAGTATGAGGGGTTATTTTGCACTTATTGCAAGATTTTGTATTTGTTTTTGTACAGGATCTGCTTATTCATCAATATTCATTATATATGTGTGCCTATAATTTTGAAGCTGTGTCATGGGTTTAATTGCCTTAGCTCAGGAAAATACTGAAGTAGTCTCCAGCCTATGCAGTCTAATCCACATTGTCACTGCATGTTCTTGTGTACTTACATTGAATGCATATTCAGTCATTTCCTTCCCTTGTATATAAAGTGCTTATGCAAATAAACCAAATCACTTTCTCTTCTCAAACACAGTCTTTGATTCTTTTTTCTGCAACGACGCACACTGAAGTGACCCGTGGAAGCGTAAACTCAACCCTACTTGAACCAATCAAGGATGCTATTAAACATCATCAAAGCGAAATGTACAACTGTGCAGTGTAACTGATGTGAATCCAAAACTGTCCGAACGGGAGACGCAGTGGAGGTTTGCTGACTCGCCTGCACCTGGGCTGGAATTTATTAAACGCGTGAGCCATCGCTGACACTTCCACAGCGAAAACAGGCAGGCTTTCGGTTATCTTCGCAAACACACGAGAGCACCGACGTCCTGTTTCCTCTCGCCAGGTGAAGGGTCAGATAAACAGAGTGACAGTGGGGTTGCCTCTGGGCTTTTTGACAGGCCTCGGGGGCTTTCGCTGAAGCAGGATGCTGCTGCCTGCGCCTCCTGATTGGGGGAAAGTGGCACAATAAACTGGACTAGAGGGGGGAGTCATGCTTTTCCCACACAGCAGGTACATGGAATATGCATTCACAATGCTTTAATCACACAATTTATTTTATGTATGTATTCAGATTTAGAGATACTGGTGTAGATGTAAAAAAAAGCTGCTGCTTGTGATTTCTTCTATCTTTCCCTGCCATTCCCTCTTAGGTCTACTTCAGTTGTTTGAGTATTGTGAAAAAGGAAGTGCACCCAATAGAAACTATTGACCTTTTCAACATATTCAGTGACTGCTGATTAATAGAGGAGAAAAATGTCAAATAATATGGAAATTAATAGTCCTCTTCATAACAACTTGAACTATTTAACCTCTGCTGTTCTCGAAGTCTTTGCCATCGTCATGCCAATATCTAAAGAGCTCTCCGAGGTCTTCAGCAAAACGATTGTGAATCTTCTTGAGCAGTGAGGGGGTTTAACAATAATTTGAAATAAATCACTCCACTGTGAGAGAAATTGTCTACAAGTGGCATAGCTGGACTGGCTGCTTCCAAAAAAAAAGAAGGAAAAACAGCCCCAGACTGATGGAAAGTAAAGTAGAAAGTAACTCTTACAACTGCTGGAGTCAAAGTGTGTGCATTTACAAGAAAGAGGCTGCACAAATTCGACGTGTGTGGGAGGCAAACTCGGGGGGGGGGGGGCATTTTGCTGTCTAAAAGGAAGATTGAAGCAAAGCGACAATTTGAGAAAAGGACACAAAGGCGAAGGGCTTTTTAAAAAGATTTGCCCTGGACAGACAAATCAAAGATAAGGTGCTCAGTCACAGTAACAGCAGACGTGTTAGGTGCAGACCAAAGGAGAAGAAGCTCATGGCCGCTGTGAGCCTGGTGGTGGAAACTTTGTGTATTTACTTATATAGAAGTACTAAAACCACATGATGAAATGAACCTTTTTAATAAAAGTCTGAATTGAAAATATTACCTAAGTATATAACTATTTTCTCAAACGTGTACTTTTTGTATGAATACTAAAAGTACTAAGTGCAGTTGGCTGTTACACTATTCAGATAATTTTCACTTTAGCAGGATTATACTGGTGGTTGAGGTGGAGCTCATTTTGAGCTATTTTGTTTCCAATTTTCATTACTGACTCATCTGCTGATTATCTGTCAGTGAATGATTTCAACCTCAAATTTGTATTTGAGTACATCTATGTAACCGTTTTCTGGGTGTCATAGGCCAAGAGGCAGAGTGCCCTACAACCACAACTACGGCCAATTTAGAATCAGCGGTTAACCTAACATTCATGTCTTTATCCAGAGGGAATCCACATAGACACAGGGAGAACATACAAACTCCACAGATTCAGTCGATTCGAACCCAGGGGCTTCTTGCTGTGAGACAACAGTGCATCTTACTTGAGTACAGTACTTAACTATATACATCTAACAATAGTAACGTTCAACCACTGTCTGCTCATAAAGAATGGAACTGATTATGGATTATGGAACAGCCTAGTCAAGCATAAAGTGCAGATTTGAGCTGTGCAGGTCTGTCAGGGCCTGCTTGACTTGTATACAAGTTACCTTCAAGCATTTTCTGCAAATGAGGACAAAAGTTGCAAATAAATGAATGTGAGAATAAGATTTAAGCTTCAGGTTGAATTTGTGTTGTCCCACCGCTATCCTCTGAGTGCATTAGCTCCGTGCCTGATTACACAGGAAATCATTTAAATGCAAGCAGCGCTGCTCCTATAGTCAGAAGGGTGCCATAACTTGGCATGCTCTACAACTGCTGAGAAATCTTGGCTATCACAATCAAAACAAACCCAAAGGAACTCTGCTGAACTGTGACAGCTTCTTCAAAGTAGCTTGGCAAAAGTGCAGCGTGGCGTGGAGGCCCATGGGCATGAACTTCGGCGAAAGAGTGAAGGGGGTTGCATGCCTGCTCCACATCCTTCCTATGATACTAGCTGTAGAGCTGGAATCTGTTTCCTGACCTGAGGATGGGTCGGATGGAGTGCTGGCACTTCAAGGACGAGTCCTTGAGCCCTCGGTTGTCTCTCAGAGGCCAGCAGAGTTATAAACTGAAACCTTTTCATCTGACACAGCAGAGGCGATTGTGCCATCCTGCGTAAAAGACTATTGTGTGTTCTTGCTGTTGCCTGAATGGCTTATGTGTGTGGTTTCTTATTGAATTGGCTGCTCAAGTGTTTTTCATTTGTTTATGACATTATCTGCTTTATATTCGTAATGAGATTTAGTAACTCCCCAGACAACGCTTTGTTAGACTATCATCACAATTTAGTGTGTTTGTCTTCCTCTGAAGCCGAAGGCTCTGCCGGCCTGAAACCGGGGGAACATTTTAATTACAACCATTCAATCACAACATTGTCTTTTAAGGTCAGAGAGGTGGATTGCCATAAGGGATCTGGGAGTGGAAACGCATGCCCACAATAACAAGCAATGATCCTTTGACTCCCTGTTATTCGGCTCTCTCCTGAGGTTGGGCTCTTCATAGCTGAGAAATAGCTGAAAATCACAACATATTCATATCAAGGAAAATATTATTTCCCACATGTCTTATCGACAGCTGCTGCTTAATGTGCGGACTGTTCTAAAGGCACAGCTAGGAAGGAGTCTGGAGAAATGTTATTATTAATGTTGTAATGAATTTCCGAGCGGTGATGCAGCATATTATGTTATATAGGATTCTACAGCACTGTTGTGCTGCTGGAGAGTAAAGCTCTCTGGGCTTGATTTTGCTGAAATGAATTTGGCATGCTGACTCTTCTGCACTTTCCATATGAGGTCTGACTGACCTGCAAAGGTGCCACAAAGGTGACCTGACAGTTCACAGAAAAAGCACACACCTGCACCAGAAGCCCCATCTATGTGTGTGCACTCGATCACACAAATGTGCAGCCCTCGCAGCCCCCCCCCCCCCCCCCCCCCCCCCCCCCCCCCCAACTTATGGTACATGGGTTTTCAATTTTCCAAATCCCTCCCTGTAAGATAAAGCAGGACTGATAGCAGCTGGACACGGGCATGTTGTGCTCTTAGTACATGATTTTTATTCACACTCTGAGGACTCCCTGAGGAGGATGGGCGAGCGAGTGGTGGGGGTTAACGAGACTTGGTCAAGCCTGCTAGAAACTCTGCAAGTTAAATTTTATTGGAGGCATCGTTACATCTGACCCTTTAGATGAGTTATTACAGACATTTAATAAAGAGGCACTCCCTGAGCTCAGCTCAGCTCAGCTTTTGTTTGTTTAACATGAGGAAGAATTTGTGTCCACAAGCACGCCAGAAGATATCTTTCCTTTACATCAAATTAACATTTGACTTGAACACATTAAAAAATACCTGCATTCAGTTTGGTGTCGGGAGCATTATTATTTTTGTTGTTGTTTTTTTTTAGTAAATTTTTGGACCAGCTGACCAACATAGAAAATACCAATCCTTCTTATATTTTTCTTATATATGTCTGCAGGCTGCCTCTGCTGCTTTATCTTGCAGTGGCATTTGTTTCCTTCCTGCGGTGACTGCAGTGCTCCTGTGGTGGCTTTGTAAGAATTTCTGATGGCATTAGGATTACCCGCTGAGCTATTTAGGTGTCAGGACGACTTTAAATGCTTTTGCGAAAAACCCATGGCATAAAATCAATGTCAAACGGTTCTGCAGCAAAGCAACAAATGGAAAACCCACAACTCCAATACAGCTCTTATTGTCCTTTTTATTATCCTCCCCATATTATGTGCCAGTACTAAAAGTCTTTAATACAGAGGGATGAAACGAACAGGATCTTGCAGGAAGGAACTTTGTCGTGGATGTTTGGCTGACCCTCACCACACCCCCACCCCGTACACACACCACACCCACACCCCCACCACCTCACACGCTCACACCCCTCTCCAAATTCAGCTTGTTTTATGAACTGGGTGGGTGGATGTGGATGCGCTCCCGTCACGAGCAGAGGAAGGGGAAATCGTTGAAAATCCCATTCAGTACCTTATGCATCCTTTTAAACAAAACGGGGAAAAAAGTGTTTTTTTTTCTTCCTTTTCCTCAGCACTTCGGCTACAGACAGGCAGACAACGTTCACCTGAGTTTTTCCCCCTAACTCCATCCAAGGATCTTCATTCAAATCACCTTCTCCACTAAGAGTCTGTTAAAGCCAATCCGTATTTTTGGTTTTTTTTCCCAAAAAAAAAAAAAAAAAAAAGGTAGAGAAACTCAGGTCAAGCTTCTGCACTTCTGGTCTGGAGATCTGGAGATGAAGACAGACTTTACGCTGTTCTGTCGGACTTGGATTGGACTAGCATACGCCTCAGGTGAGGAGACATCTTCAGTGACGGTGGAAGTTTTGAGCGCAACTTTCTGCAAACACGTGGAAGAGTTGCGCTCGCTGATTACGCCGACTTTCCCCTGCTGCGAGGCTGATTGAGCTTTCAATTTATGTTGCTTAAAGTTTTACTCGAGGTTTGAACGAACCCAGGTGGATCCTAAGTGTGCACATTTGTGTGTAGGACCTTCTTCCTGTGTTATTAGCGTGCTATCAGCTGCGAAATGAATGCGCAAAATCTTGAAGTTGTTAACCTACTTTTAATAATTTCTTTGGAGAAGAACCAAGAGTGCATATCTTTAAGTAGCCTGTAATCAATAGGCACTCTCTTAGTCTACATGCAGATGGGCACTAGGGGGAGGCATGCTGATGTTGTGTTTGATGAAGATGCAGCTGTTAATTGATGGTGCCATAACTGCAGGAGGTGTAAACCACATGAGAATTCTGCTGAGTTGAGTGGCTTTGAGTGGCTCACTGGGCTGCCATGTGTGGGTGGGGGGGTCCAGATCTTGTTTTTTTTTTCCTGCTATCTTATTTTTTTTTTTGGAAAGCAAAAGTTATGCCTCCATATGTGTTCCATTGTCACTTGTGTGTCTCAAAGTCAAACAAGTTCAGCCAGACTAAGACTAAATAATCTAAAGCACACTGGTCCTCTGTGCACTGTTTAAATCAGATGGGTGAAACATCTACGGCTGAGAATGCTCGCTGCTTTCCGTAAATGACTGAATGCGCATGTTTGAGTTGCTCAGTTGCTGGTGAACAGCTGTTCATGAAGAACTGTAGTGAGGGGCAGTCACCATATGGCCGCCCCCACTCAAAACTCTTGGAGAGATTGCGTCTTTCATTACTGTCACTGGGCTGTGGTTGGGTCACACGCACACACTGAGAACAAGGACTGAACCTGAGCTTTCAATCACACTAAAAAACTTTGACCTTTGAATTCATGAAGCTCCGTCTGATTTTTTTCTTTCTCACTGTACAAGCCTAATGTGCAGGTTTTTCAACCATACGCCGGCCCCATCCTTCTCAACTGATACTGAAAACATAAAAATAAAACAGAATATCTAAGAACTAACCTGGAGGCATTTTTCAAGCCTCCCAGTAGGAACCTATAAGATTGATTGACACACTGAGGCAGAGAGGTGGGAGAAAGATGTCATTTTGTGGCTCAGAATTGCTACTTTTTTTAAATCACTTCAGACTGGAATGAAGTCAAACTTGGTGTTATGCTTAGCTGCTTTATATAGGATACAGACTTGCTGAGGGCTAAATACGGTCTTGAGGTGTTGGAGATGTGGAGTTAATGCAAAGTGTTTCTCATCTTTTTTTCACTCGTGAACAGCATCCGAGACAGAAACATCAGACTTTGTCTGTGGCTGTGACTTATAAAATCTCTCATCAAATAAATTCAGCAAAACAAGTCTTGTTTTGAAAGATTATACACGTCTTCGGCCTGGAGGGTTTTCTTAGCCCTCCTAACCCTGCCGATTTCTTTCAACAAAGCACAAATGTGTGACATTAAAAAGTCTTTTCTGAGTCTGATGTAACCGTAATGAGAGCACAGACTCGCCCTTATTATGATCAGAGGGAGAGATTGAGGGAGTGCGGACTGTAGACCTGCCAGCCCAGAAGTCAGTGTCATAAGACGGGGAGAGGAGATACTTTACGCAGCAGCTGCATTAAAAAAGCTGCTGCCCGAGTCATTTTGTACCATATTCCTGCTGCGCTCTTCCTCTGGTTTGAATTACAGCAGTGCAAAGACATTTATCACAACTTTATCGCAACTGCTCCGCTTTTAGATACCATTCAAATGAATAGCGAGTCACTGATTCCTTCATTCTCCCCTCATAATTTCCTTGATTTTGTTGCATCATAATTGGCTATTTAAACCCTTCATCGTCAAAATGAGCCACATGTGAAAAAAAAAGGAAAAGGAAAAAAAGAAAGAAAAGAAAACCTGAGCCCCAGAGCCAAATGATCTTTGGCTTGCTCTCTGTCTTGGGTGCACAGTGTTGATATTGCTTTTAGCAGTGTTTTCTGTACGCATACCTCTGCTTGATCAGATCATCCCAGAAATCTGACTCTCCACCCTGGGTATTATTCTAGTTGTACCGTTATAGAGGTTGAGTTGTTTTAACTAACAATACCCCCACTTATTCTCAGTGCTGATCTCAGGATTCAACCTCAGGACTCTGAGGAGCGGGCCCACGGTGTCTGTCCTTGAATATCTTGTTCTGTCAGCTGGAGAGCCTGCTCAGAGAGGAATGCTACTGCTGCTCCATGCGGGAAGGTCTCTGCAGTCCAAAGTCCAAATAAACAGTGAGTCCGGTGCCTCACTCATCACTGGCATGGAGCAGTGAGGCCCTCTGGGCATCTGGGAGTCTGGTCACTCTCTTTCTCATCACGCTAAAGCGCAAATACCCCAAATACAACTAGAACTGAGAGATAAGCTCTTTCAACACCAGGAATCTGCGGCAAAGGCCAAATATGTGTCCAGTGTGGTGTTAGACTGCTGATGAAAAACATCTGTGGTATTTTTGTTTTCATATTTCTGACCCCTGCATGTTTTCGATGCCCAGTTTTGAGTGATACTAGTTGCATTGCTTTGTAGTTTGTAATGGCCACCCTTTTGGTTCTGATGGAAACATTTAATTAACTGTTACCTTTGGTAGAGGCACCAGTTTTCCATAAGCCTACTTTTGACTCATTATCTTCTACTTGATCAGTTACTATCATGCAGAATCCTAAGAACTCTGGTGATACCCTGGCATTTCTAAAACCACCTCGAGAGTGACATTAGTGATTTTTGAAAGCAATGCCATGAGATTTGATACAGACTTTCCTCTCTCCCTGAAGAAGACCCGTGCTAACGTTAGTGATCCCTGCATGCTAGAAATGTAATGCAGTCCAAATATGTATCGTATGATATTTGTAACTGCAGCCCAGCTGTAGAAGCGACTTTTGGTCGACCCTTGGGTGTTTTCAGTGTGACGGGGAATTAATGGGGGATTTATACGTCTGTGTTAAATCTGCACCGTAGGTCCATTGTAACTGCAGGCCTCTTTGAAACCCTATAATCTAACCTACGTTGCAACCTGATGTGCACCTCCCTGAAATGCAGAGGTGGGAAGTAACGAAGTACAAATACTTCGTTACTGTACTTAAGTAGATTTTTCAGGTATCTGTACTTTACTTAAGTATTTATTTTTCTGACTACTTTTTACTTTTACTCCCTACATTTTTACGCAAGTATCTGTACTTTCTACTTCTTACATTTTCAAACAGACTCGTTACTTTTTAACGTCAGAGAGAAGTTTGCATTTCCGGTCAGTGCGCCTTCAAACATAAAACGATCTGAGCCTAAATGGAGGAATAATAACATATAAGAGACAATCGTACTGGCCTATCCTCCATCATCGGGGCTTATCTCGTACAAAGGGATTAAATACGCAAACCCATATAATTAATGTATCATTTATAGCGCTATAATCGGGCCGGACCGAGTCCGTAAGTTGCGCTGCGGCACATAAACAGCTTAGCTAGCGCTACTGAAGAGGAGCGAGCATGAAGGGAGTAACGTGTGGCAGGTAAATGCAACGTTTCTAAATGCTCAACAAATATCAGCAAACACACAAAGTGTGTGCAGTTTGTCACACAGTGTGTCTGCTAGCTAAAAGAAGAGCTGCTGTATTTCAGGGAGAGCAAAGATAGAGAAGTTCACTCAGAGATGGAGAAAGAGGACAGGAGAGGAAGAAGAGAGGTTAGAATTAAAGGTAAGGACTGGAAAATAAACTGAAGTATGCTGACTTTGTGTAATTCAAAGATTCTATGAAAATGCTGCAGTTTAGTGTTTAATAAATAGGTTAGTTTGTTGTACTGTATTTACAGTAAAGCTCTGTGTTGGACTGGAGCACAGTGTTTGTGTTCATGGTCAGAGTTACAGGTTACATCAGTGCAGCAGAGATGAGTTTGAATCAAAGCTGCTGATGCTGAGATTCATTCACTGAATCCAACATTTCTACAGCCTGTATGCTGTCAGTGTAGGGGATGGAGATCAGCTCAGAGAGCTGTGAAATACTGGGTTACATCTTTGTGAGTTCAGTTCATCCACACAGAGCAGTAAACCTCAGAGCAGCAGCAGCAGCAGGTCAGCTGATCACAGCCTGCACACCAGCATCATTTACTGCAGCTCACAATAGAAAGTTGTGATTCTTCTCTCCATGCAGAGCCACTACAGCTGATCTTAGGGTTCCTCCACCTTCTGAATCCCACTGTAACCCCTGAGTATCCTCATGTTGGTGTTTAGGTGGAGGCACAGTCACCCTCTACTATGGAGGACACAGAGAATAGAGCTGGGTTTAAATTCCCTTTCACAGTTTGTGTCCTACATAACAGATTCAAGCTGAGAGCATTCATTAGAATTTAAATTTAGATTGGAATAACATTTGTATTCTCATGTACTATTTTATATTATTACAATAATATATAATGAGGTTCGGTTTGTTTTACACAAAAATAGCAGGTAGAAACATCCTCCAAAAAACTACTTTTACTTTCTTACTTTGAGTACATTTCAGAGCGTGTACTTTTTTACTTTTACTTAAGTAAAGGAGTTGAACCAGTACTTCGACTTTTACTAAAGTATTTTTTAACATAAGTACTTGTACTTCTACTTAAGTACAGAATGTCAGTACTTTTGCCACCTCTGCTGAAATGTAACTACAAGACATGTCAACGCAGCGTGCAGCTACTGTGATTGGCCCGTTCAGTAACATAGAGTCGGCCTATGCATTTTCTATGTGACCACTTTTCCACGGCAGTTTTTGAATACATCAGTGAGAGAATAACAATGATCACCTTAATATAAGGGCTTAATATAAGGGCTCAGCAAATTTCTGGAGGGAGACTGCAGAAACGATTGGAGATGAGAAAAATGACAAGGAAGTGGAAAAAGTTGAGAGACAAATATGTTTGCCTCCGGAAAATAAATATGACCACAACAGAGTGGGGACCCAGGAGGGAAAAAATTCCCAGCATTTCATTTGTTTCTGCTGTGGCTGACACCTCACATAAAACACCGGAACACAACCACAAGGAAATTAACACACGCACAGGGATGAATGCTGGCAGCAGCCACTTACGTAGGTTATGTCGTAGGCTCTGCAAAGATTCACCGCAGGAGTCTAACTCAGTCGTGAGTGTCTCTGGGCAAGATATTGAACCGTATATACTCGTATCAGTGTGTGTGATTGATAGATGAACGTGCTTGATAGATTGTAAAACGCACTATATGAATGTGTGTGAATGGGTAAATGTGGCACCAAGTGGTTAGTAACGGCAGAAAAGCACTTAAATGTCAGTCCGTTTACAAGATTGGAAAATCATTTCCCACTCCAACTTCCAACTTCCCAATTCAATTCAACTCAGTTCAGTTAAGATCAGCTCAATTTATTTGCACCCATTTGTGACCCATAAACAGGGTCATTTACATATTTAACACAAAAATTTAAACAAACAACTCAAATACATATACAAATACATAAAAAAACACCCACACACACAATCTAAGGCACAGAGTGAGCTACACATTGAAGCAGCCTTACTCAGAATATCTATAAACAGATTTTTGAATATGAACTAACACAGTCTGTAGGCAAGGGTACCAGAAACTCTGGTTTTTAAGGACTTATTGTTGCTCCATGTAACTGATTCTCGTTACACGGAGGAACCACAGGCTATCATCACCTGTGCAAGCAGTGGCCAACAGATGGAACAGGAATATGAATCACCTATCCAGTGTCCACCATCCGGATATCCTGGCACATCTGAAGCCCAAAAATATTGGTCGTTGCTCCCAGAGTCAGCTAGCTGATGGCTTCACAAATTGCCTTGAAGGTTGGGGGGGGGGGGGTTTCCTGTTGTTTAAAGCTCTATACACTTACTGTTAAGAATGCAAAGTGATACAAACCCATAGGTGATACATGCGAGCCTATAGATGCCATAACAGTTTACATACAAGCTTAACGGAGTACTTTCATTATGTTGCACTCAGTTGATGATGTAAAAAGTGATTCAGAGTTGTGTTAAGCAGGACAGAAGAGTGAAGTCCGCCCTTGTCTGGTTGTCTAATGGTTCCCTTGACCCACTGCAAGAAAAAAAAATGGATGTTTGCTCAATTCTTCCCCCTTATTTTAGCACCTTTTCAGAATTGATAGGATTGTCATATGAAAAGGAGGAATTATATAACTGAGCATGAAGGGATATTTCAGAACCATACCTCCATGGTCATTTTCAGTGTTCCTGCTGTGCAAATGAAATGTTACAGTGGACTCTATTTTCTTTGTGCTCTTTAAAAATCTCTCCCACACTTTGAATAATTACCGCAGAGAGGAGGTTTAACCTATTGATTTTCTTCCTGTCTCTCGTGTTCACCCAGGCCCGAGTTTCATATTGCAGCCATCACAAAGACAGAATATTTGTGATGCTCCGTCTGTTGAATACTTGAACTACGACTCCCTGAGTGTACAAAAGCACCCATAGAGGGTGAAGAGCTTATGCAATTGCACATGTAAGTGCTGTGTCACTGCTGTTGTTAACTGACGTTAAAAAAAAAAAAAGACAGTGAGGAGTCTGTTGAGTCAGCTGGGTGTCATCCTACAGGACAGCAGGTTGCTAATCAAATTAGAGAGTCCGGAATGATGAGGGGGTTTCAATTCACAGCTACAAATGTGTTCACCAGTTGCCTTCACACGCTAATTCAAAAGTAATTGAGATTCAACGCCCATACGAGACAGTGATGACATTTATTCTAAGTTATGGTGTGAGGCGCAGGAGGGAAATTCTTCCTTTGTGGCATCTGTGTCCCAATAACTCTATAGGCAGAAACTGGCTCCTCGGACATGGTGGCCATAACACAGTTATTACACACCAGTGTGCCTCTGTTGCTTAGAAACAAGCATCATTTGGAGCACTTATAAGTTGCACTAGAGCCACCATCGCTATTACTTTCAAATTGCAGCTCAGGCAGCTGTGCGCGTTTAGGGTTTAGACTTGTCCATGTAGCATATTATTGGTCACTCACGTCACTTGCCGTGTATTGGAGGTCACTTGAGGTTCATGGGAAAGGGTCTATTGGCAAAGCCTGAGGAAATTGACAGCTTCCCTCCCTTTAGGCATTCAGCACCATAATTGTTGACCCAGTACTCCCTACTTTGCCCTTGTTTTCTCCACCATCTTAAGCTGCTGCACTGATTTCATTCACTGGGAGACCTGACATGACAGCAGCAGAGACTTGTTTATTGCCCGAGTCTGCACGAATCAGGTAACGGAGTAATGGAGTAATGGAGCTCCTTAATGTTTGGCTTCTTAAGAGGCACTGCATGATTTTTATGAGAGTGCAAGCCATCACAGCCGGCCTGGATTGTGCTAATCTTTGGCACTCGCGTTGGTATTTAAAATTTTTTTTGTACTACTAGTTGTATAAAGGATATTTAGATCCTTCCGAACAGAACTGTCATTGCCAGAAACAAGGGCAAAGCATTTACCAGCATTTGGTTCCCTTCTCAGTAGAGGAAGCAATATCTCAGTGATAAAAATGATGACAAGCCAAAAAAAAAAAAAGGCATTGCCACAGAGGAAGAGTTGAGCTGTCCGGTGTGCCTGTGCGGCAGGTACAGGAAGGTTTAGTCAGGGTCAGAGGTTTTAAACATAGGAAGCTGGCCCAGATGGCTTGCTGCAGCATTCTTAAATCCGCAGCCCACCTCTGGCAGGATGTTGGAAAGGCCTTTCTCCCCCCAGCCAGTGGAGAGGACAGGGATGCGGTGGATGTCATCCACCTATGTGGTAACAATGAAATCAAAGCTGGGCTGCCAGTCAGCCTGTCGCCTGGCTTTGGCCTGGCCTTGTGTCCAGATGACAGAGGAAGCGGGGAGAGAGGGTGAGAGAGAGAAAGTATGATAGAGCCCGTGGCTGACTGGCTTAACATCCAAAGACAGGTCTGCTCCTTGGCCTGCTTGGCCTCCCATCCTTCATCACATATACGGTGCTATTTCAGAGCTCTCTAAGCCTTGGACCTCTGCCAAACACTGTGTCTCTGAGAGTAACACAGTAACAGTGTAGCTCTGCACTCACATTGCTCTTGATTTTAACCCACCTACCAAAAGGTTATTACAGTTATTACATTTTCTACATTCTTTTCATTCATGTGTGCTTCATTTTTTTTCTCTGATTTAATCTAAACTGAATTTCCATTGCTTTTCTAGGCGCTTTGCTCATTTATATTATATATAACCACACAGCAAAAGCGCACATGCCTTACCATAATTATTATCTCTGAAAGCCCATGCCTTTATTTTTAAAGTCCCTTGATGCCTCCTCTGTGCCAAACTAAGACTCTGAGAAGTTATTTGTTTGCAAATGGTTCCTCTTTTCCTGTTCCTGTCATGTGACTGATCAGAGACAAAACTACAGAGGAGAGAGGAAAACGCTGACGGCAAAATCATCTTCAGTGTCCATGAAAACGGGAAGCGGGAGAAGCGTGAATATGATAAAGAAAACAGGAAATTTGCTCGCAGTGAAAAACACTGCTCAGCTTTTCACATGAATGCTCGTGTCTCACCCGAGGAGAGAGAGAGAGAGAGGAGCGCTCGTCTTCATGCTTTTCTTTAAGGCCCACGAATCCCGCCTGCTTTGCATCCGCCTGCTTTACGTTTTTAACTTGCTTAAAGTGCTTTATGACACTGAGGCTCCTCTGTGTGTGTGTGTGTGTGTGTGTGTGTGTGTGTGTGTGTGTGTGTGTGTGTGTGTGTGTGTGTGTGTGTGATTTATCTAGTCAGCAGGTGTCCTCCACAGGCTATAGGAAGTCCACATGCCTAAATGTGACAAAAACTGCCAATATAAGCCATGAAGAGAGCTCAGCAAAGATAATGTGAATGCACGTATCAAAAAGGCTAAAGATCTACTGTGTATATATCGCTGTAGTCTCAGTAACTTCAGCAGTTCTGCAGTTTATTTTGCAAACCTAGTACATTTAAATGTAATGTTGCTCCTGTAACTCTGCCTCGGAGAGATGTTTATTTGGAAATGTTTCTTGTTTAGTGCATGAGAACGAGAAACCGCACTGATATGGTGCTTCTGTTTGCATCCAGCCATCAGTAAGGGCAACAGAAATGGGAACAAGTGATTTGAGACACACATTTGTTTGATTTATGGATTTCTGCTGCGATTTAGAAGAAAAGCAGGCAGCTGCAGATTTTGCCAGGATTTTGCCCCCGCATAGGTTTCCTCTTGATAAAAGGGAGTTTTCCCATCTTGTTTCCATAATCAAAGGGACCTGTACAGTAGGTTTTGCTCTGAAATATTATGAGAGAGCCTGACCTTGTTAAGTCAAGTGCCCTGAAATGACTTCTGCTGTGATATGGCATAATGTAAATAAGATTACGCTGAGTTGAATGATACAGTTTAAAATCAGGCAGGAAATGTGAGGGCAGGGAACAGCAATGAGATGTAACAAAGGTTCCTGGCTGGATCTACCATGGTATGCATTCAAGCATGCATATGATTTTGGAGTTCTAATGTAAACCATCAGTCTAATCAGCTTTGCTGTGCACCTAAATGTGCCCTAAATAAATTATGTCTACACTTTTCAGAATTATTAACATCACTTTTTTATTATATTTTGCAGAACAAAACTGCTGCAAAACACTGAGATGCAGCAGTCGTCTGCACCGTTCAGCATTCTGGCCCTTTAGAATGAATGAAGAGCTACTGAAAATGTTCCTCCAGCATGCTGTTTACACATTTTATTGGACAAGAAACCAGTTGCACTTCTTTCCTCCCTGTCAGCCAGTTAGGAGGCTGACACAGCAAAGTGCAGCCTGATGGACTTGTGGAGTAAACAGACACAATTGTCCTTGAAAATTTTTGATTTCTGGCACTTAGCTCACATACATCGGGAACTTCCATCATGAATCAGAAGGGCCAGCTGTGGGAACTTATGTGGCCAGTGTAACTGTATCCCTATAGCTCTGTTACATGGATGGCATGTTTGAGACCAGCTGAAGTGTTTTCAGTTTCTAAATTATATTTTGCCTACCAGAGCTCCTTATGATGAAAAAAAAAACCTAATGTTTTTTTTTCTTGTTTGCCTGGCAGAAGCAGCTGGACCCAGTGCAGGGTACACACCTCACTCCCACAGTGAGAATGGGTTTTTACAAAACAAGAAAGAACATTTTCTCAAGAGAAAATACAGTTTTTTTTTTTTTCCTACAAGGACATGTTGAGTGAGCTGCCTATCTTTTACAAAGCCATGTCAAATGACTGTCAGTGAGGAGTTCCTCTTTAAATCTTCTACAATTCTTGAAGACAGAATTTAATTATTTCTGACAATCCCTGGTGATCAGAGTGTCAGATACAGAGAACTCAGTGAGCTGAATCACAAGGCTTCTAAAGCCATGGAGTCACTGTCATTTCAACTGCTTCAAATATAAAGGAGACTTAGCCCATCTCTAAGAGAGCATGTTAACACAACTTTTATGTGTCTGAAGTAATTTATACATCTAATGTTGTGTGTTTATACCCAGTGTAATAACTGGATAACAGAATCCAACTTGAAATTACTGTGATGTTTGTTGGTTGAGGCTAATCTCCTGTAGCTGCTGCTTATCTCTACACCACCAGCTGGAATGCATGGGAAAGAGGGGAACCAGGCTTAAATATTTTTCTGGCTCACTGTCCATGTTCGCATTTGTAAGGTGGTTGTAAATGAGCCAATCACCATTCATTTTGCTGTTTTAGGCCAAGGAATCATTCTGAATAGGGTTTCGACATACAATCATCTGCAAAAATGATTAAAACAATACCAGTGATTTGGCACGCTCCAACACATTTTTCAGCACACCACTTAACTGTAGATTGCTGTTAACCATTCTGTGTATGTCTGTATTTAATTTTGTATGCCTTCATGGGTGGCTGTGGTTTGGGATGGAGTGCAGATTGTCCACTAATTGGAAGGTCAGCGGTTCAATCTCCAGGTTTTGTAGCAGTAAGAAAAAAAGTGTTAACATGTGTGTTCTTGTGTTTTACATTTATATTGTACACACATTGGCCACTTCATTAGTTACAGCATGGTAGTACTGGGTTGATCCTTCATTTGCCTTAATTCTTCATGGCAGAGATTCAACAAGGTGCTGGAAACATTCCTCAGAGATTTTGGTCCATATTGACATGAAAGCATCACACAGATGTGAATCTTCCTTTTCACCACATCCCACAGGTGCTCTACTGAATTGAGATCTGGTGAATGTGGAGGCCATTTGAGTACAGTGGACTCATTGTCATGTTCATGAAGCCAGTTTGAGATGATCTGAGCTTTGTGACATGACACATTTTCCAGCCATCAGAAGATGGGTACACTGTGGTCATAAAGAGACAGACATGGGCAACAACAATACCCAGGTAGGCTGTGGCATTTAAACAGTGCTCAAAGGGGCCCAAAATGTGCCAAGAAAATATCCCCCATGACACCCCCACTACCAGCCCAAATCTTTGATACAAGGGAAGATCTGAATGTTGCAAATCAAGACGCATCAGATCAGTTTGTCTTGGTGGGCCTATGTGAATTGGAGCTTCAGTTTCCAGGTATTAGCTGACAGGAATAGCAGCGGTGTGGTCCTCTGCTGCTACAGCCCATCTGTTGTGCATTTAGAGATGCTCATCTGCATACCGCAGTTGTAACAAGTGGTAATTTGAGATACCGTTGACCTCTATCAGCTCAAAGCCATTTGGCCATTCTCCTCTGACCTCTGGCATCAACCAGGAATTTCAACCATAGAGCTGCTGCTTGTGGAATATTTGATTTTTTCCAGACCATTCTCTGTAAAACCTAGAGATCATTGTGTGGGAAACTCCCAGTAGATCAGCAGTTTTTTAAATACTTAGACAAGCTTGCCTGGTATCAACAGCCATGCCACGTTTAAAGTCTCTTAAATCACCTCTCTTCCCTATTCTGATGCTTGGTTTGAACTTCAGAATGACCATGTCTACATGCCTAAATGTATTGAGCTGCTGCCATGTGATTGGCTGATTAGATATTCACATTACAGAAACAGCATTAGTAAAGGTTACAAATGATCTTCTTATGGCCTCTGACAGTGGACTCATCTCTGTGCTTGTCCTGTTAGACCTCAGTGCAGCGTTCAATACTGTTGACTATTATTATTATTAGATCATGCCATATGTATTAAAGGTACTGCGCTGCAGTGGTTTGAATCATATCTATCTAATAGACTCCAAGTTGTTTATGTAAATGGGAGCTTTCTTCACACACTAAGGTTAATTATGGAGTTCCACAGGGTTCTGTGCTAGGACCAATTCTGTTCACATTACACATGCTTCCCTTAGGCAGTGCTGTTACAAAGCATTGCATATATTTTCATTGCTATGCAGATGATGCCCAGCTTTATCAGTCCATGAAGTTAGATGCCACACACCAATTAGTTAAACTGGAGGAATGTCTTAAAGACATAAAGACCTGGATAACCTCTGATTTCCTGCTTTTAAATTCAGATAAAACTGAAGTTATTGAACTCGGCCCTACAAACCTTAGAAGCACGGTGTCTAACCAGATACTCACTCTGGATGGCATTACCTCCAGTAACACTGAGGAATCTTGGAGTCATTTTTGATCAGGCTATGTCCTTCAATGCACATATTAAACAAATATGTCTAAAATTAGAAACAATTTAAAATTACCCTCTTCCTGACAAGAGGTTTCTTCCTGTTAAAAGGGAGTTTCTCTATCCCACTGTTGCCAACCGCTTGTTCATAGGAGTCATTTTGATTATTGGATTTCATCTATAATTATTATAGGGTCTTTACCTTACAATATGATGCACCTTAAGGTGACTGTTTGTTGTGATTTGGCGCTATGCAAATAAAATTGAAGTGAATTCAATTGAATATTAGCATTAAAGTGCAGTTGGAACAGGTGTACAAGCAGTTGCACTTTATGAAGTTTTTCTGAAGTTTCAGGTGTTCGTTATTTTCTGTGACTTCATGTTAAATTTGGAAATTATTTCGCTGATGTGTAGCCTGAACATAAAACACTTTTTGACCTTTTTGTCAGTTACATTAACATTATCAAGCAATGCAGTGCGCCCTGTGTCAGTTGCTGTATTGTAATGCAATGACAGGACATTTTAAAAGTCTGTATATCTGACAGAAATGAATGGACATCAGTGGCTGAATTAAAAAGAGGTCGGTAGAAATGCAAACTAATTTAAACTGTAGCTCAGCTGCTAAAACCAATTAAAGACAAGAAAATTAAAGACAAACTAGACATAACTGAGACCCTCATTTTTCTTTTTGAAGCTACCACCTTGTGTACAGAAGGATAACACAGTCACCTTAAACCAGAGTTCACAGCTGCAGCTCAGATTACTCACTGTCCACCCACCGACTGTCCTCCAGCTGAAACTCTTGTTCAGGAACAAAGCCCATACAATACATGGTCACCGTTAACCTTTCTGTTCTTCACAGTTTAAGGCACACCAAGATAAATGAGCTCACTGAGTGATAGTCATAACAATCCAACATGAAGGGCAGCATGTAAGGTCAAAGCAGTAAAATGTGTTTATTATCAGGACAAGATATGCTATCCCACCTGGACCTCTAGGAACCGATGTGTTTGATTTTTTTTGGCATTTCTCTCACATAACCACACATTGGAGCAATGTGTGCTTTTAATTGTATTTGACAGACTGCAAACAAACACTAATGGGATTATATATATATATATATTCTCAAACCATTTGTGTAGCTGCTGGAGTGACAGGCCTCCATCTCTTGGGCCTCGCAGTTTGGAAATACAGTGTATACATTTTGAAGCACATCCATATGGAAGATATTGACATCTGGCACGAAAAACTTCCATCACTGTGAAACACAGGGTGAAAGAAACTGCAGCCTCTGCACTCTCACAGATGAGAGTCACCTAAAATGTGTATGGAAAAGAAATGCACCCTTCCCACCAGTCATCAATCTGAAGTGTCCAAATGGCAGAGAGGTCAGTGGCGTTTTGGCCTGCAGTCATGTGTAATGCAGCACAAAATAAGTTCTATCTCCTCCAGAAGATGTGAGAGAGCCACTTAAGATGAGTATCGAGTTGGCGCACATCATTTTCAAACTGCCGCTTCAGATAGAGCGTGTCAGAGGTGCTGAGCTCAGCGTGCATCGGCGTATTTGCCATGAATTCTATCAGTTTGAATGATCTGTGATTTCAGGGAGCTTTTAGCTTGACTCCTTGTGGGTGTTATGCTGCTTTTCCCTTTCCTGCGGCACACACATTCAAAACTGAGGTGTTTGCTGTAATAGTAAACATGGGTTTTATAGCCCCCCCCCCCTCCAAAAACGACACCTCTGGCATCTTGATATTTCATCTCTCAGGCATGCCAGTCATTAATGACATTTCAAAAAAGATGTACAATCTGCATCCGGCTTGTCAGTGTGTGATCTCCCAACAGATATTCAGGGAAACATCCATCACAGAGACTCATCTACAAAGGGGATTTAGGACACAGCTCATCACTCAGTCTGCACATCTACCAGATGTCAACATAGATCAGCCTGTGCACAGCAGTCATACATATTATGCCCTGATATACCTCATTAGTCTTAGAGCTATTTTTCAATGTACATGTTTAATTATTTGTCTGTCTTGTCTGTGTACAGTACAGGCTGTCAGTCAACTGTATCTTAGAATCAAAGATCGATATTGTTATAGTGTCACAGTATCTTACATATTGTAATGACCAATGTGAAAAAATGCTAAACAAATGGCAGATGTGTGGGTTGTGTAACACCACGTCTGATATTGTTTCACTGGTGGCGCTGCGTAGTTCAGTCATTTGCATTTTCTTCTTTGTTTTTGATTGAAAAAATGATTTAATAAAAGCTCTTTTACAAAGCGCTTCAAGTTTATTCACCTAAGTAAAGTTTTGGTAAAGAATTATGTTAAAAGAAACCACTGTTAGTGTTTGTAGGGATGCAAACCTCATTGTCCAAGTGTGACATTTTATGCACCCAACCTTCTGGACATAACGCTACTTTTACCTTTGCTTTTTAGAGCAAAAGTCATTACTCACAGAAGCTTGAGAGGCCATCTTCGGAAACATGTATATCCATAAAGCATTTAAAGCATTTTTTCAATTGTTCTCAAAGATGAGAAAAACATAAAGTACTGCAACAAGGATTTTTTTGGGGCACTCTGCCTGTTTTGTTAGTTCTTTAACTTTTCAGAAAGTTGCCGGTGGGATCACTGTAAATCCTTTTCAGGCACTTGATCATATGGACCAGACAATGATAACCAGGCTTGTTCTGTCTCTAGTCTGTCTGTCCTAAGCTATTTGACATGTCAGAGAGATATGCTTATTAGTGGGAGCAGATCAGTCCAAGTAAAAGTCTTTACAAACACAGGCAGCCATTCCCTTAGACATAACTACTGCAACATCTCCCTTTAGTTTTAGAAGCCTTCATTTTAGCATTATGGGCATTGCCATCTCGATGAGCCAGGAGTGACCATATAGAGATGAGAGGGTGGAATTAAAGTTATCAGCTAATGTGAGCAAATTTGTTAACAAGGGGTGTCCATAGATTGCACAGCTGCACCACTCAGACACAGATGGGCTGTTAGCTCAATAAACTGCACAGCAAATCATACAGCATAGATAGACATTTGCTGGCTCCAGCCACCTATGGTGGTATCTATCTGTCAGTCCAAACCCTTTACTTAAAGCCATGGGAAAATTTAAACAGCTGTGTGTGAAAAAAAAAAAAAAAAAAAGGCAAGACACTACATGGAAAACTGCCCTAAAAGATTATTTTAGGTGTTTGGATTAAATATTAAGTATGAAGTTTATATAAAATATTTTCCTATTTACGTCATCAGCATTAACAATTCAAAATGAGCCAGTTCAAGTGGTTTGGGCATCTGGGTAGGATGTCTCCTAGATGCCTCCTCGGTGACAAGTTTCAGACATGTCCTTCCAGAAGGAGGCACTCTGCCAGGCATCTCTTTTCTGGCTTGGGAAAGCCTTGGTGTGCACCCTTGGCGGAGCTGGAGGAGGTGGCTGGGAAGAGGGGGGCATCTGGACATCTTTGCTTAAACTGCTGCGCCCACAAATTGGATGTGGACAAGTGGCAAAAAATTGATGGCATTAATAAAAGATAAATACAGCTCGTCAGCAGCCACATGCACTGCAGTGTTCACCTGCAATTTGTGAGCTTTGTTTTTCTGATTGGTGTTGATTAAAGCTTAAAAAACCCTGAGACATAAGGCTTCTTGTAAGAACTGTGATAATTCAATCCAGTTTTATTTATATATCGCCAATTTACAACAACAGTCACTTAAAAGTGCTTTATATTATAAGGTAAAGACCCTACAATAATAACAATCAGACGATGCCCTATGAGCAAGCACTTGGCGGCAATGGGAAGGAAAAACTCCCTTTTAACAGGAAGAAACCTCCAGCAGAACCAGGCTCAGGGAGGGGCAGTCATCTGCCCCGACCAGTTGGGGGTGAAGGGAAAAAGGCGAGCAGGCAGAGATGAGGGATGAGCGAAGAAGAAACGTTCAGAACATCATGGGAAGCCCCCAGCAGCCTTGGCCTATTGCAGCATCAATAAGGGAGGGCTCAAGGTCACCTGATCCAGCCCTAACTATAAGCTTGCTCAAAAAGGAAAGTTTTGAGCCTAATTTTAAAAATAGAGAAAGTGTCTGTGTCCTGAATCCAAACTGGGAGCTGGTTCCATAGTAGAGGGCCCTGTTAGCTGAAGGCCCGGCCTTTCATTCAGTCTGAGAGTGAAGTGTGCTGTTAGGATAATAAGGTACTATTAAGATATGATGGGCCCTGAGTGTTCAAGATTTTGTACGTGAGGAGGATAGATAGTGAATGAAATTATGTTGCAGGCAAGAAAACAAATAATTGAAAAACATGAAAGATCTCTAACATACTTAAGGGCACAGTTGAGTCAATTTGTAATTTTCTCTAATTTATCATGACAAATGATCCATATCCTTGTACACATTTTATTAGCACACATCATTTAATCTACTGTCAATATAAATACAAGGTGATCAGGTTAGAAAAGTTTCTATTCTAAGTCTACCTCGTGTACTATTTTTTAGTAATTTGAATGTAATGCTTGATTAACTTGATGAAATATTGCAGGTGTCACCATACCCTCTGCATCCAGGTCTGTGAATGGGAAGGTGTGGGTGGTCCAGAACTCATGCATCTGCTGTCCTTAAAGAATGAGCCAAGAATCCTGGAGATGATCTCTGTGAGAAGGAAATCCACTCTTGTAAAAATAGAAATTTGGACTTGTCCTGACAGGAATTTCCTTTCTCACTTTCCCCTTGTCTGTAGCTCTTTTTTTTTGAGGGCGGGGGGCTGATGTTGGCCTCTGTGTACGCAATTTTCACAGCCCACTATTTGACTTCATAGCATCTCAAGGTTGGTGATGGGACTGAAGCTGGTGGCAGGTTCACATGAGAGCAGAGACAATATGTTGGAGGAGCCTCTGGTATTCCTCCAAGGCAGAGTAAAGATCTCAGAAAAAGTAAGGAAGGAATATCCTGCTGGGCACCAAGCTGGGAATGATTTATAGACTGCCACCAACTCCCACTGCAACATTCAACATGTTTGTTTTTGTTGAGAATGGCAATATTAGCTCTGAATTATTCACTAAAGTTAGTTTTTACTTTTGTTTTTTATTGGATTTTAGTGGTTTTATTGTTCTGAATGCTCTCATTGTCTATGCAGCAGTACCCCCCCCCCCCCATCCCATCCTTAAACCAAGCCAAATTTCTCCAAATAAAGAACCTTGAACCGTGAACTATTTAACATCCGTGAGAGGATATTGATGATGGTTTTACTGCTTCAGTTGTTACCTCCTGCAGTGAAAAACAGAGATAAGTCAAAAGATGAATCAATATTTGTGACTTTTTTAGCTTTTTTTTAAAAAAAACAAAAACATAGAATAATATTCTAATACAACACATGCTCATTTGTTTTCTTGGCAAAACTAGTGCTAACTGCTGTTAGCTTGCCTAGCCATTTAGCTTAACTTAGCATAAAGAAACTGGTGGGAAACAGCTAGCTTGGCTCCAGGTAACCCACCACTTACATGTATAAAGCAGCTCACTGCAAATATAGAACACATAACCAAAAGTAGAAACACTGCAAACAAAACAGACTACAGTAAAAACCTGGACACAGCTGGGACATTGTTTCATTGTGATTTTTGCTTATTTTTACTGTGCTTTGTGACTCAGGAAGTTACTGAAGACGTCTGCCTGTTGGTCGTGTCTCACATATTTCAGATATTACTGCAGATCTCTTCCGTTAGCCCACTTTGTTTCTGTGTTTTGTTGTATGTTTATGTATTTGCAGCTTGCTGGGTTGCCACAGTTATAGCCTTTGTGATAAGCTCAGCTAACCACCTGTTGCTTGCAGCTGTATGCAGATATGAGACTGGTGTTGATTTTTTTTTTTTTTTATCTAATTCACAGCAAGAAAGCAAATCAACATTTTTTATTTTATTTTTTTTCAAAATCGCACATCATTTCTTTAAAAATGATCAGTTTAGGTTTTCAGCTCTGTGCAGTCTTGAAAGGAAGCTGGGCTTATATTGTAAACACAAAAATGTACAAATAACTCGGCTCTGTGATGCTCCCTGGGCAGCAGGACATGTTGGAGGAGTGGGGCTGGTGTTTAAGATTCACAGTTGTGATGTATTTTTATAGTTTTAATTGGCAGCAGGTCATGACTGGCTGTTGTGAAACCACTGTTGCATGCTTCAACTGTTTTTGCCTAGTCTGCTGTCTGTCAGACATGTTTGAAGGTGTGTGAGTCAGTAATGTAAAAACGTGCGTGTGCTGCTCCCTTGCACAAACAGTTTGACCCCTGATAGATTTCTGTGCTTATGAAAGAAAGATAGCCCATATTGTATAGCCCATATTTTGTTCACAATAGAACAAAGAAAACGTATCAGATGTTTAAATGAGAAAATGTTCAACTTTAAGAAAAAAAATAAGGTCATTTTGAATTTGATGGCAGCAACAGTCTAAAAAAGTTGGGACACTGTTGTGTACTGTTCCATCTTCTTTTAACAACAGTCTGTGAAGTGTCTGTGACCTGAGGAGACCAGTTGCTGGAATTTCGGGAGAGGAATGTTATCTCCTTCTTTGATGCAGGATTTTAGCTGCTCACCAGTCCTGGGTCTTCTTTTTTTGTGTTTCAATAAGCCAAATTTTTCAGTTGGTGAAAGGTCTGGACTGCAGGCAGGCCAGTTCAGCACTCGGACTCTACTACAAAGCCATGCTGTTGTAGATAGATGCAGTATGCAGTTTAGTGAAATATGTAAGGCTTTCCTGAAAAACGACATTGTCTGGATTGGAGCATATGTTACTCTAAAACCTGGATATACCTTTCAGCATTGATGGTGCCTTTTCAGATGTGTAAAATGCCAATTCCATAGGCATTAATGCACCCCCAATGATCAAAAATGCAAATTTGACTAATTTTTTCCCTCTGCTGGAGGATGCAATGTCCATGTTCTCCAATAAGAATTCCACATTTTGATTTGTCTTACTACAGAACAGTTTTTCATTTTGCCTCAATCCATTTTAAATGAGCTTCATCCCAGAGAAGATGACAGTTTTTCTAGATCAGGTTCACATATGACTTCTTCTTTGCATGGTAGAACTTTAACCTGCATTTGTGGACGGCATGACGAACTGAGTTCACAGACAATGATTTCTGGTTTCCTGCAGTGATTTCCATGACAGAATCATGCCTGTTTTTAGTGTACTGCCTCCTGAAGCCCCGAAGATCAGAGGTATCAAATATTGATTTTCAGCCTTGTCACTTGCACGCAGAGATTTCTCCAGATTTTTGATGACATGTGCTTTAGATGATTAGATATTCAAAGTCTTCACAATTTTACACTGAGGAACATTATTCTGCTCCACAACTTGTAGATGCAGGTGTGGACTGATAAACCTCTGCTTATCTTTGCTTCTGAGAACCACTTAACCTAATTAGCTGCATGATGTTCCTCCAGCTGCTTCTTTTTAGTACCACTTAATTTTCCAGCCTTTTGGTGCCCCCGCCTCACCCACTGAGAAAGTTTTGTACAATCCAACAATTAGCATCACTGATACAATCAATCCATCAAGATCTAGTGATGTCTCGAGTGAGCATGATGTCTGCTTGGCAGTGAAGAGAGACTTATGACATAATTTGGTCAAGTGGAAGCATGTAAATAGAAAATAATATAGGACCTAAAATTAAACCTTGTGGTATACCACATCAAATTCATCAAATTCAAGATGAGTTAATATTTTTCTTGAAATAGTAAAATGTCTCAGTTTAAACATTTGGCATTCTTTTTGCATTTTACATATTGTCACAACTCTTTAGGAGTTGAGGTTATAAATTGTTGTCTGTTTTTACTATGCTAATATTTTGTTTTTAGTTTGTTGTAATGTTTGTGTGTAACCAAGTGCCTTAAGAAGCACTATGTATTTATTTATTCCATCTGATGTGGAAAAATGGTCATGATTTGTTTTGTAAATGCCTCTCCACTAACGTACAGCCTCTCAGTTTCTGCTCTTGCACTGTGTGTTTTCCTCCCCTAATGATATCCAGGTGGGGCATAAGTCATGGTGACACTTTTATATATGATCGACTGTAGGTGTGGAGTCTGACTAAGCACTAATGACACCCTGAGGGGACTCTACGATGGTAATGACATTCTAGGCCGGCTATATTAACCAAGCACCAGTGAGTGAAGTGAATGCATCAGTAATGAATCAAGGGCAAACAGGTTCTGTTTCAGAGGAGCAGGTGAAGAGCTCAAAGCAGCATTGCCTCACGAAGAGGCCATGATTTCTCTGTCTCTGTGTTTTTCAGCATCAGCGACCGGGTCCTTTAGCAGCAGATTGCCTTACAGCTTGTAAATGTAATAACCACTGTGTCAGATTTCAGATTCCCGATGTGTTTCAGAGATTTGACAGCTTACCAGCAGCTCTGTCAAAAACACTAGGTCCTGACTGACCTGTGTAACATGATTCTAATGCAGTTGGCTCATTCATTCCCACAGGTCTGGTGATAGGCTTTTCTATGACTCCACCCGTCCTCGACAGCCCCAAAAACGAACTAGTGATTCCAGCCCACACAACGCTCACTCTCACATGCAGGTATGTGTTTGTATGCTCCTTTGGTTTTGGATTTACTACATACACTTGTGTATGCCTGTGAGTTATTTCAGGAAATTGAAAAAAAAAAATCATCCTTAATAAAAAGAAAAAAAACATGTGTTACTTTACTTGTAATCCACAAAAGAGAGAAATATAGTTTTTACTCCACTACAGTTCTCTTCTCGGATAAAGTTTCCAGTTTTATTTGCATGGTTATCTTTGATTAATAAAGGATCTGGACACTGATGTAGTGTTAATATTTTTCATAGCATTTTATATGTCTAGCATTTATGATGCAAACTCATTAGTTCAGTTTTATTCATAAATTATAGGCCTTGTATCTAAACTATGTCAGGTTACATACTCAGTTTGAAATTGGACTCCTTTTACTCTACTTTCTCTAAACCATGCAAACAAAAGGCCATGTCTTATAAGAAACAGATTTTTTTTGTTCTAAAGCAAAGCCAGCCCCAATTTAAACTGAGTCTGTGTGAGATATGAATTTGCTCATAATAACTATCCTATATCCCTATAAAATCTCAGCTGTGCTGTGTGCTGCCACAGGCACTCACTCCTTTAACCATTTTATTTCTGTGGCGAACAAAAAGAAAGAAGAAATGCTGTCTTTGCCAGAGTTATTATTATTTTTGGACTTTTCCCAGAATATTTCTCAAAAAGATGTTCTCATGTAAAAAGAAAAAAAAAAAAAAACCTTTGATGGCCACACCACCGAGAGTCTCTTGAGAGGGAAAATCAGTTTAATTTTAGCAATTTCTAGAATTATTCACAAAGGATGGAAAATAAGCCACAGAATACTTTCATTATAATCTGTCATGTTCGTGTCATTTCCAGCCATCACATTTTGGCACCGTCTGCAAATTTCTGACATTTGTGTTTAGTGGAGGAAAGTGATGAAAGCATAGCTATCGGTTTTCAGACGGCCATTATGGTTGCACTCAATCCCGTTCGTAATGCCTCCGGGTTAACATAACTGAATTTATGTGACAAAGCTCAAAGCAAACAAGGATGTGCAGATGTTCAGGGAAATTTATATCAGCGCACATGCACAAGAACACACACCACACTCACAGTCACATAAACAAACTCTTAGTTTTTATAGTTAATTTGTGGCAAATTAAAACAATTTAATAATAATAATATCTTTATTTAGCACAGAGTGCAGAAAGTGTTTCATTGGATAAGCAAAAAGAAGGTTAATTCAATAGTTAACATTGCTGATACAATCAGTCTAACAACAGTTAGGGGTCATCTGGTCCCAAAGAAATGCATATATGCACAATGTCTGCTTGGCAACGAAGAGAGACTTTATGACACTAGATAATTTGGTCAACTGAAGCATGTACATAGAAAATAATATAGGACCTTAAATTGAACCTTGTGGTACACCACTGGGAATGTGAGAATCTGGGCATTAACTCCAGTAATCCTTCTCATTTTAATTGTGTATCATGTAAAAGCTCATATTAAGATCAAATCTCTTCCATGTCTTTGACTTTTTATATCTCTTCAGGGGATATAACACTCTGGCCTGGGCCTGGCCTGATGGGACTCTGGTTGGACAAGAGCTAACCTACCGTCACTCCCAGCTGCCGTCCATCTCGGCCCCCGGGCAGAGGGTAGCTTTAGTCACTGAGTGCCCGGGGCAGTCTGGGAGGCCGTACTGCAAGAGGCTTGTCCTGAATGCGGCACAGGCTAAAGACACAGGCTACTATCACTGCTCTTATAAGGATGCCAAGGCCATCGTTGACGGCACCACTGCCGTCAGCATTTATGTCTTTGTCAGGGGTGAGTCACATAATCCTGCACGCACGCTAATTCTGACACCAACTCACATGAAAATGAAACTGAAAACATTTAAATGACTTGTTTACCTCACAGGCTCTGTATAAAACAATTATAAAGGACTGTTTCAATCTTTTTCTCATTTCCTTTAAGGGTGATTGTCAGAATGTGGTGCACAACAACAACTGTCAGCTTTGACAAAACACCATTTTTTCCAACTGAGATTCTTCTTTTCTGTTTATACGTTATTTTATGTTGAGTCTTGATGTTTGTGGGTTGATTTTGCTGCTGAATTTGTTTTTGTAAAAGAGTGTGTTTCATCCCATTGCTTGTTTGACCTGGTCTACAGCTCTTTGGCTTGGCTGTGTGTACCCTTTAGTCCTTATTTCTGTTTTCCTTGGGATGATGGCAAGTAAACCATAGCTGTCCTGTTGAAATAGATCTCTTGTTTGAAAATTACTTCAATAAGCAAAACAGGCACTGTTATTAGAATTGGAAGTTTGCCTCGGTCACACCCTGGAAGCTGGGAGAATGCAAAGCTTTTGATAAAGACAGGAATGGGAAGTTTGTCCACTTCCCTAATTAAAGAATGGATTTGTTATTCATTTCTAAATATTCAAGTAAATAACATATCGAAGAACTATTAATATGTTCTTTCCAATGTTAATTCTTTGTCATATACAAGTTTCAGAGCATTGATCCTATTTCGAACTCTAGAACTCAGAACTTGTCTCTTTACTTCTCCTCGCTCTGTGTGCCATGGGAGAGGAGGAGAAGGGAGAGGAGACAGAGAGACGGATGATTGTCATGTCGGGGAATCCTGCTGACCAGTCCACTCATGTGAAACGTCTGTTTATCCCCTCTGACAAGGTGCCAAAACAGTTTCCACAGATCTAACCGGGGGGCTGATCATAAGCAGATGGAATCGCAGCCATAAATTAGACCCAGTGTGTGGAAGGATGAAGGGGACACATGTGGATTCAATTAGATGGGCAGATGTCAGCCTTTTACCCCTTCAGGGCTTTCCACTGTGCTCTAAATGTGTAGTGTGAATGTAGAATATGACTTTAATACATGAATATGCTGTTATTGAATATTGCTACATGCTTACATACACAAAAGCAGACACAAGCAAAGCACACCAACACCTGCACAATCTCACGCAGAAACCGAGCCTCACATCCCTGATGCTCTGCAGCCTCTCCTTGCCTCGAGTGGGAGATCGCCTCCTCCAAAGCTGACTGCAGTCTGATACCTGCGGTGATTTATTGAGAAGAAGTAAAACTGCGAGGAGCTGTGTATTATTTCTGTTGCTTGTGTGTGTGTTCAGTCCACCGCAGGGCAGAAGTGTACGTCTCTCGATACGACTCTCTGTTCGCCCTTGCAGTGGCTTGAAGTGATAGGTTCGAGTCGTGCAGAAAAAAAAAAAAAGTAGAAATAACTGAAGGCTTATCGTGCAAAACAAGACACAAGAAGAAAAACTAGCATGCCTTATAACATCTTTGGCTGCTGTTCAAGCATCGCCAGTACTGACAGCAAAGACAGAGAGGTAATCATTTTTATAATAGCGTGATTGCTTGTTGGGAGAATATTAGGTTTTATAGTGATAAGAGCTGCAGTGTAAATTGGCAGTGCAATTGCTGCTATGTCTCCCAAAGTCCTGCGCATCAGTAGCTGCGACAGCAAAAAGGGAAACATCAAGGTGTTAAGAATGAAACACAAGAGAGATATTTTCCACCACCAGAGAGCCTGAAGTGAAACTGTAACACCATTTAGAGGAGGACTAAACCCCTTGGCTTTCTGTCTCTCTGCTGATGTGTAATAGTGGTTCTTAATGCTATTTGGTAGGTGGGGACACACTGAGCTGTTGGTAATCATGATAAACTACACATGAGGCGTGTCCTTAGGGGTCATTATCAGGATGGGAGAGATCTGGCTGTCCGTACATGAAGTTAGCTCAGTAATAGCTGCCATTACCCCAGCTGCTATCAGGGTTGCCCTATAACACCTCCCTCTTTCTATCTGCATCTAGACTCAGAGCAGCCCTTCCTCAACAGCGGCAGCCTGGAGACCATTTTCATCACACACCACTCCACGAATGTAATAGTGCCATGCCTGGTCACAGTGCCTGATCTGAATGTCACCCTCTACACGGTTTGCACTCAAAACAAATTTCTCACACTCTGTTCCTCCACTTAAAGCTGTCAACCGATGCTTAAATTGATGATTTCAACTCCAGTAATCATTTTTGTGCATTTAGGTGTCTACCAGTCCCAAGCCTCTGGAGAAGAACGGGATGAGATGGGACAACAAACAAGGCTGGTCTATCCCCAGAACCATCGTAGACAGCAATTTTCTACTTGGATTTTTTTGTGCGGCCACACTGGGAGGCAAACAGTACCAATCTTCCAACTACCTGTTCCACATTACAGGTAAAAATAGTGTGTTTTCTCCAAAAGTTTAAAAAATATTTTCCAGTATTTAGCATGAAGTCCTGCAGAAATGCATAAACTGAACTGAACTCTAATTGTAACTTCGACAATTACAAAAACAGTGAGGGCTGACTACACTGGAAACAGCATGGGCAGAAAGTTGCCTACCCTGAATCGGGGGATGGAGTGCTGCTGACCTCAAATGGGAATATAGTCATGCAATACAAGGAATAGTTGGTGGATCTCCTAAATGACACTGACACACCAGGGAGGTCACCAAGGAAGTTAAAAAACTTGGGTGGGGCCCTCGGGGTGGATGAGATTTGGCCTGAGTTTCATGGCTCTGGATTAGAGTGATACAGGATTTTTAACACTGACACTGACATTTGGTGATTAAAAAATCTGATATATCAGCCAATATTTTTGTATTGGCAATATATCGGCAATCATACTGGCCAACTGAGATATTGGTCAGCCAATATTGTGAGATTGTCCTGCAACACTGTGTGGCAGTTAGCAATCTGGGGTAGCTGTCCAACTTCAGGAGGTATCACACTCCTTATTCTCCAGACATCTCTGATTAGACTGCTGCCCCGGCACTCCAGACCCGAATATGCAGCAGAAAATGGATGGATGGGTGAATGGAGTTATAAAAACACTCCTGACCCAGGACAAATATTTGAATTAGATTTGAGACTCTGCTCTTGTTGAAAGACAAATTAGCTAGAAAATCAAAGGTGGTGCTAGACTGACTGCCCTGTCGCTATAATTTTCCAGGGTAGTCGGCGAGCCAATTAAGCCTTAATGCTGACCATTTCAAGGCTTTTATTTAATTATGTCATTTCCTCTAAAACAACTCCCTTTTTATGTGAGGCTGGAGTCATTATGTCACTAGCATTAAAAGAAAAAAAAAAGCACATAGAAAAGGCAGGCATAATCAAATTTTGGAAAACTCAGCCGAAGAGGCGAGATCGTATTGTATGAGATCATTCACCTCTGTATTCAGAGGGCAAATGGAAACTCATATTCACTACTTCCAGCCAAATGTAATAGCCACATCAGTCAGAGGAGAAACTCAGAGTCTTCACTCTTCACACTAATGGAGTGTATAAACAATCAGTAATCAAATTCTGCTTTTTCTTCTTCTTCTTCTTATTTTTTTACATGCAGTCATTTTCATTCACTGCCCTAAATATCAGCTACACTGTCCACTGTCAAAAGTTTGAACACTTTCACCCATTCATATGAATAGTGCATAATAGTGTAATAGTGTGTATAAATATATATATATATATATATATATATATATATATATATATATATATATATATATATATATATATAGTAGCCTGGGATGGCTTCTCAGGTCCAGAGGAAAGTCATTTCCTCTCATCCTGCAAGGAAGGAAAACTGCTGACAATGTCACTGTGACCTCTCTCACTGTCTCCCCTCCCTCTGTCTGGTACTACCTCACCCATTTTCTTTTCCTGGACAGGAAGTCAGGTTTACGATGTCAAGCTGTTTCCTGAGGAGCCAGTACAGCTGATAGTGGGGGAGGCCCTCACCCTGAACTGCACAGCGATGGTGGAGTTCAACACAGGGGTGGACATCCAGTGGTCTTACCCGGGCAAGCAGGTATTAGCAGTCGGTCACATGTTGTATTAGTAAGGGACAAACCTGAATTTGTACTCACAGTTTGTTTCTCCTCACCAGATGAACAGTTTGGTGCAAACTAACACCCAGCGTGAACCTCTGCCTCAAGCCACAGCTGCTTTTAGCATCCTGACCATCCACAGTGTCAATGTCACAGACTCCGGCTCGTACACCTGCAATGTTTCCAGCATGGACGCAACATATACCCAACAAAGTCAAGTCATAGTTCATGGTAAGCAGCAGGATAGAAAAGACCTGTACCACCCATCAGTCTGCCTGCTTGCAAATCTATCAAAAAAGTCATGCTCTATATGTAGTTGTGGTTAGCTTCCACATTAATCCCTGTAATGAAAAACTTGATATGAGAGAAGAATAATTTAGAATAATGATGGTGCAATATCTGTGATGATGCTCAGGACACAAGTGTAGAAATATACACTGACACCATAATCAGAGGAAGGAGCTGGAAGTGACACACAAAACTTCAGCTCCTGTTATCCTTTTTTTTTTTTTAATTAAAACAAACCAGATTACATTCATTAATTTGACCTGTTATAGGTCTTTATCATTATAATTTTATTTTCAAACCTTTTTTTTTGTCTGTAATAGAATGTGTGATGTGAAACAGAGCAAAGTAAAAAGAAGCATAACCAAACACAGAAAACTCTCTCAATGGTGTTTTTGAGAAGCCTCATGTTCAGATTCTTTTCCACAAGAGAAAGGCCGTTGAGGCCTTCTCCTGTGTTCCCTGAGGTCTAAAATCATGTGTTTCACTCCAAAACCACGAAAGGTGGCAACCCTGTGACTAGATAGCGCCCATAACAAAGCAACCTCTCATTACCTCTAAAAAAAACACATCTAAAAAAATTAAATACCTTAGAGTTTTAGAGTTTTAAATTGAGTAGGGGTGCATTTTATTGTTTATGGATTAACTTTTATACAGTTTTCTTTTACATGGGTTCTCCAACAAAAATCAATCAAATATTAAGTGCTGCAAGCTTGAAGAAAGAATTGATTCCAATGGTGACTTAAAGTCAGTGTAAGAGAATAAAACTTCGCTTAGTGTACTGAATCCAAGCTGACTACACTGGAGACATCTGTAACATCTTAAAGAGCCACGTTTTAAGCTTAGGGCAGACGAGTGGTTGGTACTCTAACCTTAAGATTTCAAAACCCTTTATGTAAACAACTGAATGCCTCTGATTCCAGAAAGGCCATTCATCCTCCTCGACTACAGAACTGGACCCGTTGTGGAGGTAACTGCTGGCCAGAAGTCGTACAAAATACAAGTAAATGTCTCTGCCTTCCCCACACCTGAAACGCAATGGTAAGAGGAGCCTCATTAAATGTAATTGCAAATGTCCAAAGGCATAATTAGGCTTCACAAATCTGAGATTTGTAGCTCAATTAAAGAGCAGAACACCTCAGTAGCAGCATATTTTGTGTGTATGTGTGTGTCCGCAGGTATAAAGATGGAAAGCTGATAACCCAGCGCCCAGAATTCAAGATGAAAAGGATAAAAATGCACCTTAACCATGCTTTGGAGATTAAGGATGTTTGTCAGGAGGATTCTGGGCTGTACGCTGTGGTTCTGAAAAACAATGCTGCTGGGCTGGAGAGGAAGCTCAACATCACACTTGTTGTCAATGGTATGTGCATATTGCTCTGTGCACCTCCACTGGAAATCACAGCAAATATTTTAGGAACAAATATGAAGCAGCAGTGTACAGCTATAGAGATTTACTGCTTTTCCAAGTAAGGGAATGTAGAATTTACTTTACTGTAGATTTACTTTCTAATCATCTTTCTAATCATCTAAAAAAGGAGCAAAGTGGTAAACATTGAAGCAATTACAAAGAGCATCCATCCATCCATTCATCCATCCATCCATCCATCCATCCATCCATCCATCCATCCATCCATCCATCCATCCATCCATCCATCCATCCATCCATCCATCCATCCATCTGTCCATCCATCCATCCAACTTCTCTGGTTTAGCTGGGCCGGGTTGCAGTGGCAGCAGCCCAAGCAGAGAAACACAGGCTTTCCTCTCCCCAGCCACCTCCTCCAGCTTATCCGGGGGAACACTGAGGCATTCCTACGCCAGCCAAGAGATATAATATCTCCAGTGTATCCTGGATCTACCCCAGGACCTTTATCTGGTAGGACATAGCTTGAACACCTCACCCAAGAGGCGTCCAGGAGGCATCCTAGTCAGATGCCTGAACCACCGCAACTGGCATCTTTTGATGTGGAGGAGTAGCGGCTCTACTCTGAGCCCCTCCCAAATGACTGCACTCTTCACCCTATCTTTAAGGGAGAGGCCAGCCACCCTTGGAGAAAATTAATTTCCACTACTTGTATCCACAATCACGTTCTTTTGGTCACTACCCAAAGCTCATGACCATAGGTGAGGGTAAATCGACAGCTTGGCTTATATGGCTTTTATTAGTTTAGTCTCCGGCTCTCCTCTCACCTCACTTGTGAATGAGACCCCGAGATACTTAGTCCTTCACTTGGGGCAGAAACTCGTCCCTGAGCCGGAGTGGGCCCTCCACCCTTTTCCAGCTGAGAACCATGGCCTCAGATTTGGAGACACTAATTCTCATTACTGCCGCTTCACACTCGGATGCGAACCATTCCAGTGTGATCAAGAGGCCTCCACCTGATGAAGCCAACAGGACCACATCATTTGCAAAAAGCAGAGATGAGATTCTGAAGCCACCAAAGTGGAATCCTACTGCTACTGTGCTCCACCTAGAAAATCTGTCCTTAAAAATTTTGAACAGAATCTGTGACAAAGGGCAGCCCTGGCAGTGTCTAACACCCCGGTCCAACACAAGTCCGACTTATTGCCAGCAATGTGGACCAAGCTCTCACTCCAGTTGTACAGGGACTGAATGGCCCGTAACAATGGGCCAGACACCTCATACTCCCACAACAACCCCCCCCCACAGGATACCCTGAGAGATGCAGTCAAATGCCTTCTCCAGATCCACAAAACACATGTAGACTGGATGGGCAAACTCCCACGCACACTCGAATATCCTTGAGAGGATGAAGAGCTGGACCAGCATTCCGCGACCAGGATGAAAACTGCATTGCTCCTCCTGAATCTGAGCTTCGACCAACACACAAACTCTCCTTTCCAGGACTCTGGCATAGACCTTCCTGGGGAGGCTGAGGAGTGTGATCCACCTAAAGTTTGAGCACACCCTCTAGTCCAGCTTCTCGAAGATGGGAACCACTACATTAGTCTGCCAATCCAGAAGCACCACCCCAGATCTCCACATGTCTTGGCTGACAAACAGAGACATGTCAACCAAGACAGCCCTACAACATCCAGTCTTCAGGACCTCAGGGCGAATCTTGTCCACCCCAGGGGAGAGGTTTTGCTTCAGCCACTGCCCAAGCTGTGTTCCGCTTGGCCTGCCGCTAACAAGCCCGACAGGACTCCTTCTTCAGCTCGATGGCTCCGTCCCTGAATTGCAAATAGTGCTGTATCTAAAATCAGGAAAGAGTTACATAATAATGAAACTGTTTGATCCATGTTGAAAAACAGTACTTGCTATTAATTTTCTGTGTGATTAATGCAAAGCTGTTTGTTGTTTTCACAGTTTGGATGATTGTACTTGCCCTGTATAATCCCATCTGAACTGTAATGTCCTTGTCCCTGTAACATTCCAAGAATTCCAAAATCAATTTTTCTCTCAGTTTGTGTTAACCATGATGGTTTAGCATCTAATCCAGAGTGTTTCCTTGTTCTACTCAGTGATCACAGAGCCTACTGAGAGCCTGTGCACCTAAATATTTTGACTGGCTGGAAGAATTGATTGATCAGCTCTCTTCTTCTCTCAGTCCCCCCACAGATTCATGAAAAAGAGGTGGCAGATCCATCCAGCCCTTACCCCAGTGGAAGCAGCCAGACGCTGACGTGTACCGCCTACGGTGTCCCCATTCCCAACATCAGCTGGCAGTGGAGGGCCTGGGGCCCCTGTGTCCTCAACAGCACCCAAAGAAGACTGTAAGAAAAAAAAGTTCAGAGACATTCACTCATTCATATACAGGACTGCTAGTTTTGCAGTGTGTGACCAGTGTGTGTGAAGATAAGGTTTGATCAGACAAGACAGGAAAGAGGGGAAGAGCGGGATGCAGTGCATGAAGCATTATGGGAGACCAAATAACAAGAAGAGGTCAGTGTGAAATTATCCACTGGGTCTGTGCACAAGAGAGGGAGGAGATGATAAAAGAAGAGGAAGGTGGTGGTGGAGGGGCTGAAAAAAGCTAATATATAGAGGAAGGTGGAGGGGAAGGAAAGAGAGGAAAGAGGAGACTAAAGGGAAAGCTTCTGTTCGATGTCCAACCAGCTTCCTCCCCCACACAGTAATAATGTGCCTGTCACTCTACTCTGCCATGGTCCAGCTCTCGCACACTACAATTTTCTGCATAAGGCACACACATGCACACATGCACAGAGAGTCTGAAATGCACAGAAACCACCTAGATGTTGTTGAACCCAGCCAGAGTGCTATATAATACAAATACACACTTAAATGCATACATAAACACTGAAAAACACTCACTTATTACCGGGCATCACCTCAGGTGTTTTCTGGCTTTCTTTATCTCTTCTGAAATTAAAAAAAAAAAGATGTTATAATGAATTCTCAGCACAACCATATTCACTTATTTCCTATTTCTTTAGCCCTGGTGTTTTAGTTGCTTCCACTGAATATCTCTCTAATATCTGCCTGCCTCTACCATCTTCCTCTCAGGCTTAATTTTGGAAGATATTGCTGTTCTGACCTTTCAATGTCAGTATGCAGTATGAGTGCAGGTACACTTGTTCTGAGAGGTGCTCTGAAACTCACAGCAGTGGCAGCTTCGGTTCAATTTTGGCTGAAACTACCCAGTTCATATTTTGTTATAGGCACTGTCGATCTAATATGCCATTACATGGACAGTGAATTCTGCCTCTTCTTTTTTTTTTTTTTTACCTTTGCTGAAATTCCTTATTCATTCTGACGGTCCAAAATATAGTGCAGGACTTCCTGCTAAACCCATCCTTTGTCACAGGCTCCTGTGAAGTGTGGCAGCACAGTGTGTTCCTGATGAAGTGTGCTTGATTAAAAAATAATAATTTCAGGATATCAGGCTTTTGCTTTTGTTATATCAGTGGTGCTAGCCTTTTTCTGTAGAGCCTGAGAAATTACTTTCAGAAGAGTAATGTCTTGGCCGATATTATCTGTGTGTGTGTGTGTGTGTGTGTGTGTGTGTGTGTGTGTCATACTACTCACAAAGGCACATTGTGGGACTCCCCCATTCTTGTGGCAACAGAAAACAAGTGCACACAAAAAACCGGTCCTCACGCGAAGTTAAGATTTTTTAGTTAAAAAGAAATAGTCCGACCTCTTGTTGCTGAGCTCAGTGGCTTGTTAATAGTACTGTCAGATTCATATGCTGAATATGAATCTTCATCTAGGAGATGACTTGTTTAACTTAGCATAAAGACTAGAAATAGGAAAAGAAAATAATCCCCTGACTGCATGTAGGTTGTTTTGTGGGGGCCCTTCAGTCTTACAGATTAGACAAAGGAGGTTTAAGATCTTATTTACTGAGCTTTTGCTGAGTAATTTAGCAATTTAAAAAGGCTTGCTGCAAATTTTTCTGACTATGTTTTAAATGCTACGTGCAGTGTTCATACTGTCAGTAAAATAATTTGTGGAAAACAGAAGACAGTGTTTCTTAAATAATTATATATGTGTCTATGTGTAGTACTGTGTAAAACTCTTGAGCCACCCCTCATCTTTTTATATTTTGTTTGGAAATAGGTTCAGCGATTTATTTGAAACATTAAACATACAGTATATAAGACAAAAACTGAGTTTGTACAATTCTAACGAGCTTGAAAGTCAATATTTGGTGCAATCACCTTTAATCTTCACCACAGCCTGACCTGTCTCAGGCAGCTTACTTTGTCATTCTCCAGGATTCTTGAAGGACATTCAAAGCTCCTCTTTGGATGTTGGCTGCCAAAGAAAATACAAAGAAAAAATTTCAAAGACCTTCAGAAAGCCTGAACTATTGTTCAGACCACTTTAAAATTTACAAGAAGGTCTGGCTCCTAGGAATCAAAATACAAAAAGATGAGGGGTAGCTTGAGACTTTTGCACAATAGTGCACATTGGTATTTAAGAATTATTATTATTTTTTAAGTACATATACCATTAGATTCTGTAGAGTAACATGAAACTGAACACAATGGCCTGCTAATGCAGAAGAGTTGCCATATGGAGAAAATACTAAATAAAAATACCCTTTCATGTTTCATTAGTTTCAGCGCTTCAGTGTGGATTGTTGTAATTGATAACTTCTTCCATTAGTTGCTAGGAAACTTACCATAATTGCATTGGCTTGGGGGCTTCAAGCTGATGTGAAATGTTAGCCAGTGTGTGGAAAAAGAATGCTCATAAAACTTCAGGATATCATTCGATGTGCTTCTTAATTCCCACCCGCTGCCCACTCTGTGCTGTACATGTCAATGAGGCGAGATGTCATGAATGTGTCTGTGGTTCTCTCCAGGGCCCGACGAGACCGGAAGAGTCGGAGTGACAGGATCTCAGACTGTCAAAACTGGCAGGACATTAACTCGGAAAATGCGATGAATGAAATCGAACCGATTGAGTCGTCTCTGGAAGTGGTGGATGGACGAGAAAAGGTTCAGCTCATTGTGATTGTTGCTGGCTTTCTGCGGACAGACGTATTTTGATTATAAAGTGATTGCTGGGATAAGAATTACAGAATATAATTAGGACCCAAGCCATAAAAGAAGGCCTCACATGAACATGAACTGTGATGTTTTTATGTAAGTGTCCCAAATTCTGAGCTCCATAAGAAAATTTGTCAATCAAGAGCCATTTCCACAGCAGAAATATTTAGAACAGTCTTCCTCTGCAGACTTCCTGTAAGTCCTGGTTATAAACACATCCAGGGGTACACACAAGGGAAAAATTTACACGTACCCATGCCTGCACATTTATAAACCACAGCCGTTAAGAGGAAATTATACATACACACGGTCACGCACGCATACGTCCTTTCACTCACACCTGAGTGAGTTTACGTGTTTTTGGTCTGTCAGCAGAAAATCTGGTTTGCGTCAGCTCACGAAGAATTACATGACAGCAGATTGCACTTCCTTTTAAAATGTGTGTTTCCATGACATGAATTAAAGTCTCGTCCACCTTTCCTCACCTCGCAGAGAGTGAGCAGACTTCAGATTCGCAACGCCAGTGTTTCCGTCATGTACAAGTGTTCTGCTGAAAACAAAGCGGGCAAAGATGAGCGGCTGATCTACTTCTATGTAACCAGTGAGTATGTGTGGTTGGATATCTCCCAAACTCAATACAAAAAATAAAAAAATATATTGTTTGGTTGGTTATACAGCCAAAGGTCGATCCAGGTTTTGCTGTTACCCCATTTTAATAAAGATGAGCAGAATTTGTGGATGGATTTTCAAATTAGCCATCCTGGGCACAAGAGCCAACAGGTCATTTTGCTCTGTCACTGGGCTCAGTAAGTTCTGATCCTCTAATATGGATTCTAATCTGTCTACAAGAATAATAAAGCTACACAATGCATAAGCCTACACAAAATGCGTAAGGCACTATGTAATCTGTGCTCAAAGGTTTCAGTAATCCAATAAAAACCAAAAAGCACGGCTGATTTCAATTTGGCCCTTGAAGGTTGTTGCACCGCTTCCAGCACTCCAGCTCAGTTTGGATTTCTCTCTGGAAGTCACGCTCTGACCGCTTGCAGGTGTCCATTTTGCAGTGTGTGCTGGATCTCATCCAACTTGTCAAAACAACGACATGTCATCTCAAATTCCCCTTTGAGGAGCAGGACAGAGTTGCAGTGGAGCTAAATCTGGGCAAAAAGGGCAGGTGGTGAGCCACAGTTCTGTTTGCATGGCCCGATAGCTCACGATGGCACGACGGCACATGCCACAGTAGAACTTGGTGTTAAAAATCCGACTGTGATAGAGGAATACAGGGTGCACTACCCCGAATGACAACCCCCCCCCTAAAAAAAAAAAAACAAGTGGGTAGGTTTTTGGTTGAGCTTCTGACATGATGTGCCTTCTTTGGGTTTGGACACTGTGTGCTCTTTCAGTAAAAACTCATTAAACTCATTAAAAGCGATGATCCTCGCCGTGAAAGTTGATTCGGTTTGGCACAGCTGTGAAATCACAGTCATACATGTGCAAGTGGCCAGAACGGGACTTCAGGGAACGGTCAGAAAAAGAAAAGTAGAGCTCCTCGTGTTCGGATATACACGAGGAGCCCACGTTGTAGGGGACAGTGGCCGAATTCAAATCAAAACATTCAAAGCAAATGCAACAACTTGTGTTGTTATTGCTTTAGAACTATTAGAAGTCTGTGCCCAAAACCCCGTTGCCTCGTCACACTTTCATGCCAAGGAAATAGTCTTTATGAAAACAACTCACACTGAGGGTGGCCGGTAATTTATGAGAGTAACAGGACCCAATGTTGCTGCAGAATTTTTAAATCCTGAGAGCAAGCACAAATTGGAAAGCTTAAAACAAGCCCATCCTATCTGCACTGTATGTCTAGATACCACTGGACTATATTTTCTTTTTGGTGTAATTCGTGTAAATCTATCTTCTAAGGAGTGTAAGTATATATTTTTTTATTAATATGAAATTCAAAGCTTTTTAGAGGTTAACATACCGGCCCACCTCTTCTTCTCTCACCTTTAAAGCGATCCCTGAGGGCTTCAGTGTGGACGTTCAGCCTTCTGAGTATCCCCTGGAGCAGGAGAAAGTGTCTCTCCTTTGCAGTGCTGATAATTACACCTATGAGCAGCTGCAGTGGCACCGCCTGGACCCTCAGGCCCTGCAGGACAAGGAGGGTAAGCCCCAGGAGCTGGACTGCAGGAGCGTGCACCTCTATGCTAATCCTCTCCCTGGTGAGCTCTCCTTCCAGGAGTCCTCCAACAGCTGGGTCTTGGATTTCACCATTGACTCCATACAGCTGCAGAATGAGGGACATTATGTATGTGAGGCTCAAAGCAGACGCAGTGGGGAGAAACAGTGCCTGTTCCGATACATCTCTGTCAAAGGTGAGCGATAAGAGGGCTAAAAGCTCCAGACACAGAGATGCGCGCACACACACACACACACACACACACACAGCTCTGAATACAGAAGGTAGTCACTCTATCTACAGCACACTAGGCTGTACTACTAATTATAGAGAAAAGCCCAACCCTTGGCAGAGGCAGCACACATGGGTCGCAGTGGAACTGGCACTGAGATGCTGGAGGCTTAAAAATACCCACACTCAAAGAGCCCACGCAGCCCAATACCCACATCCACACATAATGGAGAAAATACTTGATGCCTGCGCAGCATCAATATGTAGTGACACGAAAACAGAGCTGAGATGCTGCAGGGCTGAAATGCACTAATAAATTCAAGCCTCATTCATGCTGTGTGCTATGTAACCTTGCATCAGGGCCTGGAGGACATATGTATGCTTTAATGGGATTTTTTTGTACTTTTGCCCTTTTTACAAAACCACAAGAGCATATCTTGTACATTTTCACTCTGTGAGTTGATGTAGTGCTGATATAGTGACATGGTTATGATTTCACTTTCTCCCTCCTGGTCTGTATGTCTTTCACTTTCCCTCTCCCTCCGTAGCCCTGGAGGCACCACGCTATAAGCGCAGCCTCACCAACCAGACAGTGAATGTGACTAAGTCTCTGAAGATGGAGTGCGATGTGGAGGGTAGACCTCTGCCCCGACTCTTCTGGTTCAAAGACAACCAGCCTCTCCACCAAATGTCAGGTGCATGAATATATCAAAATGTTTGTACAACAGGCATTCATGTCCATACACACACTCCGACAACAACTCAGAAAGCCTGGCCCTCTGAATCTTGATTTGACAGGACTTGTATCATCCACTTTACATTCCAATAGGCTCTGTTGATATTTACACAGATACAGCAACTTTTGGTTCAGTATGATAAAGGTCAGTCCAGCTATTCGGGTAAAGATCTTGAATTTTTAATCCTGGGGTCTGCTTTCTATCTTTTTGGCTCTGAATGATTGGGAGGTGCAAAAATAGCTCAAATCTATAGCCAGGAACCTTGAAACAGTTGCAAAGTAATACTTGAGTGCAGTTGTCCAAGTCTAAATAAAAGTAGCTCCCATGCTTTTGCAAGTACTTGAGCCTGGTCAACAACATGCCTTTAGCTTATAACATTACCGCCACTCTCTCTCCGGCACTCAGAACAATATTTTTCTTCAGGAAATTTTGCCTCGGTGTAGGATTTCTTCTACACTGTCCTCCAGGTCAACACTATCAGCGCAAACGTGATGCTCTTGCAAGGCGCCGTGTCTGCAGACGGGACTGTTTTTCATTGGTTTTCATCCATTTTTGGCACAACTGGCCACAACTTTGTCAAGGTGTCGCCTTGCAGAGTTAATCAGTTTGGTTTGTCAACTCTGTGACGTTGCTCCAGTGTTCCTTTGAGTTCCATCTCTCACAATTACACTGATGTCTTCCTGAAAGAAGTCACCTCCTGTGAGATTTCAGGATTAGTCAAAACACAGAATAAACATTACCTTGGCATGGACAGTTGCTCTTTGGGGTCAGATTGCAGTGTTTCACTAATTATTGGCCCACTTTTAAACATTTGTGTCTTAATTATCAATCTGCACCCAAATAGAAAGGAAAGTAGTGTTCTAGATACCATTGCTTTCCTTTATGAGCCAACTCCCACACAGGAACACGGTGGAACAAGTGGGTCAAACAGAACTAGTGACAGGAGTTCTTGTGCTGATGTTTTTGCTGTACACCTCCACGCGCACACACACACACACACACACACGCACATAAAACCCTGTCGGGCCGACACAGCTCATTAACTTTTTAGTCTCTTCTTAACGTGTGAACGAGATGAGTCTGTAGGGTGGGTCAATGCGGGTCTGAATGACAGCTGATGCCCTGGGATCACTCAGAAGAGGCTGCTGGGGCACACAGTGGGATGATGGAATAATAAATGAATCCTGCAAATTGTGGTCCTGAGGTGTGACCAGAATTCAAAAGGTGTTGTTGAAAATGGTGTTGAATTCATGATGCGAAAAGGTGAAGAAGCGCCACCAAAGTCACACGGCATTGTTTCACAGATTTTGAAGCATTGGTTTGAGTGCGTGCCACTAACAACCCCCCCCCCCCCGTGCCTCCTCGCAGGGATCCAGCTGCAGGACTCAAACCGCACGCTGAGTATCCAGCGGGTCAGAGAGGAGGATGCCGGTCTTTACACCTGCACCGCCTGCAACCAGCGTGGTTGCGTGAACTCCTCGGCCGCCGTCAGCGTCATCGGTGAGACAGCCGCTCACACGCGCGTGCGCTCACACAATCACAGGGACACCTGAATCTATTCACAATACGCTCACCACTCTCTTTTCGAGTGCACTCAGGCCTGAAATCACAGCTGCCCTCGAGCTTATATTTTCACCTCTCACACTCTCACTGTGACTCTAGTTTTTGTGCTTTTGTTATGCACAGTTCTCAAATCGTGGACACTGACTTACTGAAACACTGTGTTTTTGATTCAGAAACAGAATGAGTTTGCTTGAAGTGGTTTTATGATGAATGGCTACAAATCAGCTCAGCAGGGTTGATTAAACCTAAAGATACCTTTATGTAAGCAATTTGCTAGAAATCTGGGGCAAATACTTTGTAATACAGTGCCCCCTATAGTTGGCCCTGTGACAGGACTGAGTGGATTTCTGCAGTGTTTTTAAACCCTTTCCTCTAACACTGACTTTCTTTCTTTCTTTCTGATAAGGGTCAAGTGACAGGGCCAATGTGGAGATTGTAATTCTCATTGGGACTGGAGTCATCGCAGTTTTCTTCTGGGCCTTGCTCATCCTCATCTTCTGCAATGTGAAGCGGGTCAGAGGACACCACTTTTCACTGTGTCTGAGTTTGTGTCTGTGTGTTCTGAGAGAAGCTGACTGACTGTGACGGAGCTACTTTGACCTCTGACTCATGTTTGTCTATCTCTGAGCACAGTCTGTTTGTTAGCGATAGAGGGTAATTTATATCCAGAGACAGTTAGTGCTATCTTCTGGGAGTGAATCCAGTCAATCATTTATTGCCATTAGCAGCAGCAACAAACGTGGTCATAATGAGACTCCATTTGTTTTTTATTTGCACAATTGGTAGGGTGAGTCTCTCTTTTAATTAGCCCCCCCCCCCCGCTTGTGGCATCTCAATGTTTTTGTCTCTCAGCCCTTTGTTAACTCATGTCTGTCTACAGCTCTGCTGCTCTGTGCCACATTTGTCACAAATACCATTTTAATGGTAAATCATAAATGCTGCTTTAAAATTTCTACAATCTGAACTTTTCAGGACAGTCATTCACTAATTTGTCTGGAATGCTCAAAATCTTTTGATATGTATGCTTGTTATGGGACATAATTTACCATCTCCTCAGATCAGTATGGAGACATTTACAGTCTTGGTAAAAAAGAAAGAAAAAAGAAAAAGAAAGGACAATCTCTTTCAGTTCTAAGGTTTTAACATATTAGGACATCTTCTTTACAATGTTGCTTCAGTTCATTGAGGTTTGCAGGCATTCATTTATGCTCAGTTCTCTTAAGGTCCCGCTGCAGCATGTCAATCAAGTTGAGGTCTGGGCTTTGACTGGCCCATTGCAACAGCTAGATTGTTTTCATTTTATGGCCGTTCTGTTGTAGATTTTCTGCCATGCTTTGGATCATTGTCCTGTTAAATGACCCAATTTCAGCCAAGCTTTCAGCTGTTAGATGGCTTCACATGTGACTCTAGAATACTTTGGTATACAGAGGAATTCATGATTCGACTCAATGACTGTGGCCCAAATCACCACCGTGCTTGACAGTTGGAATAAAGTGTTTGGCTCATATGCTGTGTTTGGTTTTGTTGCATTAAGACCAAACGTCTTCACTTTGGTCTCATCTGTCCAAAGGACGCTGTTTTAGAAGCCTTGTGGTTTGTTCAGATGCAACTTTGCAAACCTAAGTCATGCTGCAATGTTCTTTTTAGAGAGAAGAGACTTTCTCCTGACATCCCTTCCAAACAGGCCATGCTGGTTTGGTCTCTTTCTAATGTGCTGATGATCAGTTAATCAAATACATTCGATTTTGGCTCTGGCTCAGGCTCAGGCTCAGGCGGGGAGAGTGAATCGTCAATCAATCAGAAGGTTGGTGGATCAATCCCTGCCTCGTCCAGTCCCCATGCCGAAGAATTCTCGGGCAAGGTACTGAACTCTGAGTTGCCCTCAATGGATCCATCAGAGTGTGTGTTTGAATGTTAGATAAAAGTGCTTAGGTATAAAATAAAAAACACTGTATGAATGTGTGTGTGACTGGGCGAGAAAGACTTGTAGGAAGGCAAAGCTTTGAGTGCTCAACTGAGCAGAAAGGTGCTATTTGTAAGTACCAGTCCATTTTACCATTAGCAGCACCTGAACACTACGTCTTAATTCTTCTGGAAACAGTTAGGCTGTGCTTCGTTTTCACACTTTGCTTCTGCATTAGTGGCTTAGTTTTTGTTAAATAAATAATGACACAGTGTAATATGTCAGGTGTTGTTGTTCTGCTGAGGTTGTATGCAGCAGATGATTTTTAATTATGTCCTGATACATAAAATCTTAGAATTGAAAGAGATTGTGCTTATTTTACATTTTATATTATTTGGATTTGCAGTTTTAATGATAGCATTAGGATACTTTTAAATTTCCATCATAGCCAATTAGATGGCATTTAAAGTGAAACCGCAGCATCGCTGTTCTATCACAGCCAAACCTTCACTGTGCTTATAAAACGTAAGCCAGGTCATCACAGCAGGCTATGAAACATATAATATATAAACACAACATAAAGAGTATTTTGAATAATTTTGTTTTATTGTTACTAGGCAGTAAACACAGGTGCCTCATCAGCAACACCCATGTTTATCTTCTGTTTCAAGTCACAATGGCTGCTGTTTGGTCCTCTGAGGCCTGCAAAAATACAGGTGTCCTATAACTCATTACACACCCAGAGACAAACATGAAGCACAAAAGTGTGTATTGCTTACACATGTGCTTCAAATGCTTTGTAGACACAGCATTGCAAACACACGTCCTATGTTTAAGCCACCAAACAAACATTGACTAATTACTAATGTCACATTGCAGCTACTTAACCTTAAGCATTTAGTTAGTGCTGAGGTCATCAAGACTAGTGCTCATAAAACACAGAGGGGCCACTTTAGCTACCCCCCCCCCCCACACACACACAAAAAAAATTCTTTACTTTAAGTAATAAAAACAACACTGAAAGTGCATTAAAAGAACATGCTGACATATTTCTGTCTCCAATAAGAGCAGGACTAAAGCTAATTTCACTTGTTTGAGATACATCATGGTTGTGCTGACCTTTCTTTCTTTCTGCACTCGTGTTATTTGTGTTTCGCATTTGTGCCGTGTGTCCTGCACCTCCTTTCCGAGATCCTTTTTTATTCAGCCCGCCTCTTGCCTCACCTTGAACTTCAGGTTAACCCAGCAGACATAAAGACGGGTTATCTGTCAATCATTATGGACCCGGGGGAGGTGCCACTGGATGAGCAGTGTGAATACCTGCCCTATGACTCATCACAGTGGGAGATCTCCAGAGACAGGCTCCGGCTAGGTGAGCAGCAAAGAACAGTGGGAGAAAGGGATGGATGGATGGATGGATGGATGGATGGATGCTAAAGTAGCATAGGAGTTGGAGGTGTGTGTGAGGATATAAACAGAAGTGGATGAGAGCAAATAGATGGATGAAACTGAATTACTTTTCCATTTCCACAATCCATAATGGCATGATTTTGTATTGCTGCCAACTGGGTAGAGTGCTGCCAGCAATAGTGCTAATGTTAAATATGTGCTCATTCCCAGAACAGCTTTTTAAAAATGCCCAGAGGAAAACCATCTGTTCCATGACAGCAACTTATGGGAGCGTGTTGACTAGTGTGCCGTTGCTCCTCTTCGTCTATATGGATGTCATATGCGTTATCCCATTGCAGATGCAACTGCTTGTGTATTCCAGCGAGGCTAAAATCAAGCCTGCATCAATCAATAAGCATGAATATCTTGTTGATTTTCTGTTCTCTCTCTTGATGCAGGAAAAGTTTTAGGGCACGGTGCCTTTGGAAAAGTAATTGAAGCGTCAATCTACGGCATTAGCAAGAGCAAAAGTTTGGACACGGTGGCTGTCAAGATGCTGAAGGGTGAGATTTGACTTTGTGTGCTTTTGGTGCCTTTCTAAAAATGAAGCAACCAATGAACAGATTCAAAGTGGTCAGAGTAATCAAATTTAGCAAAAATTGCAGGGCAGTACAGCTCACACAGTTTGTGTTTATACAAAATATACGCACATGAAAATACACAGTGTGATGTGTCACTTTGTGTTGCAGACGGAGCCACGGCCAGTGAGCACAAAGCTTTGATGTCAGAGTTAAAGATACTGATTCACATCGGCAACCACCTGAACGTAGTGAATCTGCTGGGAGCCTGCACCAAACCAAATGGTGAGGACATGGAATTACATGGATCATGCATGCAGAATCTTATTTTTATAATGTAATAAGTAATATTGGCTGAGGGTGATGTACTGAAATATGTTTTCTGATCTTAATCTTTGAACTGAGATGTTTTCACACCCATCAAGCACCTTTACAAACATTTGTGAAAGAACGGGTCGCTCTAAAGAGCTGAATTTACTGATTGTGGTACTGCGGGATGTCGCCATTGCAATAAGTCAGTTTGTCAAATGTTTCCCCTCCTAGATATTTCACGATTAACTGCAAGTGGTATTATAGCAAAGTGGAAGCATTTAGGAACCACAGCAACTCAGTCACAAAGTATCAGACCACATAAAGCTAGAGAGCGGGGTCTCTGAGTGCTGAGGAGCATAATGTGTGAAAGTTGCCGGCGCTCTGCTGACTCAATAACTGCGGCGTTCCAAACCTCCTCTGGCATTAACATCAGCACAGAAACTGTGCAGCAGGAGCTTCACGGCGTGGGTTTCCATGGCCGAGCAGCTCCTGTAGGTGTAGTGTGTGGGTGGCCCAGTACGTGTGTCCATATAGTTTATTAAAAACATCTGCACACGTTCGCCTCACAGGATAAATGACTGCGGGATTGCTTTGGTAATGCTGTCACTGTGATCATTTAATTTCAGCCTTTGATCATCTTTTTCTGAACATTTCTTGGCAGTCTTTCCCAGTGTCAGTATTTTGTGAAACCTACATGTTGAGGCTGTGCTCTTTGTCCTGTTGAGTGTGAAAGTCCTTACATCATTTTTGTCCACCCCCGTTACAGCCTGTAACCATTTGAGAGGTAAAACAGATGCCTTCATTTTTTTTTTCCCCCAACCATACATGATTTTTGACCTATTGAGAACATTTTTGAGTCACGGACGTCTGAAAGTGTTTATCCTAAACAACAAGCGGTTCAAGCTGCAGCTCCTCTATTTCAGATGTGGTGTGAGGAAAAAAAAAAAAGAGCTTTTAGACGAGCAGTGAACATGTGCTGAAAAATCTGAAACATCTTCATCAACAGGCCCACTGATGGTGATTGTGGAATACTGCAAGTATGGGAATCTCTCCAACTTCCTACGAGCCAAGAGAGAGTTCTTCCTCCCTTACAGGGTAACACAACACTGCAGAACCTGAAGCAATTTACGCAAGCAATTTCACTTTTGTTCTCTGATGGCAGCTTAAACTTCAGAAAGACCATCTGTAATCATGTTTTCATTTTAACCTTTTAGGCCGTACCATTTTTCTGTCTCTGCTTTGCTCCCTTTATGTAGTTTCTGTTCACAAATTCGGTTATCTGCCATGTGTATTCTGCAAGTCTTTTTTCGATATTGATTTTTGAGATGATGCATTGAAACGTTTCCCCACTTAGGATCGCTCTCCAAAAACCCAGAGCCAGGTGAGGCGGATGATTGAAGCGGGTCAGATGGACCAAAGCACTCGTAGGCCACCCTCTCCATCCGCCTCCCCGCTCACCTCTCCCCAGAGTCCATCATCCAATCCCTCCAGTCAGACTCCTGCAGTTGAGAAAAGTGAGTCATTTCATATTATTTAACTCCTCGTCCCGCGCTGCACTGTGATCTTTTCTCTCCGTGACTAGGGTTTAATCCCGAGATCCGGGATTCCCGGGAAATGCGATCAGAACCATTTCCCGTTTCCCGGGAAACGTTAGACGGGAAACCGGGAAAAAAAGTCGCGCGCGTCGATTTGACTTTCAGAAAGAAAAGAAAGCTTCAGAATGTTAAATTTAAGGAAATGTTGAGAGAAGGGTTCGTTTAATGCGAAAAGCATTACTCTTCATTTCAGGCATGTTCAGCCTCCGTTTAAGGCTTCAGCTTCATCTCAAGCGTTTTAATAGAGGTATTACACAGTTGTGCTTTTTTCCTCTTTAATTTGTTGAAATCGTAGGCAATGTGTTTACCCTAAGGTATTTTGTATTATATAATTTTATATTATTATATATTGTTATATTGCATTATATAGCCTATAAAATATGCCTGCCCTGAACAATAAAGAAATATCTGTTTAACTTCGAGTGTTTCTTTTCCTCGTTTGCAGCCGCTTACTAACAATCATGAATTAGGATACGGGCCTAATGTGTGAAGAAATTATCATGAAATAGATTGCTTTAACATATTTCGCTTTTAAAATGGAGTTGAGTAAAATGTATATTTTTTTAGGCTATAAGGATTGGCCAGTTTTTCAATAGACGATTCACAGCGAACCTACTTTAACCCTCAGACACGGTGTTATAAATTTGCTGTTGCCAGAATGGCAATGACCAAGTCGTAGTGCATTACTCAAGGCCCTGTGTTATGCCATATTATAGTGTAGTACGGTAGTTAACTTTTCAATGACTATTACAGCGTTCCACTGGTGGAGATATAGCCCAACAGATGTCGCCACGACAGCGTGGCTGAGCCTTTATCAATGCTGTGGAGATGAACCGTATTGTTTTGCACCAGCAGTTGTAAAATATCTTGGTATAATTCCATGTACAATGGAGGAATATTCGAATTATATTTGTTAAGGGAGTGTTGAGGAACGATACAACACCGCATAGCTCGAGCACTCGAATGTCGAGATGTAGGTTTTATTGCGTTAATCAAGCCGACGTTACCCCCTACTGGGCATAACAGGACATAGCTGGAAAGCTACCTCTACAATATCACAATAGGTTAAGGCCGACACAGGCTACAGAAGGCCTAATTAAAATAAAAAAATAAATAAACTTTTTCCCGGGATTCCCGGGAAATGGCTCTTCATTTCCCGGGATTTGATCCATGTCATTTTCGGGAAAAATATTAAACCCTATCCGTGACTACCCTTATCCTCTCCTTCTCTCTCTGCAGTGGAGGACTTGTGGAAAACTCCTCTGACGATAGAAGATTTGATTTGCTACAGTTTCCAGGTGGCTCGTGGGATGGAGTTCCTGGCCTCCAGAAAGGTTCATTCTCAGCATTACAGTGTTGACAATTAGTGATTGAGCTGTGATGAATTGTCACCAGAGCTTAGCTTCAGAAGCAGCATCTTGTAGCCTGGGTCATTTATGAGGGGTCCACTGTGGCTCAGGTGGCATGCAGGTCGCCCGTTAGTGCTTGGCGTCTCAGTCCCTTGGCTCCGAGTGTCATGTTCTGTCACGGTTTTCATGACAGCTCCGGTGTAGATGGAGTATGTATGCGAATGGGAAATTGAGCGGTAAATTGTTTTGTGCACTAAGGTGGAAGAACACTACATAAATGCATTTCATTTACCTTTCAGCTTTTCAGCCCTTTGCGACTAACAATTATCAGATGTTTTTGCATGGATACTGTTACCCACAGTGATATGCAAACATCAGATTAGGAAGATTTTTAATGAGGGAAAAAATTAAAAGAGATAAAATACAAATCAAGTATATTTACACGGCACGTTTAAACACAGCAGATGCTGACCAAAGTTCTGCACGGCAAGAAAAACCATAAAAAAACAGAACAATAAAAATGATTTAAAATAGTAATAACTATTAATAAGGCTAATAAAAGCAATGACGTTAAAAATTATGGTATACGTATATAAAAAAATGCACTGGGGTAAATAACACTGAGAATTAAAACTAATCCATCTACCTGTCAGTGAGGTAGATGACTTAATCTGAAGGGGGCGGGGTTCCAGAGTTTTGGAGCTGCAGCTGAGAGCGCCCGGTCGGCTTTAAAGCCACAGCGAGCAGAAGCTCCTTGGATGTCATCACCACTTACAGTGAGGAGCTGGACAATGTTGGTATGATGCTGTTCTTCCCTGTAGTGAACACCTAGTTGGCTGTAAGAGCCAATCAGGAATTTTGGAGTTAGTAAAAGCTGCTAATCAATGGTTCCAAGCAAGCGGCATGGAACATGGGCTTGTCAAATGTCTGATAGATAACCCGGAGCAAGCCCACAGGCAAAATGTAATCATGCTTCTGTGCACCTTTCAGAAGTATAGCATCAGCCTTTTGAATCAATTGCAATTATGATATTAGTGTTTTTCTCAGTCTTGTGTACTAACTGCAAAAACAATATGAAAAAGAAAACATTTAATATGTCTGGGTGCCAAATGGCACAGCTTAGGAATGAGCCACCAGAGGCACTCAACATGTTATGGTATTTTATATCTTCTCTTACGCTGCATGATCACTGTTGTATTATTAGGTTCATTTAGGCCTCCTGAATTATACTAACTGTCCCTAGCAACGGCTTTATTCTTAATAGATATGATGTGAGCGTTTCCCAGAGCAGATTTTCTTGGAGGACTGTTAGAAGTCTAAAGACAAATGGAAATACACTGAATGGGGTAAAATTCAACTGATTTAAAAGAAAACACAATAACTTAGAAGTGAAATTTTGTGTGCATTCAAAATTGAATTAGAACCATTTGGTTACGGGCAAAGTAGTAAAATTAGGATTGTGTGATTATTTGAGGAATGCTTCTCACAGACAGCAGTTCGATGCAAACCGAATTTTGCCGTGATCCAGGTGTTACAGAGGTGCGTAATTGGATTGTTTCAGTTTGTTCCCGTGAACTCAAACACCGTCAAAATAAGCCTTTATAATTTTTTATTTTACCAAAACACTCATACACACTGCTACACTCCATTACACATATAAACCACTGTGACTGGATGAATAATTAAATTGAAATGTGGAGCCACTGCAACTTGTAATAAATATGATACTGAGACTTACAACAGCAGACTGGCCGGCTTTATTTGACTACCACTCAGAGCTGCTGTATGTTTACTCGCCAGCTTTGTCAGTGGTGTTGGAAGAGATACAGTCCGGCCCCGGGGCCGCAAACTGGCGCGCGCAGACACAAACACACTCCCAGATTTAAAAAAAAAAAAAATTGTCAGGTTACTATTTGCACTCTCCAAATCATACCTGCAATGTACTCAGAGAAAACAAGTGCAAACACTTAACAATCACACAGATACAGAAAACACCTGTCTGCAGGGTTATGATGTGTGCGTGGTCCTGTGTGTGTGTGTCCAGTGTATCCACAGAGACCTGGCTGCCCGGAACATTCTCCTGTCAGAGAACAACATCGTAAAGATCTGCGACTTTGGCCTGGCCCGAGACATATACAAAGACCCCGACTATGTCAGGAAGGGCAACGTATGTCACCACTTTAGCTTCCCAGAGTATTAACCATCTCTTTTTTGTTGGTGTTGCTTTTTGATTTTTGATTACATTTAATGGCAGGTTGCCACTGTGTTTTATGCGCCTGTCGTATAATCTGTTTTAATGTTCTCTCAGGCTCGGCTGCCTTTAAAGTGGATGGCTCCAGAGAGCATCTTTGACAAAGTTTACACCAGCCAGAGTGACGTGTGGTCCTTTGGAGTTCTCCTTTGGGAAATCTTTTCCCTCGGTAAAGTCGGAATCATAACACGCACGTCTTTTACGTCGCTTACGCAGAACTCAAAGCTTTCAATCCAATCTCTTGTGTTTGAAAATGCCTAGAAATGTCTGCTCCTGCCAAAAACATTTAACTTTTACAGTCAGCATCCCGCGATATGGTAATTGATGTTGTCTTTTTCTTAGGTGCCTCTCCGTACCCGGGGGTACAGATTGATGAAGAGTTTTGCAAGCGTTTGAAAGAAGGTGTCAGGATGAGAGCACCGGAGACTGCCTCTCCTGAAATGTGAGCATTTATTTTCTCTCTTTCTTTCACATCTTCAAGAAACAAATGCTCCTGGTGTCAAGGAGAAAACATTGCTCTGAATCGCTTTAACTGAGCTCGCCAGTTAGAAGAGTGGCTTCTGCTATAATGTTAATAAACTGATTTGCACTTCTAGGGAACAATATAGGATGACATTTGCAGATGCGGGATTGAGTCTGTTGTTCTTGTTGTGACTGTACTGCCCTCTGCTGGTAGATATGGCATCATGCTGGCCTGCTGGCAGGGCGAGCCCAAAGAGAGGCCCACCTTCCCCGCCCTGGTCCAGATCCTGGGAGACCTGCTGCAGGACAACAGTCTACCCGTAAGTTCTGCTGGAGAGACAATATCTCCACCAAGTTGTTGTCACTTTGGGTCTGGATCATCTTCCTGTTTCCCCCAGGATGGGAAGGACTACATCCCTTTGAACCACTCACAGAACTCAGAAGATGATGGTTTCTCTCAGGCCTCGTCACGCCCGCCATCTGAGGAGGAACTGAGACTCGCTTGCAACACAATGCCCACAAGGTACAGGAGAGCAACCTCCTTTTGTCCCTCAGACCCAATGAAACGGTATGAATGATGCTGTCCTCTCATCAGCAGTCCCTTTAAGAGATCACTGACCAGGACTTGTATTCTTATCATGAATCGCTTTCTTTCTGAGGCGTTTGCTCGGGCGGATTGTTCGGGTTTGGTTTATCAAACTCTCACTCTGACATGAACATAATAGATCATAAATAACTAAAGAGATAAAGACCATTTACCTTCTGTTTGTGATTCATTCACAACTGTTGCTACCAAAACTAAAAACCTGCTGTCAGAAAGTCAGAGCTCCACTATTTTAAAAATGTAATATGAAGCTTTTCTCATTGAATTCAACCTATTTTTTTCATGTTTTAATCGAGTCCGGTTGCTTATCTTTCTCCTTGCGTATGTTTGTGATCATTATCTTTTTTCTATTGGTTGGTCAGGTATTATAATTGTGTGCCCTTTGCCGGCTGTGTATTTTTGGGGCCCTCCAAAATATGCCAGCCCAGAGTGAAGACCTTTGAAGAGTTGCCCCTTGAGCTGCATCCACAGAAACCTCCTCAAGTAAGCTCCTTATCCTCTTATCAGTTGTTGGAAAATGGGAATTGGCTGGTGACATTTTCTGAATGTTTTTAGACTTCACTTCTCAGTTTATTACTGAGAATGGCCGTTGTTGATCGAGACAGATGTAGCAGCAACCTGTGTCTCTTCCCCAGGACAACCAGACTGACAGCGGGATGGTTCTGGCCTCTGAAGAATTCGAGAGAATTGAGCACAACCACGGGGGTGTCGTCACGAAAAGGTTACATCCTATGAGAGCATTTCTATGAACACTAGAAGTGACATGCAAGACGTATGCTGCCAGTCAAACCGTCTGACATTTGGACTGATAAACACTCATTACTCAGCACAATGACTGTCAAGTTAAAGGCATTAGTAATGGATGCCTTTATGCTCCACATGTTTCAGTCAGCGTGAGAAGACATTCATGCTCTTTTGCTCGGAAACTGTAGAATAGTCACCCGCTGCTTTGTGTGGAACGAAACCAGATTTGCAAAGGAAGTAGGCATCGGGGCGGTCTCAATCTATGCACAGTTAAGTGGGAGTAAACAACTGTCTGAGTCATTCAAACCCGGGGAATGCATTAAGCAAGATTTTGAGAGTTGCAGTGCTCTAAAAGAGCCATCATAAACTAAAAGTGAAAAAATAAATGCATTTATTGAGGAACTCACGCCTACAGCAAAGTGTAGGTGGGGCCTGAAAGAGCAGATGTTCTGATCCTGAGTCACAAAGTGGTTAAAAATAAATAAACTATCCTATTCTCTATTATGTACAGTCATTTAGATAATATACTGCTCAAAAAAAAAATTAAAGAAACACTTTAGTCAGAGCATCGAGTGAGTTAAACCTCTGGGATATTGATCTGATCAGTTAAGTAGCAGAGGAGGTTGTTAATCAGTTTCAGTTGCTTTGGTGTTAATGAGATTAACAACAGTGCACTAGAGGGGCAACAATGAGACAACCGCCAAAACAGGAATGATTTACAGGCGGAGGCCACTGACATTTTTCCCTCCTCATCTTTTCTGACCATTTTTTCAGTAGTTTTGCATTTAGCTAGTCACTGTCACTGCTGGTAGTATGATACCTGGACCCTACAGGTTGCACAGGTAGTCCAACTCCTCCAGAATGGCACATCAATACGTGCCATTGTCAGAAGGTTTGCTGTATCTCCCAGCACAGTCTCAAGAGCATGGAAGAGATTCCAGGAGACAGGCAGTTAGCTGGACAGGGCCGTAGAAGGTCCTTAACACATCAGCAGGACCAGTATCTGCTCCTTTGTGCAAGGAGGAACAGGATGAACACTGCCAGAGCTACAAAATGACCTCCAGTAGGCCACTGTGTGAATGTCTGACCAAACAATCAGAAACAGACTTCATGAGGGTGCCAAGGGACCCGAAGTTTGCCCTGTGCTCACTGCTCGGCATTGTGGAGCCCGACTGGCATTTGCCATAAAATACCTGAACTGGCAGGTCCACCACTGGCGCCCTGTGCTTTTCACCGATGAGAGCAGGTCCACCCTGAGCACATGTGACAAATGTGAAAGGGTCTGGAGAAGCCATGGAGAATGTTATGCTGCCTGTAACATTGTTCAGCATGGTGGTGGATTAGTGATGGTCGGGAGAGGGTTCCTCCTGGTGCACGACAATGCCTGGCTTCATGTGGTGAGAGTATGCAGGCAGTTCCTGGAGGATGAAGGAATTGTTGATACCACTGACTGGTCCCCACGCTCACCTGACCTAAATACATTTGAAAACCTCTGGGACAATATGTTTCGGTCCATCTGACACTGCCAGGTTGCACCTCAGACTGTCCAGGAGCTCAGTGATGTCCTGGTCCAGATCTGGGAGGAGATCCCCCAGGACACTGTCCATTGTGTCATTAGAAGCATACCCTAATGTTTTCAGGCATGCATGTAAGCACGATACAAACTACCGAGCACCATTTTGAGTTGCTGCAATGAAATTTTGGCAACTTTTCACTTTGATTTTCAGGGTGTCTTTGAATTCAGCCTCTGTAGGTTGATAATTTTCATTTCCATCAAACGATGTGACATCTTTTCATTCCTAACACATTACTCAGTCCATATCAATATAGATATGCATCATGATTTCTTTCCCCCATTGAGATCTGATGTTTTTAAAGTGTTCCTGAGCAGTATACATAACTAAGACTTTCCAAACTTTGAGTGCGTGTACATGCTGCAGATTTGACACTGTATTTGGGGTAGCCTGAAAAGAAACAGCAACACCATGTTCACAGTAATCAGGAGGGGTTTTAACAATGGAGAACTAGGTTCTGGACAGCTGTATTCATCAGAGTTCAGAGATAGATAGACAAAATAAAGTTTTGAAAAACGGCTGCTCCTCAAGTTTGTTTGTCCAACAAAGCTGCGGGTATCTGCTGACTGTGGGAGCTTGTGTCTGCCACTGAAACATGCCAGGCACAACAAAGTTTATATTTTGAGTTACTTTCTCAGAAGTTTAAGTTGAAATGTTGAGATAATTCAAAATTTTGAGTTATGGTGGCAAAAAAAAATATATTTTTTTACAATGGTGGGAACAAGCTTCCATAGCTGACAGTATATCCTTGAAAGATAACCATATACTGCCTGAGTTGTGAGTCTTTTACAGTAATGCTGAAAGCTGTCTTGTTTTTTTTCCCCTCAGTCGTGTAAACAGTAGCAGCAGCACAGAGCCTCTGACAGCCTCCCAGAATTCCCCGGATCAAAGCCATGACACTGGCAGCTCCAGGCCCCGGCCCAACTTCTTCAGCCAGCTGTCGGGTCAGACCTTCTACAACAACGAGTACGGACATCTGTCCGAGGAGGGCTTCTGCGACTTCTACTCCTCGCCAGCCACCGCCTCCCCGGCCTCTTTGAATGTGTAATTTTACCAAAGATTCATATAAAAAGGGGTTTAAAGATGGACAGCTGAGGTTGAGGTTTGCAGTAAAATCTCAGTATCGACATGTAACTACTTCCTCGTGACTGAAGATCAGGTTTTCAATTCTCATGATTGTTTCTCCTCATCTCAAAATCCGTCCTCCCTCAGACTGTCGCCTCAACAAATGGACTGAGCTACATGTGCCTGAAGTTTCTCTAACCAGCCACTGCGTGGCAGCATTATGACAAAAACCAACCCACAAGTATTTTCTATTTACACATATATATTTTTATCTTTTATATACAGAGTATTCTTCCTTTATTTGTGCAAATTATGACTCATACAGGAGGAAATAAAGAATTTTATCTTCTTTATGTGTTTATTTCAATGATTAATATGATTTTAGAGCTGGATCTATCATTATTCCCCTGAAGTATTGGTTTTAAGTCTAAATTTGCATTTTGGCCCACACTGAGAAAGAGCCACAAGCTCTGCGATGATCCAGTCAGCGAAGTAAGCAGATATTTGTGGCATCTGTGTCATCTAGTGGAGGCGGAGACACTTAGATACACAACACCGTTAACGAGCAATAAGTGATGGAGGTAAACAGAGGGATGGTTGGCGAATAAAGGGAGTGACTCACGCTAAGCACCTTTTATCAGAGCTGGACGTAAGCATGATGATAGCGCTAACAGCTTAACGCCCTCTTGCAAGCCCACATCACAAATGACAACCTGCAAGGGTGTTATCCCGCGCTGCCAGCTGAGGGAAATGAGCAGTGGCTGGGTTCAAAGTCCACTTTGAATACACGCACACACCCTCGCACCTGTAAATGTCACAAAATCTGAAACACAAAGGTTCCACTTTCAGTTTCTATGAATTAGCGTTGCTGTGTGTTCAGGTCAACTGTCAGTTTGGTGTGGAAAAACGCTTCCAGTTGGCAGGCAGCAGCTTAAGAAAAAAGGGGTCTGGGGTCCTGTGATGCTCACTGATTTAACAGGAAGAAAACGCAGGTTCTTCCCTTTCAAAACCAAACCTTTATTTAAAATCACACTAAACCTTCATTTAAAAAAACAAAAAAACATGTACCATGTAGATAAACCAAAAAAAAAAAAAAAAAAAAAGAATAGAAAAAATGCAAACATTCACTATATTTTTGCAATCACTGAGATGAAATAAAAAAAAAGGTGAAATTAGGGACATATTTGGTACGAATGGACTGATAAATGTGCTGTAAAGAGATCTCGAAAACTGAGTCTGCACCGATACCAAAACAAGCAGGAGAAACTGAAAATGCAGCTTCCAGTGGCAGAAAGAGGCTGACGAACACATGACAGCTGGTGATAATCCTGAACGGTTTAACAGTAAGCCAAAAGGCACACAGGTTGAGTAGTGGAGATAAGACAAGAGACCAGGTTGCATGACACAAAATGCCGTTTGTACAGACAACACTATCGACTTCAACCCATCCTATGCGTGCTTTATAAATCCCAACAATACTTCCTATAAATAATCATTTACTTTTGCAGCTTTGAGGAGTCAAAAGCAGCTAGACTGGTCCTCTGATTTAGCAACACAACATGGTTGAGATGATCCTGTTTTGATCCCATTTCCTCACTGAATTATATCATTCTTCCTCTAAATAATCCCCCCCACATCCCCATGAATTAAAAATGTTCCTTAGATTGAATACATGTGGACATATCTATTATTATCCTTTCACGTCATACTAAAAATATCAGCCGCAACCTTCAATAAAAACCCACATACAGGATGAAACCCTGGCACAAAGTAACAAAAGATCTCGTCTCCTTTCCCCTCCTGACACTGAAGACGGAGGAAGCTGATATGTGATAGTCAGCGTTCTCACGTCAGCAGAGCAGAAAGAGGCCAAGAGGATCTTTAATAAAACAGACGCATCCCTGTAGCCTGGTAGTTAAATCAAGTGCCCAAGACTCTTATATGGACAAGGTGATACAAGCTCCTGAAGGAAGGCAATTCGGGTTGGATTTAGCTAACAGGCTAGCAACTTTGCACTTATAAATAAGATGTGAGGAGGGGTGGGAAGCAGTCATCATGACATTTTGCCAAGCTGTATCTTCTTCCAGGCCTCCGAAGCGGTGAAAATACAGGAGTCGATGATCCCCGCGACTGTGAACGTCCCTCCGACGATGGCACAAATCTACAACAACAAAAAAAAAAAATGAAAGAAATCCTGTCAGGCTCAAGATTTAAAAGCTTTGATGTTTTCTTCTTATGTCTCAATATCAGCTGGGCCTAATCGCATTTATCAAAACAATACACTGCACCGACGTCTCGGTGTGTGTTGGAATCCACCAAAGAGTCCTGTCTGACTCACACTCCTGAGCCATGACTCATGAGCACATTAAAAACAGTCATCTCTTATCAATGCCTTAAGTCATGATAAAGCTAAACACCACACAAGACAAATAACGGCGTGGCTCATCAGCCAGGCAGCCAATTTAATGCTGACCGCATTATCAGTCAACAGGAAACTTCCTGATGAGGCGCTGGAGGCTAAGCCAAAATTCCACAAACGACAAGGGGAGTTGAGGAAGACAAAAGGGATTCAGCAGGTCATTATTAATGGTCATTATTAACTTTCATGCCAAGAACATGAGCGCCACACTTAGCAGCTGGCTACACTAGTTTAGCACAAAGGAGTTCAGAGGTTTAAAAAAAGGAGGGACTGGCTAGTCAGGCTTTGCGTAGAGGTGGCAGGGCTTTTGAAATATACCAAATTCCCCTTTGATTTCTTACTCAAAGAGTTCTCACTGATTTTTAGTCCAGCTCTTGTGTAATTTGGTATACTTCAGCTTTTTCTCCCCGTTTCCCTTCATCGAGAATGGCCTCTTGACCCTTTCTGCCGAGACCCTTTCTGCCGAGGCTTCAGTGAACAGTAGATGGATCAACTGAAGAGCCAGATGCAGATCTTTGGGAATCACCTTGTTGGTCCAAAAATTTTTTGACGCCTGTCTAACTGTGTTATCTTTGGGATTTTTTTGTAGATTCGACTAAAGAAATCTGAAAAAATTGTTTTTTTGTGACAGGCTGCTAGTAACAAAGTACCTAAAAATACAATTTAAAATTGGTTCTTTGCAAAGTTTTTTTCCATGTGTAGACTCATGACCGGCTCATCCTGTTGAGTTAGATGCCTTCTTTATGCTTGAATCATTCATAGATCAGTGTTGTGTAACTTAAACAGAAAAGGTCAGGTACAAGGACTGAACTTGAAAAGAGATGAAAAAATGAAAAAGAAAACGAAAGACCTTCAGAAAGCCTGAACCAGTGCTCAAGACCTTCTTTTAAAAACAAACAAACAAACAAACCAAAAAAAAAAAAAAGCATTTCAAGAAAGTCTGGCTCCTTAAAGCAAAATATAAAGAAATGAGGGGTGGCCGGTAATTCAAATAAAAGCGACTTTCATAAAACAGCTCTGGGGGCCGCAGGCTTGGGTTCACTCACTGTTGTGATGAAGCGGTAGAAGGGCTGCCTCCTCTCTGTGTACTTTACTGTGATCGGACTGAGGTCGTATCTGAACCAGATCGCTGGGATAATTCTTCCCGTGTGGCTGTAAGCAACATACTCCTGTGTATAAAAGAAAAAGAAAGAGCATCACAAAACTTAATGTGCTTTCAGCGGCGTCTGACAAGAGAAATCCATCTAACCGACAGTGAGAAAAGTTAATCCCATTAAGTTTGTAAAATAAATCTGTATATATATTCTTATCTACAGTGGCGGTGGTGGCAGCTTTGGTATTTATGAGTCATTCCAGAATCAGTTTCGGATAAAGTCACTCGACAGTCATAAATGATTAATTAAAAATAAATCTTGACTGAATAATACTCTGATGAAGTAATCTCGAGGAGGCTACGATATGAATTGAGCTATTGTTACAAGTTGACATGTCATCAGTCACTGGATATAAATCCATTTCTCCAAATTCGGTGCTGCAGTAATTGCCCAACACAATAACTCTGACCATATTCAACACATGTAGTATGACGTAGACCAATACTGCGCTCCAGGCTCGGATGTGGGCCTCAGCTGGACCGCTATTTATGCTTACGAAATGAGGTTTTGGAATATTTTACTCAGGCCCTTATTGCCCCTGCTTCACAGCTGACCTGCACTGTTATTACTCCACACTCCGGTCCCAGCTGTCCATCTACACAGTTCTAGGAAGTGTTTTTTTTTTTTTTTTTTTTAAAGTTTGTTGACATCTTGCGAGTGTTTCCAGTCACTATGGGTGAGCTTTCACTTTCAGGTCAGTGCACACATTAACACAAGCTACACGCACGCTACGTGCTCCGGACATATGCTGAGATGGTCGCGCTGCTTCTGTGATGAAAAAAGGTTATCAACTAATGAGTGAAGGGATGCAGTACCTTATTGGCTACTGTATACTGGTAGGAGAACCTCTGTTTGCCCGAGAGGTCTTCATACACTGTTGGTACTATCTTCAATATGTAGTCATGTGAAGCCAGAGCTGCAAGGGACACAACATTATGCCAATAAAACAAACAAAGCATCTTCAGTATTAAGTGCAGTCTTTACAACACAAGTTCTGTCCAGTGGGTGTCTTGTGACATTACATCATCCTATGTAGGCACTGTCATAAGGTGGTCATAATGAGTACATGAGCTGTCTGGATACATACGATTAGATGACAGCCTGTCGGCCCCTCCTAACGCATTGAAGGCTCCTTGGACTTTTTGAACCTTTGTGACAATAAATAGAGAAAACATCCATGTTCATTGTTGTTGATCTCCTCCTCCACTTTCTCTTGATTTATTTATTTTGTGTAAGCATCCTCACCTGGAGCTTTTCTCCAAAGGCAAGCTTGTGGATGGTGTGGGTCATGTCAGGGCTTTGAGGTTGCGCTGTGGCACTGTGTGTAGACACGTGGAAGTTTCCCGGTACCTGAACACACACACAAACACACACACACACACCGAGGTGAGTTTGTGTCTAACACCACAAGCACGTGCGAGACATTTAGTTAGCTAATGACAGAGCCTGGATGCGTTTGGTTGGAAACTAAATGTTCCTCGCCTCCCGACCGTGCATGTTTTACATATTTCCAACTACTCCCACAAGCAAGAGTGTCAACTGTTAAGCTGCTGGGTTAATCACTGTAAATGTAGCGGAAAGACTGACGCACAAGATGCAGACGTGGGACAAACACAGCTTCGTGGAGCCTAGATTATACCGTTAGGTGTAACTAAATCCCAGCACTCGCTCCATTTAGCATAACTCAATTTAGACTGAAGGGGTTGGTGGGGGGGACAACATCCCTTTTTAACTGGAGTCCAAGTCAAATATACAGCTGACGTACAGTCCAGGATTGTATGTCAGCAAAATACAAATATCAGGCCCATTATCCAATCCATCATGAGTTAACTGCCGGGCACAGAAAAGCTGAGTTTTACAATTTCCTGGAGGGAAGCAGGAGCATAAGTGGTTCACACAGTGTGTATGGATTAGTCTTCTTACACTGTGAGGTGAGGTCTTACTTTGTTGATGGTGAACTCCCCCTCAAAGCGACAGCCATCACCCTGGTTTAGAGGAATCTTCATCGAGTTCTCTATGTGACCGACTTCGTGGCGTCCCATCTCATCTTGGATGTCCAACCCCACCACTGAAAGCAAAGATACACGGGAGATGATTCAATGAGGTGCCCACGCAAATTCAGACAAGTGCTAGGCTGATTAGACAGTTAATCATTTAGTTAAACAATACAAAGGAACCAGCAAAACCGACTGATCATTTTTCTGGGACTTGTTTAATTGACTACCTTAATCTCTAACATACCAGGAAAACAGTGACAAATGTTTAAGAAGCAGGAACTAAAGTGTTTTTAATTCCATAACATAAATTTGCCTATTTTATTTATAGATTTAGCTAAAAATCAGCTTTCTGAGAACATCACCACCTTGTGGAAGGCGTTTTCCAGACTTTCTGGGCATCTAAATATTGATTGTTCTCAATGTGAGCAGCTGCTTTCTTCAACTTTTGAAAACCAAACACACACTTTTTATTCATAAAGAAAGAGAAACCAAAGAGAGAATATCTGGTTATCACTGCAGAGGGTGACCCACAGAGTAAACACACAAAGTCTAGTCAGACCATTTATGATGCCCAGTCGGCCCCTTCTCTCTGTCGGTGTTTTTCCATCTAGACTTCACCCCTTTCTTTCAGGCGGCCGTGCGCTGGCACACATTGGCAGTGGCCTATTTTCAGAGGCTGCCTGTGTTTTATGTCAGCCAGCAGCGCTGAGAGAGACAGAAAGGGATGTCTGCTTGATCTGTGCTAAAACCTCTACACGCTGTCTGCCTGACCTTTGACATTCAAGACGGGATTCTCCCCCGCCCCCCACCTCCATCTATCCAAATCTCAAAATACAGTGCATAAATATAAGTGAAGTGTGCCTGTGCGAGTGTATGCGAGAGACAGTTGCTTCTCCTTTTTAAGACATTTCACACTTGAAGCAGGCTGAAAGAAAGTGGAGGTTATTATAAGGTTATTTACACACAGATGTGTTTTTCCATGAAGTCACAAATCAAGGCAGGGCAATCCGTAAAGGTCACCGAAGGGAGATGATGTTTAACTCTGGGGCAGCAGAGCAGATAAATGCTAAAAACAGGGGATGGAAACGTCAAGTTTTCCATGATGCAAGAGCTTCTTCCTTGAAGTAAATTCGCAATGGATGGCAACCTCTTTGGAGGCCTGGAAATTTGACTTATGTACAATAATCGCAATGAGAGGAACGTTTCTGCTCATTACACGCAGCTGCAGTGTGCTCAGACCGACGTGTTTGAGCTGCCACTTAAGAGGGCCCCACACTTAAGAAAGAAAAAAAAGCTTAAATTCCGCAAATAAACAAAACCACTATACATACAATCATCAAGAGCTTTCATTAGTAACGGCAGGGGACGGCCTTTGTTTAGGTATGCAATGAGCGAGCGAGCTTGTCCGAACACATGGCCAGCAGCTGTGCGTCTGCGTGCCAAAGCCTCTATCACAGAAATCTGGATTTAATTTTCATACAAGCAGTTATAAGCCTTTCCATTTTTGGATATTGCCCGAACTGAATCGATGTGTGAGTTTTCTGCACTGTCTGAGACCTGCTAGTGCGTTTGTGCAAGTGATTTGTCATTTGGCATAGTTTCGGAGGGGAGTCATGAGGAGCAGAAAAGTGACCTGGCACCCTTCAACCGCGCAGACATCGAAGTGCAGTATACGAGCCAGCGGGGGCGACAATGTGAAACAAGGATCACAGCTGCGGGGCAGCACGAGGTTCAACAGCAGTCTTATCTTGGAGTGGTGCCGCAGATGGCTACACCACAACTGCTTCATACTGTGCAAATGTCTTGAGTAATCACTCATTTCTTTATATTTTCCTAGGAAAATACTTTCAGATACTATTCATCAGTTTGCAGGTAGCTTTTTAGGCCTGACACTGCTTCTGTTGTCCTGTTGCAGTTTCCTCAGTTTTTTTTTTTTTGTTTTTTTTTAAAGGAGATGCTGCACATCACTCAGTGTACCAAGGTTTCAGCCAATTGCTCTTTGGGAATCCCTTTGTTGGTGCAAAAACAATTTTTTAATGCCTGTCAAACTGTCAAGCTTTGGCATTTTTCATTGATTTTTCATAGACTAAAGAAATGGGAAGAAATTATGTGTTTTTGTGACCGACTACCAGCAACAACATTCCTAAATATATAGTTTAGGTTTCTGTTACGTGCAGACACAACACTGGTTCATCCCTTAGAGGTAGGTGCCTTATTTATAAATTCATAGGTTAAGTGGCTTAAACAAAAAAAAAGAAAACTCCTCTGAAAATGGTCTGGTACAAGGACAGGAAAACTATTCCTCAAATCCATTTTTCTTTAAAAAAGTGACAAGAATAAAGTTACTACAAAGTCTGACTCATGGGAAGCAAATCAGAAAAAAATGAGGGGTGGCTCAAGACTTTTGCACAATATTTGAGAGTGTGCTTCTTTATCTAAGGCATCATTTATCCTTTGCCAATATAACATGTCAAATGACAGGGCACATGGAAAGTATGAGTCTGATGAAGGGAAAAACAGACTGCTAAAAGAGGCCTTACAGAGTGTGGATATGGAAAGATGCAAACAAAGATGTAATGCAGAAAAATAGAGATTTGTATATATGTATATACTCACAATCACAGTGTAAGTTTGGCAAACTGATGTTTAAACTCACATCTATCTTCCCACCACTGTCTTTATCGGGATCATCCACATACAGTTCATTTACACTGCAATGGATGGAAAAAAGAAAAATGGTTAGACTAACAGAAAACAAACTTTTAATGAGAGAGTGAGAAAAAAAAAAAGGGCCCATTTTCATTAGAAAAAGACAATTTTCTCCTTCTATGTCATGCCATTGCACACCACTTTAATAGCAGGGGACTCATCTTTTGCCAAATTACAAGGAGAGAGCAATTGTGTATCTCTGTCAGTGTAATTTCCTTTCTGTCACACCCTTACCAAATCATCCCTTATTACACATTGCCATGAGGCTGACGCATGCACAAAGCCAATTTCCTGTCACAAATTTGACTCCATTCATTGGTTACAACACTGGCTGGGCAGAATACATCATAATGAGGGCATTGACATTCATAATTAAGTCCCATGTCTGTGCCTGTGTGGTAACCAAGAAACTGTACATTTCAGCTAGAGGATATTACTAGGCAGGCGGCAGTACCTACATTTCAGTGGCTATGAATCCCGTCAGCTCAGACAGGAAGAGGAAGAGTATGAAGACACAGCAGAGGATGGAAACTGTGGACAAAGAGGAAGAACGTTAGCATGAAGACCTTGTTCATACTTAGGTCACTGGTTTCACATGTCACTTCTTTCACATTAATCTCAAATTACACCATTTTTACACAGAATCATGCAAACCAAATGATCCGGACTAACCTGGTCTTTAGGAGTTGCTGACCTGAGCTATTGGTATTAATGAAATCACCGCAGCTATAAAAAAAAGTCTCTAAATAGCAGCTTTACAGACAGTGTTAGCCCTGTGATTACAAAGTTTTTTAAAGAACCTCCTACACTAATTACACATTAAATACCAGCACAACAGGCAGCCATTACAGCATAACTTCTTTGAGAGAGGTGATCTCATGCTACGCCTTAGTAAGTCCTGCAAACAACTCATTTTAGGCTTCCTTAGACAAACTCACACACCGACAATCAACCCAGGCCAAAAAATGGCTCCTAAAAAAGGAGCTGAGCAGAAACCAAATCAGGAAAATTAACCTTTTTTCACTCTGTGCCGACATAAAGTCTGAGCTTAAAAAGCCAGGTCGTCTGCTTCGTGCCACGCACCAAACTAATCGGCTGTAGAGTCAAATTAAAAAGGTGCCATGTGTTTACGAAGATAAATATGGAAGGAACTGATCTGTGTCTGCGCAACTGTGGTCTATCCAGTGTGGTGAGAGCCTTGGTTAGAAAGCTCTTGCTCACCAGGTGAGGCATGTTTACGTGGCAACAGTCTCCTAGGTTCACACAGTCACACGACCTTGTGGTTAGCAGGGCGTCACAGGCGAACCTGTGGCTAGAGGAAGCTTTACATAAGGTAATGTTTAACCTACAAACAAGGGAGTGTCGCTATGACACACAGATTACAAATTCAGGTTCATTAAAAGACTCGTACAGTAATTTTCTCTGCTTTCAAAGGACGCAATATAGGACAGGGATTACTAAAGATTAGAGCAATGGGCTACAACTGATCTTAAACAGACTCCCAATGGAAATACCAACACGCCAAATGATTTACAAAGACACAAAACGACTGTTATTTAAGCTCCAGCTCATCCGGAGACCTCAGACATTCTTAGGACTGTGACACAAAGGAATCAGATACAATAACAGCATGAATCAGTAACTGACATTTGAAACTAGCCTTATTTATGCAATCAGATGTGCTTTTTTGTTCCAACTTCTCTGTTCCTTCTAAGGCTAACTTTCCCCCACATAGCACAGGCAAATTAGCTTTTTTTTCTACCAGCACAGGTGAAAAACAAATACTAAGACAGACAAACAAGAGACTGATACAATATATCCAAAACAAGAGTACTTCCGGAGACCATGCTGGTTAAAAACAGAGCTATTGTTTAGAGTAAACTGAACCCCACAGAATGTGCCCTGAAGAGGGAAAAAAAAAAGAAAAAAGGGAGTAACAAAAGCAGATGTGGGTCACATATTTGGCCTTTTGTGAAAAAAAGCAGACTCGGTTTCTTTTTGCCACAGTGGCCTGAATGTCAGTGTGGTGGTGTGGATGGAGCATTAACAGTTGTCTAATATCCGAATCAGCCCAGTGCCGTCACCCCTAGACAGTGGATGGAGTCAGGAAGGGAGTCAACTGTGTGCAGGAAGGACTCATAGCCATTTCCTCTTGGGTGGATACATGGGTGTATAACTTTAGTAACTTCTTTCTGCTGTCATCTAGGAAATTATTATCCGCTTTAAAGGATCTAATACTGGAATGACAGTTCTGTTTATCCACTGTGTCATGAGTTTTGTTGACAGTAGAAAAACTGTGTCTTCATCAGCTGACTAATGAATAACGATGGAGCCAAAAATGTGTCATCGGGTCTCTTGTCTTCTATCAAGCAGTGAATAATCAACACAGTACCTGATTACACAATGACTTATTGATGGCAAGAAGGAAAACTCATGACCTGACAGGAAAAAGCAGTCAGATTTCCACTGCTGACTCCTGAGTTGCCCGTGGCTATGAGAGAACATGGCCATTAACATTTTTAACATACCACATGTATTAAAATGATGTCAGAACAGACCTCTGAGCTGAGAAAAGGGAAGCATTTAAATTACAATTATACCTGTCATCTCCTTCCTAAACATCTGCCTGCCTGAGCAGAGATTTGCATCCCATTCTGTTCACTTTTTATTCTCAAGCTCAAAAAATAGGCTACTGCCTCTAAACCCTGCTAGGACTCAAATGTTATTACCATTTAAGAACAAGGCGGTTTGCAGAAATGAGAGAAAGCAATACAGTACTGTGCAGAAGTCTTGAGCCACCCTTCATTACTTTATATTTTGCTTCCAAGGAGCCAGACCTTGGAATTTTTAAAGGGGTCTTCAGCAACAGGCCTCCAGACGTTCTGAAGGTCTTTCCAAGTTTTTCATTGCCTGCTCTTTCACTCATTTGCTGTCCAGGCCTTGTACCTGACCCTTTTTAGAGAGGTACAACAGTGAGTGTCTACAGCCATCTGTAAATACAGCCATAGGTCATTTAAAAAGCCCGGAGAACTATTCCTGAAGACTACTTAAAGAAATTAGAAGAAAGCTTGCCTGAGCGAGTTCAGGCTATGTTGAAGAATAAAGGTGATCCTATTAAATGTTGACTCATTACAGTTGTACAAGCTCTGTTTTTGCCTTATATTCTGTATTTTCATGTATGTTTGCACATGTTTCAATAAATCTCTGCACCGATTTCCCATTTTCCTCGCAAAATCTAAAGAAACGTGGGGTGGCTTGAGACTTTTGCACAGTACAAAAGGGTCCATCAGGTCCATTAGCATGTTTACACATCTTCTAATGTGAAGTGAAGCAAGATTTTTTTTTTAATTATAGCAAACTAAAACTACAGGTATGACACTTCAGTTAACTAAAAAATAAAAGAAAGAAAAAAAGAAAAAAATAGACTTTAGGTTGAGAAAAAGAGATCTAATAGAAACAACACTGTGTACTCCAAGCTAAATAAAATAAGAACATGTCCATGCTTTAGTCTCTGTCAGTTTGGTCAAATTTATTATTACAACTTGCCAAGTGAGGCTTTGTTGCATGTTTAACACTGAAACTTCTAAAAACTAAACTAAATCACTGTATATTAGATAGTGTCAAACAATGTATCATAAACTGATCTAACCCACTCTGGAAACATCTGATAGAAACTAACTGGAAAACACAAAACAATAATAACTGTAAAGCTGAGACCTTTAGTCAGCACAAAGAAAGCCCACACAAAATCTAACCACCAGATGCTCTACTGCACAAAGATTAACACATGGCATCTTATTTGTTCAACATGCAGAGAAGTGACAAAAAGAAATATGGCTTGTCAATTTTACACTTTGGTTTGTGCTGATTCTCACTTTGAAAGGTGACGCAGAGGCGGATTTCATTGCTGTCAAACTATTGCAGGCAGATGAACAGTCACGAAGCAGATCGATCTTTTCAGCTAACTTGAACTGGAAAAAGTGATCAAGTTTCTTGTCTTGCTTTGCTACATTTTAAACATAAATCCCCATTTATAGAAGCGAGATTCAGGGATTCCAGTAACAAACCTCCAAATAACGCAACACCAAAAGTAGATGCTCATGATTTTGTGCCTGTGCATGAAGGACTACTCACTGAAAGCCCCTGTGTATGTTGGCTGGGTGAGATCTTTTGGCACTTTCCTGTAGATATCAAATCTGAGGAGAGACAAGAAGGAAAAGAAAAAGAAAAGTGAAAAGGGGAACAAGGGAAAAAAAAAACTAAATGTAAATATGTGCTGCGTTTCTCAGCACATTCTGTACCCATCAGGCTGTGCAATATTACAGAAGCGTGGTGGAATGTTAGCTTTGGACGTCCGCCATTACATATAACAGATCCAGACGGTCAGCCGCAACACATACAAACACACACACTTTTACAGGGCTACACCTCTTCCTTCAAATGTCTGCTCTGTAATTATGACCTGACCCCAACAAAGGTCTCCGACACTCCACATGAACACAAAGCCAACAAAAACACACATGCGAATATAAACACAAGTACACCAATCACTTTAAATTATATGGCTTCATCTTCTTGGCAGCGAGTGGCTCTAAAAACTGCTGATTTACTCTCAGTAAAATCCTCAGTTTAACATTTTTTTGAATAATTCTAAAAATACCTCGTTTTGTTTTGTTTTTTTTTTAAACTGCTCGTAAATCAGTGTTTAAGAGACGGCAAGATCATTTCCACCTGACACAATCTGCTTGTGAAATACTGTTGTTGCCAATTTTGGGAGCCGAAAAAGGGAAGAAAAAAAAAACCTGCTACTCAACACCAAAACTATTTAGGTTCAGGACTTCTTGCGCATGGCCTTTTTGGGCAGTGAAACATTTTTTGGCCCTGAACTTCATCACTGACTGTGAAAACTCCACCCACACCCCTGATACTCTCATCTCCCCTCCTGCACTCAACTTTCCTACCAAAACAGTCACATCTGTCCACATTTCTTCCACTTAGAGCTGCCAGAGAAATAATCACAGCTAATCCAAAGCAGGGTGGGGGAGGAAATATGAGGGTGGGCTTCATCTAACACAACCCTGCTGCTTCTCATTGTGTTGCAACACTTCCTGCTTGAATGCCTTTCTTTTAATGTAAAGCATCCCTAGAGCCTCTCTTTAGTATTATATCACTGTAGAGATAGCCTGGATCATTCTGTATCAGGATCGGGGCAACTAATGCAGACAGTTCATGCGCAGTCACTTTCCTCGCATCGGCACCATGAAAGAACCTGACAGGTGGAGCAAAACCATCTACATCCCTGCCATGTGAAGGCCTTGCAAGTCCCATTCTAGTCATTTCCACTTCTTTGGAGTCTGTTCAAGTTTTACACTTTATCCAGTGAAGGTAGCATGACCAGTGTTGGTAGGGCAGCTTGTGGTCATAGCGGTCACATTTGAAGCCAGTTTTGTAATGCCGTCACATTTGGGACAGTGACAAAAAACAAAAAGCAACTGAGCTTATTTTAGGAATACATAACTTTTGCACATTAAGCTTAATTTTGTTAAGCTTAATTTTTAAATTATACATTTGAAACATAAAACTTCAGTTTAATGATTAATAAAGGTCATCTGGATTATATTTAGATTATTTATATACATTTTTTCCCCACTTAATTAGAAAAACTACACAGGTATTTTAGAGCATGTAGCTTTTTTTCTATGCATTTTAGCATTTTAGAATATTCTGTTTTATATTATATTTAGGGGTGGGACTTTAACGCGTTAATTTTGATTAATTAATTACAAAGCTTCTAATTAATTAGATTAATTTTTTTAATCAAGTCCCACCCCTAATTATATTATTTCTCTACCTTTGATGGATCAGTAAAAAAATAAATTAATTTAAAAAACCCATCTCTTCCAGGACGAGCACAAACACATATAAATACAAATGTGTGCGATGAAACAAAATCCTTCTCAACTGCTGGCTAGAAATGTGAGGTGGAGTGTCATGCTACAACTATAAATAACTGGAGGCAAGGTCTAAATTAAACTTGGAATTAGCAGCTGGAGATGTGGGGAAAAAAATTAATACTATGACATCACAGCACAACAGCACTCCGTACATACAATATCTGCTCAAGTATTTAGAATTGTATACCATCCGAGCATTTAAAAGGCAAAACATGTAACGGCACTATTCCCTAGCTGAAATCAAGGAATCCCATCCAAACACACACCCCCTCATTCAGATACATGCCTCTGCTTTGAAGGAAAAGTAAAAAAGGCATGTGATCATGTCACCCAACTGGAATAACACACTATTTTACAAACACTGTCCCGCAGTTAAAACCTGGGGTCAGTAAATAAAGGCCAGATTTAAGCTTACACCACAAGAGGACAATAATAGACATGACCACAACACGGCACCTGCCACTTGACATTAAACAAAATGAGTAATGTTTCTTGCCTTACAACGACACTATTTCAGCTGAAAATGAGAATTATCTGGAACATTGTAAAGCACAGTCCTACATACAGTGTGTTCATTCTGAAGTGACAATTAAACAACAACTCTAATTAAATCATTAGCACATTTAGTCCCATTCATAAACTAATATTTACTTTACTCAAATGTATTTTATATATTGATATTTACATCTTGAATCTAGAGGAAGCCAGCTGAGTCTGTCAAACATTATACAGTGAATAAAGTAAAAAAAAAAAAAAAAAGAAGAGTCTAATATGAATCTACAGAGTTGATTATATATACACACCATTAAGAGGATGAGGATCATACTTAGAGGCATTTTGATACACTATGTCAGCACAGTCCAAAGTAAGCTGTGCAGCAAGTCTTTGTTTAACATTGTGTGTAAAGCTGTGCCCGGAACGATACGCCAAAATTAACCTTTTCCAAAACATAATCGATAATGGTTTGAGGTAAGCTCAGAGTCAGTCCACATGTCTAAAAAAAATAAATTTCCTACTACTTTTTATAGCACTCTACCATCACTGCATTACATTATAGTCAATAAAAAAGATTTAAGTTTAAGGTTCTTCCTTACACCAAAAAAAGCATCAGGTAATCTTTTGATTTATTAAGCAGTAATTTATTAGCTGATAACGAGGCCTGAAGAAAATTAAAGTTGCATTCCAGGGCCTGAATTTGCAAAACAGAAGCCTTTGATGTATATATGATAGTACCATCTGCATAGGATTGTGCAGAGCAATCAAAGAAATAGTGATAAATCATTAATAAAAATATTTAAAAAATGAAAGGTCCAGTAGTAGAACCTTAAGGTACCTCTCGCTGCTAAATAATCAATTTCACTGAACACCCATTGAAAATGAGGCACCGTTTCATATTGTGCAGATAGGAATTAAACCACATTAGTGTATGTTGTGACAACAGCGTGAAGCTTATCTAAAAGAAGATAATGATCAGCAAGTCAAAATCTTTGGTGAGATCTATGAATGTAGCCCCCGGTAAGATAACTGCAATCAGTAGCAGAAAAACCATCACTGGTGAATTTCAAGAGAACAGTAAAATTTCAATAGTTCAATCAAAAACAAAATTGATGTTGTGAAAAGATATGATACAGAAATAAATGATTCTAAAAAATGTTTTCAAAGACTTTGGGAGTTGAGCAAATAACTGAAATAAGTCTATAGTGTTAACACCTTTATGAAGAGGAGTAATATGTACAGTTCTCCAGATAGCTGGTATTTCACATGTAGTTAAGAGAATTTGGTTTCAATCCCATTTAGTCCTGGTCCACTGCTCTCTTTGAAGCCATAATTAGCATCAATTACATCAGATGGGGTTATTGGACGAAAGTGAAAAAACTTTGACAGGCTAAAGTGAAACTTGAGGACACGTGTACAATCGTAATACCCACCATCGACTGTCTGAATTAGAACAGCCCCTGGAAAAATCCAGCTGTGATTAGCAACACCTACAGCCAACAGGGAAACACCAAACAAGCTAATACTACTAAAATTATTAAGCCACTTAACGTATAACAAATGAAAAAAAGGAGAGGGGGGAAAAATACCAAACAGAATAATAAAAGTCACATCAAAAGACTAACATAAGAAATGCATGACTAAAAAAAAAAAAAAAAAAAAAAAAAAAAAATATTTATTTACAAGTATAATAAAGCACACTTTATATAAGTCAGTATTTAAAAAATATAAAATATCTTGAATAATTATTTCAAAATATACTTATATACTATATACTTAAATACTAAAAACATTTTGTAATGAAATATAAATACACAAACACTTTAAAATAAGCTTTGACAAACTTTCAGTATATGTATTTTAAAACTTGGGTTTCGACTAGTTTCCTCTGCTCAGAACACTCTGTATTCATGAATAATAATGATGTGGATTCAAGAGTTCACATCTCGGTCTATCAATGATGCTCGCAATTTCCTGAATTAGCGTCAACACATTGACTTCCGTCAGATCTCACTGCTCAGATGATATGCGATTAGTGAGGACGTGGTGTACCAGCATCTCTCTGCTGACACCATGACATAAAAGCATGAGGCTACTTTTCAATGAGGGTCTTAAATAAATAAACCAAATCTCACAAATGAGTCATAATGAGTCAGAAGTTCATTGCACGTATAGCTGAGTAAACCCACATTACAGATGATCAAGGTTCTTCTTTTCACTCCTTAGACCACAGAATACAAGCAACGCTTCTCTCTTTGCGTAGGTAACCCAACTCTGTTACGATAAAGAGGCATTACTGCATTTATTGACAAAACACGGAACATCCATATTAAGGCTCTAAAGTCACCACATAGCAAACACAGCAGATCATCACGCTGGCTAAAACAAAATGTCCTTGTGCCAATAAATGACATAATCTAAAGGACATTAAACTTGGGCATAAAAGCCTTTCAGTGATTCACTTGTTCCTTCAATGACGCTGCCCGGTCATCCTAAATGAGGTGATCCTCACTGTTGGAAGTTGACATTTGTGAAGAAACTTTATTACAGTTGAAACACCAATCAAAAGCAGCGAAGAAAGCCAATACATTGTCAATTTCTTGAAAAGATCAAACCCAGAACCTTCCTAAGAGGTTTCACAAGGGGAATACAAGGACTCACCATCCTGCTGCTTGGAAAAACCCCTAAAAACACCAAATGTACATTAATCCACAGCTTAAAATAGTTCCTAACAAATAAAAAAATTCACCGTTTTTGAGGAAAGCTGACTAACTAGTACAGTGTCCAGCTGCTGCAGAGATTTACATGTCTTTTTTCCTCAAGAATGAAATTATGTACGTGCAATTTGGTTTTAAATATTCCCATCATTATAAACAAATGAGATAAAAATAAACACTGTATTATTTTTTCCTTTTCATTGGATTTATTGCCATAAAAAGATAGGAAAACACCAGCTTTGTACTTTAACTTACTTGTGGTGTGCTTTAAAAGAAACAACATGCACATTCTGGGACTACATGACACTTTTGTTGATGGTGCAATCTACAGTAACCATAAAATGTAACACACCCTCCCACTAATGACTAACCCTGCAGTATTTCTGAACAGGCGACACCTCAAAAGAGTTAGTCAAGCCTTTTCAAGCTGTTGCAATGCAGGTTTTGTTAATGAAGGCACCAAGTAAGTAAAGCACCCAAAGAAGACAATGATACTTGACCTCTTCTGACACAACCCGGGTACACAGGTCACCGAGAGGCTTCGAGAGTGTTAAATTCATTCTGTCATCACAACACAGCTGTAATCTTTGGGAAAGATTAACAGAAACTGTGACCTCCAATGTGAATGTGCTGATGACTTTCAAAAATCTGTTCATTATTTCTGCATTAACATTTAGTGTAAAAACAAGCACCTGTAATGCAAGATATCAGCCTTGATGGTTCCTGTTGAACTATCAGCAGATGAAATCACATTTACCAATGGAAGCAGCCAGTGTACAAGGCAGCTGTGGCTCAAGAGCAGGGATGGGCAAGTAATTTCCCCTAGTTATCCACATGAGAAACTGGGACTGTTGTGAAGGGCCACAGCAATAAGCTGAACTCAATTCTGTTCAATATGAACTTTATCTCTTTAGAAACTGCTACTGTAAGAGTAATCGTTACAATTAGGCCCTAATTGTACCTCCTTTGGGAAAATTAACTGCCAATCCTTGCTTAAGAGGTTGAGTGGGTCATCTGCAATTTGGAAGGTTTGTGGTACAGATGCCAACGCATCCTTGGACAAGAGAGTGAACCCCATACCGCTCTCGATGGCACAGAATAAAGCACTGTGTGAAAGGGTGAGTGAAGATGGTAGTTAAAAAGCACTCCGAGTACTCATTTAAAGTAGAAAACTGCTATACAGGTAACAGTCCATATTCATCTGTTGTGTTACATTAGTTTTGTGTGTTCGAAGGTAGTGTTTTGAAGTTGGTTTGTTTTAGAATTTAGATAGAAACCAACAAAATGGCATCAACCAATCTGTTAATTTAGCATCTATATAAGCCTAAAAATTTGACAATGCATCCCAATCAATAAAAAGAAATATTCTTACCAACTGTTTTGACAATCATTTTCATTCTCTCACAAAATTAAACAAAACAAAAATCTAATGCTTTTCTTCAACATATCTGCTGATTTTAGCTTCAAATAAGATTGTGAGATGAAGTAAGTGTTTATTACATAGGAAATGACTTCAGTTTGGGTGTGATGACACATTTAATCGGAGCAATATGACATCTGCAAAAATAATAGATAACCTATTCAATATCCTCTAAAGAGTGTTTTTTTTTACGTGTTTAATCATCTTCCAGAACTCTGCAGTCAAGTTTATAAGCTGATGTTCTGGGGAAGGAAGGGCAGAGAATGCAAGTTAAACTGTTTATTTTTCTTTTCCTCAAAAGGTATAAAACCACCACTACAAAATGGAATAAATGATTTTGAGTATTCCAAATGAGGTGTCTGGGCTTGTAATATGTTTAGACTCTGTGTAAATGTGTGGAGATGTAACTTTATGATCTAAAAAGTTGCAACCATAGGGGATTTTCATTCAAAATCTAAGGACTAACTCAGAATGGGTTGTAACTCAATGGCTTTGGCACGGTACTGCCCAGCATCTGGCACTGGCCAACAGGATGAAGTGAACACTATGCAAATAGCACCTCAGTGCAAACATCCTGTCTTTTATTTTGATTTGGGCGTGCTCTATGGCCAGGTTCAACATTTCTACTGAGAAGGTGTGGCAACCAGTTCAGGTTGCATATCAATAGACTGAATGGCACTACACTGACTGCATTCCGATTTCACTGACTGTTTATTAGCTGCCAGTGACTAAATGTTTTGATCCGTTTCTTTCGTAAACCAACCCAACCCAGACCATCGCCTCCGTTTAGACCGCTGATGTGCTGACTCTCATGCTGATTGTAATCAGTCTCACGTCTTGCAGGTCTGAACGAAGACATTTGCGCATGCGCAAAGAGGAACCCACACAAAAACTCCACAGGCATACCCGAGCATCACTGCGGCGACTAAACGAGAGCCAGCGCTAAAAAACTGAGTTCATTCATGCCAAATGTAACACAACACTGTGACAACTTTGGCTCCCTCAGTAACATGCGATGCCGAGCCAACTGTTAATTCATCTAGAGCTCACAGACAGCAGACCACCACCTCCACCTCCACCTCCACCTTCCCCTTCTCCTTCATATCCCCGCACAAAGAACCGGAAGCCCCGTACTCACCTCCTGACATCGAAAGGCATGGTGTTTGTACGTTGGACAGGGGAGGTTAAATAACAAAGCTAAAAACAACAGAAGACCATACTATCTTCAACGCTACCGGTTGTTCATGGGTACCGGGCTGACGTCAGCTTAAGGACGCTTTGCACAAACTGATTGGGTGAGAGGTACTTCCTGTTCACTGTGATTCTACTTCCTCTGAGTGACGCGTCCGTAATATAACTGCATTAAAATATAATAAATAGCAAAAGAAAAATACATATAACTTCAGTTTAAAAAAAAAAAAAACTTTAATTGACTGAAAATTATGCAGAGTGTTTATTTTGTATTAAATAATTTGAATTATTAGAGATTTTTATGAGGGGAAAAGGTTGTGAATATCAGGACAAAACTGAGCAATACACACTGCACAAAACGGAAACTTAATTTAGTATATGTATTATGTCTTTATTACTGTTTTTTTCTTTTTGTAAGAACTGCACAGTGTATTTTTACATGTGCAGAGGGAGCACTTTAAAAAAATTCTAATAATTTGGTCTGGCACTCAAAGCACTTTCTATTACAAGTCTCATTCATACACACACCTAAGCACTTTTATCTAATATTCACACTCCAATGGTTCGTGATGCATGGACTGCAGGAGCTGGGGTTTGATCTACAAGCCTTACTGGTTGGTGGACAACCAGCTCTACCACCTGACCCACAGCCACCCCTAAAAACTTGAACTGGTACATGTTTAATATTTTTCTCCTCTATTTATTACTATGAGCTGCAGTCACACAAGTACCTTTTTCTATGCCTAAATGCTTTGAACCTAACATTCACACACTCAGATGGATGCATTAGGGGCAACTCAGGGTTTGGTATCTTGCCCAACAATAGTTTTACATGTAGACTAGAGGAGCCAAAGATTAGATCACTGACCTTTAGTAGCCGGCCTGCTCCACCTCCTGTGCCACAGCCACCAAATTTCCATGAAGGAAAATGGTTTATTACCTAGAAATGAAAAGTTATAGCTATAAAACTCTACCACCTGAGGCTAAGGAGGTACAGCAGGTCATCTACTGATCAGAAGGTTGGTGGTTACGAACCCTGGCTTCTCCCATCCATATGTTGAAGTATCTTTGCTTTTGCAATATGCTGAACACCTAGTTTCCCTGATGCTTTCATGTGAGTGTGAATGTTAGAAAAAATGCTGAATGAATGTACGTGAGTTTGTGAATAAGACTTGTGGTAGGAAGTGCTTTGAGCGCTGAACTTGATTGGAAGGTGCTTTATAAGTGCCAGTCCATAAAGTATGATAATTAATGAGCATGGGTTTTATTATTATCATTGTATACTGTATATTTTATAATGTATTATAAATCAGCTAAGAGCTTTTCTAAGACTTACAAACACTGTTTAGATTTATTTATTGGCCTCTAAAAGTAAGTAAGCTACTTTCAGCTGCTTCTTTGCCACAGCAGGTAGCTACACACGTTTGATTTGGCAGGGTTTTACACCAGGTGCCACAATCAAACCAGCAACCTTTCGCTTGCCAAGCAGCCAGTTTTAACCACTACACCACTGGAGGCTTCCATGTGACATCAATCATATTGTCTTTGTAATAAAACTAATATAGGTATTACTGTGGTAACATCTAATCCTCCACAACAACTCCAAACACATCAACTGCACTGTCTGGCAAGTCAACAAAAGCCTGTATAATAACTGACCAACAATGATTACACTTCCCATGCAAAAAACGGTCACCAAGACAAGAAGATGGCTGATATGTGGTAAATTCAGTTTTTAAGCAAAAAAGCCTTTGCTTTCATCATGCTCCCGTGTTCAAAAAATGAAAGGACAGCACGTGTATTTTTGCAACAGTATGTGTTTTATTCACATCCACTGTGATATAAATATTTAGCTGACCATATTAACTCTGCAAACCAGAAATAGAAAGCCCTACATCACGCTGGTGTGGTTGAGAAATGCATCTGTCTCCCCCAAAATCCATCAGATCGATCAATTAAGGTTTTTCCCAGTGTAGGCATCAAGAAACAAAATATTTTCAGCTCAAAGAAGAATGGTCTTTTGCTGAGACACTAGAAGAAAGGATAGGCCCTGTATTTTCCCAGTGATGTCTCAAATGTAGCCCATAGTGACAATGACAGTAATCAGGCAAGGATGCCAGAAAGTGACGGAGCGGTCTGACCACAGGAAATGCCTATCTGTCATCCTCTGTTTCACTTCCCTTTCTGGATGGGAACTCTGGTTGGTTACAGTCTGTTATTGTGGGGATGAAAAGCAAAGCAATGGTTAAGCCTCTATTTTCAGAGCTAATTTTTAATATTCTGTCACGCGCACACACACACACACACACACACACACACACACACACACACACACACACACACACACACACACACACACACACACACACACACACACAAGTCCAGTGTTCTGGTCATCATGACCACAGAGAAATCAGAGACAATCACACCAGTTCGAAACCTGTCATCTCTTGGTTTTTGTTTCAACCTCAGCTACATACAAAGGTCCGTGAGTCATGGGTCCCGTATTCATCCCCCCACTGAATACCTGTACTCAGTACACAAATGACAACATACCCATTTTCAAACGCTAAATTTCCTCATCTAGCGTGGCTGCAACACAATCATCTTAACACACACACACACACACACAAAAAAAATCTACATCCTGGCATACAAGCACCTGTCTTTGTAGTAGTTCCCACTGTATCCTCAGGGCCTAATTTTGATGTGATGACACACAATACAGCCATTCATACAGACTCAAAAGAACCAAACAAAACCAGCCTAACTGAAATATGACACTTGGCTTTGGCCAGTAAAACCTTCAGTAAAATTTGAAAAGAATATTTTGTAAATCAGTTATCAGCTATCAGGAGCTTCTGTGATTAACTGGAAGGAAAGTAATAATGTTTTAAGGGGAAAAGTGAACAATTTCTACTTCAAGGAAGTACAAAATTGATTTACAGGGTTATTTTTGTTCTAGGTGTCTCTCTTCGCCTCTTCATCGGGTCTTGACCGTAAAACCTGTTACTCCACAACTTGAAGGAAAGCGGATTTGCTGTGAGAACACAGTGTTTGGGTACAGACTGTCCCTACATCCTTGTGTTGTGTGTAACATTCCTGCTTTGGGGCAAGCTCGCAAACTCGCACCCGTGCGCGATGAGTCACATCTCGCACGAGTGCGAGGTTAAACCGGCTGGAGAGTTTTCACACTCAGTTGCGACCGGTTACGTTCCCGTCCTATAGGCTGCCCCTCTCTCCTCCTCCTTCCTCCTTTCTTAGATAACACATGCATTTTTTTCTTCGCTTGAAGTCAGACGGAGGAGCAGAAACAGGGCAGGTGTGAACTCACCGAGCCTGAAAGTCCGCACTCGGTCAGGTTACAGTGAAATCAGAATGACAGCGTGACCTGTCTGATGTCATGTCAGCTTAAAACTAACACTAAGTAAAAAAAAAAATGTTGGCGCTGTTGGAAATATAATAACCTCATATTTCTAAATGACAATTAGAAGAGCTCAAATATGATTCCCAATAAAGTGCAATGTCGCAATAGCACGTTTACCTCTGCTTAGTAAACATTTGTTTCACAACCAAACAGCCGTGACGTTTCTCTGCTGTTCAGTTTCAAGACTTTAAGAAAGCCCTTGTCAACAGATATGTGGTCTCCAACAACAGTGATCTTCCAGCTTCCTTATTATGAAACGGCAGTGATGTACGCTGTGAGTCAGCAAACCGCAGCAACAAATGAAAAGGGTTTCCCACAGTTTTATTTTTTGTTGTTGTTTGTTTTTGTTTTGTTTTGTTTTTTAACACTTTTATTTCGATCGGGGTGTTCAACATTTCATGCATCATTTTCAATTTAGGTCGCAAATGAAACAAAAGTAGCAGGTTGAGGGATCTCCATCTGCTGTTGTCTTCCTGGCAATCCAGTGTTTTGTTTCTCAGTATTGTGGAAATTTACTGGACTTCAGATTTCTATACAGCGATTAACTTTTATGGTTAGCCGTTGCTCTCGGGGTATTGAACACTATGCACCACTGACTAATAAAAACAAAGTATAAACTTTTATTGCGCCCATGGCAGATATCTATTTATTATCTTGTTATTTGTCAACTCTCAGCTGAAGAGGCAAATTTGAAATCTAATTAAACACTAACATCATGGAAAAATTTGGAAAATTCCTTTTTTTCCCTGACATGCAGACATTCAAATTAAGACTTTATGTTAACTAGAATTAAACACTAAAACCATAATGACTCGGGCAGTGCACGTTGAAATAAACAATCATAAGCCAGCTATTATAAATAATTGTTTAGAAGGACAAACATATGTGAAAATACACAAATGACTGTAAACTGATGTTAATAGTGCTGTTAATTCAGTGATTTAGCAACCTAATGCGCCATTTATAACAGTGTGAAGTTGAAACTGAAAGAAAGACAACACGTTTGGGGCTCACGGTTAGGCCGGTCAACACCGCGTGCCCGCGTACGTGCAGCACGCATGTACAGAAATGTCCTGCAGGCGCGCGAGCAGGTTTTGCCCCCGCTCACTCGCTACGGCCACGATGACGTTCGCGGTGTTGGCAGAGACCCAAATAGGGGCGGTCCTCTGACGTCAGTGCCTCTCATTCACAAGCACGGAGGCGCATATATAAGCGGTTCAAACGCTCAGGAGTAGAAGCATTTACTTACTTAACACTGAATTATTATTATTTTTTTTTTATTTAAGAAAAACAAAGCCTAGGTATACCGAATAGACTTCACTAAAGAAGAGGAAAGAATCAGATTAGATAGTCTTAAAACTTTTTTCTTACGTGACTATTTTTTTTAAAACAAGCTAACCGGAACAAAGGACTCCGCGCTTCGAGGAGCAGTTGGACGAACAACAGTTTTTCAAACCAGCTTAAACTTCTGTGTTGTCTTCCGTTGTGACTTTGATGTTTTTGGATTTAACATTTCTACCCCGCCGTACTACTATGGTCATAATGGAGGTTCCCACCATCGACTGCGCGTCCCTCCGTACTTTGCTGGAGGGCGAAGTCCCGGGCTGCCTGGTGTTAGACTGCCGCTCTTTTCTATCCTTCAACTCCTCTCACATTTCGGGCTCCACCAACGTGCGCTTCAGCACCATAGTGCGCAGGAGAGCCAGGGGTGGTCTGGGACTTGAACACATCGTCCCCAACGAGGATACCAGGAACCGGCTCTTGTCCGGGGAGTACCAGTCCGTGGTACTGCTCGACGATCGCAGTTTGGACTTAAGCCAAATAAAGAAGGACGGGACAATGATGCTTGCAGTTACGGCCTTGTGTCGTCACCCCTGTGGTGCCAGCGTTTTTATCCTGAAAGGTAAGAAAACGCCGGTTTTTTGTTTTTTTTTTAAGAGTTAAGAGTCTCACGCAGTTGTTTTACTGTATCCTGACAACGGGGTCAACAAATGTTGATTACAGCTGTCACCATACCAGCTGGTGCTGGAGTAAACAATGTTCCAAAATAGCCCCATGAGCAGTTGTCACCTTTTTTGGGATCTATATTTAAATATCTTTGTTGTGGCGTGTAATCTGACATGGTGTATTTTTTTTTTATCCTTTTTCCAGGTGGATTTGACACATTTTCTACAGAGTATCCAGAAATGTGTACCAAACCTTCCCCTCCACAGGGGCTTAGTTTGCCTCTAAGCTGCAGCCATCCTGACAGTGCAGGCACAAATGGTAGTCCTTGCAATACACCGCTATATGACCAGGTTTGTATTTTATTACGTTTTGTTTACATAGTCGTTAAAAAAAAAAAACTCACTTTCTGTCTTAATTTCTGTCGTGCTGTTGTATTTATGACTGATTTGTTTTTGTTGTTTTGTTTAGGGGGGTCCTGTGGAGATCTTGCCTTTCCTGTATCTTGGTAGTGCTTACCATGCCTCTAGAAAAGACATGCTGGACATGCTTGGCATCACTGCTCTAATCAATGTGTCTGCCAACTGCCCCAACCACTTTGAGGACTCCTTCCTCTACAAGAGCATCCCTGTCGAGGACAACCACAAAGCTGATATCAGCTCGTTTTTCAACGAGGCAATCGAGTTTATCGGTGAGTACGTCCGTCACATTTACACTCTTCACACCTCCTCAGTGCTAAATAGAAGCACCTAAGTTTCATGTATTTAGATTTTTTTTTTTTTTTAAAAAGTTCCCTCCAAAACTGACAGCTGGCTCAGCACAGGCTCCCCACTCCAGTACAATGTGGTTACATCATTGCCACCCCTCAGGCGTAGAAAATGGGATTCCCCTCCTTTTTCCTTTTTTTTTTTTATGAATTGCGAAGCAGCAGCCCCAAACTAGTGGTGGGTACACTGGCTGCTCTTGAATAGGCTCCCTCCACACTGCTCTTTGTTTGGGCCTAACAAAAGGCAGTTTCTCCTCACTCAATGTCAGTTTTCCTCCCAGATCAATACCGCCAGCAGGGGTTTATCCCCCTCTTTTGTCCATTCAGTCTGGCTCCTTTAGTAGCAGCCCCCACAGGCTTGCACCCTGCACTGCTATAGACTGTTCCTGTGTTGTAATGAGGACTGTTAAATTAAAAAAGAAAATCAAAGCATTGCAAAGACTTTTGTGCTCATGCTTTCCTGTAGCAGGCAGAGTTTAGGCTCAATATAACCCTGTAAGTGTATACAGCTCACTAAATATTCTTTCCCTTTCTCTTTTTCTCCCCAGACTCAGTGAAAAACAAAGGAGGCCGTGTGTTTGTTCACTGTCAAGCCGGCATCTCCCGCTCCGCCACCATTTGCCTCGCCTACCTCATGCGGACCAACCGCGTGAAGCTAGATGAGGCCTTTGAGTTTGTCAAGCAGCGCCGCAGCATCATTTCCCCCAACTTCAGCTTCATGGGTCAGCTCCTGCAGTTTGAGTCCCAAGTCCTTGCCTCGTCAACGTGCTCCTCAGAGGCGGGCAGTCCAGCTATTGGCAGCAGCAGCACAGTATTTAATTTCCCCGTCTCCATCCCTGTACACACCTCCGCCAGCCAACTCTCATTCCTCCACAGTCCCATCACCACATCTCCCAGCTGCTGAAGAAGGGGTTGCCAGCGGAGACTTTGTTTAGACTTGAACTGTAACTCACTTGTGACTTTGCTCAGAGCACTTCACAAAACATGGTTCTGATTATTTTCCATTTATGGTGATGCTGGTATCACCTTAAAAAAATGGGGCACTTATTGTGTTGGGGTCGGATCATTTGGCTTTGTGATCTGCTGGTCAAATCTCTGTAGCCTGGCTTCATCATTTCAAAGGGATGTTTGTGAACCACCATCAGTCAGTATTGATGTTTAACCTCCGAAATGTGAAAATTATCCACACTTTTAGTCCTGAATTACTTGGGAAACAACTGATCAGATAGTTGTGCTTAGTCTTATGTTGGAAATCCTTTTATTCTTTATTCAAAGAACTGATTTTTTTTTCCCATTAAGGCAACTGCTTCCGATAATCATAATCATTAAGAGAGAGAGGGCTATAACAGTTGTCTCAGGAATTTTGATTTATCCTCTCATATGTTCATTTGCTTTCAATACTGGTCAAAGAAAGCAATATTAATCTACTCCCCAGCATGGCATGGAAGTCTCTCCTTACTTTGAACAATGAATGTATCCCCTTCTTTCTTGGAGCAGATGTGCAGGAACTCATGTTTAGATTTAGAGTTGCATAGGTGGCTATTTCAAATGCATGTACTTGCCTTATGAGACATCCTGGAGCCATGACGATCCTGACATACTGGGGAAGCTGACCGTGAAATACCTCATGTATGTGTACTGTGTGCTACAGAACCCCATAAACTACTAAAATGGGGCCACATAGTCCTCTGACTGCATTCTGACATATTTATTAATGAAAGTAATATATTTCTTTATTATATCTATTTTTGCAAGTGTTTCTTTGAATGTTTTTATACAAATGAATAAATCTCATTTGCCTTTTTTTTAACACGGTTGCAGTTCTGCTCTTTTTTTCATTTCATATAATCTCATATCTTTCATAATGCAAATCATAACGTAGATATAGTTTTGAAATTAATGTCACAGTCTGTAATCTGATGCAGATAATATCAGTTCAACAGAAAAATTCACACATCTCAGCCACTTTGGCAAATGTGTTAAACTGCTTGTTAATTCAAATATCTAATCAGCTAAACACGTGGCAGCAACTCGGTGCGTCTCGAGGGTTTACAGAATGGCCAAAACAGCAAAAATATCCAGTGAGAAGTCAGAGGATAATGGCCAGATGAGCTGATAGGAAGGCAACATAACTCGTTACAACCAAGATATGCAGAAACCTCTGAACGCACAACATGTTAAACCTTGAAGCAGATAGGCTGCAGCAGCAGAAGACCACACTGGCTGCCACTCCTGCTAGATAAGAACAGGAATCTGAGGCTGCAGTTTGCACAGACTCACCAAAATTGGACAACAGAAGACTGGAAAAATGTTTCCTGGTCTGACGAGTCTTGATTTCTGTTGATTTGGTAAACAGCATGAAAGCATGGATCCATCATGACTGGGCTAGCAGTGTGTACCTAATAAAGTGTCTGGTGTCTGGTGAGTGTATAACTAATTTATAAACATATTTGCTTGTGAAAGGAGCCACACTTTCCCAGCCCACAAAATATAATTCTGTACTTGTTTTTGTGTATGGCCAGCAATAGAACAGGTTTCAACTAACCATCATTTTCATTTATCGCTCCCAAATAATTTAGTCCATCAAAATTTCAACAGATGGAAAAAGAGTAAAAAAAAAAAAAAAGAGTTTGAATAGTTTGGTTTTTTGTTTTGTTTTTTAGTGTGAAACTTTATTTTTGGTGCATATGAAGACTGAAAAGAAGAGAAACATTTATATTGCACCTAAACAAAGCTGATAGGAAATGGTCAACTGACATGTTCAAAATATTTGTGTACCACCCTTCCCTGCTTTGTTCCATGTGATGGAATCCTCTATCTTATATCTGCATAAGGATTTAACCAAAATAAGAAACATGATGTCATGGCGTCGGCCATTGTTCAGGCCACACTCCCCGTCTATGAACCCCTCTGAGGCCAGGGCGACAGCAGGAGGTTTAAAGAATCAGCCAAGGAGCCCTCCCTGCGTGGCCACAATAGGAGCAGCTGCAAGGCGTTTGGGAAAAGTGTGACAACTAAAGAGCATTCAGGGCTCAGTCAAGCACGGGCCTTGTATTCCCTGCCTCAAACTCAAATGAGGAGGTGGGGACTGAGATAGCCATGAAAAGGAACAGAATATGTTTGGTTTGCAAATTAGCCAAAACATTGGCTGTGACTCATGTTGGGGTGTGAGAAAAAGGAGCACAACTTCCTGTAGAAGTGATGATGGTGAGCCCCTGAAGCCCCCAATACAAAATAAGAGTCTGTATTCAGTGAAGCTAAGGTTTGGAGGGGGAGTAAACCGTCAGCTTCACTATGATGTCTTATCTAACAGCAATGCAAATGTAGTCTCTGACAGAAACCATTACTAGTGATGTGATGCCTCTGCAATGAAAGGCTCATTCATGACCTCACCACCGCTTCAGAGAGGCTCTGCTTTTGGTGACATATGTGCGGCCCCCGCCTCCTCCAACAAGCCCACCGGCTTTTGTGTCTTCAGATTTGCCATTGTAAAGAGGGAGGCTGGCGGGAGTGTGTATTTTTGTATGCGTGTGAGAGTCGTTATGCATCTTTTATGATCTGATGCGGGTTTCTGGGGGTGGGGGTGGTGGTGGTGGTGGTGGGGGATCCAGTCAATTGTAAGGTCAGGGACTTTGAAATGCTGTGACTTTGAGCGTGGGTGACAATTTCAAGGAGCTTTCGAAATGACACGATTCATGTAAAAATAAAAAAGTGCAGTCTTGACTCCATCTTCGTTTCTTTTCACATCCTCCAGCTTGAACTCAGCACCAGTCAGACAGAACTGACCATCACCTCACTTGGCTCTTCCACTAAATTGCCAGTTGACTCTCCCATTTAGCAGCTGAGCTCTGACTCTACTTCAAAGTCATTTTAATTAACAGACCCCCAAGAAAAAAAAGGTTATATAACAGGTCAGACACAGCTGCCAGGTCAGGAAAGCACAGAATCCCAGCCCTCCCTTTTATATCATTCAGAGCAGATCAGATCAGTGGGACTTGATGGTCCCTTCCACATCATTTATGAGAGTATGAATATATCCATGCAATGAACCTATCAGACACAGACAATAACCTATCACATCTCTTTCCCATAAAGACCTTTAAGTTCCATTAAAGTGGTGCCCCACACCCTCACTGCATCTATGATTGGTTGCACTCTTGATACCAACTACAGAAACATTACAGGTTAACTGTGAGGTTAATGTTACTGGGTAATATTGGGCAACATTGTACATTAATGGCTGGTACTGGAGAATGAGAAGATTTAGCATCTGCTCTACTGCTTGATCACAAAACACTCATTTGTCTGATCATGACACAGATTTGTTTAAAAGGTATTGGCAAAGAACAATACATAAGATAACTACATAACTCAGGCTTTCCGGTCACAGATTTTGTGGTTTCCACAAGGTAAACGGACATAAAGAAAAATAAGGTACTTGACATTGCTGTGACGTGCTATGCTAAAGAGAAGATGACCACAGAGGAAGACCAATAAGAAAAACAGGAACTCTGGAACATTAGGGGGACTTTGAGATGCCCAAAAGAGTACTTCTCTTTGGAGTCCACGCTCTACCCTGCTGTATTTTATTGCTTTTTTTTTTTTTTTTTAAAGCACATTGTAACATATGGTCAAAGGAATTAAAAATGTATTATTATTGTTAGCGTTGTGCCTTCTAATACAAACTGTATAGAAAAAAACGATCATTCAAACATCTCTCTTTTCAAATTTCTCTGATAAAAACAATGTTATTCATCTAATCAGCATTTTTCATAAAGGGGACACAGACATGCCTCAGTATTGAGATGCTGAAAACCACAACCGTACACATATCTTCAGAAGTGACTCTCAGTGTGTCAGGAGTCTGTAATGTGAATGTGACTGCTGGGGCATGCTGAGTAATTACACTTCCCACTGTTCATCGTACCTTAAAACTGGATTTTGTGATCTTGTCTTTGTCGCGGCGGACACACTCACAAAATCCTGAGTGAGAAGATTTACTCCACACACTGATGTCATGGCAGAGTATGCACCTGCAGTAAATCAGTAAGAGGATTGTGACTATGACGGCGAGGCCTCTGAAACATCCTGTGTCTGCGGCATTGTAATGGCTTGCTCTAATCTTTACGTCAGCGGGAGCAGGCCCCGTCTGCTGGGTCAAATCTTTACAGGGACGCTGTCAAGGAGCTGTCGCATAAAATAGGCCAATGTGCCAAAGCAAAAACGGCTTCAAAAGCTATTTAATGGACAAACAGACCCAGCAAGAGGGTGATTTATGTCACAAAAGCTGCTGTGCTTTTTCTAACCTTCTGCATCCATGACATTCCACAGCACAGAGGCCAAACAAGCTGCTGTTGCGTGACAGGAGCAGAGATAAGGTCAGATTTCATGATAACCAAACACTAGCTGGAGGAATTTAAGCACATTATGTATGGCTGCATTGAAGCCTGCAGGGCTCCCCTTCCTTTAACAGCCCCTCCTAGAATGTCAGATGAGAGAAGCTATGTTGGCTTAAAAGGTGTGTACTGTTTTTTTTTTTATTATTATAATACTAAAATAATTATATGGCATAAAAGGAGGTCAGTCAAAAGTCAAGCCAACTTTTAAGCACTCAGTCCACACTCAGTCACCCCACAGGCTCCAAGCAGAGCCTGTATTTTTCCACTCACTGGAGCTGTGTTCACAAGCAGAAGCGAGATCCTGTGTGGGGTATTCAAGGAATGCTCGGCATCCTGTCTTCTACACCGACTGCACTCTGGGTGGATGATGTCACACCCCAAAAATATGCAGGTGCAGATATAAATCTCAGAGCCGCACGCAGATGCGTTTGCCTGTTCAAAAAATATGGTCATATTTCAGGAGAGTTTTGCTGGGTTTTATCCATTTGCCGTGATCTGAGGGAAAACAAACAAGTCGAGGAAAGGATCATCGATCTCTTTGCTTAAACAAACGCACAAATATTTGAAGGATAAATAAGACTTTGGTAATTTGGGTGGGTAGAATATGGTACTTTCCGAATCCAAAGTGAAATCACGCAGAGTGCTAAAAGATGGTGTTGCAAAACTGTTGATCAAAATGTGGCCATCTTCATCTTAGGAGCTGGTCTTCATCTTGGTTCAGTAATGACCAGCCTCCAAGTTCAGACCCAAGAAGCAGAGGCAACCTGCGTGTGGCACATGTGTACTCGCACTACAGCAAGTCCTCTAAATTCAAACACCTGCTTTGTTCACATACCTCGATGTGTCACATTTATATTATTTGCAATTACATTTATGTGTTCCAATCATTGCTTGGCTCACACTTTTCAGTCACATGCTCCACATTACACGAGCATGTTTGAAAATGGTTGCACACAGCCACATGGCCTTCATGCTGTATTAACACGCCCTCTCACTCACTGATGTCCCATTAAAACCTGCAACAAGGTTGAGGACAAAAAGAATCACTTTTAACATTTTCTTTTGTCATCAGTGTGAACATCTGCTCAACAAAGTTCTTGAATTTGGGCAAGTTTGGGAATTAGTCTGTGATATAGCTGACTAAAGGGACGCAAAAAAGTGTGTTAAAACACAAGTCCAGGAGGGCTCAGCCGGGCTTGTCACACAAAAGGAGCTTTGAGTCTCACTGACGGGTTCTCCTTCTAAGTTCATTGGGTGTGAGCGCCATCTTAAGGAAAATGCTGTGTGTTTCACCACTTAGACACGGAGTGAATAGAAAGTAGCTTTTTTTCCCCCAACAGCACGAGAAACATTTGTCAGTTTTTCATATTGACTAAATCGCGCCCACATAATCAGAAAGCTGAGCTTTCCAAGGTCCCCTTTGGCAGCACAGAAGTTTTGAAATGATCAGTGTGGGTGAAGAAAATCAGAATATCAATAACCCACAGTCTAACACAGACACGCTATTCATGAGTCTAACCTGGGGATTCACATTAACCTGACATCATTCTCATTCTGCTATTTTCAACATTAACACTTGAACTCCCATAGGCTGTCATTCTGACCACCATACATTATTTGCTTAAATTTATAATAAATCAATATCACATATATAAATATGATTCATAATCAATAAGAACATGGAAGAATACATGGATCTGTAATGTTATCAATCAACTAAAGATGTTTGTGGCAAGGAACATCAGTAGCGGGAACATATGTCTGTGTGGATTCTCAGTCATCCGGGTCATGGTATTCTCATCAGCTCAAAAAAAAAAAGGTGAGGGGACTTCTTTACATTTTTTTTAAGCTGGTTCCCCTCTTATCCAAGAAGCTTCTTCAGGCTTCTCCACCTGAAGACAGTGAGGTGGGAGTGTGAGTTGAGGTACCTGGAGAGAGATCTCAAGACTGCACTGTAGGTAGCTGACAACTGGTGTTGTAAGTCACTATCTCTGTTCAGTGATGGTCGTTCACAGTGGACATTGGACTTCTTTTACTCCTCTTTCAAACGATCCCGCCTTCCCAGTCCAAAAAGGCAACACTAGCATCCTCGAAGAGTGTCCTTCATCCATTAGATGCAGCAGTACAGCTGAGTCTTGTTGTGCTGAGGTGGCCTTTCAATGCCATGCCTTTGTGGAGTGGCTGTTTAGCTTCTCCAATGTAGAGGTCCGAGCACTCCTTGCTGCACTGCACAGCGTACACCATGTTGCTTGGCTTGGGTTTCTGAGTTTTGTCCTTGGGACCAGTTTTTGTCTTGTGGCTGGGACATCATGCTTGGAGAAAATTCTCCTGCATTTCTCTGACAAACCTGCTACATAACAGATAATGTTAGTTGGTGTCTGACTTTCTTTCCTGTGCATCTTCACTGATTTGATGAAGGCCCAGTTGTGAAAACCACATGTCTTTTAAGGATGCCACTGTTCATATTTTGGACCAAGAACAAAGATGGTTTGAAAGAGGAGTAAAACAGGCCATCTATGTCCACTTTGAAGAGCCATCATTGAACAGAGGTGGCAGCTTATGACACCAGCTCTCAGCTTCCTACAATACAGTCTAGAGATCCCTTCCAGGTGCCTCAAACCCCACTCTCACCTTACTTCAGGTGAGCTATTGAGGTCACCTGAAGTAAAAAGTAAGGAAACCCTTTCTGGCAATGACCCACAAAGCTTCAGAGACTACTATGACCTGTATGACTGAGAACCTGCACAGACAATGGGTCAACAAGCACCTCCAAAGGGAACAACCCCCACTAGGGTTTAAATAAACTCCAGTCACCTTTTATCAAGTTCTTCATAACACCAGGAACAACACTTTGCCCATCAACAGCAGGTGGTAGCTATCAGAGATGAAAAAGCATCCAACTTCACCAAATTACACTGTATATGCACATGGCCAATATGACTGCTATGACCATGGCCACGACCATCTTTAGTTGATTGGTAACATTACAGATCCATGTATTCTTTGATCTTTTATTGATTACAAATTATATTTATACATATATTTATTTATTATAAATTTATGTAAATAATGCACTGTGTCAGAATGACCACCTATGGGAGTTCTAGGTAGAAACACTTATAACTCTCTTGTGTCTTGTAATTTTAATAAAATGACAATGTTAGAATATAATATACACAACAAGGATACAACAAAGATATTACACTGCAAAATTTTTAAAAAGGAGTTCTAGTGTTAATTATTCAAATTTAAGCTACAGCTGAACAAATACCCCTAAGTCCCATAGAAATAAACTGCTGAAGTAAGCTGGATAAAGCTGGACTTCCATTGGTCAAATTCATCACATTTTGACTGTAGACTTTTGACCAGTTAATGAGTAACGCTGCTGCAAGACTGCTGATGGAGGGCAAAGTGACCACTTGAGAAATCTGTATTCAACAGAGTTAATTATCAACTAAAAAAAAGCTGACTCATTGATACATTAAGTTTAAAATGGGAAACAATAACGACTGAGCTTCAAATACTCATGACATTAAAGTGTTATACAACAGATTAAGTAGTAGTATAATATTCAAATGTTTGGGGTCACTTAAAAATACCTGTTTTTCAAAGAAAAGCTTTTTGTTTTTCCTTGAAGCAATAAATTGATTAGAAATGTTGAAAACGATTCATGGAATTATTCAAATAATTAATGATTTTTAATGTTAATGTGAACGTTTTCAGCAGGCATCCCTCCCGTGTTCCAGTGGTATACCTAATATATCGGCACACCCGGTAAACACCTGAATAACATTTAACGGGTCTTCAGCTGGCGGAGTCATTAACCGTCTAAGTCAAGTTAAAGAGTAATCACAAAACACTGATTTCATCTTCAGCAGTGACTTTGAGACTTCATGCTGGTCATTATTTGTGGAGATGCAAAGAGTCAACAGGCCAACAAAAAAGTAAAAAAAAATTAAATAAATCAAGACAGGCGTGAGAAAGCTTGGGCCAAGTGGAGCCCCTTATTTGGACCCACATCTTCACGCAGATGGCCTCAGTCAGTCATCAGTGAGCTTCCCCTAATACAAAGAACAGAAAAACACACTGGTAACACAATAACAGGATGCAGAATGACACACAACAGAAGGCAATCAGTCTGTTTAGGAGCACAATGCCATGCCATGTGTCTGCTGCTTGATAGGATCCAGTTTATTTCTACAGCAGGACAGTGGCCCAAAGCACAACTCCAAACTATGTAAGGACTCTTTGGAGAAGAAGCAAGTCAGCTGGTGTTCTTCAAGCTGAGTGGTGAGCAGCGATGTTACTGGAGCTCAACCACACTGAGCTCTGCAGCTCGTCCACGTGATGCGTGGCTGTAGCTCAGGAAGTAGAGCAGGTCACCTACTGATTGGAAGGTTGGCGTTTTGATTCCTGGCTGCTCCAGGTTGCATGCTCAAGCATCCTTGGGCAAGATACTGAACCCCAAGTTGCTCTCCGACACAAGCGTGGGAGTACGAATGTGTGTGGATGTTAGACAGTAAAAACTTAGCTTAGTTACTCATGGAAGTGCTTGTATGAATGGGTAAATGTAAACATGTTGTATAAGCGTGCTCAGACAGAGTAGAAAAGTTCTAAATAAGAACTGGTCCATTTACCATTTAATTAAAGTTTGAAGGGCAAAATAATGTCTTGGCTATCTGTTTGCTGTTGAATTGATAAGAAAAGTACAATAATACAGGGAAAACATTACATTTTCTGGGTTAACATAAACTTTTGAGCTGTCATGTATCTGAATACATGGTTTTCATTTTTGACAGCAAATGTTGGGGTATTTGCAGCCTCCTAAATGCTTGGGCCTTGTTTGCAGCCACCTTTGCAGCATAGGGAGTTAATAATGAGCATTAAGCAGCAGGTATAGCAGTGGGAACTGTGGTGAGTGTATTTACTTTGATGTGCTTTTAGTCAATGTCTGCTTCAACGTCCTCTACTGGATTTCATAGAGTAAAAATACTGGATAATAATTAATAACAATGATAAATAATTAGTTCCATCTTGACCAGCTAAATTAACTAAGTGATGCTTTAATAGGCCCACACTTTGCTTTCACATATCAAAGAGCTCCCTCACTAATGCAGAAAGTGGCAGCTGTGTATAAAAAAACAGAAAAAATAGAGCATGAATAAACTTGCAGCCCAGACTCCCAGCAAAACGCGCCCAACCAGAAAACTTCAAACCTATTTAGTCTAGTTTGCCTTTACTTTGTCCTTTGGCAGCGCCGAGCGCGTTTGAAACAAATCATTTTCCCCTCCAAACATTAACTCTGTCTAGCGCCCATCTTTCAAGGTCAGGATTACTGCGCACGCCCACTTCCCCTTTTTAGAAACTGCCGTTTGGACTGCAACACAAAGTTAATCTAACGGTCCGCCCGCGCACACTCACACACCTTCCCCACGTGTTAACATCCTTCCCCTCCCGGGTTTGATTTTATTGGATAAAATAAAGAGATAGCTAAAGCCACGTGCCCGTGTTTACTTGCCTTCAAAATTCTGGCGGGATGGGTTTGTCAATAAAAGCAGGCTTTCGACTCAAATCAGGCTGCAGGGACTGTGCCCTACAAGATCAGCTCTGTTGTAATAAATGTGAAGTAAAGTTTTGTTTTCCACGGAAGACACCATGGGAAGTAACCACTCTTCAAACTCGTGCGTTCCCTCTGGCTTGTTTGGTTTGCCTCTTTCCAACAAAGAGAAGACGCTGAACTGCAGCACAGACGGTGAGCCAAATTCCAACTTACACTTCATTTCACCGTGTGTATTATCTTTTTAAATCCTATAAAACATAAAAGCCTCTTTCGGCTGCTCCCTTGCTCACAAGCAGGGGCGTTTCCACGATTTTTGAAATGGGGTGGCACAAGGGAGGCTAAGAAAACATGGTGTGTGTGTGTGTGTGTGTGTGCAAAGTGTCGCACATAGTAATTTATACATAATCTTACATTGGATAATTGCTTTTTTAGACTTTTTTCTTAAGTAAAATTTATAACCCTCAAGTTGCTTAAACCTTTTATAGGACACTCATTGAAATACTTTGAAACTCAGAATTTCAACCATACAATGTTATTGGGGGATATAACAAAACTTAATTACTGTTGTGACATGTTTCAAAACGTTTCCTTGCCCGTCTGTGGTAAAAAAAATTCCAAGAAACATATATGTGTGTGTATATATATATATATATATATATATATACATTCAAGAAAAACAAATATATGGTGAAAGGCGCATGTATTTTAGAACATTTAGAACATTACAAACGATTCATTACAACATCACTGCTCCCATGTCACTTGGGCCTGGAATGTCCTGGTTTTAGGTGGGAGGGACAATGTCAGTGTCTGCCACATGATCATCTTCCTTCTCGTCATTATCACTGATGGCAAGGTAGGCTAGCATAACCACAGTCTCCCTGCTCTTGCCATCTAAACAGACATTTGCTAAAAATTAATACACAAGCAATAAGACAACTGGTATAATGTCAAAAACTGACCCCCCCCCCCCCCCCCCCCCCCCCCCACTCATCTTCACTATTTATAGCTTTAAAAGGTCTAGAAATGGGTTAAATTTCTCTCTGAAGAATTATATTATTTTTCAGTGCTATAAAAAAACTTTGGCAATATAAAAAAATAATGTTCTAAGCTTTATTCCCTCATTTGTAAAGGAAATGCACTTAGTATGATTTGTTAGATGCATCAGGCATATGTCCAAATATCCCTAGTGTTTACGTGAACATGCCGTAATTTCACTCATTTCACTAAGCCTAAGTAATATGCCATTACTTAGCACAGTTTTATCAACTTAGCATGGCTAGTTTTGATGTTTTGAACATAAATGCACAGCGAGCTGAGCCCAATAAGCGTCTTTTTTTTAAATTCCGTGACAACACAAACTTTGACGTGTTCCGGGTCTCTGCTGATTGGTCGAATGCTACAGTGAGGCGTTCAGTGATTAGCGTGATCTTTGTTGATTGGCTGGATGAAAATCACATGCTTCCTAACCTGACTGTGATGCAGTACTGTCATCATTTATCAAGTGTGTGGAAATTAACCAAATATGGTCACTTGTCCTATAAAGGGTTAATAGTGCACAGGTTGTATAATCAAAGTTTAGACACACCCATGTTCACAAGAAAGGTACCACAGGGGACATCTCCCCGTTTTTTCATTTGGTGGCTCTTTAGGCCGGATACCCTTCCTGACACAACCCACAAGGGATTTGTCCCCCCGCTGGGATCGAACTGTGGATGTGTTGCTTGTTAGGCGAGTGTGTACAGTACCACTCTATGAAGTCACAGCGATAATAACAAAAGCCCCTGTCCCAAGGGTACACTTAGCTGGTGTATTTTTAGACTTAAACACAGGGGTATTCAAAGCATCATACAAAACATTATTAACTGCACAACAATACTGTGAATTCCATTAATGTTTTTTTTTTTTCATTCCTGACCCTCTTCAGCACTCAGCACAGTACTGATCCCTCAAATATGGGTCAGCTGATGAGCTTCAATGCTGCTGTCATATTTAAAAAATGCCACATTTATGATGCATTTAGGTGCTCAGATATCCAGTCTTAGCCGCTTTCCACATTCTGATCGAACCAAACTCTGTATTTGTTATTTCAGACAGGCAGGAAATGCCTGTTGCTCATATTGTTGCTATATTGAGGCCCATGTCGGCTGAGAGAGGTTACAAGAGGCCACTTCATAGCTTCCCCAACACCCCCGAGGGGCTGAAAAAGACAAAAAAAAAAAAAAAAAAAGGCTTGTGAGAACAGACGAGGAAGTGACTGGTCAAGAGCTAATGTAATCTCGAAGAAAGGAAAATATACCAACTGATTATGTCTTCAAATTTTTGGTCGCGCCATTGTTTCTTCCTTTTTCCTGTATCTATTTATACGTCTAAAGTTTTTTTTTTCCAATGCACATTGGCATCTCTTTTCATTGTAACTACGTACATTTAAATATTCTGTGCGCGCCGTAACAGCAGAGGAAAGAAATGCGAATACCTACCACTAGATGGTGCCACTGCATCATATTGATACCCACTATGCAGGGACACTACTACAGCACTTCAGGATTGACCTGGCAAGTTGAAGTATGACTTCATTGGGCTGTCGTGAATAAGCTGAACTACATCTTTCATCAGTGTCTTCCCCTGCATTAAGTCACTGCACTGAACAGAAAAATTTGTTTCTATTTAAGCAGCCATTGTCAATGCAAGCCCCCAATTAATATGAAGCAGCTGCATGCTTGTTCTGTGATGTAGTGCAAGTAGATCCTTATGTCCTTTTGCTCCAAGCAGCAAATCTGGCTGTCTAGTAAGTGCTGATTGGGTTTTTCCTATATTTTAAAGCTGCACTGAACGGGAGCATCTCTCTTTATAGGAGTGATGGTCCTTTTAAAGCATATAAATCAGCAGAAGCCCTGATACCATCAGCCAGGCTGGTGTTTTAAAGTAGGATGACACTGAAGAAAGCTGTGGTTGTAGAAAAAAAAAAAAGTAGAATTTGCTTTGTTGCCTTCAGATCTCATGCATAGGTTGCATGCTGCGTGTTGCACACACTGTATTGCATATGCACATCAAAATAAGGATCTGTCCTGTGTGTGCAAACTTGTTCATTTCTCTCACACATAATGAAGCTCTTGGGTGGCAAAAGGGGATTCAGTTAAACATTAAGCAGCACCTAAATTATTTAAGACTGCTCGGCTGTGCGTGTGACAGAGAGGGGGCAAAAGAAAAGAGAAAATGAAAGGCACTGTCATTTTGGCAGTAATATTCTGTGAATATGTATCACCTATTAATCATCTGTATTGATGGGGAGTCAAGCTGCAAGCAGTTGCCATACATTTTTAATGCTGATTTGAATTTTATAAATAGGCCCAGGCAGTTAGGCCTAACCCGTATGCGACTGTTCGGAGTCACTGCTCTCATGCTGTGTGGTCTGCTTTCAGTTAAAACACTGGCAACAAACCCCAGATCTCCCTTATCGCAGCCTCAGCTTCCTCCTCCAAAGGTCAAATTCAATTATTTTTCCACTTTATTTTGCTCCTCGTCTTGTCTCTTCACTTCCAAACAGGGGAGAAGGTTTGGCTGTCTTCTGAACTGTGTGCTGGATGGCTCCATAAATCTTGGGCTGAAAGCCTAATTTCTAGTACTGGGTTGAATCCCTGTAGAGCCTACACTGTAGTAGGGGTTTGCATTTATACTTGTATGCTCATGAGTGAAACTGTTCAAGAGGCTTCAAAAATGACCGAGTCTAAACATTGTCAGAGCCATAGGAACGAGAAAAACATATGGCTGTGCAGATTTGTCACTACATTATAATTCACCAACTATGCATGCCTGATTCAGGCAGGGTCCAAACAGACTTAGAAAAAGTATAATAAGGATTACTCATCCCTGGTGTCCACAGCTGTCCATCGACCAACACGCTATAATCGTGGTGAAGGATGCAGGCAGATCTGGTGCATTGTAGTGTAAAGCCTCAGGGATGAGTCTGGGCAGTCACAAAAACATCAGTGCAGAGCCTCGCTTTCACCCTCCGATGATGGACTTTATGTCACGCTTTGACCCAAACAGACCCTTGCACGTGCATAATATGTGGAAGCACCTGAAAATGCAATTAGAAACACAAAAGAATTTTGTTGTGTTACTTGTAAGCTAGACTTGGAAAACAAAACAAAGTGGGGGCTCTGTCTTATTATTAAAACACATCGAGAAAAGCAGAAGAAGCTGCACTGTAATTGATAACAGACATGCTGTAGCTATGTCTCTGTATTGCCTCTTGTTGTTACTAATCCTCTGGGATATTAGATATACTTTAGGAAAGGAAGTTCTCATATTTACAAGCTTCAAAAATAGCCCCGTCATGCAGCACTCTCAGCATATCAGTGTCCTGTCTGAAGCAGGGGGCCTTGCAGAAGTTTCCCATGTATGTCACAGGAACGATGTCATGACGAGAGAATGAGGGAGAGAAAAGAGGGCCAGGGAGTGGGAAAGTAAGGGGGGGGGTGCTTTGAGGACAGATAAGAAAAATAGTCCAAAAAAGCCTCCAAACTGATGTTGGAAGGAGAAAGGGGGTTAGGATAAAGGGTATGGACGGTGATCGACCCAGTAGCAGCGAAGGGACGCGGAGAACAGGAACAGGGGCACAGATGGACGGAAGCACTCAGCAGTGTCGAAGTGTTATAGGTGAACAGAGTGTCTGTGAAACTGACCCCGTTTTCCTGCTTCAAACTTCAGGGGTTATGCAGTGGGGTTTTTATGACACCCATAACTTCGTCTTTCATCTCCTTGATAAAATGAGAACAAATTCCAGAGCGGGAGTGCTTACCTGTGACCTGGCCCTGTTGTTTACCTGAATATGTTAACCGCATACTGTACATTGTAACATTTCGCAAGGTCCTGGACGTGAGATCCTCTTACAGAGTTCCCACTGCTGCGTGCCTTTCCATGGCAGTGGTCTTTGATGTCTGATATGAGGTCTGTCTTTGGAGTGGGGGCTGCAGATAGTGGATAGTGTCCAATTCAATGCATTCTAGCTTTGCTAGATTTTGATGATGCTGGAGTTGGCAGTTACATTTGAATGTCAGATGCTGGCCACACTGCTCATCCACTGCTTTAGATAGAAGAAAATTGCAAATATTTTGGATGGGGAAAATCCACAACTTAGTCATGAAATCTACAAAACCACAAGATATGAGTAGTTAAATTGTATATATCAAGATTTCATCAGATCCTCCAAATATTTTTGTTCCAGCCCATGAGTTTACTTTGAATAAATCAGAGGCGCTGTGCTTTCGCTCTGAAGTTTAGGAACCTCATCAATCATCTGTCTTATTTTGCAGTTAGAAAAAAAAAAAGAATTTTCATACTTGCACTTCTGTGTAAGAAAGGCGTTTATTTTGGCATTGGACTTTGATTGGGTCAGCCAAAACAAGGTGATCTGAATCGCAGGAAAACTTCTGCTGCCCATCTGTCTCAGCGTCATGTTTGAATTAGAGTCACAGTTTTGCAAATCTGTCAGCCATCGATTATTTTTCTTTTCTTGCTTTGTCTGGAGACACAGTGATAAGAAGCAGATACACAGTTAAGTGTGTTTTTCTGTCTCCTTATCCATCCATCCATCCATTTTCTTTCACTTATCCAATTCAGGGTCGCAGAGGGGCTGGAGCCTGCAGACTGGTGACCTGTCCAGGGCGGACCGCACCTCTCGCTCTATGGCCTCCTTACTCCTTATTTCCTGAAAATTCTCTCTATTTGTAGAGTACCAAATACATAGCTGTAAGAGAAACCTCTCTGTAAACACCTGAATCACAGAACAGGAGAGGTGCCATGAGTTTTGTTTCATTTGCTGGCTGATTTGATCATTTTTAATGGACTCCCTCAGCACAGATCTGTTATCACTCATGCTGCCAGAATTTGTGATGTGATCATTGATCTTGAAGTGATACCTCGAGCAGCAGGAAAGAAAACGGCCTAAATGTGCTCAGTGAAGGGAATCCATCCTGAACAGAGAGGAGTCAGTACACACACCTCAGCTTCAAGCTGCTCCATGGGAACTGGGGACGGATGGCAGCTGTTTCCCTGGAGACCTGGACTATACAGGACCTGCTCTCTAATTAGCTACGCCCACCCAAGTCAGCAGCAAGGCAGGGGGCATGCCTCAGCTCAAGACACTCAGATGAGAAACAGAGCATATTTGTTTGACTACATGTTGCTGCTTTGTTCTGAAATTGTGAAAAAACATACAAAGAGGCAAAAGGGCAAAAGGAAAGGACATAGAAACTGGAAAGGAAGCAACACGGGCATGTTGATGCTGGCACACAGCTAGGATGACAGGTAAAATATAAAAAGATGTGGTAAAATTGTTATGTTATTGAAAGCAGAACTCTTTGATTCTCCATTGGCCTAGAAGCAAAGGCTAATCATGGACTGTATATAAAAGATGGCACATGCAACGTGACCAAATGGTTGCAAAGTCCCATTTGAAGACTTTATTGAAGCATTTTGGCTCTCACCATTTTGTTGTTTAGGAGCAAAAGGGGCCACATTTGGAGAAGAAGGTGGAGTTCTGCATTATTTACTAATGCTTGCAAGCTTGTTAAGTAAGCTTCATCCATAGGTGGCACGTGCACCTCACACCAACAAAGAAACATGCTAGTCAGAGCTGAGGAAAACACGAGTAAAATTAAAAAGAAAAATTACCCTCAGACTGTTATTTATCAGATAATTGCGTCAAAAATGCTTCAGAAGCCCACAAGTTTTTTGTGCCACCATTAAGCATGTTTATTTCTGCTGTTTGGAGCAAGCCTCAAATGGCCATTTCAGGAACTGCAGTTTTTGGCATTGGTTTCGTTTTTCCACCCCAGAGGTCTCTGCTTGAGGCTAGCATGGACTGAACATGTCAGTGACAGACATTAAATCTGCTAATTAAAGCTGGAGGAGGCTTTATTATTCAAGTGAGGATGGGTCTGTTGGCATGGTATGTGTTGTAAGGCAGCCCTGTTGCTCTTCATCAAAGAGACCTGCAGGCCTCCAAACTGCCCTAGATACCAAAAAGAACAGCGCATTATTACTGAACCTCCAGTGCTGCTCGTGGCTCGAATATCTTTTATGACAGCTGACATGAGTGACTCATGCACCCAGATCTAGGGAAGGAGAGGCCTGACTTATGTCCCCCCCCCCAGAGTTTCATTTATATGTCCTTCATGGTGTGCAGTCCAGTGGAGAACAAAAACTGCTTTGTATTGCAGCCTCTGTTTTAGTTTGCTCAGATGTTTTTGATCGGGGATAATTTATTTATTTATTTTTTTTTGGAGGTGGTTAAAGTACACAAACTGTGGTGAAATCACAAAAATAATATGAATCTATCATCAGCCATAAGGTGAAACCAAAGGGAGTTTTACTGTTTTGATAACATTTAAAACTCAGGCGCCGATAAATTAGGCATTGACCGGAGCAGAAAAGTAGCTTCCACAACTTTTGACATGTGGAGGACAGTGTAAATTTCTTTTGCCTTGTATGGGAAATTTGCAGCAAAACAGCCTGTGTGCCACTCCTAACCCCCAAGAGAGGGGCATAGCAGGGGCAACTAGTAGAAAAACAGGAAAGCTAGAGTTACAGGGAGGTTACCCTACATGCAGTTTAGGTCTGTCTTACTGTCGGTGGCTACAAACTGCAGAGCAATGGAAAGAGTGGAGGGCTGAATGGAAATATGCTATTATGTAATGCAGTACCTGTAGCTGTCTGCTCCCTCTATACCCTCTCTTTTTGGACTGTGAGGCAAATCCAGCACACATTAATGGTCAGTCTACACAAACCCAATCCCAAAAAAGTTGGGACGCTGTGTGACATGTCAATAAAAACAAAATGCAATCATTCAAAATTTCATAAACCCATATTTTATTTACAACAGAGCACAGAAAACATATAAAATGTTCCACTCAATTTACCATTTTAAGAAAAATCACGTCAAAAAGTCGGGACAGGGCCACGTTTACCGATTCTAGCTCATCAACAGTCCCGGGTCTTCTTTGTTGTATTTTTCGTGCCATGATGGGTCAAATGTTTTTGATTGGTGAAATGTCTGAACTGTAGCACCCAGACTCTTCTACTACGAAACCATGCTGTTGTAATAGCTGCAGTATGCAGTATAGCACTGTCTTGCTGAAATATGCAAGGAATTCCCTGAAAAAGACGTCATCTGGATGGGAGCTCTAAAACCTGTATATACTTTACAGCACTGATGGTGCCTGTGCAAGATGTGCAAGCTGCCAATTCCATAGGTATCCCCATAGCACCAGAGATTCAATTCTTCTGACCACAAAACAGTTTTCCACTTTGCCTCAGTCTGTTTTAATTGAGCTTTAGTGTTTCTGGATCACGTGTTCACACATGGCTTTTTCTCTGCAAGATAAAGCTTGAACCTGCATTTGTGGACGGCACAACAAACTGTGTTCACAGTGATGTCTAGAAGTGTTCCTGAGCCCATGCAGTGATTTCCACAGCAAGAGTCATGCCTGGTTTTATTGCAGTGGTGCCCGAGGGCTCGAAGATCACAGGCGTTCAATACAGATTTTTGGCCTTGTCCTTTGCGTACAGAGATTTCTCCAGATTTTCTGCACCTTTTGATATTATTATACTATAAAGGATGAGCTATTTAAAGTCTTTGCAATTTTAAGTTGGGGGACATTATTCTGAAATTGTTGCACATTTTGCCTTTTAAAGATTGATGAACATGTGCACATCTGCTTCTCTAAAATGCTTTTTTATAGCTAATTGTGTCACTGACCTGTTGCCAATTAACCTAATTAGCTGTAAAAATGTTTTCCAGCTGTTTCTTTTTAGTACCACTTACTTTTACGCAGCCTTTTGTTGCCTTGTCCCAACCTTTCTGAGATGTGTTGCTGCCATCAAACATGCCATCAACATGAGATAAAAAATTTCTTAAAATGGTACAGAATCAGACTCATAATACTTAATTAAACCGAGGGGGGTTACTTTGTTACACATGCTCAATTAAAATATAAATACGAACAAGATGGTCCAATATTGACCGTAGCTTGAACAACACCTTCTTTTCTGAACCCTCTGTCAGAGAGTTGAGCTTTACACCCACAATCTTGCTGGCCTTGCAGATCAGTTTATTGAGTCTGCTGGCATCCGCTGCCCTCAGTCTGCTGCCCCAGAACACCACAGCATAGAGGATGGCACTGGCCACCACAGTCTCAAAACATCCTGAGCATCATCCGGCAGATGTTGAAGGACCTCAGTCGTCTCAGAAAACAGAGACAGCTTTGGACCTGCTTGTAGAGGGCTTCTGTGTTTTTGAAGTCTAGTTTATTGTCAGTGTGAACACCGAGGTATTTATAATCCTCCGCTGTCCCCACAGAGACCCCGTGGATGGAAACAGGGGTCACCGGTGTTCTGGTCCTCCTTCTTCTCAAATTGAGAGCTTGGCCAAGTTTGTTGCTCAACTTGGGCTTAGATGTCATATACAGAGTGACCAGCATGGTAATAATAGCAAAAGTATTTCGTGTCATAACCTCGGGGTCTTCACTCGGTCATCGAGCCCTTTGTGGTCAAGGTTACTGGGGGAGGGGTGTGTAAACAAATGAAAGGAAATATCCAGCTCTGTTGAGCTGTAACGCATGAGCCTGCATATCTTGCATAGCATCCATGTTATTCCATCATGTAATTTAAAGCTTACCATCTCAAAAACTGAAAGTCCCCCTTCCACTTTTCAGGAACATTAACTTTAATAAAATGCTGCTCCAGCTTTAGCGAGAAATTATATTACATGATCAACACATGAAAAGGGAACTACATAAAGAAACTGATTAAAATGGTAAAACGGTTGTAGCTAAAAAGTGCCTAAATCTGGCTGCTCAGCGCCCTGAAACCACTTGTGTTTCTCTAATGAGATTGTGGATTTTTTTTTGGCTGAATATTTGAGAGTGAATCAACTCAGAGGTTCGAATTTGGGAGCCTGAAGGCGAATTCTGACAAGCCTGAAATTGCTTGGGAAGTAGTTTGCTTTTGAACGGCGTCGTAAACTCTAATGATGTTAAGAGGCTTAATTGGAGTTTTCTTAAATATAGGTTTGTTGTTTAATACAAACCGCAAGAATTCACTGCTTCGCTTATGCAGCCCTCACAGGATTAATGTGAATATGGCACAGGGCTTTATACAACTGTGGTGCAGCAGCGAGAGGCTGCCCTGCCTTCAGAATATTATCCCTTACAAACATATTTATGCTGCCGTGAGACCGGGCTGGTCATAAACACACACATTATTTACTTTTGATCTTTACAAGATACTCTTTTATTTTGCACCGTTCTTCAAGAATGATTAAAAATATATGGCTTTCCCTCGTAAATTTTAATGCTCGACCGAAACATCTATTTCTGGAGCACGCCTGACAGACTGTGCGGAGCGAGCCTGCGGCTGTTTCTGTGGAGTCATGTTGAAGAGACCAGAGACCTTGACCCGGGCATCAATAGGCCTTCCTGTTTCTCTTTATACTGGAGACCAGTCAGAGCTGTGATGAGTCCTCTGACAACTTCAAGACTTATGAATTTTCCACTACATCAAGCACGCTACAGTCCCGTCACTTTAAAATACGAAGGCAGAAGGAAAAAATTGAGACTATATGTTTGCGCAGATCAGCGTTTACACTCCTGAACACAAAATTATGAAGACTATTCAATTCATAGAACAATGGATTTTTTTTTTTTCCGAACAGTATGAATTGTGCATTACAGCAGTACCTTAATTTGAACACCGTCTTACGCCACACCTGAATCTGAAGGCAGTATGCAAGAGGCTAGAAGAAGTTCTGGGCCAAGAGTGTTTCCTGCATCTCCTTCGGTGGTGCATCCGCTCCTCATCCCAGAGAACATCGAGACAATAGAACAGATGGAGGAAGAACACTGTCCGTGCGTCTGGTTAAATGCATTGAAAGGACATTTTTAGCAAGCCTCCCACTGACACTGAGGCCTAAAACAACATGTCAGTGGAACCATGGCTGTGTTTCATGTTTCACCACCAGATAATATAGTTAGTAGGTGCAGCAAAATTTAGTGTAGCCTAAAATGCTGAATAACATCAAATTTTCATTTATTTTTTTTTATTTATTTTTCTCAGTACCGCCTCCCTGTTGCTTCCATTGTTAGGGTAGCAGAGGTCATTTAGAGCCAGGGCCTGACATTTTACACAATGTCATGATAGAAGCTCCCTCAATGGGAAATGAATCTGAAACTGAAGTATGATAAAACTTGTTGATCCTATTTTGTGTCACTTATCATTCTGGTCCATAATTCATGAACTGTTAGGCTAACCCCCCCCCACCCCCCAAAAAAAACCCCACTTGCTTCTTAGGTTTAGGTGGATAGAGATGTTATGAGCTTTAAAAAGCACATAGATTGTCAAATGGCTGCATTTATAGGGAATTATTTTCAAAATTTACACCGCTTGCCAGTGATTCACTACCAGTGGTGTTTTTAATTTACTGAAATGTGAAATTGCAGAAGTGAAACCAAGCATTTTGTCTGCTTGAGACTACCACAGCATTCAGTCTTATGATCTGAGGATTTTGCAAATTAAAACAGTGTGTGAGGGCACTGAGCACATGGCAAGAACTCCTCCTAAAATGGCTCCAATTAAAGGCAAATGCTTCACTGATGCTTTGATTTGAAAAAAAAGAAAAAAGTCTGTTTTGTTTTTTTTTAACTTTGAATGTTTCATCATCTACGTGAGAGACTTTTTACTGACACAATGGCCTTGGCAACAGCTGAACTCTCACTGCGTTTTTGAAAAGCAGGTGCTTGACTCCCGTGGCCCGTTAAGAGTCGACCTAATGAAAAGACAGGAGGATGCATTGAAAACAGATGTGAACGCACCGTAGTAGAAAACAGTGCACGAAACAAAAAAGGTGACCAGAAAAACATTGTTGTATGAATGCAGCTCATTGTGCTGGCCCATGTGTGTTTGATGGAGATGGTTGTGTTCACATTGAAGGTGGGTATGACTCACTTCATCCATTAGATCAGTGGCTGGGGTTTGGACAGCAGCCCTCCCCTGATACTGAGACCACCACACACAAACCTTCCCAAACAGCCATCTGCTCAGCATTTCTACACATGTCTTTGAATCTTTAAAGAGATTTAAAATACTGCAAATGTAACACTTTGCTGTCCAAGGACCAGTCGCCGCGCTGCTCTGCATGGCAGCAGTCGCGCTGCCGTGGGCCAAGTTTCCTTGAGCAAACGAGGCATGTCTGCCGTCCTTCTCTGGAAATAACTTAATTCACAGAAGGGGCCCTTGTGAGATCACTGCGTCACATATGCTCAACCCCCCCCCCCCCCCCCCCCCCCCCCCCCCCCCCCCAAAGAGGACAGTATGCATTATGATTTATTTTAGAGCACAGTGTTGCTATAAAGATGCAGCTTTCTTCTGGACTCTACATCCTTCAGCTGGCTTTGCTGGTGTTTTCCGCTCTGGATTAAACCATTTTCGCACCTTAATCACACCAAAACCTCAAAAGCTTGCCAGTGTGCAGGGCGCTCTGCTGCAGCAGGAAAGTGTAAATTGAAAGTCAAAGTTTAAAATGCATTTGATGTGAAGCCCCCCCAGTTAAAGTAATTCTGTCCGAGTAGCCAAATTATGGCCTGTGCCAGGTGTGAACACGTGATTAAGGTTGGACAGTGATCTTTGAGTTAATAGGGAAATGAACAGCAGCCTGATGTGTTAATATCTGACATTCAGTTACTGCCACTTTGATTCCTTCTTTGCCCCGTGTTATAATTATTACACCCCTTAGAGTACTTTGACACTTATAGGTAAACCAAACCATTTCTAAGTCTAATACTGCAGTGAGAAGACCACATGTGACAAATTAAAGAAAAAACAGTGACATTATGTAAATGATTTTTTACGGCCTTCACAATTACCAGATCTCAACCCAACTGGACACCTGTGGGAGATTTTAGACTTGACGTGTTAGATGACGTTCTCCGCCGCGATCATCAAAACACCAAATGAGGAAAATATCTTTTGGAAGAGCAGCGTTTAATCCTTCCAGTGGAGAATCCGTGCCAAGGCTTATTGGAGTTATCCTGGCAGGATGTGGTGGCTCAGCACCTACTAAGACACTTTATGTTGTTTTTTTTCTCCTATAATTTATCACCCATCTGTATTAGGGCCCTGTGTGGAAAGACTGATGATGTCATTCTTTTTGAGAATGCAGTTTCTAGAACGTGTATTTCACCAAGTATCACGCAGCTTCTTGTAGCACTGAATATTTCCGCAGACGCCCCACTGCGTCTGCAATGACTGCGCTTAAAATCATCCTAAAAGTACAGTTCTTTGCCTTTGGAATAATGTCAGCACAGTAACCATTATGCTTTCATTAGCACCCTGTAGTCTGCACTCACAGAGTACATCAAGCATCGGGGGGTGGGGGGGGGGGGGGGGGGGGGCAGCACTTGTTACTGGAGCTCTGGTGTGTTTACAGTCGAAGCTTGATTGCAGAACTCGTTGCAGCCTCATATTCACTTCCTGTGTTAATCCCCTTTGCTGTAGCAACTCTTTTATTCTGAGGCAAGGGTGTAGGCGTGGGGGTGGGGGGATTTCACTTCTGATTTGCTTCACCCACCCCTTCACCCAAGGCTCTTATAAGGAGCCACCATATCCTGCTAAAACAAACAGCTTTGAGGAGCAAGAAACAAACGCTTTTGTCTTTGAGTTATATTTAGTTGCAGTCTGCCTTCACCCAAACGCCATCTCACACAAGACTTGTTTGCCCTCGACCTGAGTTAGATCAAATATGACCATGTTGTCAGCTACCAGAGCCCAGCAGCACTTCCCCCCCCCTCCCTTTGCAAATTGGATCATGTCAGCACAGTCAACCTGCACACACGAACCACCTAATTCTGCCATATGCTTTCCAATTAGTCACAGCCATGACTCTGATGTCGAGGAAGCATAATTTGCGCACATAAATATTCATGCATTTCCATTTCTTCAAGAACAGATTCTGTTCATAATATTTGTCACACAGCTGCTGCTGCTGCTGCTGCACCTCAGGCTTCTGTAATGCTCCGCTCATGATGTCCCAACTCCCCCTTCACTGATGGTCTGATTCCTACAAGCCCTGCAGGCCATGGCTCCTCAGAGAGCAATGCGGTCCAGAAGACAGGAAACAGCTTGAGAGAAGCACAGCAGTCAAGGCTGTGGGAGGACAGAGGATAGGGTGGGAAAAGGGGGATTTCCTCATACAGTGCTTGGACTTTTATCGACAGTGTGGAATCCTTATCTGTGTGTGCACTCTATGAGTGAGTGATTAAATCTGGGTCGCTCCCCTTCCTATCAGTGTCTGTATTCCTTTAGGGTTCTGTGATTTGCACTCTGGCTATCCATCTATCTGTTAACTTGATGTATATGACCCCCCCCCTGCCACTACCACCACCACCCCCGATCGTTAAACAGCCATGATGGAATCATTTTATTGGTGCCAAAGTTTGCAGCATACTGTCATATGCAAATATCCTGGCAGACACTCCTTTTGCATCTCCATCAAACATACTGTTTGTCTTACAGGCTACACGCCCACTGGGCTTCATTATAGCTGTGATTAAATCACGATTAATTATTAAAAGGCTCTGTGACTTTTTTTTTTTTTTTGAGGGGGGATCTGAGCTCACTGTGACTTTAAAGTCGTGCAGAGGGGAGAATCATACTAAAGAAAGGAGGGGGCTGCTGTGCGCCAGTTGGAGGTGTCTGCCTGTCGCAGGGCTCGCAGTTGACATTAAGAAGAGCGCGTCTGTGGTCCAGCGGGGAGGCACAGCGCGATTTGAAGATACTGATACTCAGACTGAAGCAGGTCCAGGCTAATAGTCAGCAGACCGAGGATACATGGATGGACAGAGAAGCACTGCGATCGGGATTAAGCTGTCAGCCGGTGCGAGAAATTTCTGGATGTAATGGGGAATACAACACCTAAACCCTTAATAGGTGAGTCTTGTTATTCATTTATAATTAACAGGGCTGGTAATGTTCACACAAGAAGGGGTGTCTGCGCGGAACAGCTTGATAACCAGTGATACACATGGCTTGTCCTACTTGTGTTCGCTTTGCGTTAGAGACGCGCTTCCCATCACGGGGGAGCAGAGCGTGATTCCCAGGGAGCGGGTCCAAGCGAGCGCTCCAGCAGCAGCAGCCGCCGCGTTTCTCTACAAATTCACTTTGAACCCACGATCTACAGGATTTAAACAAAGGGATGTGGCCTCAATAATAATACCGGTAGCATCGAGAATAATCAGAAAAGCCACGTTTTTGAGCTACTGTAGGAGAGCTGATGCTAAAACACAACGAGCAATATATAAACGGTGCGAAGCCAGCAATACATTTAATATACAATAAATGGGGGGGGGGGGGGGGGGGGTTACATTTCTGCTTGCAAGTTATTTGAAAATAGAGCTTGCGCATTAAATCCCAAATGTAAGCTTTTCTTTGTGTGTGTGTGTGTGTGTGTTTGTGTCACCAAACAACGATTTAGTTTTATTTTCTTTTTTTTTAACTTCCTGTTCCCCCTTTTTTTTTTCCTCTTTCTGTGTGGCACTAGCAGCAAATAGCAGGCTGTTGATTCCCCCGTTATTCCGCTTTTATTACAGACCGAAATCGCCAAAGACACACAACATAAAGACACATCAAGGAACAGATCAAGAAAAATAACCACAAGTCTGAACTGAACAAATATGAAAATAGGCCATATTCCTAATATGCGCAGCTATATTTATTGGTGGTGGTTTCCAGCATCTCCAAGTATCAGAGGTGCGTTATGTAAAGTAGAGTCTCAAGTGATTGCCAGTAATTTGCATGTGGGTTGATTGTCAGCCCCGAGTTTTTTGAATAAAGCTGCTGTAATGAGCTCTCAGAATACCTCTTTCTGAGCCACTTTATGGTGACACCTAGAGCACATTACTTGATAATCAGTTCCACATATCACTTTGATTTAATGTCTGTCACACTCCCACGCCCCCAACAGACCCACTCACTGGCTAAATGATGTGGTTGCTGCCAAAGCAGCTGAAGTGGGGTTTGGCCTGAGAATGTTTAGTCATAGAAAAGCAGGAGCAGCCTGGGTCCTATTAATGTATTAATCAAATATCTGCATTTGTGCAGTCTAACTATATATTCTCATTGCACAGAGTTATTTTTGTTGGCTTTGCTGTCACGAAGACCTGCCCTTAGAGGTGATTAAAATGAAATTCATCTTCGTAACTGTTAGAGATAAAGATTAACAAAAAGAGAAGACCTTGAAATTCCCTTAAAACCCACAATGTCTTGCTTACTGAATCATTTACAATGCAATGAACACATACAGCCGAGACACATGAACGACTAAAGAGCCTGATCATCTCGTGGCCAGAGATAACATATCAGATTTACTATCAAAAAGCTCTCTTTGGCACAGCTCTTTGTCTTGTGAAGTCTTATGATTGCATTTATTTGCGCTTTTTTCCGTTCATCAGGAGCAAGACATGGGGAGAACATTCCCATGCCCTAAGTCATTTCTAAAACCAACTGATTAATGTACGGTAGCAGATACTGAATATACTGTATGCGAGGAATTTTTCTGATGGCAACATCCTCCACCACCACATTAACTGAGCTAAAAAAAATTTAAAAAAATTGGAAAAAAGAAGAATTTCTGATCAGCTGCCTGGATTTATTCACCATTAAATGGCTCCAACACAGATGAGATTGCAGATTTCTGATTCTGTATGTTAAAATCAAGGTTCTGTACAGAAAGCTGCAGATGACAGAAAGACAGAGCGACAGATTGAAGGACTAACCAACATGAACATGTCTCAGTAAAGTGATTACCACCAGAAAAGCAAAGTGCACCCAGGCAGTGATTTTAGATGTCTTTATGGAATCGCTCCCTGAATGATCGATGACCCCTTTTCCAAATATATTTAACGACATAGTGTTTTGAATATGACTGTGGACAGCGCTGTTTAATACTCTGGTCCAAAATGTCCTATAGCTGTAGCCATTAAATACCACTCAGTGACCCCTTGTGCCTGTTGATGGGGTCATTGTCTTCCTCTAAGGGGACAAGTGCACCCAAATGATTCTAACAAACTACAGCTCACATTAGTTTGCCTTGATCTAGATGACAGTGCCTTCTAGAGGCCATAGTAATTAAGACAGCAGAGGAGTATGAACTAAGTATGGAGTCACAAATCTGAGTAATGAGGAGGTCTGGGTGGAAGAGTAAGTCAACAAAACATTGGACAGATATGAGTTATGAGCAAATGACCAGGACACTGCCACCACCTGTGGGCCTGTGGCAGGCATCAAATGCATGCATAAGGCAAAGAATATGTGGACACTGTAATATATGTACAGTATATGATAAATAGACTTCTCCAGGTGCCACTAGAGGTCAAACCCATCACTATTGCTTCTGGCAAATGCCTATAACTTAAAAACATCTAATAAAAAGCAAAACTGTTGTCAGATGACAGCTGATGGTGAGATGATGACATTACATTTCAGGAAAAAAGGCTGTTCCTCTTTTTCTGTCACACGTACCGCTCACCCGCATGCAGCCAAGCTCCCCTTCAAAGACCCCACACGTGCACCTCTGGACCACTTTCGGCACAGCTCCAATTTTTAGAATGATCTGTTCTGGCAACTCGCTCACGACATTCACAATAAGCTAAATCTGACCAATAAAGGGGGATTTTTGCTGATGATTGGGTTAACTCACAGACTCCGGCACACACCAGAATTTCCTCCACCTGATGCCTAAGGAGGGGTTTGACTCCAGAACTCAATATGCTGTCTGCCCATGAGGGGACAAATTTGCAGTGCAGAACCTCAGTAAATGTTAAAAATAAAGACTCCTGACTTGATGCACCACCTTCTGTCTCAGAAACGGCGGACTCTTTGACTGAAAGCACGCTTCACATGAAAGTCAGCTTAGAGGAGTTGATGTTTGCTCCCTGTACATCCATTGTGAAGTCAGAGACGCACAAGTATGAGTGGCAACACAGGACTTGAAAGCAGCTGAAAGCAGTTACAGGTGCATGTGAAGTTGACTTTGAAGGGGAGATTGGCCAGATTTAAATTGGGTCTGGTCTCTCAAACGTAGAACTTATCCCAACACTGATAAAGTAGTTTTGGTGTGGCTTGTTTCAGATGGTAGGAATGAGCAACCAGTGTGAATGCTAAGTGGAGGATTTGCTTGTTTAAGGAGGCTTTGAGGATGGTCTTGCAGAACGTTTGCAGGTTTACTAAATGACATTCTGAGACTTTCAAAGATCACCGGGTGTTTCTTTTCCAGAAGATCAAATATTTAGTGCCGTGACACCAATGTAATGTTAATTCATGAGAGGAACCAGCTAGGGCTAACACAGACCTTGCCATGAGCTGTCCCCTGCTGCATGACCTGTTGTGCTATGCCTTTCATCTAATAATGGCAAACAAGTGTCTATATCAGGCTCGGTCCCTTAACTGCAGACCCCCAGTATGTCACTCTGTCAGTGAGGCAGATGAGCTGAAGGCCTATAGGCTAAGCCCCAACATGTTTTTCTCCACTTGACCAAAGTATATTTTACTCTCTCAAAAGCCAAATTCCCAAAGTAGAAAGGGAAGGGGCACCAGCACATGATTTGAGATGTTACAGATGTTCTTGCTGCTGCTTCATAGTTTAGAATATAATCAGCGATAATGTCTAATTTAGGAAATGTACTGTGGAACATTTCACTGAGTTATTGTCTTTACACCAGTTCGCAGTGAATTTTAAACAAGCGTAATCACTCTGTGGCCCTGGAGGAGAGTAAAAAAAAAAAAAAAAACCCTGCCTCCCCTTGAAATTTGAATTTGCACCAATCTATACCTTTATCACTAACCTAAAGCTTTAATGCCATTTAATATTGAACCCAAGCTATCTAGACCTCTTCTAAGCCAGTGTACAGCTGGTCCTGTTTGATTTCTGAACCTTGTTAATTTGTTTTGCTCACAAAGAAATTCTTTTCCCCAGTAGGACATTGACTCCTCTGAAGATAAAATCAAAGATTAAGCCTTTTTTTATTTGGGTATTTCTATACTGACGAGGCACTGTGTGATTCATTCCCCACGTCTGAAGATAACTGTGGAGGAATCAAAGGGGCTATCCAGAGATTGTTTATGCTGTAGGCCAGGAGTGTGTGTTCTCCATAAATAAGAGGAAATGTTATTACTTCTGCTCTTGACTTTCTGTTGATTTTATTTTATTTTTAATATTTTCTCTCTTGTGACAGTACTAATATAAGCACTGGACCTATATGTATATGTTAGTTTTAGCCAAGCCCAGATCTTTTTTTATGTGTCCCAGTGGTGCATGGTCATGAGTTTCACTATATTTACTGTATTTTATTTGAGATATAAATGTCCCATATGGTGTGTGGTGAGATGACTGATTTGGGACAGCTGGCCTTTTTATACTGTAAATGCAGGCTACATGCTAAAAGAAACTCATTGTTGAGAGGAGCAGAGGGATTTTTTTTTTTACTCATATTTACTTAATTGGGAATGCAGTATGCAAGACTTTGGATTCCTTTACGTAACTGGCCTCTGCCCTCTAAACCAGCTGCCACTGGCCACTTATAAGCGAGTTATTGTATCCTAATATGTTTGGCCTTTTTTGGCCAAAATTGCTGTCTTGTCCATGTCTGAGTCACACAAAAACAGACATGCTCTTCACACTCCATGTTATTCTCCATAATTAGTGGACTCATTATTGGCTCTCTTTTCTATTGTACCCTGTTTCTCTACCAGCAGATACAACTCTGCAACCCCGCCCGGTGGCTACTCGGCAGTATTACACCCTGCCTAACAATGGGGCAGCTGTGGAAAGAAGAACATCTGCTCCACCAGTCAGCCTCAACATGGAGTCACCTCGCTTTCACCCACATGCTAAAGGCAAGAACATCAGGCTGGATGGACAGCTTCGGCGAGCCACTCGCAAGAACAGCTTCTGCAATGGCATCACTTTCAGCCATCGGCCCGTGCACCTTTATGAAAAGGTTTGTTTTCATCCTTTAATTACCTTACAAACTTTCTAAAGAGGTACTAATTTAAAGAATCAAAATAAAAACTTATTCCACTGCCTCTTATTCAGGTGCGTCTTCGCTTGACTGGTGTGCACACCGGCTGGAGCGGGGCTTTACGCTTTGGTTTTACCAGTCTGGATCCCAGCGAATTAGCTGCTGCTGACATCCCCAAGTATGCTTGTCCAGACCTGGTGACACGACCCGGTTACTGGGCCAAAGCTCTGCCCGAGAGACTGGCCCTGAAGGACAACATTTTGGCTTTCTGGGCTGATCGCCATGGAAGAGTTTTCTATAGCATCAATGAAGGAGAGCCCATCCTCTTCCACTGTGGGCTCAGCATCGGCTGTCCGCTGTGGGCCATCATAGATATCTATGGCATCACTCAGGAGGTCACGCTGCTTGGTAAGCATTTTATTATGTTGCTGAATCACTAATCAAATACTTATGTTTTTTTGTTGTGACTGCAGCTGAGCGAGGCGGGCCGCTAACTTTTTGGAAACGGAAGAAAGTAACTTCAACCGGCTTTGTCAGTCAGCTAGAACTCTGTAACTGCTGAGACATATTTTTATGGTTTTAACATATTCGCAGCTAATCCAAGCAGCTTCTTGGGAGTTCTACAAAGCCCTGCAGCGCTACATGCTGAGTTTGTAGGAGTAGTTCGTTTGTAGTGAGTAATCACTTCAGCCTGAGCACTTCAGACTGCTCTTCATCTCCTCCTTTAACACTTTCTTGCTGTCAGTTTCCCGCGCTTTAGTACTTTCTCCCTTTATGCTGCCATCATTTCCATCACCCTCTCCCCTGCGCTTCCCTCTCGTACACACTGGGTGTGTTTATCTTCAGCCTGACAGGAGCTCTGGCCTTGTTTGGTCAAGTCGGCAGATCCCAGGAGCTTTGGTAAGGGGCCAGTGTGTTCATCTGCTCCTGCATCACTAGAAATAGTAATAAAGGAATGTATAATAAGTCAAAGGAGGACTACTAGCGGCGAGCTTGTTTATATCAGCCTATAAAACAGACAGTTTCAGCTGTGCTGTGGAATCTGTGCATGGACTGCGGTCGTTTAGAGAGCACACGATAGTAAAGAAAGGAAATGAAATAGGGAGGCAAATATAAATGTTGAATGACACACGAACTCAGGACCAGCAGTGCTTATTTGTTCGGCGAGGGAAGGTTTGTTTAATGCCACAGCAAACATCACAACAAGAGCGACTTATGAAGGGCTCTGAGCACAGATGCTTATTCCAGCTCTCTTTGGAGTGTCCATCAAGAGGATTTATCAAAAAGCCTGTCAGCAAACAGTTGTTGCTTACTGTGTGAAAGACATGTTTGATTTCTTATTTCAAAGCTGCTTGCTGTCAGCAACAGTGAGAATAAGCATTAAATACCACCACAGATAGACAGTAGTGTTTTCTTGGAAATGTCACCATTTCTTTCTTTTTCTTTTAATAACATACTCTTCAAGGCAGGAATTGCTTTGCACTACTAAAAAAAAGGAAATCATCAAAAATTCTAATCTACTAAAGTTGCTTATCAAGTTTGCGTGTCAATTAATGAACAAGTTGACTGAAAACAAGTGCGTTTATTTATTAGTTATTGTTTGTTCTCTTTATAGAACAAACAATCTCAGTTTTGCATCTTCAATCTGAATATTTGATGTTTTTGTTTAGGTTTGGAAGCATTTATCGGTCAAAAGGAAACATTTGAAAATGTCACCCTAAGATTAAGAGCATTGCCACTGACATTTGCCATTGTTTCCCTATAAGAATTACCATATTTAATGATAATTAAATCAACTATTAGGTGCTTACCTCACCAAAGAAAGCACATTGCAAAGACATCAAAGTGTATGCAACTACGCAAATAGGATCCTAGAGCTTATCGCTTTCATCTCATAGTTTTACTATGAAAACACAGAGAACAAAGAGAAAAAGGAACACTGAGAAGGGAAGTGACCCGAGCTTATCTGGAAAGGATCATGTAATTCTATGTCCAAGTCACGTACTTGCTTTTCCATATTTTCCACCACAGACAGCACGTTTGCTGAGAGTGTGGGATCCAGCTGCCTGAGTGCGGCCCGTCTGAGTGCCTATCTCCCCCAGAGTAGCCACGACTCAGCCAATTACAGCAACAATCAGTTGGAAAACAACCAGGCTGCCGCTGCCAAGATGGCCAACCTCCAGCTCAATAACTACACTCAGCTCATCCCCTGCTGCTCCTCCACCTCTTCCTCCTCCACATCATCCTCGTCTGCTTCCACTGGATTCATTGTCCCAAGGGTGGTCCGGGGTCTTTCTTCTCCACTGGACAATGATTTGCACTTTCACCTCATCCGTGGCTCTGATGTAATACTCTCCGCAGACCGCTCAGTTGCCTGCATACACTTTCTGGACAGCAGTCGGACTCTGGTGTTCACTGACCGGCCCCTGCACGTGGGTGAGACTTTGTACGTGGAGGTCGGCCACATGGGCCTGCCATATTTTGGGGCGTTGTCATTTGGTTTAACCTCCTGTGACCCTGCTACTCTACATGCTGGGGACCTGCCAGCAGACCCCGAAGTTCTTCTGGACCGCAAAGAGTATTGGGTGGTGCACCAGGGCTTCCCGATGCCTTGCTCTGGAGACGTACTCAGCTTCAGTCTGCTGCCCAGTGGAGAGGTACACCATGGAGTGAACGGAGTGGGACGTGGCAGGCTGCTCTGTGTGGACTCCTCTCAGGTCCTGTGGGCCTTTTTCACCCTACATGGGGCTGTTAACAGACTCAGGATACTTGGTACGTGTTTCTAAAGCAGCACACAGTAGATATCAAGAATCAAATCCAGATGTTTACTGATTCCCTTTGCACAAAAATTCCTAAAGTCCATGAATTTTATTAAGGTAATTATTGAAACTAGATCAGATTGTTCTAGCTGCTGAGGAAAACAGAAAGTACTAAATAGAAAAGTTACAGGTATTAGGTAGTATTGCTGCATTACATTAAAAAAAATGGAGCAGCATCTCATAGTGTGCCTCAAATGATGTTACTTGAGTCAGTGTCAGTCAGGGCTAAAGGGCTACAAACATAAAGATGAAGTAAGCATCTGGGGGTAAGGAGTTTGAAAAGAAGTTGCCAGACCTCTGTAGCTCACTCCTCATCTCTTTGAGGCTGCCAGTTCCAGAGTACATTACCACAGACTGTAGGGATTTACCCACCATGATTTCACCCATTGGTTTGCCAACTTGCATTTGCAGCCTTGGCTTTAGCAGTACGACTGCCTTAGTATTTAATGTCTAGAAGTAACCAGATTTAGATAAGCTAAATGATTGCTAAGTTATCAGCTAATGTTAGAAAACCTGGTGAGCATGGAGCATACATTGACTGTGGTGGTGCATCACACAGATATCTGGTTTTTAGTTCCAGCATAAAAAAAGAGATTACTAGAAATTCACTCACCTAAATCCTAAACAGAGAATTCCTGTCTGCCTGCACAATTATTTCATTTCAGTTTTATTTATAAAGTGCCAATTCAGAACAACTGGCGCCTCAAGGTGCTTTATATTGTAAGATAAAGGCCCTACAATATTAGAGAACCCCAACAATCAATAAGAACTTGGTGACAGTGGGAAGGAAAAACTCCCTTTTAACAGGAAGAAACCTCCAGCAGAACCAGGCTCACGGGGAGATAATGACATGCAGGTGTATAAACACATGGAGAGTGGAAAGATGGGAGTGGAGGAGAACAGCTCAGTGCATCATGGGAAGTCTTTCTGCAGCCTGAGTCTATTGCAGCATAACTAAGGGAGGGTTCAGGATCACCTGATCTAGCCCAAACCCTAAGCTTTATTATAAAGGAATTATAAACAAAGTTTTAAGCCTAATCTTAAAACTAGAGGGTGTCTGTTACCTGAATCCAAACTAAGAGCTGGCTCCATAGGAGAAAGGCCTGAAAGCTGAAGGCTCAAGACATCGAGGCCTTTATGTCTTTTAGGCATGCCTGTAATTTAACTGATTGACTTGATTTGTCATCTGGTAAATGGACTAGTTCTTATATAGTGCTTTTCTACTCAGTCTGAGCACTCAAAGCGCTTATAATAATGCATTAGTCTTATATAGCGCTTTTCTAGACACCCAACGGCACTTTACAATTTCATGCACTATTCATTCACATCTCAATCATACCTGGTGGTGGTAAGCTACTAATGTAGCCACAGCTGTCCTGGGGCAGTCTGACAGATACATGTTTTGCATTTACCCATGCACACCCATTCATACTAGCACTTCCATGATTAACTAAGCTAAGTGCTTTAATTATCTAACATTCACACACATTCACACTCCAACAGTCGAGTCGGAGAGCAACTTGGGGTTAAGTATCTTGCCCAAGGATACATTGGCATGCAGCCTGGACCTTCCGATCAGGAGGTGACCTGCTCTACCTCCTGAGCTATAGCCACCGCACCCCATCTGGCTTCATACATAAATATAACTATCATCTGCATAGCAGTGAAAATGTGTGTCATCTAAAAAGTACTTGTCCCAGCACAGAGCCCTGTAGAACTCCATAACTAACTTTGGTATGTGGAGAAGACTAATTTACATGCACAATTAACTGCACAGCAGGCCATATTATCAGTGAGGTAACTGCATTAAAACTGCTCCACAAAACATCAACAGCAACTCCAAAAAAAAATGGTTGAGAGGTCCAGTTCAAGGACTTGATTTACATGAGTTGAAACCTAGCAGATAGTTACCTGCTAATGATGCTTGTGTTTGTATTTTTCAGCCAAGAAGCTTGCCAGTTATACTTTATTAACTACTACTAGCAAAAGACACATCTATAATAATTATGGGAAAATTGACTCGTTGCGACACTGTAGATTTGATTTAAAAATTTTTGGTCTGATTGTTTTACAAACTTGTTCACTTCCTATTTGCGAAGTAAGCATTAAACAGTAGGCACAAATATCACAGAGATGTCATGTGATCAAAGCTTCTCTTGTTCGGTCATGTCTGAGAAGTTGCCTGTTGTTTTCCCACTCAGCAAATAGGTCACACCTTTAGCTTGGGCATGTGTCATTTCCCATGTTTTGTTTCATCGCATTCATTTGGTCTGAGTGAGTTTCCATCTAATCCCCGAAGAGCATGCCCTTACTTGTCTCACTGACTCTCAATGCCCATAGTTTACAAAGGAAACAGCTCTTAAAGTCACATGTCTAACGAGATAAGCAGACTAATGGACAAATCTGCAGCGGGGGAAATGAATGTGAGTCTATAGTTCCTTCCCAAATGTCACACCTATAATCTCCAACCAAAAGTAAAACACAATATATCTCTGGTTCTTCCACACACAAAGGCACTGTCTTTGGTGTGCAATGCTGAATCTGTGGCGACAAGTTTATGTAATGGACAGAACAAGAGTGGCATCTATCTTCATATTCAGCTCTTTGACACAAAACAAATAAGCCTATTTCCTAAAATGTCTAAGTTTTGCTTTAGTACTAAAATAATGAATGTCTATTCTAGACAGTCCCTATCATTCATTTCTTCCCAGGCTGAAGGAATGTATTGGAATAGTTTATGTCTGCATGAGCCTGTTCAGCCTTGAGCTGTGACCTATCTGTCCTAGTCCCACTACTCCCAAAGCTCAGACCCCATTTTCAGTGGTTTCTGATCCCGCAATATTCTCCTAAAAAAAAAAAAAAAAAGTAAATAAATAAATCAGTCCATGAAGGACACATGCCTGTCTAATCTGACCGATTAGGCCTGATCAGAATCCATCCTAAAACTCCAGTGTTACTATCAAACATTTCAAGGGCACACTAACCCAGAGCACACAGAGCTACATTTACTGTACCATTTTTAATTGAATCCCACCTTTAAAAGCCACTACGCGAGTCTAATTATATGGAGTTTGCTCATGTGTATTCATATTTGCGACACAGGAACACTGCAGTCCAGTCCTCCTTCTACATCCCCCACCACTTCACAGAGCAGCAGCCCAGATGACAGTGACTCAGACCTGGCATTCAGTGTCAACAGATCCTCCTCTGCCTCTGAATCCTCTCTGGGTAAGTTGCCAAATCCTGACAGCATACCCAAGGCTACAATGTATATAGAAACCCTCTCAAGATCACTGTAGCAAGGTTTGTGTGGTTTCTGATTATATGCAGACTAAACAATCAGTTGATTAAGCCCTAGCAGCAACTCTTTAGGTCTCAGATTAAGATGGGCTCATAAAAAAAAAAAAAAGCATGGAAAAGTAGGTGTAAAATAAAGAAAAAGCAGTAGTAGTACTGAGCTGAGCCTGGAGTTCTCTTCCTATAACAACAAAATAACCAAGCGGTATCTGTCTCCATGCGTCCATGCCTGCGCTATTTTAAAATACCCACATATGTTTTCTTGCTTTTCCTGCAGTGACTGCTCCCAGCTCCCCTCTCAGTCCTCCCACCTCTCCCACTCTCACTGCCTCAGAACTGCCCTCTGCAGGAAAAAGAGGAGAATGCACCGTTTGCTTTGACCAAGAGGTTGACACAGTCATCTACACCTGTGGACACATGTGCCTGTGCAACGACTGCGGGCTGAAGTTGAAAAGACAGATCAATGCGTGCTGTCCGATATGCCGGAGGCCCATCAAAGATGTTATCAAAACGTATCGGCCATGATGACTAAAAAAGTTTAAACAGGTGAGGTGACTTCCCCCTGCTGGATACTACCTGTTGCTCCTTCTCAGGCTTTGCTGTCCATGGATCTTGATCCCAACTGGAGATTAGCCACACTAGGACATTACTGTGCCTATCAGATTTTATATCTCGAGACAGACTGAGCGCTTCACACGCAGAACTGTGTGGGGCTCATTTTTAATACGTGGTATTCACACATGAGCACCCGTATTCTGGATACGAAAGAAGAGATGAAACCCGTGCTCCTGTTTTGTATTTTCCATGTGACGTCACATGTATTTGCTGAGCAGAAAAGGCCTCTCCTCAATATCTTGTTTGTACCCTTACCGTCCTAGAATTATGTGTGCTTCAGCAGAATACGCGGACCATCGTCTATGACTTCTAGTGCCTTAGATTTATGTCACGTAATGTGTCTGAGTAATTATACTAACAATCCTAGCCATATTTCCAATGTACAGTACTAAAGGTTTGTGGTGGAAAAGGGCACAGAATTTATGCAATAAAAATTCTAATAGTAAGTAGAAAGAGGGTTGTAATAGCATATAAGTGTGTTCAGTGGCATGCTTTAAGAAAGTGTGAATGGAACGTTTGAAAAGTGTAATAGAAAGAATCTGGCTTTGCACAACGAGAGATTAATAAAATGAATTAAGTGTGATTAAAGTGTGTCGAGTTTCTTACTAATACTTTTACAGAACCTCAAGTTAAAAAAATGTGAAAAGCACCCGCGACCTGATAAGGTTGTGTAATCACATTTAAATTTGTAGTAATATCTTTATAGTAGTTTAATATATTTTTATTGTTTAATATTGCAGAAATGTATAAAAGTATAAAGAAATGTTTATGGTTTTGCAAATCCCAGTACTGCGCAAAAGTCTTGAGCCACCCCTCATTACCTGTGCCGAGGAGGTTATGCTTTTGGTAGCGTTTGTGTGTCCTTCTGTCTGTAAACACGATAGCTCGAAGAGTTTTCATTGAATTCTGATAAAAACTTTTTAGGGGTGTGAAGTGGGGTCGTGTTAGCAATCCATTAAAATTGACCTTACATGCACCAAGGTCTTCAAGGTCAGCTTCAGGGTTTATTGGTCAAAAATTGACAAAAAGCCTTAGAATATGTTGGCGTCAACATATAGAAAGTGTCATATAAAATATCATGTCACATTTGACCTCTGACCTCTCCTTCAAGGTCAATAGATTGATCTGAAGGTCAAACTGATAATAATGCTATTTAAAACCATGTTTCTTCCTATCATTGTTTGTACTGAGAGCATATAGGGAATGATATATGGGGCTTCTAAATATCACATTACTTTGGACCTCTGACCTCTTCTTCAAGGTCAAATAAGGTCAAACTTTCATAAAATGTCTTTTATCTTTAAAAATCTGCTTAAAGTTATGCTGCCTTTGTTTGCATTGGATTCTAAATATCTCATTATAGTTTGCATCCTTTGACCTCTGACCTGACATCTTTCTTTCAAGTCGACCCCAAAAGTTTGGACAAGAGAAAGAATTTAGCCGCCTTGTTAGTTAGAAATATACTTTAGTATAAAATTATATAATATGCTCAAGTTATTCATATCTAGTTATTCACAAATTAATACCTATCTGTTTTCTAATACTACATAATGATTATAAAAATACAATACTATTCTCTTCAAAGTAAAAAAGTGCTTCTTGTTTCTTTCTATTTTGCTTGGAAAATGTGAGATAGGTGCAGTGATTTACTGAAGATGTAAACATACATGGAAATATACGTATACAAAAACAGAGATTGTTTGTGTTAGAATGACTTTCTTTATTCTTCAAAACAGCCTGAACTCTCTGAGGCAGCTTTCTTGCCATTTCTTTAAGAAGCCTTCAGGAATAGTTCTCCAGGCTTCTTGAAGGACATTCAAAGCTCTTCTTTGGATGCTGGCTGCCATTTTTATTATATGTTACTGCAGGCTGCTAGTAACAAACTTCCTGAAGATACAGTTTAAAATGGGTTCTTTGTTGTCTGTTATGTGTAGACACGACACTAGTTTATCCCCTTGAGTTAGGTGCCTTTTTTTATGCTTGAATTATTCAGTATGACTGAGTATTAAGTGACTTAAACAGAAAAAAGAGCTCATTCCTCTGAAAAGGATCAGGTAAGAGGACTGAAATGAAAATGAGTAAAAAAAGCAGCCAATGTCCAGAGAAAGGCCTTCAGAAAGCCTGGAGAACTATTGCTCAAGACCACTTTAATAAAACATTATAAGAAGGTCTGGCTGCTAGGAAGCAAAATATAAAGAAATGAGGGGTGGCTCAAGACTTTTGCGCATAACTCTATGTATGGATTAAATTTACTTTTACTATTTTTGGAAAAATAGAGCATGTACAGTGAGGCTTCCCTCTGTTTTCCCTTCTAAGTCAAACCAAAATTCACGCTGTGGCTCTGTTGGTTGTATTGGATGTCATTACGGACATGACATCAATGAGATGCTAATTATTCTCTGGCTCTGTCATGGGTGTGCAAATATGACCCTTGTTGGTAAGTGGTAAGCCCTAAGCTGATATTTTAAAATCACAAGTTTATGATTGTGGTATGTTTTTTTTCCCAGAAGTTGCCAGAGCTCCAAAACAAAACTGTAGTTACAGTCAAGCAGCTGTCACATCAAAATAAAAGCTAATGTTGCTGCAAATGTGTGCTAACCAGTGGCAGAACCCGACAAATGGTTTATGGGTGGGGTGGCTAGGCTGAGGCCATTAAATATACTGGGGGATGACACATGCTTAGTTTCAGTGGAAACTGCAGAAATCAAAGTATTTTCAAATGTGAATATAAGCATCTCTAAATATGCAGTTTGATGCAATATCTATGTCAAATTTTCAGCTAGCTAGCTAGATAGATAGATAGATAGATAGATAGATAGATAAATAGATAGATAGATAGATAGATAGATAGACAGATAGACAGATAGATAGATAGATAGATAGACAGACAGACAGACAGATAGACAGATAGATAAATAGATAGATAGATAGATAGATAGATAGATAGATAGATAGATAGATAGATAGATAGATAGACAGACAGATAGATAGATAGATAGATAGATAGATAGACAGATAGACAGATAGATAAATAGATAGATAGACAGATAAACAGATAGACAGATAGATAAATAGATAGATAGATAGATAGACAGATAGACAGATAGATAGATAGATAGACAGACAGATAGACAGATAGATAAGTAGATAGATAGATAGATAGACAGATAGACAGATAGATAGATAGATAGATAGACAGACAGATAGACAGATAGATAAATAGATAGATAGATAGACAGACAGATAGACAGATAGATAAATAGATAGATAGATAGATAGACAGATAGACAGATAGATAGATAGATAGATAGATAGACAGATAGATAGACAGATAGATAGATAGATAGATAGATAGATAGATAGATAGACAGATAGATAGACAGACAGACAGACAGAGAGACAGACAGACAGACAGAGAGACAGACAGACAGAGACAGATAGATAGATAGATAGATAGACAGACAGACAGACAGAGAGAGATAGATAGATAGACAGACAGACAGACAGACAGACAGACAGACAGACAGACAGACAGAGAGAGATAGATAGATAGATAGATAGATAGACAGACAGAGACAGACAGAGACAGACAGATAGATAGATAGATAGACAGACAGACAGATAGATAGATAGATAGATATTTGTGAATGTAATCATAAAAAGGCATTAGTTTTGAACTCCCCCTCTATAATGAATGACATTGCTGAATATTAAAATATGTGCTGACATATTCTGTCAAGCAAAACAGACAACCAAAAATTTGTGCTTTCATTAGACCTGCTGCAGAGCCTCAAGCTTTTTTGAGGATGGAAACAAATCTGAGTCCTGAGTCCTGAGTTCTTCTTTTTCCTTCCAGTCCACAGTGTCAGCTTCTCTGGCTTTTATTTGGGGAGTTGATGCCAATATGCCAATATGAATATTTCAGTCACACTCCCTCTCTTTACCCCCCTGAGACTGGACATTTTTATTAAATTCCACCTGATCCCCACCCCACCCCTCTCCGCAAATTCAGCCAACCTTCTTCTTTTTCCTCTTTGGGTTGTTCCCTTTAGGGGGTCACCACAGCGGATCGCCTGCCTCCATCTCTAGCATCCTCCTCTGTCACACCAACCCTCTGCATGTCCTCCTTCACTACATCCCTGATGCTCCTCTGAGGTCTTCCTCTTTCCTCCTGCCTGGCAGCTCCATCTTCAGCATCCTTTGTCCAGTATATCCATTATCCCTCCTTTGCACATATCCAAACCATCTCAGCCTTTCCTCTCCAACTTTGTCTCCAAACTGTTTGACCTGAGCTGTCCCTCTGATGTACTCATTTCTAATCCTGTCCATCCTGGTCACTCCCAATGAAAATCTTAATAGCGTCACCTTTGCCACCTCCAGCTAGGCCTCCTGTCTTTTTGTCTGTGTCTCCAAACCATACAACACAGCAGGTCTCACTATCATCTCGTAAACCTTCCCTTGCTGCTGTCCTTAAGTCACAAATCACCCCCGACACTCATCTCCACCCACTCCACACTGCCAGCACTCTTTTCTTCACTTCTCTTGTTCACTGTCCGTAAGAGCAGTAACCCAGTAAGAGCAGCAAAGCAACCATCTATATAAGCTATGGGAGATAGATAGATTTAACTGTTAGGGTATATTTCTTCTGCAGTTACACGGATATAGTTCAGTCTTGTATATGGTTTTCTTGCAATGTCTCCATACTGCGATATCATTGTTATCTTCAGCAGCATAAAGTGGTAGCTTTATATTGTGAGCTGCTCACATCAGTGCAAGTGAGCAACAATTTCAAATTCTGACTTTAGCGCCTGGGGTTAGTATGGAAAAAGACGCTGGGACTCCACAGCTACGGATTCTAGATTTATTCACATCTATGGATATAAATAAAGCTAGCATTTTTGAAACTTTGCTATAAAATCGGATGGCAAAAATCCCTGCACCGAGTCTGCATTTTTATTCAGTTTCTTTTACGCAGACGCACCCACAGCTGCTCAAATGTGTCTCAGTGTGTGCTTAAAAGCATCACCATTCATACCCGCAACATTCACACTGATTCAAACTGTCAGTTCAAAAGTACTTTCAGTCTGCCGCTTCATCAAGCTGACACATTCAGTTCAGTACAAAACTAGCCAATACAGGCACTGCACAAAAGGTTGATAGTTCAGTAGCAGATTTTTGAGCGGGCTAGTTTGCACTCCAGTAACACTGAAAAAGAGGCCTCGGCCTTACTGAAATTGCAATGTTTCCAAGTGCACCTTGGGTCCAGTCCTGTCCTAAACTACCCCAAGTGCATGTGCCGAATGCCGAATAACAACCAGCACATCATTCACTTGTTCCTTCAGGATTTCACTTACAGGAAAAGGTTTAGAAAACGTCATGACTGACAATCTGTCCGGCTCTTACTGACTCAGACATTTTTCGGGTGCGGGGATGTTGTGATGTTATGTCGGTGTATTTTTTTTTTCTTTTTTGGCAGATCCCTCTCGCCTTCTTGCTGAGAGCGTGTGGGTGTTTGTGTGTCTGATGCTGAAACAGGTGGGGCCCTGTGATTGTTCCATTTGAAGAGATAGCTGCCTGTGGATTGAAGAAATGTAGGACAGCAGCCTTTTAAACTCAAGCTGACTTCTACCGCAGCCCTCTCCTCATCTCTACCACTCCCACCATTAAGCCAGCAGTTAGCTGAGTGCATTGTCATGAGAGTTGTGTGAGCAGAGAAGCTATGGATATGTGGATTGTGTTGTTATTTGAGACTTTACCTTTATGAATAGTACACTGTATATACAGAGCATCTCATGGTGGTTTAGTAGAACTGAGAAGCCCTTTGTTTTACCTTTTGTTTTTTGCTTAAGGAACTTTTATATATAAACATTTTTTTTTTTGGTTTTCCTCTTCGTTTAGTGTTTGGGAGGTGTGTAGCTGAACTTCTGTGCTGTTTTGGGCATTGCTCATAAATCTATTACTTTGAACTCTGATTCATACACATCTGGTTTGAGATTGGGACATGTACAGGGAGTCACAGAGCATTTTATATGAGTTATATGGTTTTCCCCAGGCCAGGCACGTAGCACTGTGATATTTGAGGTCTTTTTTTATATGGTTTTGAGAAGGAAGCAACACACCTTGAATAAGAATGAGCTGAGGGGAGTGAGGGGAGCTCCACTGCTAAAAGCTACTGATTAATTTAATTACAATAGCGAGACAGTTCTGTGGTATTAAAAAAAGAAACTGGCACTGCAGATCACTGGGTGCACAAACTGAACCCCATCTGCTATTAGTTTTGTGGAGGGGCAATTTTTCATTGTGGTTAAATTTGTAAGAGGACTTCCACTGCTTAGTTAGGCAATAAAATGCATCAAAAGAATACAACACAACAGGGAAACATGATGTCATTTATATTCCTTCAGTTGGAAAACCAGAAGAGTTGCCATTGCAGGCAGCATATGGTCAGGAGTGGGACAGACAGAGCTCAGCCTCAGCTGGTCAAACCTCCACTCTGCACCCTCTGGCTTCCTGTGATCACCTCGTGTTTAGCAGACACACTCATTTCATATCCAAAGAGACACTTCAGCAATATTTTCCAAACTGAAAACATCTCAAAAACCTCTGTGCAGACAGGATACATGCAAATGCACTGCTGGGAAAAATGCAACTTTTGGAAAACGTGACCAATATGACTTATTCTTAGTGATATGTAGAAGAATTGCTGTTTATGTAGTAAATCCAATAGAGGTTTTAGATTATATTAAATATAGACTGAATTAATATACAAAGAAACAAAACAAATGGGTTTGGGATTCCTTGCATCCCTTAGGTTGCAAGGAACACACATGTGCATTACCGCTGCAAACTGAGCAAAAATAAATACGGGTAAGAAATTAAATTAGCATTTCAGTCTCTAATGTAAAAGATTACAGTGCAGTTTTTATACATTTAAAATATTAACTTTTTTGTAGGCTTCTGACTGTAAGACTCTGTGTTGGACACATGAAGGCGCCATTTCCAAGCACATGGAGGCTCTCGTGATCAGATAGATGCAATAACTGATCGGAATAAATACAGATCTTGCATTTAAAATAAGCGACATGCCCTTGCCAGGATTCTCCACAACCCCGTGCTCATTTGGATCACACGAGCTGTTATTCAGCAAGAATGGCACACTGAAGCGGTTCCAGAAACAGCGGATATTTGTAGATTTTAAACAGATCATAATTAATCTGACAGTTTTTTGTTTGTTTGTTTGTTTTTTTTTGTTTAAGTTGAACGGAAGTTGGGTTCTTCTCAGTGCTCTCAAATCCACCAGACTCCGTTTTGCTGTCTGTAAGCTCTGCATTTCCATTACGCACAGGAGAGTGCTCACATGCCTTCTGGACGAGCTCTCCTGTCAGAATGGAGCGGCGCGCAGCAGGAGCCTCTGTGACTGACCACACCGAGCGCCGAGGTGAAACACGAGCTTTTCCAGTCTTTCTCACCTCCTTACTTTCCCCCGGGCGCACGTAAAGCGTGTCACTACTGTAAAGATCATGTCAGGACTCACGTCTTCTTAGCCTCCTACTCCACAGTTGGAGGTGTGTGGCTTCATGCGCCAAGAAGTTAAAGACTCCCTCCCCTAAAGTCCTTCTGCGTTTTTGGTTTGCACTTTTTTTTAATCATTATTTTTAGCTGAACATTAGTAAGCCCACCATGGCAGCTGCATCCTGAGGACTGAGATGGATTTAGAGGAGAAGGATGTGAACGTTTCGAGCTGTTTGCGGAATGAGAGCGACTGCGGGCTGAGCGCTACCTCGGCTGGAGTGTCCACTGCGCTGGCCAGCGTGCTGATCTTCACCATCGTGGTAGACATCCTGGGCAATGTGCTCGTCATCCTGTCCGTGTACAGGAACAAAAAGCTAAGGAATGCAGGTGAGACACGCAGACTTTGTTTATTGTGCAGAAACTGATACTTTTGGGGGGGGGGGGACCAACAGGGCGGCAAAAGTTATTCTTCATTTTGATCATAACTACTCCAAAACAATTCATTTGAATTTTTTTAGCAGCTGGATTTAGAAAAAACTTCAATCTCAGTGAGCCACGGTATGAAATTCAGTCTTCTGGCCTCGCTTCATTCATAACTAAAATTATGTAATGTGCGTGCAGCCCGTTTGACAAGCAGACTGCTATCTGAAGTGGACCTCCAGTCTCACTGTAATAGAGTTTCCACAGCCTTGCATGCCTGCTTTCATATCTTCTCATAAATAATGACACACACACTCCCCCATTTGGCTTTAACCTTGCTGGTTTCTCCATCCCTGATAAATCATATCCCTCCTTATATCAGGTGTTATGAGCAATCCAAGGTGATAGACACTGCTGTGCAGCTTCTGCGTCCCTTTGTATGCGTTTTATGCCACACACAACCCCATCCTTTGTGAGCTACATTTGAAATACTCAGAAAGCAGAGTGAAGGTCCATTTATCATGGACAGCTCCATGTCCCTTTTCCTCCTCGGCAGTGGTAGCATTATCTTTCAGTTGCCCCTTTTATCTTGTAGCCTGCGTTTTCTAATGGCCACTGAGAAGCCACTGTCATTCCTAGTGACTGGCACTGTTTGTCTCCTAATATCTGTGTTCACGAACCAAGGGACTATAAAAAAAATATTAGTTGCATTTTGTGTTTTGTGCATCAGTATTTTTCAAGGTGCCTTTTCATCTATGCACCAGGGAGCAGTACTGTTTCTGTTTGGGGTTTCATTTTCTCATTATTAATCAACATACTGAAGTCAGATCATGAAACTTTTCATATGAAAATCTTAGAAAAGCTGCACAGATATTCTCATGACTTAGTCCTATTCCTTCTTGGATGACAAATAATAGTCTCTTGTTAGTAAATGTTGGCAGTCATAACTGCACTGCGTTTTTTTTTCTGTGTCTCCCTATAAATAAAACTGGAAAAAGCTGTATCACAGGACAGCCTTAGCATTAAAGTTACTGAAGCCCTACAGGGTTTAATGCATAATAAGTAGCTGTGCAACAGATGCATGGATATGTTCTTCTCCACTGAAAAGAAACACAGAAGCGCATTTTACTTTAATTGACCAAATCCCATGATTTCCTTACTAAAAATAAAAGCGCGGAACAGAACATTGAGATGTGTTTTTCGGAGATGTCTTGCAGAGGCTGACAACATATCTGAGAGCCACAAGAAAAGGTGCATTTGATACTGTGCTGCTTTGAACTCAAAGGTCTGGCAGAGGAAGCAGTGTGCACCCTGGCAATTATACCCAGCAGCTCCGCGGTTGAAAGTAGAGTCAAGAACGCCTTCTGCTCCAGCAAAAACACTAAACTTAGTGATCAGTGATCACAACTAATGCTAATGAGAACATGCTAATGAGGCAGCGGGATTAGGTCAGCAAGTGTTGGGCATAATGAGCCTTTAATTACAATTTCAAATACATTACATAACACACCCATTTTGCTCCTGTGTGCATCAGCCGAAAGGCATTTGGCAAGAAGTTAAGGATCCCAGAGAATAATTTGATTATCTAGTTGGTAAAAAATGACGCAGTCCACTGGTCTCAAACAACAGGCCAGGAGTAAATGGCCTATTCAAGAGTCTACCTTGGGCTGGTGGACCGTGCACAGTCCACTGATTGCAGACCTCATGTCACTGTTCTCCTGCTCTAATTGGGCTTGCTGACATATCCAGTCACACGCGAGTCCTCCCCAGAGTTGTGGTGTTCCATTTGTTAGCATGGATGAATAGAAACCTGAAACTCCAGTGGAAGCTTAGAGACTACCGTGCTATCGCTTTGCTTTTCTTTTTTTTTTTTTTTTCCAAGTGTGTCCTTAAGTGACTGAAATTGTTGCTGCCGTTAGCCTATCAACAATCTCCTCTCTGTTCTTAACAAGCTATTTATAGGTTTGACTCACTTTGTATGAATGTTTAATTGTACAGTTTCCAAAAGGAAAGCATGGACACAGCTAAAGAACAGCTGTAGAAGATCCGCTGGCTATAAAAATCGGTTTATTTTATACATGGCTTTTTTAGTGCAGGGCCGGTATGCACAGTATAATGCAACATCACTCTTTGGGCCTACAAGAAGTATAATATATAAAACACACGCTCAGATATAGATGTGTCAGGCGGACTGCCGAAAACATCCCATCTCATCTCTCCATTACACATTATTCAGACAGCTGGTTTGCTTCCTCACACAGCAGCAGCAGGACCTTTCCGCTCTGCTTCACTTCAACACACTCGCTTTGCACGCTCCCTCAATATATCCCTTCACTCGCCACCATTTAATCCCCCACGCACCTCCCCCCTAAAACAAACAAACAAACAAACAAACAAACAAACAAACAAACAAACAAACAAACAAACAAACAAACAAACAAGCAAGCAAGCAAACAAACAAACAAACAAACAAACATGCACAAGAAAACATTTGGTAGTTGCTGGTTCGTATTCCAAGTGACATTGCCCCAGTATCTTGATACATCTGGGGAGAACTGGTACCTTATGTTCCAGTTGTATCAGGTTTGCAGGGTCTTTCATGTGTGCAAATGTAACAGGATGCATCCGCAGAATCCTCAAAGTGTAGAGCATGGGCACTATAGGACTGCCAATGGGGGTGTTAACACTACGCTTTCCCACTGGGGTTAACCATACTAAAAATACACTCACAAAATGCAGTCGGGAGAGAGAAAGAGTGCAGTGCAGAGAGAGAGAGAGACTGAGAGAGAGAAGGAGAGACAGAAAAAGGAAAGGATGAAATGGAGGCAGGGAAAAAAATGGGGAAAGGAAAGAGAATTCCAAAGATCCCATGTGTGCATAGGCATGTATAGTCTGCCCCCCTGCTGTGTCGGGAGCTCTGGGTCGTGAGGTGTGTAAGAGTTGAAGATGGACTTGAATTTTGTTAAATCATGCATTGCATCCCCTCAGTCATTCCACAGTCATGAATAAAACCTAAAAAACTGCAGCGTCCACAGGGTGAGGTGCATGGAGGTCGGGGTGAGTTAATTGAGTCAGTGGACTTGAGTGAGTCAAACCAGAAGCCGATTTAAATTGACAGCACAGATCCATGGGGAATATCACTTAGCACGCGCCATTAAATGTCTTTTTTTTTCCCACCCCTGGAAAAAAATAAAATAATAAATTGTAGATGACATTAGGTTTTCCAGTGTAGTCACAGGGTGTTGTTAGATTCTTATTATCTAACTAAGCCACACCTGGAAATGTAGTCTCATATTCACAACTCATCCACCCCAGACAGGAGGAGGCTCCTCTATAAAATTACCATATTTCACCCTCCTACCTTTCAGGTATTGAGTTTAATAAGTGAAATCCTGTTGCACCAGACAATATTTGTGTACTGATGATCCTTTCTTCTTCTTCTTCTTCTTTTTTTGTTTTAAACTCCAGGCAGTTGCATTTTCCTATCTCAGACATATGGGGTATGATTGCTAGATGGGCTTTGATGATGACAATGATGGTTTTGACCAGGCTCATAGCAGGCTGCATCACCAAAAGGCAGCTCATGTCAGTTTAATGTTAAGCTTCAGAGAGCGAGAGAGAGAGAAAAAAACTCCCTGGCCCCATGAACACGAGGTCATGAAGTCGCCACTACTAATTCATCAGTGCTTATGCCCTTGCCAAAAGGTTATTCTTACTTATTTATAACACGACTTACTAAGTCGAATGCAATCATATGTGGGATGTGCACTTGTAGTAATAAGCACTGTGCTGGTGACAGCTGGATTCAGGGAAAAGTGTATAAATACAGCCGGATGAATTAAAGCCTAGTAAGTCAAGTCTCCAGTCTGAGCAGTGAGAGTGATGGGATACAGACGGTGGGTTTGACGGAACACGCACCCTGGAGATTCACGTGTGCAGCAGCCATGGAAGCAGTAAGATTGAAAACCGACTCGGCCGGCAGCCTTTTGTTTTGTCTTGTGGTTTGTTTATCTCAGTCGCGTGCATCTTCATAATATAACGGTGTATTGCTCCAGCTTAACTCCCTTTTTTTTATTTCCCACATTGTTTTACTACTCCGAGTCACTCGGTTGGAATGAAGCGGGGACAAATATCTTTCGCTCACACTGCGCTCTGCGGTGCGCTGTTTCAATTTATGTTTCATTCACCAGAAAATATGACAAGAGTCACACTGGGGAAATTCACTGGGTGGTCACTCAGCTCTCAGGAGACAAGAGTCAGTTAATCTGATGCAACATTTCGCTTGGTTGACAGTTTTGTGCGAGTACTCTTCAAAGTCGGATCACTACTGAGCGAGTGGTGTCAGACAAGTTAAAGGCTGCGTGTCAGCTGTCCCTCATGGCCTGCAACCAATCAGCATTCAAGTTAAGCTCTATTCAACACTTGATAATTATAGCTCCCAAAGATGTCTGCTCCATTCTTGTATCCGTGTGAGAATATCTCTGTTTGATACAGCAGTCATTTGAGTGCTTTGGGTTTGTTTGTGGTGAGCATCATCGCCGGCCAAGTCGGTTAATTAAACGGAGAGAGGTAATGGTTCATCCAGTGTTTGAATAATGGATGCCAACAAAACAAAGACAGTCATCTGGCCACTTCACAGCAATCCTCTCAGTGGTGTTTTAGCACTTACCTCATCCTCCCGACGATAAGCGAGTGAGAGGGTTCAGCCAGAGTGAGCTCGGCTGGAGCATGCCCCGTCCAGCCAGCGCACACAGTAAACACGGAGCCGTGTGATGTCAGCGAGGAATCAAACCTCTGCACAATGACAAATGCACACAGCGAGCACTGGGAGCATCGCAAATGCAGTCTGACAGATTTGCCCACTGAGCTGACTCAAGGATGGAGAACAAATGCTTTTATTTTTATCCCAGCAGGTTTGAGCGATGGCTGGTGCTGTTTTAGGGACTTGGAAATTGACTGTCTCTAAAAACCCAGGTCGGTGGTAAATTGTGAAATCAACAATCTGATTTTCGTCACGAAACTTATAATGGTTTGCTATCTGCTATCTTCTTCATCAGTACACCATGTGAATAAAGTTCATGGAGTGAAATAAAATTAGACTGGTTGCTAAACAACGTAATGTAGCCGTGTTGGGGTGCAGAGATTAGAACAGGCTTTGAATGCGGATTGATGGCCACATGTGTTTCAAATCCATTTCCATCTTATCTGCCAATCAGCGCTGTTGTTTCAGCTGTTGTCTGAGGGAGGGAGAGCCTTGTTCCTTCACAATTCACAAAACCTTCAGAAGTTGGCGGTTATGCCACGTCAATGTCTGATATTTATCATTATATGTAATTTATTTTTTAATCAGGGATGTAATGCAAGAGCAGCCAACTGCTTGGTTATCATGACAAGCATTATGTAACTTAAGCTTCAACTTGTCACCGAGCATTTATCATACACTAAAGTACTTAATCTCTAAAAAAGATGAGTAAACTGTGACTATTGGCTGTAAAAACTGTTTATGCTGTCGTAACTTTACATGGATTATATTGTGCAACGTTTACTCAAAACTTTTCGGACATTAATGCTTATTTTCCAAGACCAACACAATTGCGTTATGGGGCCATTGTATGTCCTTGTTATCTATCTTCTTATCTGACATTACAAGTTGATTTATTGTTTTATTCTTCCCCGCCCAGAACAGCTGCACTGTAACAATATCACATGTCATTTTCTATAACTCATGTCATCTGAGGAGATCCAGCGTCACACCAGAATCAGCACTGACCTCGGGAGAATAGGGACATGTTTGAATGTAATCGGACCCTCAAACCACCCATGTCCTTGTTGATATGCACTTAAACTGTAGTGTTCTAAGTATCTGACTGCCTTTTCCCAGGAGCAAGGAAGCATTACAGTGAGAACAGGCCGATTGAAACACATTATTGGGATGGACCTGCCCATGGGGAGATAATGTTTTGCTCACACGCAGCTAAATTAATTAAATCTGGGCTTAATCAAAGTACTGGACAAACTAGACTGCGCTGATGTCAGTTTTAGTTTGTCGCTACAAGGGACATGACTATCTAGACGATATATCATGGTAAACCATCCAATATTTGTTAAAATAAAAACTATATATACTCACTATTAGGTACACCTTGTTAGTACAGGGTTAGACGCCCTTTATCTTAATTCATTGTGGCACAGCTTCAACAAGGTACTGGAAGCATTGCTGGTTCATATTGACATGATAGGATCACCAGCTGCCAGTTGCCAGCTGCACAGCCATGATGGGAATCACCTGTTCCACAACTTCCCAGAGATGCTTTGTTGGACTGAAATCTAGAGACCAGCTGAGATGATCTGAGCTTTGTGGCATGGCACAGTCAGCAACAATGCTCAAGCAGGCGGTAGTGCTTAAATGATGTTCATTTGGTACGAAAGGGTACTAAGTGTGCCAAGAAACTATCCTCCTGACCCTTATACCACTACCAGCCTGAACCACTGATACGAGGCTGGACAGATCCGTGCTTTCATGTTGTTTAGGCCAAATTCTAACCCTACCAGCTAAATGTCGCAGCAGAAATTGAGGGTCAGCCGACCAAGTGACATTTTTCCAATCTTCTGCTGTCCAATTCTGGCGAGCCAAACTGTAACATCTGTTTGCTGTTCTTAACTGAAAGCAGTGGCGCCCAGTGTGGTCTTCTGCTGTCGTAGCCCATGTGCTTCAAAGTTAGATGTGTTCTGCAGAGATGTCCTTCTACATACCTTTGTTGTAAGTGGTATTATAAGCTTAAAGCCATTCTCCTTTGACCTCTGCCATCAACATCACTGGATTTTTTTCTTTCTCAGGCCATTCCGTAAGCCCTAGACACCTTTGTGTGGGAAAATCCCAGTAGATCAGCAGTTTCTGAAACACTCAGACAAGCCCGTCTGATATCAACAACTATGCCATGTTCAAAGTCACTTAAATCACCTTTGTTTCCCATTCTAATGCATGAACTTCAGCAAGTTGTCTTGACCATGTCTACAAATCATGCAGCTGCTGCAATGTGATTGACTGATTGGATATTTTAGGTTTCTGCGTGTTCGTTTATCGAACAGGAATGAGACAAAACAACGGAATAAGGAGTCCAATTATTAAATTTAATTAGTCATTTTCATACAGTTTTACAGATTAATCTGGGTCAGAACCGCATGCCATGCCAGTGTGTTACTGGATGTGACATGAAGAACTCACACACTCTTTTTCAGCTCACAGTTTCATATAGTCAAAGCTTATCTATCTTGGTTACATCATTATACAAAACAAAATGTGGAAAACAGAGAATTTCAACAGCTGCTTCCTCGGATGACCTCGGAGTCTCCATTTCTATCATTGTGTAGTCTCCATGAGTGGCTGACCGTTGCCCAGTGAGAATACCAAGTTCCCAATGACACCAAACATTATGTACTTGTGTATTTTTAATCAGTTGTGTTTATATTCCAGTCTAAGACAAAGTTTCTCAGGCAAATAAATGTACATATGGTAAGTGCAAACATATACCATGAACTTCATAAAAACTAATTTCCTTCACCCTTTAGCATTATCTTCCAATGCGTCTGGTTACCTCTCTAGCTAAGTTTTTTTGACATGGGGAATACACAAAAACCAGAAGACAGTAGTTCAAGTCCTGTGTCTCTGCTTTTTATACACTTTTATTTGACTTTGGTTTTTGATTTTAGCTTTTCTATCACCATTTGTTTAGGTAAAATACTCAAACTGCATGGTTAGATTTAAGAGAAATATCATGGTTTTTCAATCAAGTGCATCATTTATCAAGGAAAAGTCACAGTAAAGCCTCCACTGTCCCAATTTAAGGAATAACCCAGAGATGGGAGTTGAAGATGGGGGCACTGCATGTTTTAATTGCACTTTTAGTCACATTTTGTCAGTTTTCATCATCTCTTCTTTTTCTTCAGGCAACATCTTTGTGGTGAGTTTGTCTGTGGCAGACCTGGTGGTGGCGCTGTACCCATACCCTCTGGTCCTGACAGCCATCTTCCACAATGACTGGACTATGGGTGACCTGCACTGCCAGGCCAGTGGCTTCATCATGGGCATCAGTGTCATCGGCTCCATTTTTAACATCACGGCTATCGCCATCAATCGCTACTGTTACATTTGCCACAGTCTCCACTACGATCGTCTGTACAGCCTGAGGAATACACTCTGTTACCTAGGTCTTACTTGGCTACTCACCGCCATTGCCACTATTCCCAACTTCTTTGTCGGCTCACTGCAGTACGACCCTCGCATCTACTCCTGCACCTTTGCCCAGACTGTTAGCTCGTACTATACTATCTCAGTGGTGATTATTCACTTTCTGATCCCTTTGCTGGTTGTGTCCTACTGCTACATGAGGATATGGGTTCTCGTGATTCAAGTGAAACATCGAGTTAAACCGGAGCAAAGGACCAAACTGAAACCCAGTGATGTGAGGAACTTCCTGACTATGTTTATGGTATTTGTCTTGTTTGCCGTGTGCTGGGCTCCACTGAACCTTATAGGCCTGGCTGTAGCTATAAATCCTCCGAAAGTTGCACCCAACATACCCGAGTGGCTCTTTGTCACAAGCTACTTTATGGCGTACTTCAACAGCTGCCTCAATGCCATCATATATGGACTACTTAACCAAAACTTCCGTAAAGAGTACAAGACGATTCTCCTCGCTCTTTGCGTGCCACGTTTGCTCCTCATGGAAACCTCAAGATGTGCCACAGAGGGACTGAAGAGCAAGCCTTCACCGGTTGTAACAAACAATAATGTGGCAGAGGTCGATGTATGAACTTTTACCGGGGAAGTGGATGTGTGCTATGATTCACTGAGTGCCTTTTCAGGATCTGTATCTTTTTCATGTTGTAAAGATACATTTGTGTTTGGAGACAGCACCGCTGCCATCATATTCCTTTCAGCCTGTTGGACACTCTGCACTCCTGTTGAGAACAAACACTGATTGTATGATTAGCATTTTGTGTTCAACTGTGGCTTTCCCGACATATTAACAAACTGGGGGAAAAAAGTATAGAAAGGGCAAATTACCAAAAACATTCAGATTGTAGATGGTGGTCAGCTGTGAAAATTACTTTCTTAAAATCTTTCATGCACACTTAAGGTTCTTTGGTTGGGGGACCTGCTTTTTAAGCCACATCCTAACATGTGCAAATCACGTGTACGAGAATGACTCACTGCCTATTTGCACAGAACAATTATGAGCACTTCAGCACCATGGTGATAATGAAATAAATGTATTTTCTATCACCTCTGTGTCTTTGGGCTCTTAAATACAGCAATAATGATGGAAAAGCCTTAAGGTTTGTTTCCTTCAGTCGAGTCCTTAATCTAATTTTAGGTTTAAACAGAAGCCCTTTTATGGATCAATTACCAAAGACTTAATGCTCTTATTTGGATGCTAGTGACTCAGAGTATTAAAACTGGGGCAGGTGCCAATTCGGAAACACATTTCAGCTTCAGTCTAACTCAAATCTCAGAGTTTTTCCCTCAGCGTGAGTGAACAGCTCTGCCTCAGTTTCTCTGTGAATGTCAGCTTATTAATTCACCATGATGCTGTTTCACCCTTGGGTTCATCTTCTGAGCGATGATGCAGCGGGAAAATTGTGGAAGCTTTTCTTCCAGTTAGAACTGAGGAAAAGGAAAAGACAAATTTCACAATGGTTTTGTGTGTCAGTACAACAAAGCATGCCTTGTTGTCTGAAAAATTCTCTCACAGCTTTTCGTCAGATCTCTTGTGTTTTTAGCTATTTCAACTGTTGCATTCAAATGTCTATCTGACTAAGAAGTTCAAAGCCCCGGGCATTGCCTTTTAGACCCTAAATGATTTAAGGATAGGGGAGATTGTGCAATGAGGAAGAACAGATGATAAACAAAGCTCACTTTCTTCTTTATAAAATGCCTAAGGGACTTGATAAGCATCAGGAAAGAAGAGATGTAGTTCCGTGATAGTGCAAGGGTGCCTGAGCACATGTCACCCTAGCCAAGATGAGCTCTGACAACCTCCCAGCATAACTTCCACCCAGCAAACAAACCCTGAGCAGTTCACCTCACAGGGAGGCTCCAAGATGTCAACGTGACACATTTTTGATATGATGCACTGTTACTGGAATATTAAAAAGATTGCACATTCTCAATGTCTACTTCAGGATTTGTAAACATCCACATTTACCTACAGATCCACTGTCCAGCTTTTGTATTCTGCTGTGCTTTGAGGCAGCTAAGCTTGAATGGCTTGCCTGATGTCTGACTAAATTAAACCATCAGTGGATGATTACAGATGCAGAAGTACGAATCTGAATTCATGAGGGATGTTGGCTCAGCACTCAAGCCGTCTTACAGAGCCAGGCGACGTCAACTTGCACAGCAGCAAAACGACACAAAACTGTTCAATTCTGCTGCTAACAAATCAGTGTCTGTGATGTGGAAGAAAGAAGCAACCCACATGCCAGTGCAAAGTCAGCCACAGATGAGTGGCTAAAGGGGCTTGAGGGAAAATGACAGCATTCACTACCGCACCAAAGAGTCACAGACGGATGGCTTGGTCACCCTTCTTCCTTTTCCTTTCACCTTCTACTCTTCATTCTCTCCTTTTCCTGCTCTCTCGCTCTTTTTTTTTTTTAACCTAAGCTGTTTATTTTCTCTTCTTGTCTCCTAAGGCATCTTACAGTCTCACTTTTTTTTTTAAACACAAGGTTAAAAAAAGAAGGCTTCTAAAAGAAGAAAGGTTGATGACTACATCACACTGATTAGCCAATTATACCTCATTTCACTGTTCAACCGGAATGCAAATACCAAAGATTTTTTATTCTCAAATGTATTTACAGATTTTGCTCACTGGCACATAAACAAAATAGATCACCAGGTAATCTCTGTCCATCAAAATTACACACAGTTACAGTAGTGTGCAAAAGTCTTGTGTGACCCTTCATTTCTCTACATTTTGCAAGCAAAATGGGAAATACTCACATGGAAATATAGTATATAAAGCAAAAACAGAGTTTATACAATTCTGACAAGCTTGAAAATCAATATTTGGTATGATCAACTTTCTTCTTCAACACAGCCTGAACTCTCTGAGGCAAGCTTTCTTCTCATTTCTTTTAAATAGTCTTTAAGAATAGTTATCCAGGCTTTTTGGAGGATATTCAAATCTGTTCTTTGAATGTTGGCTGCCTCTTGTTCTGTTCTCTCTTAAGATGATCCCACACTGCTTCAATAATGATTTGGGCTCTGGGGAGGCCAATCTATTTCTTGTGTAATCTGGCATACGTCAGCCTTTTCTCCCTGTTTCCCTTCCTTAAAAATAGCTTCTTAACAAACATCCTTCCAGTGAGACCGTTTCTAATGAGGTTTCAGCAAACAATAGATGGCTCAACTTAAGGGACGCATGCATCTCTCAGGTCTCTCAGGTGCCAGGTACAGATTTCTTAAGGACATCACTTCCAGATACTGCTCATCTGCTGTAAGCCTGCCACGTCTTCTTTTGGCCTCCACTCAGAGTTTCCTCAAATCTTTAGCATGCACTGCACACTATACTGAGATATGCCAAGTTTTCAGCTAATAGCACTTTGGTCACCTTGTTGGTGCAAAAAATACTATTTTATGCCTTTATGCCTGTGTAATCTTTGGCACTTTTCTTAGAGTCAACAAAAAATGGACCAAATTGTGTACTTTAGTAGCAGGCTGCTTTAGCTTTAGCCAAAATAATGATTGACATCCCTCTGGACCTCCGGTTAAGAGCTCCATGAACAGCTGCTAAATGCAAGGTCACCACTTGGAATCATCTCCAGATCTTTTATCTGCTTAATTTGTTATGAACTAATAAGATAACAGGCATTACCTGGACAACTGACTGACAACTGCTTGTCAGTCAGTTGTCCAATTACAGTTGTAATTTTTGACCGTTTAGTCAAATCTATTGTTAAACCCCTTGAACCAAAGCTGAAAGTTTGCCCTCCAATCACACATTTACCTCATTTTATGCATATATCTATAACTATGCTAAGCTTTTCCTGCCTCACCGCCCACTGTCCCTCCACAGCCCCACTCACTCACAGGTTCTCTTGCTACATGACGCCAGTCCACAGTGCTGAGCAGTGTGTTTTATCAAGCAAGAGAGGAAAGTGTTTAAACTGTAATACAGAAGGTCTCGACCACAGAGAGTGCTGTTTCAACCGGTCAGAGGAGAGAAAAAGCCAGCGCACAAATCAAAAGCATGAACATACATTAACTCTCTTTAGGGAAGTTTTTATTACACTTACAGTAACGTGACTAGTTGTTGTCAAGTCAAGTTATTGTCATTTCAACTGTCTCTTATCTTCTCCACCCCCTGTGTCTACTCTGCTTTGTGTGCACCTGTTTTGGTGTGGAGCAGAGGAGGAGCACAGAAGACACTGGGTACATCCATCTGATGTAAAATGCTTACTGACACTGTGGACCCTCATGTTTGCATACTGATTGGCTCTTATCAGTCTAAAAAAAATTAACCAAAACATTTAAGCTATAGATTCACATATCTTTTGTGATATTGTCCTTCTTTTGAGGGTACCTTCCCCATCGCCACGGCTATTTTTCATGAGGGAAAATGCCACAGGTACCGCTCTAATATGTTCCATAAAATATCTACAAACTCACAGAAGGGTTTTCTACCACTGTGTCTTCTATTGAAACAAAGAAATACCTGTTTTTGTTGTTACCGCTGTTGTTGCCATTGCTGGTTTTGACCATAAATCAAAAAAACAAACAAAAAAAGCAAACAAATTGTTCTGCTGGTAGTTTCTTCCTGTTATAAGGGAGTTTTTCCTTCTCACTGTCACCAAGTGCTTGCTCATGGGGGGCCGTGTCATTGTTGGGGTTTTCTCTGTTTTATTGTATTGCTTATCTCACAATATAAATATACTTTACACTATAAAGCGCCTTGAGGCAACTGTTATTGTGATTTGGTGCTGTATAAATAAAACTGAATTGAACTGAACTGCTAAATAGCTCGTCTGATGAGTTACATCTACGCTAATTTGTTTTCCAATTACAACACCATTTAAAAACATTTTTAAATAATATAGTGATCATAGCATATGTATGTCTGTATGTATGTTTCTTCCCAAACTCTTCCTGGATGACTGGTTCAATTTTGATGAAACTACCTAAGGTATCAACATTCATGACATTTATATGGTGATTAGTTAAAATATTTACTTAAAAAAAATTACTGTTTCTTTTTCTGTGTATGTGTATTTGAAAACTAGCATTAATGTACGTCATTTTTACGCACGTAAATGGGACATTGCGATTGCGCGTTCATATGCACGTTATACCAACATGTGAAAGGTCACTAGAAGGTTTAACTTCTAACAACTGGCAAGTTTTTATTTCCTATCTGATGCGGCTTTACCATTCTACACCATTAACTGAGGGTGGAAGATGGTCACAGGAGATGGCAGAAAGAGGGGAATCTTTCTGGACATTTGAAGTAATTAAATATGTTTTCTTTAAAATTCTCAACTTGTAGCTGTACCAAGTTTGATGCAGGCCTGGCAAAAATATAATATGCAAATATTGAAACAGACAAGTTAGCCTCATCCTGAATGTTGACGGGGGTTTGGTACCGCAGTAAAATCCTGGCTGTCTGAATATGTGTTTATTGTCACTGATGTACTGCAGTCCCAAGGTGAAAACATTCAGTTAGCTTTAAGCATTAACTGCTTGTTTCATTTATGTTAGTTCTTACAAACAAACAAACAAAAAATGTTGGTCTTGGTCTTCAATATCTGTTAAAAATTCTAATCATATTAGACAACTTTAAAATAGTGTCTTTGTAAAAATAATTATTGTCCTTACACTAAGTAGACTGATTGAAAAGACTGTGTCATAACTCATATTACTCAGCAGATACATCCATAATAGAATCGAGAATCTGGGATGAATGGCTGAAGTGAACCCCGCCCACGCCTCCTTCTACTGTGCCTGTCATTTTGTGATTTAATATGAAGGGCAAAAGCTTGAAGACATTTTTCTTACTGTTATGTTCAAGGACAGCATGGTCTACCCATGCTGCTGTATGCTATATGATCCATCATAACTCATGCCTTTATTTTGCCAATTTCACATAGCTATGTGATTCTGTCTCACTGTGAGTCACATGGTCTTTCTGAGCAGTATTTTACAGTCTCCCTGGCTTCTCGGCTCTACATCAAATATGTGGTAAGCTTAGAGCTAAGTCACAGCACAGATGCCTATACATTTTCAATATTGAGATAAATTAAAATCCAGTGTAAATAACAGTGTTTTTTATTCATACCCAAGATGGGTTTTCTTTCCTCAGTTTTGGGTAAATATCTCAGCGCTCTATGCAGCATCATCTTGATGTCACTGAGTATTTATTCATGCAAATGCATCAAGTGGAGCAAAGGCACAAACTCAAATTTATCTGATGACACGAAACTCTACCCCCTTTATCCCTGCATTTACTTGCTTATTTTCCTCCCTCCTTCAGCGGCATGTGCGCATGAGAAGTGTTAAAGAAACAAATCATTTGTGGGAGATTATTTCTACGGCAGCAGAGCTCTGCCACAAACACAGCTGACACAAAATGGATGAGCAATGAGGCATTATATGGCCCAGCTCTTGCGTGACAGGATGGGTTTTTTTGGCCGGCTGGATGAAGCCGCACGTAACGCCGCTCTCTGCACAGAGGAATTTCCACAGCTCTTGCACATCATTGCCTTTTACAGCAGGGAGTCTCACTGTGGGCCTGCTGCTACAATGGCAATTCTAACTAATGCATTTGTCCATCGGGTTTAGCGCTGCCTGTGTTATCATGCATATGATGTGTTCCTACATGTCCCGACGGGCTGTGGGTCACAATACTACCAGGAGGTTTTAGGTGTCGTGCATCCAAGGAAGCCAATGAGAGCCAGAAATGGGGATGATGACAATGATTTGACTTGACTTCATTTGTATCATACGCTACAGAGGGGATTGGAGTTTAACTTCTTAATGCTCAATCATTTCAGCCTGACAAAATGTTCCCATGCTCACTATTTATTAACAGCACCTCTAGTAGACCATGCTACTGAAGATATACTTATATCTTCATACTTAATATGCTTAAATTACCAAAATTATTGTTTTTTAATAGGAAAATGCAACTTGATTGATATTAAATTACTACATGTGTTTAGTAGGGGTTAGGTTAATCGGTGATTCTAAATTGCCCATAGGTGTGAATGTGACTGTGAATGGCTCTGTCTCTCTGCGTTAGCCGTGACAGACTGGCGACCTGTTCAGGCTGTACCCCACCTCTGGTCCTATGGTAGCAGGATAGGCTCCAGTTCTCTTACAACCCTGAATTGGATAAATGGAAGAGGATGGATGGATGGATGGATGGATGATGGATGGATGGCTGTGTTTAGGAAGTACCCTACATGGACAAAGGTGAGCCACACCTTTTAAACACTGAATTCAACAACACTATGGGGGTTGTTTTTCTGGGGCTGACCTTAGTTCCAGTGAAGGGAAATCTTATCAAGACAATTTGGAAAATGCTATGCTTCCAGCTTTGTGGGAACAGTTTGGGAAAGGCCCTTTCCCCCTTTTCCCAGCATGACTTTGCCCTAGAGCACAAAAAAAGGTCCACTGGATGAATCTGGATAAGTGTGCAGGGTTACCAGATCCCAACAATCTATATGTGGGACAAACAGTTTTTCACTGGGATAAAGTGGGATGTTGAGAGGTAGTCAGACATATTATATTTGAATGCACCTTTTCCAGTTCTCTTGGTAAGTAAATAGAATAAGTATAAAAAGAAGCTTTTTATTGTTTCATGCAATACTCTTTATATACTCTCTGTTATTTCACCTGCTGTGTTGTCTGGTGAGTTGGATTTCAGTAGGGGTGCATCCATAGATTGGCATATTTTTTTGAGCCATATCTGACAATTTTATCAATTTTTAGCCAATTATGACACATAAACTGTGCCACTTCACATCATATCCTGTGCAAAACTGAAAAGAAAAAAAAAATGGCATAAAATGCTGGCACTTATTCATATTCATCAAAATCTGCAATCCTTGTGACTTTTTGGTAACTTGTAACTTCCACTGATGGGCATAACATTAGACAGGCTAACCTTCATTTGGCTATTAAAAAAAAAAGCCCTCCCTCCACATATATTGATTTAAAGCCAGAAAACTGAATATCCTGCAGGCTTATTGTAATCAATAAGCCTCAAGGTGGTTGGTAAACTGTTTGAAGTAATAAGTGAAATCTTCCTAGTGTGAAGTATTAAGTGCTTGCTGACATGACTGCATTCTAATAACAATCCTATCCCATAACAGTAGCTTCACAAGCAGGAACAGCTGTAGCCATAAATAACACAGGCTGTCTTTAAAGCTGTTCAGTTCTTACTCTGGTTTCAAACAGAAACTTCTTTTCCAGTGGCGGTTCCCTGTTACGACACTTTAAATATTTTCTGAAGGACACTGTGTAGTTTGGTCTGAGCAACAGGTGTCGAATGCCGAGTGCCTCATGTTTGGCATTGACTGCCGGTGAGATATGGAGTTCAAATAGCCAGGGGAGTCCAGACACAGAGGGCCATGAGAAATACTTCCAGAAGGTCGGAGGTCAAGATTCATTTGAAGGGCAACCTTCAAACAAACTTGCAATTAAAGACCCCTACACCCTTGTATTCCACTGAGAGCACTGCTTTTGTCAGGCTTCTATTTTAGAACTGGTTGTTTTATCAAAATTTATAATCCCACCATAACAGGGTGAACAAGTGCGTCTAGTGAGTGCACTGACTCCATCTTGTGTGGTTTATGGTCTATTCCCAAAGCTCATTGCAATAAACTATTTAATTACTTTCCAGTTTTTCATCTGTTTCCAGGGAAAATATAAGTCCGGTGTGTTTAGAGGAAGGAATCTTGACCTGGAATATTCACTGATGACCTGTTTATCAAAAGAGGTCACTGTTTATTTTATAATTGGTCCTAACTGTAATAATGTAATGATTAGTATGAAATGTCCTGTGACATCACAGCTCATGAGGGTCTAAGTTGGGTTTGTTGTATGTTGCCCGTTTTTTGCAGTTGCGCCAATGAGGCACCATCTCAGATGGTGTTATGATAAAAAGCATGAAGCCATAAAATTGCAATGGAAAGAACAGAAAAAAAAAGACTTTAAATAAAATGCTTTTATTCTTTTTTTTTTTTTTTTTTTATCAGTTACCTCATAACCCTTCAGATTTATCTACTGGCCTTTTGGAGGGGGCTCAAAATGAAAACATAGATTAGGGGCTCCTCTCCTGTGCTTCCTGTCCATGTTGATATCCCCAATTCAGGGTCACGGTGGAGCTGGAACTTATCTCAGCTGTAAAAGAGCAGAGGTGGGGTACACCCTGTGTAGGTCACCAGCCTGTTGCAGGGCTAACCGTTTGCATTTTGACTGAAAACTGTTTGGAGATATCCTGCTAAGGTGCAATAAAATGTCCTCATTGAAGCCTTTACATCGATAAATTGTGCAAATACTTAAAATACTGTGTATTTATAACACTGGATGTCACTAAAAGGGTTTAAGACTAATAAAATGTCAGTGTTTCATTTCAATTCTGTTTTATTTAATAAATTCAATTTTATTCATAAGGTGCCAATTTACAGCAGCAGTGCTTTAAATTGGCACTTTATATTGTAAGGTCAAGACCCTGAATTATTCGAGAGAAAACCCCAACAATGAGATAATCTCCTGCGAGCAAACACTTGGAAACAGTGGGGAGGAAGAACTCCCTTTTAACAGGAAGGAACCTCTGGCAGCACCAGGCACAGGGAGGGGCAGCCGTGTGTGTGTGTCTCTCTTTAAAATCAGCATCTGATTGAACGCATTTCCACAAAAAAAGCAAGAAAGAAGGAAAAGAAACACTGAATCTTTGGTGTGAGTTTATTATTGTGTGGTAGAAGGATGTTTCAGGCTGAATAACATGGCATGAATAGAAATGAAAACTGAATGTGCTACTGCAAAATATTAAGTGGCAGATATGTATTAGTTTTTCAGGTGAAGATCAACACTGGTTGTGCAGTTAGACACACAGGCACACACACAAAAGGCATAGGAGATGAATGAACTCAACTGACAGTTTTATTACATGGTTAAACATGATGATGATGGCTGTTGATTGACAGCTTTTAAAATGAGAACAAAACATAGCCACACGATCCATGTGAGTCATCGGTACAATCAACAGAATCATAATTAAGCTCATCAGCTAAATATGCATAGGATGGACTTAAGACTGTAGCAATAAAGGCGAACTGGTGAAGAGCTATATATGACCAAGTAATCTATAAACCATATAGAATATTAACATAAAGACAAAAGGAGCTCATCATCCCACACAGCTGAGCAACTGTCAGCAGTAATGTTCAGTGTCACAGGGGCCACAGCTCAGTGCCATCTCCCTTTATGAGCAGCTCATCAAACTGCTAATTCCCACCTCCCTCCTTCCTTCACAGGTCAAGGCTGACCCGTTCCACTCTCTCACAAGGGGTGCTGATGATTGTAGAGAAATGCACTTGGTTTCACAGGTCTACACACAAGAATGCACGACAGATTCAGGGACTGCTCCCCTGTGCTTCCTGTCTGTCTCCCGAAAGGTGACTAACAAAACTAAAGAGGCAGAAAACAATTTCAAAAATTGCTTATGTTGGTTCATCCAGCAGCCCATTTTAAATTAATATGAATCACCACGACAATCGTCTGCATCTTCACAGTCATTGACGTCTTAGGCTGTTTTTTTTTGTTGTTTTTTTTGTTTTTCCCTGGATAACTATTTGAGAGTGAAATTGCACTGGAAGCAAAATGATTATTTTGAACATGCATCCCTGGACGCCTTCTTAGAGGTTCTGCTGGTGCCTTTTGAGAGTCTTTTCAAATTGAATGTGTTTTGGGGAACCTGCTGAGCGTGGAACTGGTAAGAACAAAGCTAACTGGAGCAGAAAGTGCCACTCCCTGAGACTCAGCGAGGCACACTTTGACCAGAAACGTGGGCAATGCACCAATACTAAATGCACACGAATGGCACGAAATGGGCTAAATGGCTTTCTGTTACATCGGCAATTAAACAAGAAATAATGTAACAGTGTTATACGGGAGTGTGCGTGCACAAACACGTGCTGAACATGTGAACTGTGCATGCACAGCCACTGAGGACACTGAGGTTATGTTATGTCATGTTATTTTTTCCATTGAAGATGCAGTTTATTTAAGAATGAAGTAATGAGCCCAATGTAATTGATATATTCAATATCCACCCACTTCTATTTTCAGAGAATATATATGGGAATGGAAGGATAGGAAAGTGGTGCTTACATGAGTGTTTTTATTTTTTTTAAGCTAATTCAACTGAAAATAGAGCTGTGTTAGGTGTATAAACATATTACAACAGAGTTTTGAGCCACCTTCTGAGAAACAAAATGAAGAAATAATTTATTAGTAATTTGAATGTCAGTTTATTTTTACATTTCTACAAGAATTTGGGGATTTAATTTAAAAATGTAGTCTTTAAATTGAAATATGTTCATCTAAAGAGCCAGAAATGAACTACAGTGTAAGTGTGCAGGAGATTTAAAAAATAAAGAATGTGCATTCTTGTATGTTTTATATTGGTTTTTTGCTTTGTGCGTTAAGTATTTTTTATGATGTCAGGATGTGGAAGGAGAGCATATGAAATGAATGTTTTCCTGACTGTAAAGACATTTTGAGGTTTAGCAAATATGAATTTTACTATTTCAGAGTACCGTAATATACAATAATGTAATGCTGAATGCTGTTAGCCCTGCGACACACTGATGACCTGTCCAAGGTGCACCCCGCTCCAGCCCCACCGTGATCCTGAACTGGATAAGCACAGGAAAATGGATGGATGGATGGATGGATGGATGGATGGACTACAGCTATTGTGATGCATTTGCACCAGAGGTCAACACCATCTGAGCTTAAAAACTATCACCCAATTGCCTTCGCGTTACATGTAATGAAGGTGCTGGGGAGGTCTTGGACCACACACGGCTGCAGGTGAAAACATCCCTTAACACAATGTAGCTGCAGCTGCTGAGAGAGAAGTTACAGGAAGCTCAGTGTAATTTGCAGCGGTCTGCTGGGGGAACAGCATTGGAGCTGGTGGTGCCAACAGACTGAATAAATTGATTGGGGAGGCTGACTTTGTGATTGGCTGCAAAATGGACACTTTTGAGGTTGTGCTGGAGAAGAGGTCATTGAGCAAACTGTAATTTAGATAATCCTGACCACCTTTGCTCCACTCACTGGGCAAGCAGTGGAGCAGCTTCTCTAACAGACTGATTCAGCTTTGCTGCCACAAGGACAGATTCAGAAACATTTTCATACCACACTCTATAACGCAATAAATCAGTCTGACAGAGACAGATAATAATAACAACAATATATAACATTAAATGCTAAGTATGTACTGTATGTATGCAAGCCCGCTTTAAATTCTAAGATTTTACACAGCTGCTTTTAGAACCACCTTTATGAGTAATAACTTGAAGGAATTATTTTCTGTATGACTTTCTCAGTCACACCATTCTTCTTTACAGTGTTGCCTCAGTTCATTGAGTTTTGTGGGCATTTGTTTACACGGAGCTCTCTTAAGGTCCTGCCACAGCACTTCAATCAGGTTGAGGTCTGGACTTTGACTGGGTCATTGCAGCGCTTTGATTCTTTTCTTTTTCAGCCATTCTATTATGGATTTGCTGCGGCGCTTGGGATCATTGACCTGTTCCAGGATTCGATTTGGGCCAAGCTTTACCTGTCAGACAGATGGCCTCACATTTGTCAAAATGCATGACTGCTCTCGGTCAGCATGTAGCCCCTGTGATAGTGAACAAGTGTGTGAAGTTTGATGGTTCTAGCTTGAACTAGCTGTATACATCTATGGTGTGAATTTGAACATCATAGGTCACATCATTCTCGAGTTATGGCCAACACTGACGTTTTCGTGGAACAGACGCCGATGCTAAGGCTATTTCAGTAAGGAGAGATAATTTCGAAAAGTGGAACATTATTTATTAATATACAGAATTCAATTAATCTATCTGGCGGTTAGACTCTGATGGCCCATCGAAGCAGAATGGAATCAATAGGAATTAGGACAGGACCCCCGGAGTCTAGACACTGGTGGTGGTGAAGATAACGATGGAGGCTTTGATGGTGTACTGAGGGATTTGGATGAGGTGGAGACGGGAAGGTGGTGGGTTGCACAAATGAGTCTGCAAGGAAGAATGACAGGTAGGTGGTGAGATTTAAAGTATGCAAAGTGGAGACTGATTGCCTTGAAGTATGCAGGCAGAAAGACGATGGGACTACAGCAGTGATGGCAGCTTTGAGTTTGACAGCATGGAAATACTATACTGGAATGTTTCTGCTAGAGAAAGATCTTTCTCACTGCAGAAAGATGGACTTCAAATTATTTCAAAACTGTGTTATAACCCTTCCCAGACTGATTGGCAGCAAAAATTGATATCTGCTGATGTATTTCCTCCTTGGCATTGTGTTAACTCACACACCCGAATGCTCCAGAGCAGCAAACTACCAAAACTTTTGCTTTTATAGAGCTGCTCACACTGATGATCACTTAATCAAGAAGCTGCTATTTACCCTTAATGGAAGCAGTAAGAGTGTACGTAGCTTTTCGGCACACTGCTTCATTTTTGTTAAATAAATAATGGCATGGTGTAATTACTTATTTTGCCAGTATTTATATGTTTGTGTTATTGTATCTACATTATAATAAATCCAGTCCTTTTGGCGACCTAAAATATCTTTATAGAACTGTGATGTTATATTTGTTGCAATTTCTGCTGCCCTCCTGGCCAAATCTGTCTTGAATTTATTATTATTATTATTTTTAATGTCAAGTTTTACTCTGATTAATAACAGCTTCTACTTTGTGACAGAATGACTTGATATCATTCATGAGAGATATGTTTGGCATATCTTTCACAGATTAGAGGCCAACAAGTTATTTACAATCACTTAAATACAGTCAATCTTTGTTTGGCAAATACCGGAAATCACTTTTTGGCAGACGATCGCTTTTTTGGCACAACACCGACCTTTGTATGTTCACGTTAATACAAATAAATTCTATCACCGCGAGACTATCTGGCGTCATACCTCGTCATGTGGCAGTCTCGTGACCATCCAGGAAGAAGGAATTTCAGCGCTGTCAACACAACGCTGACAGGGTTAAACGCTCATATTCAAGCATAATTATCTCACAGTTTCATATTTGTGTCACTTCCTGTCAGCACAGCAATGGACGGAACCGTGAAAGCATCTCCAGACGCTGCAGCCGTGCCGCCGCAGTATTTTAGAGGGTGAGAAAACACTCCTTTAATGACTGGCTAAGCTAACGGCTAGCCTGTAAACCTAGTAACCTGAAAACCCCGCTGGAGCCTGAACGTGCGCCAAAGTAGATCGGAGACTTTTTTTTTTTATGTAGCGTAATCCTGTAACATGGATTTAATCTTCGCCAAGGGGCAGTAGTCAGCCTGTGGGACCCCTGGTGCTCCTTTACAGTAGGGTCGCTGTGTGGTTTGAACTCGGCTCATTCATGAACTTACGCTTCTTTGCAGAAATGAAAGCTCCCTGGTTTCAGCCCTCAAGACGCTGCTGTTCTTCACCATCCTCATGGTCACGGTGCCTATTGGACTGTATTTCGCATCAAAGGTTTACGTCTTTGAAGGTGAGGTATATTTTCTAATTTGTAGTACTGTTTTTTTGTACTGTGGGGTAATGTCCCTGCAGACAACAGCTGACCACGTAAACATCTCATGAGAGCCACCAGTCTGTTCCTATCGCTCTTTCTTGACACATTTTCCTGTGATTTCTGCTTTGATTATTTTCGTTTTATCTTGAACTTCTAATAGCAGTGGTAGTTTGCATAATGTTCATCATTCAGAGCATTACCATATCAAGGTTTTTATTTAAAATGATACAATCCAGATGAGAATGCGTATCTATTGTCAGGCCAGTGACTGATCTATCTTAAAAATGTCATGTTTGCCTTTAAGCATACTCGTTGTTGGTTAATATGACCCACAGTGATCTAACATAACCAGAGATACTACAGGATTACATGGCAAAACCTAATAAATAACTGCTGCTTTTATTTTTCTGAGTGTAATTCTGTGCCAGGGAAAGTTGTGCTAAATGCCACGAAAAACATGACACTTTTGACACTGTGATGCAGCTGCTCGTCATCACCGTTAACTCTCTGCTTTTGTTTTGTAGGTTCGATGAAGATGTCAAGCTCTGACAGTTACTTCTATGCAGCCATTGTGGCGGTTCTTGCTGTGCATGTGGTGCTGGCTTTGTTTGTTTATGTGGCCTGGAACGAAGGCATGCCCAAAGGCAAGGGCAAACATGATTAAGGCATGTCCTTATCAGCTTATAAGACAAGAGGAGACAGACAGATAGACAGATGCAGGCAGGGATCCAAACCCACCCATTCTGCTCCCCCAAAATTGTGGGCATTAAGACCATCTACAATATAGCACCATCTACAAACCAGACAGTTAGGTTGTCTGGTTTGCACTGAGGCTTTTACATGAGGTTGAAGTCTGAAACTACTCTGTTCTCTGGCCTGGGGGGAGTGGAGCCTGCTGGGTGTGCTTTCTCACCAGCCTCAGCAAGCCTGCTTTTTGACTTTTTGTTCTCTGAAAATATTACTTTTGTCAACAGAGGACGGCCCGTGTTTTTAAGAGGCTTTGTCATAAGCTGCCATTTGGCTAAGTGCTCGAAGTCCCTTCTCAGTAAAGAGTTTGTCTTGAAGGAAAGCATCTTGGGTTTTGACTGATGTGTGCAGGTGTGCACACACACTTTGTCTCATGTTTAATGCATATGAAAGATCTGACTCCAAACTGCTTCATTCAGCTGGAATTTGTGTTACTTTAACCCACCTTATGCTTAAGTCTCATGCTGTGTTTTGGAACAAAATCTTTGTGACGTCTCGTCCTTGATCTAATTAAGTCATCTGTTAGCCCTTTTAAACCAAGTGTTTTTCTTTCAGATGTAGTGCGTTTGTGTGCTGTAGCTTGGCAACATTATGAAACTTTGGTGTTGCAATCATTTACTATTTCACACTGTACTTAAATTCTGTGTTTTGTGTCAATGACGTTCAGTGATTTTTGAGAATGTAGCCAGTGAAGTTGGTTGTCATGCAGATGTGAGTACTGACTTGTTCAAATAAACAAAAAAAATTGTAAATTTTTAGTGTCATTTTCTGAAATTATGAAGATACACGAAGAAGCTTTATTCCTGGTAAAGAATAAATTTCTCTGATTCCAACACAATTATCTTAAATAACATGCATGCACATTTGTTTTCAGGTTTCTCGTGTGTCCTGTGTTTTTAAATGATCCAATACCTGAACAACAAACAGTCTATTGTAAATGTGACATTAAAAAAAAAAAAAATCACATTTAAAATATTATCTTTCCCCATCCTCTAATTAAATCTCGGATGAACTGTTTGGTTTTTCTTTTTTCTTTTTTTTTTTTAATAAGTGAGGCATGCGCATGATCGAGCTGCATCACACAAGGGGTCATGACTTCCCCTGCTGACTATTGCATAAGCCATAACGAGTCAAAATGTGTGCACAGAGATCAAACATGAGTGCGATTTTTCTCATAATTTTTTATTTTTTTAATAAAATCCACCCCAGAAGCACATTTTACACATTGTCACAACAGTACCACACTAACAAAAAGTGATGATGAAAACTGTTGAAAGTGATGATTTAATTTATAAGGACATCTTAATAAGAAACATTTTACAGAAAAAACAAACAAATGAACATGACAGACTTTTTCCCAGGCCTGATGATGACTTCAGTGAACAGCATGAGTTCCAGTTGCCATAATAAAACACGCTTTGTCTCAAAAATCTGTACCTTATTGACCTCTGCAGGGAGTCTGAATTGTCACATGGTGGCAGCACATGGTCAGCCAGTTCCCACAGAGAACACATTAAAGGAGCAGGAATAAGAACTGACAGTTGCTGAGCCCGAACGACGTTTTCTGCCTCAGAAACCGTATCAGCAGCTGATTTCTGTTCGTTTTCTCTTCACACCACATGAGCCTCTTCTCGCCAGTACTGCTTTGTGTGTACGTGTGTGGCTCCAACACTGTGCAAAATCTAGAGTTATAGCTGTGCGGTCTGCATTGAGTTTAACAAGCCTGGTGTTAGTGATGAGGTGACAGGCCTGCGAGCAATCAGAGTGAATCAGTCAGCAAACATCAGATTCCCCCCCCCCCCCCCCCACACCCCCCCCCCCCCCCCCCCCCCCCCCTTTTTTTTTTCTCCTTTTGGCTGATATTTCATACGCTTACCCTTGCAACAACACAAAGATGGGGGCAAGGGCAGGCTTTGCCTTTGGCTCTTTGTCATTTATCACACATTAGCAGGTTGAATGCGTAGTGTCAGTGTCACGAAAAACAGGCCAGAGAGCGCTGAACGGCTACTTAAATGAAGGATTAAAAGCTGCATGCAGCAGCAGCACTTGATGATTTTCTTTTCTGTTCTGTCCTATAGTGGAGTCCACACGCCTCATGCAGCACAAATGTTCTTGATGCACTTTACATTGGATCATACTGTATATGGTAAAACATAGAACACCAGCCAGTTTATTAGGTATGCCTGTTCAACTGCTCGTTAACATGAATATCAGCCAAATATAAGGCAGCAATTCAATGCATTTAGACATACAGACATGATCAAGGTGACCTGCTAAAGTTCCAACCGAGCATCAATATGGGGAAGGTGATTTAGGTCATTTGAATGTGGCTATTGGTATCAGACTGGCTGCTCTGAGTATCTCAGAAACTGGAATTTTCCCACAACCATCCCACAACCATCTCTAGTGTTTATAGAGAGTGGTACAAAAAAGAGAAAATATCCAGTAAGAGGCAGTTCTCTGGGTGAAAATGCCTCATTGATGCCAGAGGTCAGAAGAAAATGGCCACACTATAGAGCACCTTTGTGAAGCGGAATGGGAGATTTGTAGATGTGGAGCTATCATGTAAATATGGACCCAAATCTTTGAGATGTTTCCAGCACCTCGTTGAATCCCCTTGTTGAAAATGATGAATTAAGGCATTTCTGAAGGCTGAAAGGGGGTCCAACCCAGCATCAGCAACGTGTACCTAATGAAGTGGCTGGTAAGTGTATCAGTTGCCTCTCTCACTTAGATTTCCCTGCCCAGCAGATGGCGTGCCCAACAGATACAAAGCTAAAGACAAGCAGCTGCGTCAGTGTTTAAGCGAAAGTACAGAAAGAGGGCAGTAGAGTACCGTGCATGTGAAATACACTACACTAAACCTCAGGGAGCAAACAGAGTAAAGCAGGAAAATAACTCATCTGAACACTTAAGATCATATCCACCATTAAACACAACCAAGAAGGCACGTTATTGTGTTAGTTTGTGTTGTTATTTCCCATGAAATTCTGCTCAGGTGCTTTGGAGAAGACGTGAGGCATGTTTGCAGCCCTGAAGAAAAACAACAGCAACACTGGGGTATTCTTTATTTAATTAGCACAGAGATTATAATAATCATTTAGTCTTTTATGATCATATGAGGATATCTTTGCTCACTTACCACTTTAGAAGGTTTTATTTATGTAGATACTTTGCAACTTTAATATAATCCAATGCAACTGAATCCTCTTGAACAGTGCACGGAGATAAAGGTGGCACACTAAAACTAATGACACGTTAGTTTTACCATTAAATTAGAAAAAAAAATGATTGAAGGAAAGAACTGATATGAAGAAGAACTGATAGATTCTTGCATCTATCTTACCTTCAAATCAACAAGTAAAGTTTAATCAGGGGCTTTTAGATTAGGTGCCAGTGATCAGCTCTTCATCAAGGAGTGAAAAGGGGGCTTATTTAAGCCTATCACATTTAGGGTCTGCTGTCCTCTTTGCCATGACACGTATGATGGCATCGGGGTAAGATATAGAGACCTTCAAAAAGACGGTTTTTAGATGCTTTTAATACTGGAAAGAAATGGAAAAGATCTCCAAATTATTTGAATTAAATATTACATAGTAAGGAGAATCATTTTCAAGCTTAGATTTCAAACAACAGTGTTTTTTTTTCCAGTGCACTAATTCCCAAAGCCCTAAAATTCACCTCAGGATCTGCAGGTAATGCTCGCAAGTTTTAGTGTCAAAGTGTGTGTAGCTGCAGTTGGAAAGAGATGACCTGAACGGGAGGTCTGTCAGGAAAACTCTCCAAAAGAGCCACTGTGACTGTAACATAGAGGTATAACGAGAACTATAATGTGCTCTGGCCAGACAAATTAAACACAGTAACACTCTGCTTGACACAGGCCAACGGCAGCTCTTCAGAAGAGGAACCCCCACAGCAGCTGTGAATAATGGTGGTGAAAATGTGATTCAGGGTTGCTTTGCTGACTCAAGAACCGGACAGCTTGCAGCTACTGATTCACCTATGCACTCTGCTTGAAGTTATTGCAAAGCCAGCTATCCTTAAGCTGGAATTGGACTGGAAGTGGGCCTTTCATAGAGATAATAATGCTAAGTACACGTGGAATTAAATCAAGGAATGGCTGTGAAAGAAGAAATCGAGTCAAAGATAAGATTGGAATCCCGCTGTGGTGTTTGGGGGATGTGACACTGGCGGTACATAACAGAAAGCTCTCAAACTGAAAGAAGCCAATATCAGAGACAGTTGGGGAGTTAGAGCTAATGATATTTTTGAGTTAAAAAAACAACTAATTTTCTTCTCATTCATTTCAGGGCTGCTGTTGGGCTGGAGCCAATTTCAGCTACCATAGTAGTGTTTTCAAATGATTATCACCTTTATCTAGAATACTGGATGTTTTGCTGTGCAGTTTAAAATTACAGCACAGCATCTCTGTGTACTTTTAGTCATTAATATCTTCTGTTACATTAAACAGAGATAATGTGCTGTTCTTCTCCTTGTACTGTAAATGGGAGGCTCCAAATCAAATGTTAATAACACACATGAGCGCCTTGATTCTTTTCAACAGTAACGTAATGTTTTGGCCCATCACCCCACACGATTTTAATAGCCTCAAAGACAAATTGCATTGAAATAATAACCATGTTTTTGTAGTCCTGGGTGGTCACGCTGCTGATAATTTCACCCACAGAATTAAAAAAAAAAAAATGAGCAAAACCTCAGGAGGATATTAGAAATAATACTGTTTTGTGCAAGAGCAGCATTTCATAAAATGCCACTGTTAGGTTATTTATGCTTTATATAACACACTGAACTTTTATAGCTGTAGATAATTTATCGAAATATACCATATATCTCCAAAAAATGTGCTACACTGGACATCTTCTGTAACAGTCCAATAATCTGATGGTGAAACACAAGCTTCACAGAAGGATTTCATTTCAAGGTGCTGGATATGAACTACGTCATAACTCATTCCTTTTCATCTGTCATCTTTAAGAAAAAAGATGAAGCTTCTCTCTCAAAGACGGTCACATTATTCCAAAATTACCTCCATTTTTCATCTCAGTTCGTAAGGATGTGTGAATCGTGTGAAGTGTTTGACTCTTTAGTCCATTGTGTTATTGTGTGTTTTCCCAAATGACATGTGAGGGATGTGAAGCATTTTGTGCTTGGCACCGCAACACACAAAAGTGGAGTCTAGTATGCCCAGACCATACTTAGTCTTACCTCATAACACACAGAAACTGCAACTTAAACAGATTATATATGAACTTATATATATATATATATATATATATATAAAAGAACTGATTTCCTTGAGACACCAAGCATCTGGATTGGAAATTATTGGAAATTAGTGTGCTTTCTTCATCATGCACTTGCGATCAGTTTCAAGGCTTTCATAGCAGTGGTTCGTGCTTTCCTGGCACAGATGAGTATGAGATGTGCACGCGAGGGAAACGCGCACAGCAAAGACTTTACACGTGTTTATTCTTGCTTCAACATGTCCGTTTTAAACATGCTGAAATGATGACTCAAACGACACCTGGCAAATCCTAATTTCAGAGATCCCGTGTTCGTTAACAATGTGATCTTTTTTAAAAGAAAGACGTCGCCTGCAGAGCTTCGCTGCATTTCAAGTTGGGTTCAGCACAGCTAATATTACAGCTGCTGTTGATGTGTTAACTTCAGGGGTATGACATGACATCGCTACATGGTAAAGACTCGAAATCACAGATGAGCTGCAAATTTAAGACAATTTATTTCAAGCGGTTTTACAAACAGGGTTGAAACCGAGTGCTTCAAAGAAAACAAACGTCACAAATTCAGACAGAAACAAGGATAAACCAAACGACATGCTTTTCTTGTTGTGTACTTTTTGGCTGCTGCAATTTTAAAAAAACCAAAAAAAAAAAAAACCCCACAAAGAGACAGTACAAATGTGGGAACTCCTGAGACCAGTGCAATATCTTTTTGAGGCGCATTCTGGAGTAACTGCAGTTCCAGCCTCCAATGAATTGTCAGGTATTGCACAACTCCTCACTTCAAGTCTAAGCAAGTGAACTATGCTAGATGATGACCTCAAAACAGTTAAAGGGAGTTAAATTTAACTTTTCTCCCTATCTGATTTCCTTGAATGAGGTCAGGCCAGTGCTGTGCAAGTTCCTGCCCTGGATTCTAGATTCTTCACGCGTTGAGAAAAATAAAGATGAGCTCTCTGTAAACCCGAGCCGACTCTCTTTTGTAGATTTGATATGAGTGATAAAACTGAATGGCGGAAAGCTTCACACCAATCAACACAACTTTAGAAAACACCAGTACCAAAACTAGTCTGTTGCCACAACATTTACTGCTGTAGTCCAAAGTGAAATCCATTTTTGTTTCTCCATATATAAAAGGACCAGTAAAGAAGCAGAATCTCCTTTATTGTGAAGGTTTATTAGAAATGTCTTTGTGGTGCCATTTCAGGCTTCTCTCTGTGCTCTGTGAATACCTCCCCTCCAAGTTGGAATGAGTCAAAGCGGTGCCATCTTGAAGAGTGGGAGTCAGTTTGGCATGTATGAACACTTCCAAACAACATATGAGCCCCACACACATTTTAAGACCCCTCAGAGAAACATAAACCTCTTCATATCTTCAGATCATCTATTCTAGTCTTGTTGCTGCTGTGTTTGGCACTGTGGCCGGGCCTGGCCTGCGTAGGTGACCCAGGGGCAGATCCTGCTCCCTTCTTTCCTTTCAGGTCACATTCCTCTGGCTTGCTGCTGCTGCTCCTCTCCACCGCTAAGTTGTCCTTGTTCTGTTTGTAGGCTGCCTTACTGTGGTAGGGGTGGAAGGACGAGTCTGTGGCCGCAGTGTAGCAGGGTACGGGCGGGTAAGCAGGCTGGACTTGGCGGTGCCCCTGGAAGCAGTCGTCGTAACTTGGGGCAAACAGCCCTGCAGCCTCAATGGGCTCCTTGGAGATACTCTCATGGGACTGGTTACGTCTCCTGAAGGTGATGCCCTGGCGGCACTTGGTGAAGCCCAGATGGTAGATCTCTATGAGGTTGAGTAACAGAGAGAAAGAGGCCACTCCGAGCATGAAGATGATGAAGATGGTTTTCTCTGTGGGGCGGGATATGTAGCAGTTGACCACATTTTGGCAGGGTGGTCTCTCACACGCATACATAGGTTTCAGCTCAAAGCCGTACAAAAAGTACTGGGCCACAATGAAGCCCACCTCAAACAGCGTCTTGAAGATTACATTGAAGACATATGTGCGCAAAAGCTCCCCCTGCAGGCGCACCCTCCCCTTATTGTCCCTTATCAGAGCCTTCTTGTGCTTCAAGTCCACAATGAGAGTCTGTTTGTCTGAATGATGAGCATGCTCCTTTTCTCTCTCCTTCTCTTTCTCCTTTTCCTCCATCCTCACAAGATGGAGAATGTGCCCCAGGTATATTAAAGTGGGTGTGGACACAAAGATTATCTGCAGCACCCAAAAGCGGACGTGGGATATGGGGAAAGTGATGTCGTAGCACACGTTCTCGCAACCAGGCTGCTTGGTGTCGCAGGTGAAGCCCGACTGCTCGTCGCCCCACACCTTCTCTGTCGCAGCGCTCAGGATCAGGATGCGGAATATGAACAGGACAGTGAGCCACACCTTCCCCACCACGGTGGAGTGCTCCTGAGCTTTTTCTAGGAGCTTTCCCAGCAGGTTCCAGTCCCCCATGGCTGTGAGAGGTCAGATCTGGGACTACAGAGGATTTGAAAACAGAAAATAGTTTCATGTATTTCATCTACAGACTTGTGCACATAACATATAAAAGTAAAACTAATCCTGAGTTTAAAGTTATTCCTGATGACTACAAATTCTCTTACCGACTTCAGGAGAGCTCAGAATAACGACGTTTCTGAGGAGCCAATCTGCTAACTGAGTGTCCAACTGAGGGACTGCCACAGAGCATGTAGTGGGCTTATCCACATGGATGCAAACAGGATTATATTTACTTTTGGAAGGTATATATTTGGCAAGTGTGGACAGGAGGAAGGCAGGTTTCAGTCATGATTCTGCAGCTCCTGGCCTTCATGACCTACGCCATGGCAACACGAGTCACACGAAGTGAAATCAAACACCGGGCAGATGTGGTGGGAGTGCGAATTAGAAACAGTTGAGTAATGCTGGAGCTGTCGGCTCCTGTGACACATTAGGTTTTAAATAGATTCTGCTTCTGATGGATGGACTGTGCAGTAGTAAGAGTGGAAGCAGAAGGTATGCTGCTGTGAAGGAGGATGAATTCAAGTGTTGAAATGCAGCAGGTGGGTTAACGTTGTGGGAGCCGCATCCAACATTAATAGGCTGAGCAGAAATGTAAATATGGGACCACCGCGGTGTGTGATCCCATGTTAAAATGGAGAATAATGGCATTGTTTGGGGTTAAAAAAAAAAACTGCAACTTGTGTTTCCACATAAGGCAGCTGTAAACTGACATCTACAGCTTTTGGTCACAGCGTGTCCTAAAAGAACAAGTATTTCAGTCCATAAAGCATAAAGTTCACAAAAATACAAAATCACAGAAGACTCACATTTACTGGAGGAAGCCACCGTGTCAACTTATACATCCTCTGCGGCAAAGCTTCACTCGTCTGGGAGGGTCCATAAGGCTTCACTGCTTTTCTGACAGGCCTCAGTGCAACTCTGATCTTAGGGCCCCCAACAATGCCCTTGAATGGACAGGAAAAGTGGAATACTGCTAGTCACAAATTCAGCTCCACGCCGACAAGCTCAGTGACTCAGGCCTCTGTCTTCAAATACAGCTCACGCAGAAATCAGGATCCAGGCCCAAGGGTCTTCAGCCGGCCACAACACACACACACACACACACAACCAACCAACCAACCAGCCGACCTGCCCTCCCTCAACCCTCAGTTATATTTGGCACAGTGTGCACTGTCCAGTGTAAACTATTAAACAAACCCCTGCTCGCTTGTTACAGCAAGTGACAGGGCAGCTGGCCAATGATGTTGTCTGCTAAGTCTGGCCACAAGTGTTCCTGGGGTCTAAATATAGCACAAGGGTCTCTTTCCTATCATGGGGGTGGTGGTGGTGGGTGCTTGGAGATGAGCATGTACTGGCATCCTCAAGTTCCAAATCTTAGTGAGTGGAAGGGGTAAACTGATTAAAAAAACTTTAGATTCAGGGAGTTAAAATCATAGTTATTAAAAATGATAACTCAGAATACTTCATCGGTTTGGTGCAACCCATTTCATTGTGTACTCAAAGAAACAATACACTGTACATTTGCTCAATTTCATATTATCTGGCAGTTTATTTTTTTATATTACAGAATGTACATTGTAAATAGTTTCAACCCATTATATAGTTTATCTGGATTGTTTACCTGGATGTAAACCGCTATATGTGCATTTAGAGAGTGCCCCCCCCACCCCCACCCCCATATATTACATGTATAAATGACAAAAGGTTTGTATAAACATACCAGAGCATCAGGCATTACATTTATGGGATAGGAGAGATATTAACTAATATAACATGATGGTGAATATAAGGGTCTGTTAAAAAGTATGTCAACTGCAAACATTTATTTAAGCTCACCAGAAGAAAACTTTACAACAAAAGCTGCAAAGATATTCTACTGAATGGTAACCCTGCAGACAAATAGAAACACTGAAATCACTGTAATGTCTATTATATCTTTCAGGGATTATGAGTTGGAAATGGATGAAGGTTTCATGACATGTCAAAGTGAAGACTTTATTCATCATTCAAAAATAGTAACATGTTTGAGGCAAATATTTTTCCTTTTTGTACACACTGAGCAGCCACAATACTAAACCCACTGACAGGTGAACATTGATCATCTCCTCACAATGCAATGCTCTTCAAAGAAACTTTGGGTTGTTGCATTCATGCAGGTATGCCCGCATCCAAACACCACCCGTGGCAACAGCACACCCCGACAGCAGTGGTCTCTCCCTGCAGATAAAAGCACCCTGTCAAAGGAGCTGCTTGAGGAACCAGACGCAGCGCTCGAGGTAGTGACCAGGCCTCCAAACCCCGCAGATCCCATTTGGATCGCGCATCCGCAAGTTTACAGAGGCCCCATGCTACAGCCTAAGGGACCCAAAAAGATCTGCTGCACGCTGCAGACCACCCCGCCTCAGAGGCTGCTGACTTCAATGTGCTTTTGTCCCGTTTCCCTTCCCCTCAGCCCCAACCGGTCCCAGCAGATGGCAAATGGCTGCCCTTCCCTGAGCCTGGTTACACTGGAGGTATCTTCCTGTTTAAAGGGTTTTCCTTCCCACTGTCGCCAAGTGCATGCTCATAGGGGGTCGTTTTAACTGTTGAGTTTTCTCTGTAATTATTGTAGGGCATTTACCTTACAATATAATGCGCCTTGAGGCCAATGTTGCGATTCAGTGCTCTATAAATAAAATTGAATTGAAATTGAATATTGTGGTCAATAGGTATGGTGTAGGTTATAACATCACAGACACATTTAAACAATATTTAATTAAAAATAAATTAAATATTCTTTCCTAGCACCAACTATAGCAATATGTTTTTGATGTCTACACAAAGTTTAGAGTAATCAGTGACCATCCAATAAAATCTAATTACCATACTGTTAATAGATGTTAAAATCATTGTACCCATATAAATGATTAAACCCATATACTTATACTAGCTTTGAATAGTAGCATTTTTGTGACCAAAATGACAAAAATTAACAAGTAGACTTTCTTATCCAGCATTTAAACTACTTCAGTAATCGCTGCTTTTTAAAGGACCAAACCGATGTTTCTGAACTTTTTGGCTGCTTTTCTTTTCTCTTAATTGAAATCACGTATATGTAACGATACTTACCATTTATAGCTGGTATGCGTTAATGTTCTCATATAATACAACAATCAGAACAATTATTTTGGGGCTTTTAAGCAAACTGAGCTGCTGCACCTGCAAGATTTCAACAAATGCATACTTTGAAGTGTCAAGCCATCTTGGATTTGTGGTAAATGAGCTAAAATGTGCAGAACCACTAGTTTGGTCTTTAAACCTTCACTACAGGCTCCACATAGTTTAGACAAGAAGAGCAGCTAACATTTGTGAGTAAAAATGAAGAGATAAAAACAATAATCTAAGACCAACTAACTGAATTATATATAAATAAATAAATAAATGTTCAAGAAGCTGACCATTGACCAAATACACAGTATACGTGACATTAATGCATGAGATGCTACAGTCAGGTGTGGTTACTGCTTATTAGTTCAAGAGAGTCTCAGAAAGCAGAACACCTCTCACCCCTCTCGGTTGGGCTCTTTTTGGTCACAGTGAACTTAGACTTGAGAGAATGATCTGCTATCAGCTGATTGATTTCATTTTGCCTGTAAGTAGACAATTTTTGACTTATCCACGGCAACTTTGACTCATCTTCAGAGCCGCGAAAGCACCGTTTGCAGGCCTTGCCTATGAGGTACACCACCTCAGCCAGGTTGAGCAGCACACACACCGCAGACACTGCCAGCATAAACACAGTGAATATGGTCTTTTCTGTTGGTCTGGAGACAAAACAGTCCACTGTATTGGGGCAAGGGTATGAGTCACATTTCACCAAACGCACCATCTTAAAGTCTGGATAGATCAAGTAAAAGATGTAGAGAAAAGCCACTTCGAAGATGATTCTGAAGATGATACTGATCATGTATGTCCACCACAGAGCTCCTGTGATCTGAAACTTCTGGTTCTTGATGTGTTCCAGCTCTTTGGGGCTACTGCGGCCTGTCCTCTTCAGGATCTTCTTGTCGATGTGCCTTCGGTGGGCTACGTGCATGGCCACCAAGAGTGCAGGGGTGGAGACCAGGATGAGCTGAAGCGCCCACAGGCGGATGTGTGAGATCGGGAAGAACTGGTCGTAGCAGACGCTATTGCAGCCGGGCTGCTGGGTGTTGCAGGTAAAGCCAGACTTTTCATCTCCCCAAACGCTCTCTGCAGCAACCACCAGGACCAGGATGCGGAAGATAAAGATGACAGACAGCCAAATGCGTCCGATGCCAGTAGAGTGCCTGTTTACGCCGCTGATCACGGCATAAAAGGACCCCCAGTTCATTTTCGCCTCCAGGTCTGGAAAAAAGGGATTAATATTGGATAAACAACAAGATTTTACAGGTGTATGCAGTTACATGTGTGTGTGACTTTCTATCATAATTCCAAAAAAGTGCTAAGTTTAAGAATGATTAGAAAATTTACAGCCTGTTCTTTCATTACTGGCATAAAGTCACAGTGGGTTGTCATGTTAAATAAGGCTTATAAACTATGTAAATGACACAAAATTTAGCATTTTAGGAAAAATCTAACTGGTGTAACATTAGTTTTTAGAGGTTTACCAGGCTCAGCCGGCGGTGCAAGCGGCGTAAGCAGCGCCGGGTCCAAAGATGACCATCCTGAGGTATGACCTGAGCATCAAGCTGGATTTGGCAGTCAGGAACAACAGACAAGAATTGCCAAGCAGCCTGCCGGCTGTATAAAAACAGGGGCGATGGCCTACCACCATGCACCGTCAGAAGACGCAACAGGTCGAAACCAATTGTGAAACATTTGCAGAACCACGTGATGCACTCGTCCTGTATTAATACTGTACTCCCAGGCTGGCCTACAGCCCAGCTGCAGACAGACAGACTGCCAGCGAATTTCTCCAAGGAAGCAGCAAGACCTGCATCTCATTGAGGTTTTTCTTTTTTGTCTGACTAGTGAGAGTGATCTATTGTTTGAGAAAAGCTACATTCTTTGAGATTTGCCTTAAAAAAAAAAAAAAAAAAAATCATCTCAAAATGATGAGTGTCTTTTAAAGCATATTCAATAAAATATTGCTACCATAAAGGGAAATAATAATGAGACTATGAGCACGCCAAGTATTTGTCAAGCCAAGTTACTGGGGCATGTCAGTCATCACTCACACCAAATCCAACCCCCTTTCACTCAATGAATGTTAGTATAAAACACAATTAAAAGGAGAGAACATGGATTTTACCTTCAGCTGTGGTGGTACACAAAAATGTGTACAAAATGGGAAGAAATTAATTCAAATTTTGTGTTTTTTAGCGAGCCAAAAGGCTGGACTGAGAACACCATGCGTTCGGAAAATGCTAATCATTCCTCCGCCACTAGCCGCTGCCCTGCACCGTAGCAGTCATATGCTCTTATATAAACTATTTACATACAATGGCACCCTTTATGGGGCTGCAACAAGACTCTTTCAGAATTCAGATCAAACGCCTCAATTTCCGCCTACCCCGGGGCAAAAGAAGGAATCTGTGTGGACACAAAAGGCCTCAGCCTGCCACACTATTTATTGTGCTTGGCAGGGCAGAGACGTGAAGGAAGCCTTTGACCTGAGTCACTGCCACTGAGATACTAACAGGTTTCCAAATTTATCCAGATTATATATGACCTAGTCAGCTACTGCAAACACTAATGGAGTGGCCAGATTTGAATACTTTAGATTTGATTTCACAAACATGTGCTGTAAATATAATGGAATTAATAGTTACCAGATTTTCCAAATTGCTCCTTTGACAGGAATCTGAACACTCACTTTAAATGTCTGATTGTTAACTTGACACTTTTAATTACAAGTACATACCACAAGAATGTAATAATCTGGAGTCACCCAGGTTAGATAACTTCAGTCATGTCTCTGCCATCTATAAAACACATTACTGTACTGCATGTTACCAATTCCATACGCTCTCACAATCATACAGCTTCACGGTCTACTGACGACATTGTATAAAAATCATTATTTACATAGTACTGATAACAAGTCAGTTCTGGTCAAACCCCTTCCTGTAACAGCAGAAACAGTAATTTACAGTAACAACAAACTGCACACAAGTGAAAACAACAGGGCCGTTTGTCATGTACTGTCACAATGGCATACAGCAGTTCAGTGTGCTGCGAGCTTTTCTGCGTCACTCAGACCATACCATCACTTCTGACAAGTGCAGTGGGAGGGTTTGGGTGGCTTTCTAATTCTTTGAATGAACTGCACCTCATTTACAAGTTTCAAGGAAGGGACACAGCATAAATCTGAAATTGTAGAGAGCACGTTTTTATTTCAAAAGTAGGGATGCAAACAAAAACAACAAATTTGCCATTGTATAAGAACAAGATAACCAAGGCAACATGGCTTTATGATCTAAGAAAAGTGATACGTAAAATAAAATGAAAAATAACAGATCTACTGTTTGCAGCATACAGATAAAACAAAAAGCAATGAATACTACTCAAGAGCGGGTAATCAGACTGAGCTGGCACCGTCTAGTGGCTAAAAATAATCAGAACTTGAAATATAGTTTTTAAACACAGGGAAGGGAACATGCATACACATCTTTAAAGACTGAAACTTTCAAAAGAAAACAAGCAAAAAACTGTATCCCTTTCATGTACATAAAGTGAAAAGAAAAAAAAAAAAAAGGAAAAAAAAGATACAAAAGATGAAAAAATTCCTGTTCAGTCATTTGAGAAAATAAATGTACACTTACTAGAAACAGTTTTCAAGCTCTTATTGTATCAACTAAAAATACACAAGATAACTTTTATATACACATGACTTAATGTGTACTAGTCCAATTAATCTATTATAAATCTATTTTTTTCATAATTTTTTTTTCCCAAATATCCTTCAACTTTATAGCCATTCATGTAAGCTACAACTCAGAGTCCACTGTATGTTTACTTGCACACAGTCAGTCAAAATTGAATATTTCTGTTCCTCATTCAAATATTTCTTTACTCGTTTAGGTTTTACAGCATGAACAATGTTTTTATACAGTACACGTTTGAGCTAAATGGTAGCGTACACTTGCATTTTTAATTTAAACACTGGTTGTGCAGTCATTCGAGTAAGACAAAATGACACCAACAGAATTACACACAATCTCTGATTTCTGAACTACTTCTTACTTTGAGTATAGCATGAGATGAGATACTTCTCCCAGTCAGAGGCCTTTTTTTGTGCTATAAGCTGAACAGTGTCTACAAAACAAAATGCAAGATTCTGAGTATCAAAATAGAGCGGTGACACTAAGGAATAAACACACTGCCACGACGTGTAGTAGTGATAGATAGCTTTGAGTAAATACATTTCTAAAATATAATTCTACTTACTTCTTTTGATATTACTGGTATTCTTCTGTTTGCTGTGAATGGCATGTCCATTTTGGGTCAGTCTCAAAGAAAGGGATGCACCCCTCCTGAAAGGACATGTAAAATGTGTAGTTAAGACAACTGGCAGCCAGTCATATACCAGAAAAGGGGTGGGGTGGGGGGTGGGGGGGGGGGGGGTGAATCTATAAAAAAATACCAAAGATACCACAGTTTGACAGGTATGAAATAGTAGTTTTGTATCACTATGGTAATTCCCAAAGAGCTATGAGCTTAAAACTTGGCATCTCTCAGCATAGTGTGCAGCATGTCCTTAAAAACTTGGGGAAAAAATTAAAAAAAGGGGAAAAAAAAAAAACTTGAGGAAACTGGATAAGGGAAGAACAAAAGAAGTGGAAGGCCTAACAAAACTATTTGTAGCAGATGAATAATATCTCAAAGTCATGTCCTTAAGAGACAGGAAAAGAAATCCAGCAGACAAGACATGAGAGCTGAGAGATGCATCTGGCTTTACTGGTGATCCATCTACTGTTCACTGAAGCCCCAACAGAAATGGTCTCAGTGGAAGGCTGGCTGTCAAGAAGCCATTCTTAAGGAAGGGAGAAAAGACTGAGGTATTCCAAATTACACAAGAACTGGTCTGAAAATCAGTGGCAAGGGGACACAGTAGATGCTCTGTCCTGGTTTGGGACTGCATTTCAGCCAGTGGTGTAGGGGATCTCGTCAAAATTGACAGAATTATGAAGGCAGAAAAGAACCGGCACATTTTGATGCACCCCACAATACCATCTAGAAAGCTTCTCATTGGCAATGGCCAGTCAGTAGGACAATGGTCCCCAAAACACTGCCAATGCAGTGAAACCATACCTAGCTAGAAAAAAATACTGAGTCACGGACTGGCCTCACCAGAACCCGGACCTCAACTTTATTGAAGCAGTGTGGGATCATCTTAACAGAACAGAACAAATGGCAGCCAACATCCAATGAAGAGCTTTGAATGTCCTTCTAGAAGCCTGGAGAACTATTCCTGAAGACTTAAAGAAATGTGTGTTGAAGAATAAAGGTGACACCAAATACTCACTTTGAAGCTTGTTAGAATTATACAAACTCAGTTTTTGCCCTAAATGCTATTTACATGTATGTCTGTTCATGTTTCAGTAGATCGCTGCACTCATTTCTCCTTTTCCTTGCAAAATATAAAGAAACGAGGGGCGGCTCAAGACTTTTGCACAGTACTATACAATCACTATTTGACTTCTTAATTTAACAAATGACATTGCTTGTACAAATAAAATATAAAAAGGTTTATTTAACTGTGATTTAACCAGTTTTTTTACTGTTTAAAATTCTGTCCATTTAAAATTTTATAGCACTTTTTATAACAAATTTTTATAATTGGCTGTGTTTTATCTCTCAGTACCTCATAGCTCCGAGCTTTCCCTTTTCCAAGAACAGCTCGACTGTAACTTTGGCTTCCTGTGGGTAAAGCCTGGCATAGAGAGTTCTGTTGTGTACCATCGCTTTGAACCAGCCGACTGCCTCCTCGGACCAATCTCTCCCATTCACAGGCGTCACCTAAGGGGTAGGAAACACACACAAAATACCATGAACTGAGATAATTCATTTCCTTTTATCGCCAAAAAGTAACAGATAACGCTGTGACTAATAGTGGACAAATGTAAATAATTAAGCCCACACTCACGCGGCACAGCTTTTTAAACATTTCCATGTATGCAAATTTTGAGAAGGATGCCTGCCTCTGCTGATTTTTAAGTGTTCATGCAGGCAGAAGATTGTGAGGCCACTTACATTAGCCAGTGAGACCTGCACAGCCTGAAGTGGTAAAACAGCTATTTCTGGGGTCAGCTCCTTTATATTTGACAATGACAGGCAGGCAGTGTCACCATAGTCCAGCCTTTTCACCTCCACCTTGATGGATGTCTCTGTCTCAGCACCATCTGAAACATTATCATCGTGCATCCAAAAAAAACAGAGAACATACAGAAAAAGGCCAGTGTGAAATTCCCAAGCGACTACCAGCAAAGTGACACTGCTACCATCTAGAGGTACACATTTGCAAAATCATTTCAATACAACTGAACCCACCTCTGCTCACTCCACATATCTTCATCACCTGGCCCCTGCACCATCGTTCTTGCTTGGTGAACCAACCCATTACTTGGGTTCCAATATCTGGAATGGTGTTCTGCTCAGCATATGAACTACTGCCTTTCCAGCTGTGCCAAATGAAAATAATAATGATGATGACCAGAAACATGTGGGTTATTAAAAAAAGAAAGAAGGAAAACCTACAGAGAAAACAGTAATCAACAAAAGGGATAAGCGGCTCTTACAGTCTCGCAAATGTCATCAGTGAATCAGCGGGAAAATTTGAGAAAAAGCAGACATAAGTTTAGATTCCACGCTGAACAACTTACTCTGTGACAAGGGCCTGTAGCTTCTCATGGGAGTCTGCGTGCTGAATGTAGAAGTTGCCTGGACTCTCAGTGTGAGACACTACAACCTCAGTCTCTTCAAATCTTCGAATCTGAAACTCGGGAATCTTAAAACCATTGATTGTTGGCATTTTCGCACCATCAGAGCTGTTAAAATGTTCAGGGTCTGCGCACTTGAGAGTTCTGGATTTCCAGTGGATATTTACATTGCAGTTCTCCCCCTGAGTAGTTACATTCTGGCAGTCTTCACCTTCCAAGGGGCCAGGTTTAGAGCCCTTCTGCACTACCTCTGTGAAGATTTCTCCAATATCCCACAGTTCAGTTTGTGTTGCAATCACACAACTGTAGATGAGTGCACCACTAGACTCGGCTCGTTTTACTCTGAAGACTGGGGCTTGGGCTTCAAACTTTTCACACAAAGTTTTTGGAGCAAATACTTCTTCCAGATCAGTGACAACATGACTGGTCTGGTCGCTGTGTGCTATAACGGAAGGTAACACAGGCTGTTGTAAATTTGAACTGTATGCACTTTTAGTCCACTGCGTGACCGTGACCTCCAGTGAACCCATGTTTTTAGCTTTTGCTCTGAGGAAGTGCAGCAGCTGGGAGGATGTTTGTTTTTGGTGCTGCACCTTCACATCATCTACACATCCCCAGTGTAATAGTGGTGTGGAGCTCATGGGCTTAGGGTTACCAATCTCAGGGAATCCAGCTTTTAAGGGAGGTACAAGTATTTGTGGCCTCTCTGCACTTCTGTTACAGCTCTTGCTAGTGACAGGTGGAAAAATCGCAGCATCCGCTTGGCTTTTCTCCTCAAACACAACCTGCTCTTCTTCAGGCTTAGAATAACAGGACGCGCTTGAAGTCAAAACAGTGCTGTTGAGGCTCGAAGATATCATGTCACACTGACTGACCGCTGCAGGCTTTGCAGTGAGGCAATTTTTCAGCTGCTGAAGAGACAGGGTGGCTCCAAGCACCTGGACCGCTTTCACTACTGACCTTGCCATCAGCGCGTTCTTTAACATGGGCCCAAACTTAAGAACATCTGCCATCCGGATCCCTTGGATGCCAGGGAGCTGAACCTGGTTTGTGCTCACTCCATTTTTAACTTTAGGCTGAACACAAACCGGCAGCTCTGATAGGGAAAGCAAGAAGCAGAGGTTTATTAAAAAGGTATTTATCCATCTGTATCTATTTGATTAATTCATGACTTACCAACTGTGAGGTCCTTTAATAAAGCTGAAAACTTTGCAACTGTTTGACATTTCACATCTAAATCCTTTATGAGTTCACTGAACAAGCTACTGGGACAAGATGAATTCAGGAAACCTTGGACCTCTTTATAGGCCTGGTCAAAAAATATGAGAGACAAGCTTAAATTAAATTAATTTAGGTAGTCAGTTGATACTTCATATTTTTGTAATGAAAGAGGTTTATGTTTTTCCACCGGTCTTAGCAATATCCGCTAACTTAACAAAATGCATTAATTTAGTTGCTTTCTTGCTAGCTAGCTTTACCTTGATGGTGAAGTTGCGAAGGTCTTGTTCAAGTGTATTCCGGGCATTTTCCAGTAAGAACAGCTGGTAAGTTAACTGGACTTTCTGGGAGACTATGGAGGGGCAGGACTGGAGGTTGACAGGCACTTTGTGAGGAGTCATGGCGAGTGTGCCGGTGTTACACCAAATTCTGCGACCCATCATATTCTGCGACCACAGGGGGCGATAGCGTACATCCCTCTGCATGTACGTGCTGAATACCAGCGAGAAGGAGACTATTTACGTAAACTGCGTAAGCACCAAAACAGGAGATTGTAAACCTTACGGAATATTATTTCGTTCGCATTGACGAAGGAAATGTGTTTTTTTTATTTGACATTGAACACAGCTGGACGGACCGTTGCATTGAATGCTTTTATTCTATCGTTTGAAATACATAAACCCACTACTACCCATCCTTCAATAAATTGGTAAACGATAAATAAATGTTGCAGTTTACGTAAATAGTCTCCTTCTCGCTGGTATTCAGCACGTACATGCAGAGGGATGTACGCTATCGCCCCCTGTGGTCGCAGAATATGATGGGTCGCAGAATTTGGTGTAACACCGGGTGTTGAGTATGACTGGACCCCTGCGCGTCTGGTGGCCAATTAGCTGCTAGTTAGCTAGCCAATTAGCGTTTTTGTTCCCGGCTTTAACGGCTGTCTTTGCTCATAGGTTTTCTTGGGGGATTTGAAGAATTACCATAGTGAAGCAATTCTTCTTTAAGCCCGGTAGTCATACAAATGTGCCCCGCTCTTTCTTCCAGCAAGGACAGTCCACCATCTTGGCTCATTTATTGTGAAAATGTGCTTAACCCTCAGTGAAAGGTATTGGGACAGGTAACATCCTCCGACGGTTCAGAAGCCTCACAGGACAGCCTCCAATACCTTCAAACCCCCGAACATCATTACCTAGGTTAAGAGCATGTTGTACCCCCACGTTCACCCTTTCTATCCCCTCTACAACGTAATAAACCACACGTTTATTAAGAGGCTCCAGCATTTCAAAGCCGCCCCACACTTCTCATCCAACTTTCTCAGCAACAGACCACAGGTTTAAAAAAAAAAAAAAAAATCACATTAAGATCATTAGCCATCAGTTCTGATGGCACTCAGGGTTGTACCCTCTGTCTGTTCATCTACCCTGAGATGATAAGTGTGATATTTTAAAATTCAGTTCCATTCAGTTTCATTTATATAGCGCCAAGTCACAACAGCAACAGTTGCCTCCAAGGCACTTTATAATTTAAAGGCCCTAAAATAATACAGAGAAAACCCAAACAATCACGCAACCCCCCCCCCCCCCCCCCAACGAGCAAGCACTTGGCGAGAGCGGGAAGGAAAAATACCCTTTTCTGCTGTGATCGGTTGGGGATGCGGGGTGGGAGACAGGACAAAAGACATGCTGTGGTTGAGAGCCAGAGATTAATGATAACTAATGATTAAATGCAGAGTGGTGTAAAAATACAGTGAAAAGAGGTGAGTGAAGAAGAAACGCTCATTGCATCATGGGAAGCCCCCAGTAGCCTAGCCTGCAGCAAAACTAAGGGAGGATTCATGGTCACCTGATCCAGCCCTAACTATAAGCTTGATCAAAAAGGAAAGTTTTAAGCCTAATCTTAAAAATAGAGAGGGTGTCTGTCTCCCAAATCCAAGCTGGGAGCTGGTTCCACAGAAGAGGGGCCTGAAAGCTGAAGACTCTGCCTCCCATTCTACTCTTAAATACCATCAAATAAGCCTGCAGTGTGAGAGTGAAGTGCTCTATTGGGGTGATACAGTACTATAAGGTCTTTAAGATAAGATGCAGCCTGTTTATTCAAGACCTTGTATGTGAGGAGAAGGATTTTAAATTAAATTCTGGATTTAAAAGAGAGCCAATGAAGAGAAGCCAATATGGGAGAAATATGCTCCCTCTTTCTAGTCCCTGTCGGTACTCCAGCTGCAGCATTTTGAATCAGTTGAAGGCTTTTCAGGGAGCTTTTAGGACAGCCTGATAATAATGAATTACAATAGTCCAGCCTAGAAGTAATAAATGCATGAAATATATATATATTTTTATATATGTGTCACTTTGAGGAACTAGATAATCACTTGTGTAAAATTGAATCTTTACCAAAAAGCCTTTGACAGTCTAGAGGTAGAAACAGAAAGTTGTACAAGTTTTCATGCAAGCTGTTGCTAATGTCTATATGCCAGTAACTATCAACACCAAGCAGAAGAATGAATACAATTTACTTGTTGCATTCCTATGGTTTGACACCTAATGCTATCCACACAGTGTTCTTTTCTTCAAGTGCTCTTTGCTTGAACTTGTCAAGCTGCTACTTGATCTAGAACCCGAAACTTGTGGGTGGGGCAACAGAGACATTTTCCTAAAGTTATATTGCTCAAGAGGTAGATTGATAGTCATTTCGCTGTGCCCATGATAATGCTGACATCACATATTGTGGTCCTAGTTGCAAAACGGCACTTAGCATCAGTTTGAAGAAGAGGGATTTGTCAATAGGAAGACAGCGAGAGGATTGCTCAACGGCATATGTTTTTTCTTTTGGTGTGCATCCAAAGCTACTTGCTTACAATATCTGATATCTTTTCATTCCATTGCCAGTGTTTCAGTACTGTAGCATACAATTCAAAGCATAATCTTGCATTGCTTAGTTTCACTTAATTTTAATGACTGGTCTGAACATGACCTTATAGTCAGTATTTTGTGATTTGGTGGGATTTTAACTATCACCTTCCCACCTCGCTGATTTATTTTGTAGGAACTGAAAGGGGGATTCCGATTTTTAAATAAAGAACTGCAAGATATCGTGGTTATTCAGTGCAATGTGTTTATTATGTAAAACATACAGACACTGTTTCAACATCTGACCACATTCTCCAGGGTCAAAACCACACATTATATATTACAGAATAGGCTCAGTGACATTTCTTGTAATAAAGACAAAATAAGCCATTCTTATTTTAAAATATATACAAATCAATATGTTTATACAGAAACTCTCCTACATGGTCTATTAACTTGACAATTGTGTTTAATTATTCAGGAGTCCACTCCTGATTTTTGGAATGTTCTGCAAGGCTTCATAGACGTCATAAAAAATGTAATCCACTGGATAAACTTTAGTTTCAAACAAACATTCACAATGAAGAATGGATACAAACTCTCCTTGTGATTCTTGATTTGGCATACGCTGTAACCAAACAGCTTGGGAATCAGTTATGCCAATTTCCATTTTAAGATTTTAGCTGCAGGGGTCACGCAAAGTTTGCAGGGACATCCTGCAGTAACCAGAATCTCCACTTTCCTGCTTAGTGTACATGATAGAGTATGCTTACTTCATATAGCCGATGTGCACGTCTAACAAATTGATTTTAGACATCACACCATAAAGGATCTCTGTGTACAGCACAGCTTCCTGCTGAACAAGATGAAAACTGCTAACAGTACAATTACAAATAAGACAATTATGATCATTTGTACCAAATGAACTTCTTGTGTCTTTGTATGCAACGAACAGTACAACGAAGGGCTCTTCAGATATTCTGTCACCGTAAGATTTCTAACTCTGGTAAAGCATTCGGTCTCACTGATGTCGGGCACTTTAATCTTCATCTCGTTTAAGACTGTCAGCCATCTGTTGTCACAGCAGTTGAAAGGATTCCTGCTTATGTACATGACAGTAAGGTTTGTGAATAAAGCGTGAATCAAAGAATGGTTTAAAGTCATAAATACATTATGTCTTATGTCAATTTCTCTGAGAGGAGAACAACTTAAACTGCTGGGTATTGTATCCAGAAGGTTGTTTGATACATTCAGCCGAGTTAACGCTGGCATGCAGGGTAAAGACAACAGACGAGAGCTGGTTATGTTGATCTCACTGATAATTAGGGACCGGAGAGTTGTTTGCACATCTTCCAGTGCCCCCTCTTGCATGACCATTAGTGGATTTTTTGCAAGGTTGAGGGAAACCAAAGAAGTACCCTGAAATGTTTTAGGCTGTAGCATTTTTATGTTGTTTCCTTTAAGATTGAGGTGTTTAAGAGTCTTTAAATAGGCAAATTCAACACAAAATGCATCAAGGTTTATTTGCTCCGTTGACTTAGAGCTTCCTAAGCGGTCAGTGGAAGTGCAAGGTTGCGCTGAGTTGTCTTGTAGATTTAGTGTTTCTATTTGTGTGAGTGCACTGAGAAAGGGTGGGGAAATATATACGAGCCCATTGCCTTGCAGGTCGAGGTACTTTAAGGAGCGAAAGAAAAGTTGGCGAAGGTGTCCTGAGGCTGAGTAATTTCTCACATCCCAGGTGATGTTTTGCAGACAGTTATAACTGAAGTTCAGAGTTTCTAAAGACAGCAAGAGGCTTAAAGTCTCAATTGGGAAAGACCTGAAGTGGTTATAGCTCAGGTCAATATAAATCAGCGGCATTGGCCTCCAGTTTGAGTGTAGGTTGTTTTTTCTCGCAATTTCCTCACTTACAATCTCACTATAAAGAGCATTTGTCTCTGACACCATCGTAGCCTCTGAATTTAAGGAACCAATCATATTATTCTGTAAGTAAAGATACCTCAAACAGTTCATTTTGGGAACGATTGGAAGGTAAAGAAGCTTGTTGTGACTCAGATCAAGAATTTCAAGCCTGTACAGTCTGTTATCCTCATGTGTGACAAAGAACTCTACTGAATTTCTGCTCAGATTCAGATATTTCACTTGGTGTAATTGAAAATCACAAATATGCACAAGATTGTTTTTAGCCAAGTTTAACATCTCTAAGCGGATCAGTGGTTCAAATGTCCCCTGTTCAATCTCAGATATCAGATTGTCATCAATAGTTATGACCCTCAGATTTTTACTCTCTGTGAACAATTTGTGTGAAAGTCTTGTTAAAGCGTTACCGGTCATCTTGAGCTGATCAAGAGAGGATTTGTTTCTAAGGTAGCGTTCAGCTGCAACATCACTCAGACTGTTCATTGATATGTCCAAAGTCTTAAGCCCACTGAGGGATTGGAGGGCTTTGCTGTTACTACCAAGGTTGCTGTTTAGTTCATTTCTGGACAAATTCAACTGTTCAAGTCGAACCAGGTTTTCAAAAGCCCCCTCGGAGATGAGATCCAGCTGGTTGCTGCTCAGGTCCAGCTGCTCCAAGTATGGCAGCGCAAGTGTGTCCATCTGTCTGATGAAGTTATTGGAGAGGTCCACTCTTCTAAGCCTTACATCCAAATTCAGAGGGACAGAAGAGAGGTTCTGGTTGCTCCAGGACTGCTCCGTGAAATTAAAGGACCAGAGAGTGAGCCACAGAGATGGGCACTTTTCAAAATATCAAAACCAGCAACTATGTATGCAAAAAAACAAACAATAAATTGTGCAGATTTGAAAAATTTTGCATTTATACTGATCATTTAGAACCTACCTTTGAAGCATAATATGTCAGTCCTGTTATGCAAAGGTCATGGCTGAGTGACCAGAGCAGAAGGAAATTGGACAACATATGTCTGACCATTCTCCCTCTGCTGCTGCTGCTGCTGCTGCTGCTAAACTGTACCACTGCTGCTGTCGGAGCTCATATACAGTCTCACACACACACACACCCTCTTATAGCCATGCTTCATCAAAAAAAAAAAAAAAGGAGAGAAAAAACAGCTGTGGCCACCAGATATGGAAGGTTGGATACTATATTTAGACATTAAAGACATGACCACTGAGACCGCCACTTTCTATCAAGCTTTAGTGCACTTTCACAATAAATGACTGAATAATTTGGATCAAAAAGGTTTTTAGACAAACATATTAACGTTTTAGCATTAAATGCAGCCACTTATAGAGATGGATGCATTTAGAATTTGCTACCACTTTAAATACCAGTTGAGAAATAATTTGCACCAAAGCATTTTATCCCATTTATTAACAACTTTAATTTGATAGTGATGCATTATTTACAGTGCTGTGTTCCAAACCCTTGCTGGGAGATATAAATTCACACATTTGTTTGTTCCTGACAAAGCCTTTGGAAACGGAAACCGTTTAAAAATAGACAAGAGGAACAAATAAGCAGACAGCGCGTAGGTGGAGCAGGAGGGAAGCCCCCAGCAAGGTATAAAGAAACACACCTAAAATAGACAGATGAAAAGAGGTGCTGGCACATGAATACAAATGTTTGGGAGTCAGCCCAGGACAAGCACCCAAATGCTACATGTTAAAGCTAATGCATATAAAAAAACCCCCAAACAAACAAACCAAAACTGACAGATGATGTCGTTTAAAAAGTTCATTTAGCATTTTCCTGACAAGAAGAATAGCTTTCCTGCTGCTGCCACTCTGCATTTTATCAGCACAGCCCTCACTCTGCTCAGTGTCAGTTTCCCACTTCCAGCAACAGTGAGCTGCATCCTTATCATCCTCCCACTGTCTTGTTTCAGTTCAGCTGGATGACACCAAAAAAGGTTGAGTCTTCATCCGTAGAGATCAGGGCCGTGGGCCTGTCTGGGATCACCAGTTCTAATTCGTCATCCTGAAGCAACTGCACTGTGCCTGCAATAGACGACACATGCTGTTCAAACAGTGGGTGTCAGGGAGTGTTTGTATATTTAAATATACAGCACATGATTTCCATACACAGAAAACCATTTTACTGTTATATTTGCCTTAATGACTCAAATATCTGTGGGTCTTTGCTGAAAGAAAGATAACATTTGAATCTGGTAGCACAGATAAGGCTATCCAGGTGAAAGGGGAACTTTAGCATATCTGCAAGGTGCTTGCACCGTGTTGTTTGCATTCAGAGAGTTATTTTTATTTCTACTACTGGCCTTGCATGATGTCAGTGAAATGGAATATCCCATGTGCACGGCTCTGACTGTGATCACAGCAGCTCCATCCACATGATGTTCAAAACCATTATTTACGAGGGGCAGCCCACCACTAGGAAGTTGGCTAAATGGGTTTGTTCCAGACGAGGGGGCGCTGCCCGGGGCTGAGAAATGGAGCCAGTGCAGAAATGCCAAAAACGGCAGTTCCTCTAATGGATGCTTAAGGCTAGCACCAAAACCAGGTCAGTCCTTAGTGACTCCCAATTAAAATGCCTGCACAGCATTAACAAGCATATCTATGGATAATTTCCCTCTTCCTTACAACTGTATGTTGGGTGATTTTTTAATTTTTTTTTTAATAACTCATTTATTTGCTGGTGGATGCTGGTGATGTAACTAGGTGTCCCAACACAGGAAATTATAGCTGATTTGTTGTGTAGTACAGTCGTACAAGAAGTTTCTGTTTGAATAAATAATATATGATAAACAGATATCTGTATCCCTTGCAGCGACCTACGGATGCTTGGTCGCAGATAACTTAGGGCTCCACCCTCTTGTCTAAATATGGTCTTGTTTGGCTCCAAAAGAACAACACAGCGGCACTCAGAATGGTGACACTGATGCTTTAAAGTGAGCCCAACACCAATCCGTGACATGGTGGCTCCATTCAGACATGGGATGAACTGAGTGGCTGCACCAATGCCCAATATAAATAAGTATTATTTTGAACTGCAATTCATGCAGTGCTACTTTAGTAGCTCAAAGAATTGAAATGTGGGACTGGAAAGCATAAGGGGTCCACTTTCAAGGAACAGTTCAACATTTTCACAAATATGCATATTGGACCTAGATTAAAAAGAGGAAGGAACAACATTGCTTGGTGCAGAGAGTGGCTGTGTCAAAAAGCAAGAATCCCACCACCAGCAGTAGTAGGAGTGCCTCACTGACCTGCAATGTAGCATGTGTTGGCAGGATATGTATCGGGCATCGCTTGCAGGCAGCGCAATAGCTCTGCTGATCTCGCGCCTGCTTTGGCCGAACTCCTGCTTCGAATGACATGACCCATAACTATGCTGGGGCTTTCAAACAAAACCTGTAAATTAGGCAGAACATTACCCAACTAGTTGGAACAAATCAAATGCATGATCAGTTTAGTTATGCTTGAGTTAGAGTGACACAATACTTGTCCAAACACCAAGTAATAACCGCCTTCTTGGACAACAATTCTGTTTTCCTTTTGTGAAATTGCATTTCCTTGCTGTGCAGAAACAGTCCAAGAGATCAGTGTTATATTTCCTGTGAGAAAAGGCATGATACACTTTATCAAAATAATGGCAGGCGGCGCAACGGTACGGCCAAAGACTTGAATTCAGTTTTACCTCTTATGTGTGGCTGTTTGTTAGTGTCAGCCCTTAACTGCAGAAATGATGTTGGAGCTGGCAGAAGGAGATAAACACTGTACTTTAATTTCATTAACTTAGTACATACTGTTTATGCTCTCACTACCAGATTAGACCATAACTAATAGACACGTTTTCAGTTCTCAGCTCCGACCCACCTCTGTGACTGCTCAGTTCCCTTTTTACTCTCCTAGAAGATATCTTAAGAGAACTCTGAGCTTTTTGGAAGACTCTTGGCTCGATGTCCTAAGAGAAAACAAAACATAGCGGTGCAATAATAAATTTTATCGCAATCTGAACACTCACTAATGGTATAAATCTCAGTAGTACAATGTCCAAGATGACTCCATCCTGCATAATCAGTGACATACCTCGCTTGTTTTAGACATCTTGGCCAATTTCCCATCGACTCCCTCAGAACATGGTTGATTTAATTGTAGAATTATGTCCCCTTGGAGTTTGCGAAAATCATTTTCTAAAACCCTGGCTCTGTGCACCAGGAAAAGACTGAGACAAAACACGAATGCTGTTAGCGATAATAACGCATTATAGAGCATTTTGAGACTAACAGGCTGTCCCCAGTCCCCAAGTTACTCAAACGGGTGAGGTCACGCATCAGTAAACTCCGGAAACCTAAACGTTCAGTTTCAAAATTAGTTTCTAAATGAGGAACTATCTCAGCGCTGCCTCTCAAGATGGAACTCATTTGGACTGCATGAAAACTACAGCCAGCTCTGAGATGTATTGTGAAACTTGCAGTCGAAGTTTTAAAAAAAAAGCCACACTTTAATAAAGACAAAGGCCTCGCTCACAGAACATCATTTGTTCTTGTCAGTACTCGTGCCAGCTCAGTCCAATATGAAAGAGAAGTTGTAACCTTTTAAATTAATACCACCGGCTGCACAAACACAAGAGACGAATGGTTTAGACAGAAAATGAAACATTTTAATCCATCAATCAACTCCATTTACAAAAGTATATCCCATTTTATATACAGTATGTACAGACATGTATTAACAACTATAATTTTTCTACATGGATTCATTCATAAGGTAACTAAACAAGAGCGCTGTAACAAAACATATCACTGATATTCTGCAGGGATGCTGTAGTGCAAATGCGCGCAAAATATATCGTGCTGTTAATCTGTGAATACCTTCTAACTCCAGTTTTAATGGATTTTCTTTACTTTGCATAGATAGCTTTACACTTGCTTTGAACATTTGTTTGATCTTTCATTTGCTTTTTAAAACTGTTAATATCTTCAAATTAATTAAAAAGGCCAAAATAAAAAAATAAAACCTTTTAAACAGTTGTTATTTTTTTGGAGATACAAGATTATCATTCAACAGCACTTGGTATACGTCAGCACAGGGTCCTTCCCCGCTTTAAAGAGAGATCCTGGCTTTGCTGATACAAAACGCTGACTACAAATAGAAACTTTTGTTGGATGAGAACATCTGGTTCATCGATCTCAGCGCAGAGTTAAAGTGAAGGGCAGCATTTGAATACAGACAAAATGTGAAAGTGAACAAAAGTCACCAAAGGAGCTTCCTCAACTTCTAACAACCTTCTAAAAAGGGGCAAAACGTGGGCTTCTAATCACTGTGTCAATCCCACATCGGGCAGGATGAACGTGACTCTGGAGTAACGTGACTGCTGCTTTATGTTTATGCATGGTGGCTGGTGCCTGTGCAGTTATCCGTTCTGTCCAGCAGATGGAGCCTCTCCAAGTCTCACACTTCCCAGGAAGGTGGTGTGGTTGGTCATATTGATGAGTGTGTACTCATGAGCTATGCGTATGGAGATCTTCTGGCCGGCGCGGAGTGGGCTCACACCAGCCGTGTAGCAGGTGTTGAACTTGCGCTGGCCCGTCTCGATGCTGCAAGTGCAGCGGAGGAACGGGCTGGAGTCCACCATCACATCATAGCTGGCAATGTCAGTGAAGTTGAGGTAGTACACCTGGTAAACGGGGGGCGGGGGTGGGATTGGGGGATATAAAATTCAAAAAAGACTTAAAGGGTGTAGGTATACAAAACTACTCCACATGATCATTTAAGGGCTTACGTAAAGCTAAAACAGCTGGAATATTAGAGAAGCCAACATGAATATGAGTTATGGAGCTTCACATTTAGCCATGAGGAAAGGGCAAAGAAATATGGTCTTACATTAAATATCAAACATTTATATGGTTAAACTCAGATTAAACTCAGTCATTCTTGAGCTTAACTCGAGAACGGCTGCCAGCTCTTTTGACTATGAACTGAAAATTTCAAGAGTTACGTCAAGGACCGTACTCACTTCTACCTGACTATATATGAAGTAGACACCGTCCAGCAGCACCTCCAGCTGCCCAGTGCGAGAGTGCATTTTAAACACGCGGTGATGGATGGACACCATCTTCCAGTTCTTAAGGACGCCTTGAGACAGATCTAAACATGTCACAACAAACACACAAAAAAGGGTCAACATAAACAGCTTTCAGCAGTGTTTAACTGCAACCAGGGCTCAGTACTGACACAAAATGTAAACCTGCTAATGATGCTTACTCCTGATGTGATGAAGGATAATCTCAATCAGTTAGCATGCAACATGGATATGACGTACCATTATGAAACGGCTACAACCTAACTTTAAGGTGACTATAATCCTACACAGTGCTGTGGTAAAAAACTGGTGGCAACATTTAGCCTGTATAAAAAATCCTGGGTGAGCGCACACAAATTCTTAATAACCAAATCTGGCATGCTGGATCTCGAGTATAAACATCCACAGCATGTCAACAATCTACTGTGTTTATATTCATTCTCTTGTAATTCTGAGGTTTAGCAGGCATGTCTATTAGCACAGATCCAGAACTCGGTGTTTGAGCACTGGCAGGGATTATGCATGCGTATTGTTCTGTGCAGCTGTAAACGAGCGTAGACCGAGCACCCACCTTCTCTCACTTGGATCGTCGTTTCCTGCCCCTGCAAGTGAACGACTGCTGGCTGGAAAACAAAAGATCTCTGGTGACTAATCCAAATTCACGTAAAACGGGAGAACAGCTGTTTCACCAGGAGCCTCGTGTGGGATAAAATTGTATTTAAAATTTAAAAACGATGACATACTCTTACCTGGAATTCCTTTGTTTTGCCCTTATCAGGAACCCCTGCAACAATAAGAGGAGAGACATGCTAAAATTCTGGCCTCCACACTGCTGAGGTGAGATGATGATTGAAAGAAAACAAACTCTGGCATAGTTTAAACATAGATCATTGCTGTTCCACACAATGTTTGACATCCTGCACCAGAAACTCTCACAGAACGAGCAATGAGTGAATCAATTTTGACAACTTGAGCCCCATTCTGCTGTGGGAAAGTGTCCGGGTGCAGGAAATAACTGTAATCTAAGAAAAGGATCTCTCTGCTCATTTTCAAGCTTTCTGGCTTGAGTCTTTGTTATCTTGGAGGATTCAATTTAGGCTTTTTTTATACCTGCTGGACCTTGAGCGCCTGGCGGTCCTTGTGGCCCAGGGGGTCCTGGAGGCCCTGCAGGCCCCACAACATTGCTTCCTGGAATACCTGGGATACCGGGGATGCCCGGTGGCCCCTGTGGGCCCGGGGGACCAGGGGGGCCAGGTGGTCCTGGCACAGGCCTTTTTTTCCCTGTGGAGAAAGATGGAATAAACAGTCAGAAATAACCAGAAAACACAAATTTGCCCCTACAGTCACTGTACAGATTGTATATTGCTGATACTAAGAAAGCCAAGGGGCAAAAATTATATTTATAGAGATCCTGAAAGCTTGTCACCCCAGTTTGAGCTAAGGTGATTATTGAATTTTGGATGACTTCGAGGGCATTTGGAGAAACAGGCAGCAGATTGCAGCCAAATTAATGACCACAAGAACAGCAACTTGGGCCGGATTTTGCCATACCTTTTTTCTTCTCTTTCCTTTTTTCCTTTCCAGTTGATTCTAGAAGAAACCAAAGCAGCGTGATTAAGCTTCAAATGCTCTCTTCAACAATTATCATCTCAGATAACACACTGAGCATCCAGCTCATTCCACGCAGGTATCCCAAATAGGCTGAAATAACAGTTTCAGATGGTGTGCACTGAACACTGGAGGAGTGGAGGTATGTCAGTCTGTGGTATCTTGTAGTGTAGTAATTTGTAAGTGTGGTTTCACCTCCTCTGTATGAACAAGTGCCTTAAGCATTCACAGGCAGTGGAACTGGAGAAGATCATTAGAGAGATACTTTATCCTGCCAAAATCCTTTTCTTTGAATTAAACCCAGATGGAGAATGCAGATGAAAGTGTGTGTGCGTGTGTGTGTGTGCGTCTCCTGCTTTACAACCATGTGTATGGATGTGCATGCATGGATGTTGGTGGGGCATCTATGTCAGTGCTTGAAAGACGAAATGCTCTCAGTGCTTGCATCTGCGTCAGTGTGTGCGTGTGCACATGTATATATGCTCTGCGCGCAGCTGAAGAATCCTTTTCAAAAAGCCGTCTTGCTCGCTCTTGTGTTTACCATGTCATTATAACTACAAAGGCCATTTAACCTTAAAACCTCACAGTTTGAGTCCCCCTCAAACATATGGCCAGAGTTTCTCCTCTGGCTAAATGACTGGATGCATCCGCATAGATTTCTCTTAACGAGCAGCCCTATCTGGAATCTGGTGCCCGTTAGGAGTGCCGAGGACGCACACATACGCGCGCACATGTGTAAACACAGGACACACACACACACACACACGCACAAAAGCACACATCTAAGGCTGAGATTACAAAAGCCTTTGTCTGTGCACTAAGAGCAGAGGAGAGACCTGGGAATGATTAGTGTTTAGAGGCTCGGGACTTTACTGATTTATGTAGAAAGTCTCGAAGGTGAGTTTTTTCTTCTAATTTAAACACAATCACTAAACTTGCCCCCAAGTATTCAGTGTCACGAGACAGACATTGGAATGCCTTGTGATCACGCTGCACTTGTTGCACTCAGACGTGAAACTTCAAAGGCTTCCCTCACTTTTTTTTTTTTATTTGCATAGCGCGGACTCTAAACAAAAAACTACAAAAGCAGATTCAGACATATTGGCCATATGGTTTGCGGCGGCGGCGCGATTAACGTAAATCAATTCGGTGGAATTAATGAAGGCTACGCTCATGAACGGCCGCCGGGTGCTCGAAAAAGACCGAGTCTGAATGTTCTTGTGCTGTGATTTTTTTGTTGTTGTTTTTTTAGATGTCATTGATAGCACAGCTGGACTCCAAAGTGCATAACTGCTTTGCTGACAGCTGCAAAAAATAAAAAATAAATAAAAGTAAAAAAATAAAAAAAATTGGGGGACCTAATAATATTTTGAGAGGAGGGGCGGGGGGACCCGGGCTTCATTGTCTGTTTCAAATTGGTGAAGCCCTCCAAAACTCCTTGTTGTCCTTGTTTTCCATCCAAGTAATAATCAATCCCATTCTATTTAATCTCTCGCTCTATAAACACGGCAACATTATGTGGTGGCGCTGCTTTGTTAAGTAAGCACAAAGCAATAAAACATCAATTCCACGAAAAAAAAAAAAAAAAAATGAAGTGAGAAACCATTAGCAAACAGTTTTCAAAATTTAAGAGCCTTAAGCCTACCATAAGCCAGTTAATTACACTGCATTGAGTCCCCTCCAAACAAATACGGGTTACAGAAAACATTGCTCAACAGTTGACTCGCCTGTTGCCAAGTACACATCGAGAAAACAAACTGACGCAGGTGCACCAGAGAGCTAAAGTTTGTTTTTCTTATGATTAAATGGAAAATAGATGATGGGCCTAAGAAGATACAGAAGGTCGACTCAGGAGACAGAAAAAAAAAAAAAAAGTCTTTCAAGTGAAGTTCAGTAAAACCTTTGTATCAAGGTGAAAATGCAAGGGTAAAAGAAACAGTAGTAGTAGGGATGCACCTGTTTCTGGTTCCTTGCCGGGACTCCTTTTCGCTCGCTGAGTTTTGCCTCTGTCGTCCACTGTGCCGTGGAAGTCAGGTTTTCTGTACAGTAGCTTCTCCTGGTGAGAAGAAAATAGATATATTAAAATATTAAAGACAGAAAAATTACACATTCAAAAGAGTGCCACATCTTTGAGTATGCTGCACCTATTGTTACCAGCCGCTGTCACCTTAGCTGAATTTGGTGAAGCCAACAAAAGGACTGAATGCGACAGTTTTTGAGAATGAAACCCTCACTACAAGTGGCCTTTTCTATTCTTCAGGTATAATGTTTGCACAGAGACAACTTGGGGCAGTTGAAAAGATGCGAGACTCTGTCAGGGAGCACATTCATATGTGGCCAAGTCATTGTCTGTCCCGTTTGGGCTGTAACGTATCCTGTAACCCAAGTCACTTTTGTCTGCGTTTTGGTCGTTTGAGACAGTCACCTGGACACGACTGCTCTAAAATTCACCTTTTTATACAAAAGGAGGACATGAACTGTGGTTAATCTGAGAGCAATACCCATTCATATGGCACCTGGTCCCAGCCCTATTCAGTGGTGGCATGAATAAGTTACACAAAAAAAAAAAAAAGAAATTCAAAGAAAAGGATCTGATGTAGCTGGTCTGGTCTGAGCTCATCCCTGAAAACAGGAGAAGTTATGCTACAGCGGCAGGGTGTTCCCATGGGCAAGTGAGCGGTGGGACAAACCGCAAGCCTTTTTCTTATGCGACTGGTTCTGGTCGACCTACATTCACATGAACTCTGTAGGACGTGCTGACCCGACTGTAACACACTCAAGACGTGTCTGGCTCTGTCATCGCAATGTTTCGTGCTAAGGATTTAGAGTTTAAAACATGGATTGTTCCAAGTCGCTTTCTGTTAGAACAGCCAGTTTGTGATCACATCTTTGGAGGATTCCCAGAAAAAAACCTGGCACAGCAAACACAACAAGACCACCCAAAGCCAACTTTTTCATTGAGCCTCACAATAAATGAGACCGCTTTTGGTCACACTTTGGAGTGTCAGCATAAATAAAGGTAATAGCACAAGACATAAAGGCTCTCGATGGCTGACAACCAGACAGCTTGTAGAGAGCTGGACATCTGCTCGGTGTTTGGATAACTGACATCTCCAAAGCAGTGATGCATGCAGCACCTAAGCATGGATCAAAAGATAATAAATAACCATGTACTCTTTCGCCTTACTGCTTAGAAATGAAGCAGGCAACCTTACCGACAGGCACTTTGACCTCTCTTTTTTTCCCCTTGGGGGGCCTACCCCAGTAGGCCCCAGGATGATATATTCCCTGTTTCCATCTGTGACACTGAAGTAAACATATAGTTATTAAGCCCCGATGACAGGGAAACTCCTGAAAGCAGCGTGAACTCCCAGAACTTTGTGTGGTTTTAAAGCAGAGCCGCTACAAAACACGATAAAGTTATGTTTCGAATTTCTTTTATACCTCGTCTCAGACGCGGGAACCCTGCCGGCCCCCTTGGGTGGGGGAATAGATGTATCATGTCAAACACCCGACGCCGACTGTGCTGGGCAAGCTCAAAGCAGCTAATGTCTACATCCCTGACCAGCTGCCAGCCATGTCTGACCTTATGAGCACGGGAATTCCAGCCTGATGGAGGAGTGTGTGCTGGAATGGTTTATGCCGACGCGCAGACCTCCAGATGTTCCTTCAAGCAGCGGCGTTTGCTGTTCATTTGGTGCGCAGGTGCTTCCACATCTCCTCTCCAGCTGTTGGCATATAGGGGGGGGCTTTTACCTCTCAAAGGATTTGTGGTGTATATTCAGCCATATGGCGTTACACTTTCTTCTGTTCTGACAGCCAAACACGATTCAACAGCCAATTTCTGGCCCGAGATTAAGCCCCAGCAGAACAACAGAAGACAAACAAGCAGTCTGCGAGGCTACTACCAAACTGGTGCGGCTCGTACTTTAGATGAAGGCAAAGTGATTTTTTTTTTCTTTGCCTTCCATTATATGACTATAAGAAATGTTTTTTCACTCTTTTTTGCTTCATTTCACTTCATTACAACATTTACAGCCTTCGTACCCTTCAAAGGCATGCAGAGTTACAGTAAATCAGGATGACAATGTGTTGGTATGTATGCCAAGTGCCAACTATTGAGTAAACCATTCTTTTTTCAGCACAAGGGGAAAAAATGCTATTAATTAGAGGGCTTTCAAATCTTCAAAGCGTGGGGGTTGCTGTTGCGCGCAGATTCCCCGTTGCTTCGTGAGGATATGACTAAAATTCAGTCACCCCGGGGATGTGTAATTTTGGGATCACAAGACTTCATTTTGCCTTATTAACACTTACTATTACAAACTGCATTCTTACTAGTTAGCCTCAAAATGTTCCTGACATTTGCGACGTTTCGAGCTTATAAAATGCCACAGGCCTCTGGTAGCATTACTAACTCACAATTCTCCACAAATACAGACATTCTGGCTGCAGCGGCGTCTCTAAATCTTGTAATGTCATTAACAATTAGCGACCGCTAAATTGTGGTCGAGAATTTGATGCTGCAAACCTGAGGAGGTGAAACTGTGGGCTGTTTGGCTGTGATTGCAGTCTAGGTGCCCATCACTGCTGAACAGGCATTACTAAGTTCACTGGCATGCATACTTTTGAGAGCTGATTGCACCTAATACTCCTGTGATTCACAGGCCTGGATTCGACAGCGACTGTGTGCTTTCTTCTTAAATATCATTTAAAAAAGAAAAAAAAAAAAAAAAAAAAAAAAAAAGGAGTGTCCTCCCCTCAGCCATTATCGGAGCTTGCTCTTTGAAAGACCATGTGTTTTTAACCATAACTTGGGTAATTTAATAACATGATGCATAGATTATCATCTGAAAATCTGTGCAGCTCGACCTAAGGGAAATGTAGCCTGTCAGCAGCCAGTCAACTTTTCAGATGGTTGCAACACTCGTTGGCAAAACGATTCCTTGCTGAATGCTGTAAAAGCCTCGAGAATTTATTATTATGGTAGATGTTTGTGACTCTGGACTCAATCTTCACTGGGCGTCTACGCCATCTGTCTGTCAAGACCGTGCAAGCTTATACGCAAAAGCTCACAGCCTCGTATCTCTGATGTTTCTGCTCCTACGACTTGTGCTTTTATGTCTGTGCCGATTAATCCCTGCTATGCAGGCTCGCTCTCAGCGCATGTATGATACTGCTGTTTTAACCAATTACGTACTGGTCACAATTAAAGTAGATGTGGGTGACAGCCCACCCGGGCGCCCCCAGAGCCTGTATGCTGCTGAGGACTTTTTTGTCCCATCAAACTGACTTTTTTAATAGCCGTTAACTAGACTCCAGATGTTTTAGCATCTGTTCTTTGTGGGACTTTAAAGGCATACATCAGAGGAGAGAATTATTTCATATAATAGCTATAAGAAAAGTGTTAGGCTCAAGAGTAAAACGTTCCCCGAGCTTACATTTTGAAATGTTCTGTGGACTCCACTTTTATTATGTTTCACTCACCGCTGTAAGGTGAATGAGGGTCAGGCTGACTGAGGGAGGCACTTGCTCTCCCTCTCCTTACATCACATTTGTAGCACAGATTTTAGCGCTACAGTACACACACCTGGGAGGGGATTTTTACTGTTGGGAACTATGCAGGATCTGCCGGACAGCTGGGATTTACTGCCTTGCTCAAGGGCATACCCACTGCGACTGCCGAGGTGATGACTGTTTGTTCACTTTGCCGGCCCAGATCGTAAATGACCAGATCATCTCCTCATTAAGAAGCAACTAGAAGGATCTGAAAAAGCGTGAGGTTTTAAATTAGTGCTTAAAGTTTAAACGCGTCCAAAGAAATAAACGATTTTCTGTTACAAAACGCTTCATTATTTCACTTGTGGTTTAACTCTCTAAAGGGCTGTAAACATTTCAAGTGCCAGCTCAGTCTGCAAAACAATATCGATTCCAGTTCTGTGCTTACATCTGTGAAAATGAAGATTAAAAAAAATTAAAATAAAATAAAAATTTTACAGACATAGTCCCATACAGAGTTTGAACTCGGTTTGATAGCTTTTGCTTATTTTCCTTTTTTTTTTGCCTCGCGTCACCTCACCAGCAGTTCCTCTTCTGCTCACGGAGAGATCCTGGAAACCGATTACACACTTGTATTACTGCTTGTACAGCCAAGATTCTTATCTGGGGGTTTTAGCCACAATCACCACCTTCAGATCAAGTGTGCATCTGCACTCGGCGTCTGCAAAGAGAGGCCAGGCCTCAGTAATAACTCAACTTGTGTTTCTTTTTTAGGGAAAAACGTGACAGGTGTTGGCAAGACATAAAAAAAAAAAAAAAAAAAAATCAAACACAAAACTGTATTACAAATTTACTGAGGAGCGGAAGGAATATTTGTATATTCATAACATTTAAATCTACTGCAGAGACAACCGATTTTCTTCTTTTGATAGGAGTTTAGAGCTTTCTTTAAAGCTGAATTAACTTAAGTCTTCCTTGAAGCCATGATTTCAACTGACCAAAACTGATCTTTTCATTCATTCATGGCTGATTACTACTAGTTTACAGATGTGTGCTGAAGGCTGACTTCAAAGATAGTACACATGAGCATAACTGCACCTAAGTATTACGTATTAATGCGGTAATGACTGAGTACTTGGCTGGCGTGATGCCAACGCCTGACGGTTTCTAGTTTCTGTTCGACACTGACCGGTCCCGCTGAGCAATCGGATGCTGAGGCTGCTTTTAGATGCTGACAAACCACACCACTTGTCTTTTTCAAAACACAATTCAACCACAAAATAGTTCCATCTGAACAGAGGCTGCAGCCTGACTCACTGCTATTACAACACAACAAAACCGAACCATTTCATGTATATAGGAACCCGGCCTGTGTGGTATGCGTGTTGGTACCGATACCTGACGTTACTATACTTTGTTTTGGTTTTTCTGAGGCTTTTCATGTTTTTGGTTACACTTGTCTGTATACCTGGCCATCACATGAAATTTCCCCGATACTCCTGAAGTGCCTTTGATGAAGAGCTGTGTGAAAAATCCAATAAACAATTTCTAGCCCTACAAAAAAAAAAAAGAAGAAAAAAGATCCTTCAAAGGAAATGCCAGAAAAGCTAACAAGTGTGGCTGCTGCGTCTAAATGCCACATGCTCCTGTTTCTCCAACTATGTAAACTGTGGGATGTGTAATCAGAGTTGTTTAATGCAGACATCTGGCAAGGACAGCATCACAGCACTGTTAAATATTTACAGCTGGGCCACAGTCTTTCACCTCATGAAGCGTCACCATCTGGGCCGAATACCAGGCCCATCTCATTCGGATTTAACTGGGGAAACCACTACTATCTAAAATAAGCTTAGCAAAAGACACACCGAGGACTAAATTAATAGGCTGAGCTCATGAAAGGAAAATGTTACGGAGCAAATCCAAATATGAGCAATGGGTCTCATTAATCTTTCCTACAGAGGAATAAATGCGCCCATCCTGGATAACTTGAATTCCTCTGGGTGGCTATCAAGTTGACAACTCTGCACAACTAAATGTCCAGCCAATGCCCCACACAGAGTATCATTTTCTCTGTGAAAAGCTTACACAACCGCTGACATATGAGCTAATTGAGCAAGCAATGCAAAGTTGAGAGGTACACTCGGGCCTTTTGTGATGATGAAATTAGGGAGTGTGTGGTGGCTGGTGTTGCGGTGGTCTTTAGTGGTTGTGGGGCTGTTGCCAAAGCCACAGACAACACAAATGACCGTTCAATCAGCCTGCTGCCAGGGAAGAAAACACACGTGAGAAGCAGGCTGGCTTTGCTCCAAGTACCAAGTGCCCCATCTAAGTCCTGATGAATTTACATCAGCCCTTGGGCTTTGCACCTGCTGGTGATCCAGTTAATTTTCCATCCACCTGCTCCAGCACACAGGCTGACCTGTCTCTGCCATTCCAGCTGGGCAGGCTGCCTAAGTTTTGAGAGCATGGACCTCTGTCTGTTGAGGAGGAGGGGGGAGCTCTGGAAACGAGACAAATTGGGTTAAAATGTGGTTTTACTTAACAAAAAAATGCGCCCATTATAGAAGTAAACGATATAACTGAGATTTTGTTTGTTTGTTTGTTTCAAAAACAGTTTTCTTTGTTCAACAAAGCCAAAAATTGCTCAGCTTCTGCCCACCCTGTTTGCGTTTCCCCGAACCGCAGACTCTGGCCAGGTGACAGATTTAAAACCTACACCTTTGCGCGCCTCCGTCCAAGAGGCGTAATCACGTACACGGGAGCGCAAATCCATCCTAAAACATACTTGTCTGGAAACTGAGCTGACAAAACGTCGTGACAGGCTACTGTAGAAGAAGTTGCCCAGAAACATGCCGCAACAGCGCAGACACAAAACCTGACACCGTGATACAGGAACAGGAGGACCGAGAGGAGGTGAATGAACACGAACAGCCTCCGTGTGAGGAATGAAAACAATGTCGCGTTATAGACGCTCCCGTGTCTCTTCATTAAGACTTTCTTTTATTAGAAGTATTATTTTTACCTCATGACTCTCTCCTCCGCGGCTGCTGCCGGAGTCCAGTCGGACTGAGTGGCCGGGCGAGAGCACCGACGCCGGGTCAGCCAGGTCACTCCCCTCAAGTGTCACCATTGAATCCCGCTTCTGGTGAATAATTTCCCTTTTGACTTGGGACCGCAGGTCCAAATAGCAGGCGAGGGTGACAGCGTGAAGGGTCAGCGACAGCAGGAATAATCCCAGGAACACAACGCTGCTGCTCCGACTCCTGCACTTCTTGCTGCACGTGCAGGGAGCCGCTATGGGCATCACTTTGTCCGGGAAATCCTCCACAGATGAACCATCGCGTGCCATTATCGGACGGAGGACGAGTCATATGCTCCTTATCTCGGCATAATCCATTTACATGGAGACTCATAGGTGCAGCAGCAGCAGGTCGGTGCAAACTTCTTGGAGTATCTGTAGTAACAATGGAAACCCGCCCACCTCTCCTATGATTGGCCCAGCACAATTAGCAGCCCCAGAGGTTGGGGGCTGGATGCAAATAGGTGCAGTGGTTGAGCGACACCCAATGGAGAAACGCGGCTACTGCAAGGCCTCTGCGACAAAGATGTGAACATCATTTCCTCTTTCTGTGTTTGTTGTTCAGTGTTGTGTGATTATTTCATGAACCTCTTTTAGTGATTTATTATCTCTTACGCGAGTGTGAATGGGAAGGGGGTGGCCACCAGTGTAATGTATAATGTTTATGCATGCGTTTTATGTGTTTTAGGGTTTGGACATGCTATTTTTCACTGGCCTTCTTTGTTTGGCACTTTGTTTTGTTATGTGGGTGGCACATGGAGTGGTGGTCCTGTGTGAAGAACTGATTCAGAAAATACTGCCCGGTATTGTTATTGAAAAAGAACAAGCGGTTGATGGTTACATTGCATCATCAAAGAGTGGAAAAGTAGTACAAATTATGTTCTTAAACAGTCTACAAATTATATAATTATAGGTTAGTGCATCTGAATTCTGTCAGGCTGAACAGTATGATAGCGGGGCCTGGAAGAGAGTCGATGTCACGGTGAGGTCAGCATCACTTTGTGTACAACACCATCAAACAATCTAAACATGTGTCATTCGGCTGGATCTGGGGAACGGTTTGACATTTGTGTTACAAAAATGCCCGCTGAGAACAATGCTTTAACGAGACTGAATGTGGCTTTGCGGTTTGTGCATTTTCAAAATCCAAACTCGACACTTTGATCTCCAGGAACCAGAGGTAGCCTGCGAATCTGTGAGTCTTTGGGCCTCAGGACGGTGAAACCTAAGCGGGCCAGAAACTTGGAGGGCTGATAGATCACCTTGTTAGATTAGTTTTCCAGGCAACTGCTGCCAAGCATCTGTCTTTATTTCATTTGGACAAACCCTGACATTTGCGTGCACTTGACCTATATGGAGGTACACTTTTTCAAGCTGGGAGACACATACTAGGTATCATTGATATTACAGGCTAACTAATGAAGAAGAATGGCTTTTGGAGATCTAGTGAATGGTATTTCATCACTGTGTAATATTTTTTACCCTGAAGTTTACTACTGTACAAATATAAGAATCTATTATTGTATTTCTTTTGGTTCAGTCTGCTCCTGTTGCCACTATATCATCACATTTTTTTTCCTCCTTGCCACAGTCAGTTTCCTTTCTCCAAATCATCTGGAGGGGGAAAAAAAAAAGTGATTCTAGTCAGCTGCCACTGAAGGGCAGCATTGCCAAGCCATAAATCAATAACACTGCATTCCAGTGCACTCAAAGTTGAACTTAAATAAAACAGCTTCATGCAAGTTGCATATAAACATGAAAATACATCTCATATAACTTATATAACATCTCTGAGATTGCGTCCACAGCATCAGCCCCTTTCTCTCATGAAGAGTCATTTCCCCATTGTTAGCATATGATAGTGAAACTGAAGAGAGAACGATATTCAAAGTAACCCTCACAGGAGCTGTGACTGAGAGCTCAGTCTAAGCACGTTTGCCACGCTTCTCATCCAAGCAGCACACACAATGACTTTGAGAGGCAGATGATTTAGGACCGGAATAGTTAAGAACACATACTTCCTGTAATTTCAGACAAGTGGTCACATTTTAAAATGTTTTTTTAGTGTGTATATATATATATATATATATATATATATATATATGAAGGATTGGCTTTGGATATTTATTGCATAATTAAAAAAAAAAATTCAGACCTATTCTTTGCTTTTGAGGAGACCTTATCTAAAGGTCAAACTCAGCACTATGCCCCTATCTTCTGTCCGCTGCCTTGTTTCAGAAAACACAAGCCAACATTAAAGCCTGTGACAAATGAAACCAGTTTTATCGTGATTGGGTTTTTTTGGCATTGAAAAGATCAGGGGTAATTCTTATAACGTCCCCCGGGCTTCAATGCGGCGTTCATAAATGGTGTGCCACTCTATCCTCTCTGAGCTTATAACAAGATTTAGAGGCTTTCCCTGCCAGATGATAGAGTTTTGCAGAAGGAATAGGCGCTCTTATATTTTACCACCGAGAGCTGAGCGGTTGGGCTGCGGCTCGTGGCTTCGGGGAGCTGTTGGAAGATGGTCTTGGCTGAAGAGTTCCTCTCCAGCACCGCTGATAAGAGCACAAATTCAAATCAACTTTCAGCTGCTATTAGGAGGAATCAAACTCGAGCTAAAACCAACAGAATAATGTCACTACATGCTTCAGCAAATTGTTTTGAACCTCTCCATCACGTGCGCTACCTTCTCAGGAAGGGCTCATTGTTTCTGCGCATTGAATTGCAGAGGTGTAGCCTTGACTAATTGATATACTGTGGCATTTGATTTCCTACCTATAAATCTCCGGCAAATTGGGCCATGTCTGCCATTTCCCTGAACAATGATTCACTCACTCTCATTGTGGGTGTCTATCTTAAGAGTCCTTATCAAGATTGGAGCTCTTTTCCTTTCTCTCAGCTGGTCTTTTTGTACTATGCTGCTTTTGTTTCTTTACCTTTCTCTCTTTTTTCCTTTTCTTTCTGTTAGGTGACTGCTGTGTGCAATTCAGTACAGAACTGGTGTCGGTAACTTAATTGATTTTTTTTTTTTTTTAATTCCACAAAGAATCGCTCGAATTTAGTGGCCTTTTTCACATGCAAAGTGCTGTTTTGTGTCTTTTCTCAAGGCAACAGTGTTCGGGGAAAACGATGCTATTTTCACTTCTTCATTAACAGGATTTGTTTTTTATTGTTTCGTAGCATTTTGCCTTTGTTAAATGCAGGCAGAGTAGATAAAGGCAGAAAACACAGGCTGAGGAAGGAGGATATGGTATGCAACAAAGGAGATGAACAGTGAAGTTGTAGTTTCATGCACATTAACATAAAATTCACTAACTGTTTTTAATATAGATATTTATTGTATATGCAGTAATCCACAGTGATAAAACAAGACAAAAACTAAACTAAACTGTAAAGCAAAAGCAGTCATTTTAAAATCTAAAAACACTGTAAAAGTACTGCATTCATCCTAAAAATGTATTTTTAAGTATCAAAAATGAACCTTGTAATATGCAATCCAACTCTCAGAGCAGGAAATTATTATACATTTTATTAGCTAGTTATCGTTGGGTTATTAATCTCTATATATTTCTTTATGTTTTGCTTCCAAGCAGCCAGACTTTCTTGTCATTTTTTTTAAAGTCGTCTTAAGCAACAGTTCTCCAGGCTTTCGGAAGGTGTTTCAGTTTTTCTTCGGCATTGGCTGGTTTTTCATTCATTTTCATTCATTTTCATTTCTTTTGTTTCTTAACACTGACTTTGGCATAAAAAAGTCACCTAACTCAACAGATGAACCAGCGTTGTGTCTACAAATAATAGACAATTGAGCAATGAACCAATTTTAAATCATATCTTTAGGCACTTTGTTCCTAACAGCTAGTTGCAAAAACACCATTTGTTCCCATTTTTTTTTTTGTTAAATCTGTGAAAAATAAAATAGTATTTTTGCACCAACAAGGTGATTCCCAAAGAGCTGTTAGCTTAAAATTTGGCATATCTCAAGTGTGCATGTGTGTCCTTAAAAAAATGAGGAAAGTGGACAAGTGGAGGACAAAAGAAGTTGGCAGCCCTAAAAAAGTATCTACAGTAGGTGAAAGTCATGTCCCTAAGAAATAGGAACAATCCAACATAGACCTGACACAGGACCTGAGAGATGCATTTGACCCTTCAGCTGATCCATCTACTGTTCACTGAAGCCTCATCAGAAATGGTCTCAGTGGAAGGGTGGCTGTTAAAAAGCCATTCTTAATGAAGGAAACAGGGAGAAAAAGCTGAGGCGTGCCAGATTACACAAGAACTGTACTGAAAATCAGTGGCAACAGGTCTGATGGATCCAATGTAGAAAATTCTGGTTCAAATCATTGTCAATATATATGGAGGAGGTCAGGAGAGAGCTACAGCAGTGAGTGTCTACACAGCCATCTGTAAAACCCTGTGGAGGATCTGTCAGGGTTTGGGGCTGCATTTCAGCCAGTGGTGTTGGAGATCTTGCCAAAATTGATGGAATTATGAACACAGAAAAGTACCGTCAGATTTTGATCCACCATACAATACCACCTGGAAACTATTTGATTTGCAACAGGTTCATTTTCCAGTATGGCAGTGATCCCAAACAGAGTGCCAATGGGCTGAAAGCATACCTGGATAGAAAAACACACAGTGGAACCCTATCAGTCATGGATTGGCCTCCCCAGAGCCCAGACTTCAACATTATTGAAGCAGTGTGGGATCATCTTGGCAGAGAACAGAATAAAAGGCAGCCAACATCCAAAGAAGAGCTTCAAGAAGCCTGGAGAACGATTCCTGAATAATACTTAAAGAAATGACAAGAAAGCTGCCTGAGAGAGTTCAGACAGCGTTCAAGAATAAAGGTGGTCATAACAAAAATTGATCCCCAAGCTTGTTAGAATTGTATACTCTGTTTTTTCCTTATGAAATCATACTCCATGTATGATCGTCATGTTTCAATAGATCACTGCAGTTATTTCTTATTTCCTAGCAAAAAAAACTTGCACAGTACTGTACTTTACAGCGCTCATTTATTTCTTTGGACACTTCAAGGGAAGTTGAGCAAGCTGTGAACACAAGGCTGACACATTAAAAAGTCCAACATTAGAATTCATTAGGAATCATGTTTCTTTCCAGCTTAGCTCAAATTTCCATCTCTCCCAGTGGAATTATCTGGCTCTTTTGCTGCTCAGTGCTCCGCTGTGCTCGCTCACTAACTTTATTTCTCTGCCATTTGGAAGTGTCATAGAGTGTTTTTCTCAGAGCTTTTTCACACACATGAAAAAGCTGCCTGCTGCTGCGAGAAACAACTCTAAAGGCCAATATAATGAAAACATTTTGATAAAAGGAACTAAGTACTCCTTAGAGAGTTGGGGGAAACTACAAACTGTAGTAATCATTGTTTTCTCATAATGACTTTTTAACCTGAAGAGCTGAAGAAGCTCCAGTGGAATACAACACTGTTTATTTTACAGCAATTTAATGGACAGAAAGCCTAAGTTTAACACCACTCTTCACTTTCATTATGTAACGTAATGTAAGCAATAAATAACATGGCAACATGTTTGTTAGTTATTAAGAATATATTGATATGTCGACATATATTCACATATTGATTAATTAAATTACCATATATAGCCCTCTTTTAGTTTGAAGGTTTTACCTATCAGGATAAAATAAAAACAAAATCTGCTTCTTGCCAGATTCATAAATGATTTAAATACAACCTCAGATGAACAGCATCACATGACATTTTGTATCACTGTTTTTTTTTTTTAATTTAACAATAACTAAGCCAAAATGCAGAAAGCAGTGTGTGAAAAAAAAAAAAAAAATCAGTACAGGCCATGACTCAGCAGCTTGTAGAACCACCTTTAGCAGAAATAACTTGAATGACCTTATCAGTGTCTCACATCATTGTGGAGGAATTTTGGCCCACACTTTACACACTCTTTACAGCGTTGCATCAGTTCATCAAGACCTGCAGGCATTCATTTATGAACAGCTCTCTTAAGATCCTGCCACAGCATTTCAGTCAGGTTGAGGTCTGGACTTTGACCGGGTCATTGCAGCGCCTCGATTCTCTTCTTTTTCGGCCGTTCGGTTGTAGATTTGCTGCTGTGCTTGGGATCATTATCCTGTTGAATGACCCAATTTCAGCCAAGCTTTAGCTGTCAAACAGATGGCCTCGCATTTGACTCTAGAATACTTTGGTATGCAGAGGAGTTCATGGTCTCCTCTGCCCAAAGGACATTGTTCCAGAAGACTTGTGATTTGTTCAAATGCAACTTTACAAACCTAAGCCAAGCTGTCATGTTCTTTTTAGGGAGAAGAGGCTTTCTCCTGGCAACCCTTCTATACAAATCATACTTGTTTAATGTTTTTCTAATTGTGCCATCATGAACTTTAACATTTATGCTAACTGAGGTCTGTAGAGTCTGAGATGTAGCTCTTGGGTCTTTGAGCATTGAACAGTCTGACCTTGGGGTTAATTTTCTGGGATGCCCAGTCCTGGGAAGAGTGGCCTCTGACCTGAGATGTTTTCCTCTTGTTAATAATCTTTCCCACTGTAGAATGATGGACTTCAAATTGTTTAGAAATAGCCTCATAACCCTTCCCAGACTCATGGGCAGCAACAATTGCTTAAGATCATTACTGATGTTTTTCCTCCTTGGAATTGTGTTAACACACCGGAGTACTCTGGACCAACAAACTGACAAAACCTCTGCTTTCATAGAGGTGCTCACACTTACCGATCATCAATTAATCAAGTGATTTTGATTAGCAGCACCTGGCTGGCTGGATGTTCTTTCTTTTTACCATGACTGGAACCTATATGATGTACATTGAATGCATAATATATAAGTAAGGTTGGGATGAACATGATAAAAACTTCCATATAGCTTTATTATATATGAAAAGGATTCTGTGTGGCTTTTTATTGTGTTAAGTTTATGCTCCAACAGTGAAAAGTATGCCACCGGAAAGAATTCATGAGATATGAATCACAAAACTGTGAGCTATTATCCCACTCAGATTCTTCATGCTTTGCTGCCAGCTCCATTATCAGAGGAGTGTTTACGTTTTGGGTTTTTAGGCATCAAATTGCTCAGTAACCCACAGCAGGTACAGCGATAGAGATATAATTTAGGCTATCTTCTTGTAGACACTTGTGTATCTTGGATATGCTGCGAAGCTGAGTCCAATAAAGGGGTGAAATATGAGTGGGGTACATGTTTATATGAGCTTTTATACGTGCCAGGATGATGGTTTACTGCCTCTCTGTTCCCTGGATGTTTTCCACGCTGTTTGTTTCTGAGGCTCATGTGAGGCTGCCACCTTCAATAAACATTCACTACCCTTATCAAAACCTCTAAGCCAGACCAACAGCATGATCAAGAGGCACACCAGGGGTGACCCCAGAGGTAATCTACATTCTCGCCTCTCTTTCTGTGCCACCCTCTTCATTCATTTCTCCCTGTCTTATGTGTTTTACTTGCTTGGATTTTCTTTTGGTTTGGAATGGAAAGAATATTTTGTGGGGGACACCACTTTCTGTCCCTTGATGCGACTTCAGTGAATCCTCGGTGATATCGTGTCATGACAATTTACTACTCTTTTATGTGAGGCATTCCATTTCCTGAGACCCAGTGACCCTCGTCCATTCCATCTACCTCCAGCTGCACGCACGTTTGTTTATCTCCTTAAATTTCACTCCTATTCTCAACTCAGCATTCTTGCTTCCCAGCACAGGCATTGCTGGGAAGAAAAATACCAGTTTGCTCAGGTCAGTGCTCATATTTTTTCCCCTCACAGGGTGAGTTCACCTGTACTCTACAAGATAAATAACTCGGGTGCTTTCAGTAGAAAATGGCTGTAGTTAAACAATACAACTGCATTCCTCCATTCCAACAGCTGAATGGTCAGGCTCAAAAAAAAAAAAAAAATACAAATGGGAGGTGTGAAAAGGCCATCCACCAGAGAAAAACACACAAAGAAGTTATTTTCAGTACACTATGAGAGCAACAGTTTAAAACGCCTCGGCAGAAACAGCAAAGGTTCAATTGCCTGAAATGAACAAATTAACCTTAAAGTATTCTCAGTTATTTTGACTCTTTTTCTGACAAACACAGGCACAAAGAGCATTGTTAATGCTGCTGCACCTAAACCTTTGAACTGTGATGCTGGAAATGTGGTCTCACCACTGCTCAGATCTCTTTGTCCAGGGCTTAATATCACACAGTGTATTTAATATGTTGTAGTATTCAGCTGTGGTTATGGACCACTTCAGTTATGATCACAACCCCACAGAGGACTATGCTAAACAATGGCATTCACATTGGAAATATGATTCACATATAATATGATTGGATGGGTGGATGGATGGGTGGATGGATGGATGGCTCTTGAAAGTGTTGTTTGATAAACTGTTAAGATAATTAAATCTGTACCAACTTTGGGGACTGACCACTGAACTAACGTTGCCGTCACATCCCCACGCATTTCAGAAGCAAGCTCACCCCATGAACTTGATGGACCATCTCCCCTTACAGTATGTGTTTCAGTGTATTACTAAGAAACAAATCATCCCAGTATTTAAGAAGAAATATGTCTATCCAGTTAGTTAGCTAGAATGATGACTTACAGTTAATGCAGCCTGCGAAGAAGTAAGGTGCTTGGTATGAGCATGACAGCATGAGGTTAAAGGCCAAGAGATCAAAGCAAGCATTAAAACAACAAAACAGGAGTTAACCTTTATCAGCAGGTGCTAATTAATTTTAGGTCACCCTTACTAATGGCAGACACCTCTAACTGAGGGATGTTTAACATTGCCTAGCGATTCCTTGAATTTCTCTTCAACTTCTACACATGAAACTTGCTAGAACCCATATGTTCAGAATAGCAAAGCACAGGGCTACGTAGCACGGTTGAGACTCACACAGTCCTTAAAAGAGCGTTGAGAATCAGCTTTATGCAGCATGCTCTTTGCTACAGGTGGGGGAGAAAACCAGTAATTCTGCAGCCTTGAGGCAGGGGCGGTTCTAGGGGCGGGGCCACAGGGGTATTGGCTCATCTGAAATCTGATTGGCCTCCTGAAGTGCCCCTGTCCTGTCACTCATCTGTCCTTTGTCCGAGAGCGAGGATCAAATTATAGGTGGATGCAATTCCATGCCGAAACACCAGTAGCGCTAATGAGCCAAATAGGAATGTTCAGCATGAATAAAGCTTCGGAAGAAAAAGAAGATTTGAACGATCTCGCGGAGAACATTTTTTAACTGACAACTGATGCCAGTCTATATTTTGAGGAGTTTGTTGGTAATGATAAGTCATAAATACCTTTTTACTCACAGCTGTCACATAGCGTAAGTCTGACAAACATTAATTAAAAAAGCAAAGTTAGTTAAGAATGATAATAATGGTAATGGTGATAAGATTTACCATAACTTTAATGTAATGGCTTTAATTTTTATTGGTCCGTATATCACCACATCTACCACAAATACTTGGCCCCTCTATGAATACTGTGGCCACTTGAGGGCCCCTTACTCAGAAAAATCCTAGATCCGCCACTGCCTTGAGGTCTTTGTAAATTTCTTTTTGTTCGCAAATCTACAAACAGCAGCAGCAGTCATTCCTCAGCAAATGCAGGCACGCCTTTCCTCTTTCTAAACTGTACTCTGCTCTTTAGCCAGTCCTCCTCAGCTAGCTACATGTGCCTGTGCCGTCCACAGCAGTGCAGAATTTAAAAAAGAAAAACTGAATTTGCTCATGTTTGCTGTTCATCGTAGGTTAAGTTTGAAGGTGGAAGCTGAATCACTGGATAACATTAATATGGTGACATTTCTTCAGCAAACATCTGAAGGTGGGATGTTAACATTAATCCTGGAACTTACTGATTCCTTCTGATTTTAACATGAAAGACAGCGGACTGAATGTAACATTAACTTCACACCCATATCCACTGCGTTTGATAATCCTTTTCAGAGATGTCAGTGTGCTGCCTGAGTTTTTATTTTTTTATATATATATTTTTGCAGCTTCTCGTCAAAGACTCATTTCCTTTGAAGAACCGCAACACTATCAGACATTACTAACAGAGACACAACAACATGCACTGTACACAGTAGTACAACAGGACACACGTGTCTCTGGTTAACTTGCCCACTTCCGAGAAATAGCAATGCACAGCTCTTCCCTGGGAACTGCAAAGGCTAATTTGACTTGATTCCACATTTTTCTTTCTGAGACAGTCTGGATTAGTTGTTCTAAGTTGAAGTGCATTCCTCAGTATTATGTGTTTTTAAAAGCAAGGCCACTTCCACACTATAGTGGCATTTATAGTAGACATTAGCTTCAGGATGTATTACTAGTAAACCCCCTTTTCCTGATTTATTTCAGTTGTCATGATACATAAGCCTAAATGATGTAGTTTTCAAACAATCAAGATTTAATGCTGTCAAGCCCCGAGTACCTGTCAGTGAACTGCAGTGACCGTAATTCATTGCACGTATGCGACAGAGTGCATCTGTGCTTTGGAGCATCAGGGTTCCTCTGATTTCCAACGTGTCAGCTCAGGCTGAAGTGAAAGCAAGTTTGAAATGTTGCCTTGAGACGCAGGTAGAGTCTGACTGCTGTGTTGCAGTTTCATTAGCTCATACAAGTGGCACTAGGCTGAAAAACAATGTCCTCTAGTTGTTGCAGTCCCCCATTTCTCACTGTGACTGAACAAAAGTCTGACTTTTGGGGGTATTTGGCCAAGTTATATTTTGTTAAGGTCAGGTCTTGTGTAAATGTGCTCATAATGGATGGAAAAGGTGAAGGAACTACCACCAGCTGCACCTTCAGGTAGCTATTTTCTCATAAAAATAAAATCTCGACAATGTGCTTGAATACATATTTTCACCCAAATATATTTATTTGCTCAAATGCAGTCGAAACTGTAGAAGGGTGAAAGTTTTTGGTCTGAATATAGGAGTTTGACCTTGGAAACCGCCAACTGTCACTTTGCGTTACGACTTTTCTGCTGATGATCTCAGCTCCTTCACGCCCTCTGTCTCCTTCCCTCCATCTCATTATCTCTCCAAATATCATAACTTATTCAGAAGCCCTTAAAAGGGAGACTATACCCTGACACAGCAATATCCACCTAGAGTCTGCCAGTTCATTAAAAAACTTCATCAAACATGCAGAACACAAACATGCAGAGACGAGCACACTAACACACGCACGCACACACACGAGCATATTCAGCTTTCTGGGAAGCCTTACCTTGTGGTGCTAACAAGTTTCCCCTTAGTTCTCATATAGTGTCTTATCAGGGTGCAAAGGGTCCCCCTTTGAAAAGCCTTTGTCAGAACACATGGCTGATAGGTTGGCTTGGCTTTAGGCTGCAGCAAGTGAAATGCACGGGACATTTGGAGAGAGCATGCTTGCCACAAACCTGTGAACAACCTGTGTACTGTAGCTTTCTTTGTCACAAGCAGAAATGCTGAACTGAATTTTTACATTATGTTGTCAACTGTCACATACTCTGATCATTTTCCCTCCTGGAATCCAGCATTTAAATTACCCGCACCTGGCTGCCATGTTGGTTGCATGTTTTTGATGAAAATCACTTGCCAACAAGGAATGCTTTTCAATAGTCTCTGAGAAGAATGGCTTAGGGCTTTATTAGGGACCATACGCCTGTCTGACAACATACTCCCGACGTTGTGTTAAATCCCATATGCAGCTGTGCATTACGCAGAGCGACTTATGGCACTCATGTGTGCGCGTGTGCACGGCTGGGTAAACGGCCCTCTTCAGCTTTATTACCTGGCCATGAATCATGAGCCTTCATTACAGCCTGCTCATTGTGCTCTGAAGGTTAAGCAAACCAATTAGAGTTCCCCACACGCCGTTAGGGTTCTCGGCAACAACTGCATCCCCACGTCTTGCATTTTAAGCAGGCAGATGAGAGCTGGGATTAAAGAAAGAAAAAAAAAAAAAAGTGAGAACTAGGAAAGAGGAGCCTGGTAAGAGTTAATGATTGGCAGAACAAAAGAGGAGAAAGAAAATGTAAGGCGGGAGGAGAAGAAAAGAAAGCGTTGGAAACAAGAGGAGAGGAGGAAAATGAGAAAAAGAAAAAGCTGCCCTATTAAAAGAAATGACACCGTCATGGTTCACTGAACACCTGCACTGGGCAGCGGTACTCCTGTGCTTAATGCTCTCTGGCTGTCAGCACCACAGTCAGCAGCAGTGGCTGGACGCTCCCAGGGGGAAGCTGTGTTGGTCTATGCTCTCGATTAACTCTGCTGCTTATTAGAATAGATACCAGGGAAGGACTCAGCCAACCAAAGAACAGGTCCAATAGAAGGAGGACGCCGCGCTCTGCAATCATAATGTGAAGTGTAATTTTGAGAGTTCCTAAGCAAGTCAGACGTGAGGTTTAGATACTGCATCAGTTTCTTTTTGTTACACCCAAATCTGAACTCCTTATGCGCTGGTTTTGACTGATACACAGAGGCATTTTAATTGCCATCACATTTATATTCCTTGGATGAATAAGTAGATGTGTCTGTCAGGGGGATGTAAAAGCTGGCGTGCATCTGCATCCAGAAGAATTTGACACCTTGTGCTGAGACTGTAAAAGCACTAGTCTCTCTCTCAAATTCTTGTGGGCACCCTGGGGATTCAGGTACACTGAAAGAACTGTCAAAAGAAGTTTGGAGAAACAGCTGAAATTATAGCTTTCATCCACATGCAAAGCAGATAAAGGCTCTCGAAATTGGCTCTTTTCAGTGCAGCACAAAGAAAGGTCACTGCATTGGTGAATTGCAACAAGGTATAGTGTTTAATAACATCCCCCTTTCTTTTTTTTTTTTTGTCATGGATGATGCAAAATTCACACAACCGCTGACCTTCTCCTACATTTGTAGATACTCTAAATAAGTCGGAACTAAACTCTGCTTTTGTGCACTCCTGGTAAAGGAGACAAGGAGCGAGTGCAATTTCATCCGTGAGATATAAAGATGTGAGGCTGGGAAAGGCTGACGATGGCGCACTAAGTTGCCATATTAGCATTTCAGAAGGAATAGTAGAGGAATCAGCTAAGAAACTAAAAGGCTGGTTCAGCACTGACTGACACAACCAAGGACTAATGTTCAGTAAAAAAAAAGAAGCAAAATCTCATCCTCCTTCTTCCCTTCTGCCTTTCCTTCCAACTCCACTCAGCCAGAACCAGCTAAAGATGAATGACTGCCAGGCTTTCATTGTGGCTGGTCCTTTTTAAAGCTAGAGTCATTGTTGGTGCAAAGACTTATTCGTATTTCCACACATTCACGGCCGTTATTTTCGCTATAGAAAAATTATGTTTTCTGTCTCTAGTGGTCAAGAAAAGGTCAAAACCAATTATAAGCGGTGAGAAGTGAAATAATTTACTGCCGCGCTGCACTTGAGTTGAGGTATTTCAATTTTATGTTACCTTATACCTTTACAACAATTAAAGCTCCTCCACATTTCACTTTGAACTCCAAACATATGGCCATTTTTAATAAACACAATAATAAAGTTATGCCAGCATACATCACCTTTAACCATGCTGCAACATTAAAAGGCTGTTTTTTATGCTTGTACAGTTCTTACATGGTATTCCTTTTCTACTAAAGATATCTAGGAGATTTTTCCGACTTCCTGGAAAGTTAGCCATTTTTCTCAATCCGAACAGACAGTGTGACCATCTGTGTTTGTATGCACAGCTATTTACTGTATGTTTGCAGATCTATCACTGGCTGAATATGCTGTTCTGTTCCCTGATGTGTGTAATGTGGCTTCAGGAGCTGGCATGCCAGTTAGGCAGTCTACATGTCCCCTCATTCAGTCAGATTTCCTTGAAGATGATCGGGGCACAGGGGTCCTGGGTGCTGCCCTGTCAGCTTGACCTGCTTTAAAAAGCTACCATCATCAGAGGAAAAGAGCCTTGAAATGCCTGTTAGTGCTGAGTTCCAGTTTCCTATTCACAGCCCTCTCAAAGCGCCACTCATCGCAACCTGATAACAGCTCCAGGTGTCTGGGTGGCATCCAAATAGCTGCCTATAGTCTTCAGTTAGAAAGGCTCAGTCCTAGGGCCCATGCTTTCACCCCACCCCCTTCACTTTTTTCCTCACTCTGCCCTTATTATTCTCTCTCCTACTCCCCCTTTCTTACAGCCGCTCATCTTCCCTTTGCCTCTGCCTGGGAAACCTTACTTACAGGCTTTCTAAAATGATGATTGTGCATTGATAAACATGGTCACCAAGTTTCTTGTCAAAGTCACTTCAGTCTGTACAGTCTTCAGTTCAATGCCTTTCAGCACCGGTTAAACTGCAGGCTAAGATGGGAGTCATATTTACTGCAGTCAGCAACTTTATTATGGATTATATTGCTCTGGAAGCTGCAGTTTTCATATATTTTTTTTTGTAATGTCACATCTCTTGGGATAGTTTGTATAAGGCGAGGTAAAGCCATTAAAGTACTTTTTTTTTTTTTTTTGCTATTGTATGGCTTTTGTGCATTATTCATGTGCTGGGCCATTTTGGGTAAATTACTTTGGGGCATCCCTGTTCTCATATTAAACCCATAGGAAATGCATATTTCTCTTATTTTTGTTCTGTATTGAGAATAACACACCATTTTTTGTTGCAAATGTGAGATTTTGGTTTTGATAACCTTGAGTCAGTGAGTCTTAGGGACTGAGGTAATGCTTACAACTTCTCTCCCCGCCTCTTCTATCCCCTCACTGCAGTTAAGTGGTCCAACTAACTCCTTCCATGTTCTGCTGGAAAACAGCAGTCACCAAGGTTCACCGGCTGAATTAGATTTGGCTGTTTTAGTTTCCACTATAAAGATGAGAGCTGTAATACTGTAACGCCATAAAACACTATACTGCAATTTAGTGCAATCCACTAATCTTCTTAAACTTAGCAGAGGTTGTATTGTTTCAAAGGTAATTTAGCTGTGATTTGTATCTCGCTCAAACAGTCAAGAACATTTAAAAAAAATGCAAGCATTGGGAAAATCTATTTAAACAAAAGTATTCTTCATGCAAATCAACCTTCTCTGTGTTGTATTTTAATATAACGAGTACATGCTCACGAGCCAGTATTGTTTGGTTTGTTCGTGCTGTTGGCAAACTGATATACCTCATCATATTAAGGAAAGTCAAATAGGGGTGCATGCCTAGGTGCTCGGTTTATACACCTGTGGCCATGGAAGTAATTGGAACACCTGGATTCAATGAAACCGGGATGGGTGAGTGAATAATTTTGGCAATACAGTGTAGGTAAGAATCTTTAGGGGCCTAAGATGTGCCTGTTTGCTTAGCTTGGTTGCTGAACTCCTGATTGTGTAGGAGGAGTTCAAGGGCAGAGAGAGACAGAGATTTGGTGTATTACAGTAAAATATTGGATTATTATCACTGATGCCTTTCCACATAAGCAATCTGGAGACCCATCAGCCAGTCTGCAGACTTAGCCTCTGGAGGCAGCTATCAATTTTTCTGAACTTCCACTGTAGTCAAGCAATATCTAGCCCAGAGCTTCCTATTTCATCTGCCAGTCATTCACATTTACATTTTTAAAAATCTGTGAAATAGCTTAATACTCGTCAGACAATAGCCAATGACTCCAAGACCACTTCAGAACTTATAAACATGACTTGGGGTACTTTAATTGAAATGATGAGTCGAATGAGTTCATTCAACTCATTAAACTTAAAAAAAGACAGTATCCAAGAATTAAGCTTTTTTTCTAAGGTAAAATTCTCCAGACTTTAATTGTGAAGAAAAATATGGAGAAACTTACTTGAATTATTCTTAAATCATTTGTGTCTACTAATAACAATAAAAAAACTCTTAATCATATTGGCAGATGTTAAAATTCCCTTGCTTCCCCAAGTGTTTAAAATAAAAAAAAAGTGGGAAAAATTGGAAGTTGTTATTGTTTAATTAAGAACTGACTCTTCAAATTGATAAAATGTGAGTGGAAAGCAAATCTGACTGTAATGTTTGTGAGTGTGACTTAAGAGCTGTTGATTAATCTTGAGTTTGTTTTCTCCCAGTTAATTTAGCTTAGCTGGTTTAAAATTTTTAAAATTAATTAGGAGACTAATTGCTCCACCTTCGAGTTCAGTTTGCTCATATTTTCAAGGCAGCTGGGGAACTTGGGTTTTTGAACTTATGCCAACTTATTTATAGTAAATGCAAATGCTCAGAAGTTCTCCTTCCAACTGAAATCATGAGACTGGAATATGAGAGTGGTAGTTTGACCCAGTTTCTCTATTATCACAAAATGTTGAACACGCAAAAAATGGGAAGATGAGCCTTAAAATGAGAAGACCCAGTATATCCCCGAGGCATATGGCTGGAATGAAATCTACCCGACCCAGGCAATGTGTTTGCCAAGGAAGGAGACATTCAAGTCGTTTTGATATATTCATGTTTCATCCGTCCACCTAGCACCTGTCTTCATTTCCTCCTTGCCTTCACTTGCTTTTTGGCTTCCTGTGTAGATGGCGCTTGTCCCATGAGCCCTCTGGCACTTTAGGTAATGGAAGTATGGGGCAAGTATAGGTTAGACGTAGATTATGTGAGAATTCTCAGCTTCCTGTCATAGGATAATCACGGTGTCATCTTCCTTGACCAAGAGAACACCTTCAGATGGCTGATAGGCTGCTAAGGGGTGTCGTTACCTATTGGATAAAGTTCTGACAGAAATAACACATTTTACATATTTAACACCGCTCCCACATTTTTAATTTTGGCCTGTCAGTGCTGACTGCAGCACGATGAGGAAATGATTTAATAGTCCCATTAAAATGCTGTCATTAATTTCAGTTGTGTTTGCATTTGATTTGCAGAATTGGCAGCTAAAAGACACTCTGAGCTTATTCGAGATGAGATTCTTCTTTCACAGCTCAGCAAAACTGTGATTAGTCAAAATGCAGTTGACTATTGGCGAAACCCCACCCATCAACAGTGATGCTCTCATTAAGCGTAGCAAATGTAAATGGGCCCAACAGATCTGTCACTTTGAATTATTTTGCCTGTATCTGTTTTAGATTCTATATTTTGAACTCAGCTTTAGTGTTTTGGTCAATGACATCAGAATCAGAATCAGAAGGTTTTTATTGCCATATGGGTGAACAGGTTCACATCATCAGGAAATTGCTGCGGTACTTCGTGCTTACATAAAAAACAATAAGTATAAAAACTATAAGACAATGTTACAAATATACAAATTACAAATATACAGAGGTATTAGAACTATAACTATAACGCAATGTTACAAAATATACAGTGCAGAGAATAATTAAAAGATAAAAGAATGTAAACTATAGTCCAGCTTTATAATATGTACATCAGTGCAAACAGACAGGTGCATAAACATAGGGTCATTGGCGTTTGTGGAGGGTGGTGGTAACAGACTTAGGGTTATTGTTCATGAGTCCAACAGCAGAGGGGAAGAAACTGTTCTTATGATGGGAGGTTCTGGTCCGAATGGACCGTAGCCTCCTGCCTGAGGGGAGAGGGTGAGAGTGGTCGGGTGTGGTCCGACCTGCACGCCCCAGTGTCCTGGAGGTGTACAGGTCCTGGAGAGATGGGAGGTTACAGCCAATCACCTTCTCAGCAGAGTGCACAACACGCTGTAGTCTCTGTTTGTCCCTAGTGGTGGCTCCAGCGTACCACACAGTGATGGAGGAGGTAAGAATGGACTCGATGATGGCAGTATAGAACTGCACCATGGTCCTTACTGGCAAGTTGAATTTCTTCAACTTCCGCAGGAAGTACATCCTCTGCTGGGCCTTTTTGACGACAGAGGTGATGGTGGGCTTCCACTTGAGGTCCTGGGTGATGGTAGTTCCCAGGAAGCGAAATGAGTCCACTGTGGTGATGGGGGTGCCAGTCAGGATGATGGAGGGCAGAGGGGCTGTGTGCTTCCTAAAGTCCACTATAATCTCCACTGTCTTCTGGGCGTTCAGCACCAGGTTATTGTGGCTGCACCAGGACACCAAACGTTTGACCTCCATCCTGTAGGCAGACTCGTCCCCGTCTGAGATGAGTCCGGTGAGAGTCGTGTCATCTGCAAACTTAATAAGCTTGACAGACAGGTGGTCAGAGGTGCAGCAGTTGGTGTACAGGGAGAAGAGCAGAGGAGAGAGGACACAGCCCTGAGGAGTGCCAGTGCTGATGGTCCGGGAGTCCGAGACATTCTTCCCCGGCCTCACGTGCTGCTTTCTGTTCGTCAGGAAGTCAGTCATGCTAGCTTTTTTGGAGCTAGAAGTTATATTTTGATGTGAGGGTTGAGTGCTAATTTATCAGCTAAGGTTAGCAAGTTGGATTCAAAAATAGTACAGTTATGTTTGGCACAACAATGCATTCAGATCACAATTCTGCTTGCAAACAGTGCCAGACATGACAGGCTGTAAGAAAAGAAAAAAAAAAAATTGTACAGTTAGAGGCACAGACCTGAACTGCAGTTATTGCTAGGTAACAAACCAAGATGGATGTTTTGTGACACCACCCATTAGTTTCCAAAGCCCTCTCTGACTTTGCCTTTTTGGTTGCAAAAAAATGGATGTGCCAATAAGGGGTGGGCCTGACTGTGAAACTACACGGTCACTGGCTAATGACTAGCAATTGACAAGTTGTTAGCTTAAATTTAATACGTGACTGAGCCCATAAACTTTGCAGGAAGTGTTTATAGCAGTCAAGACAGAAAGCTGTTTTCCCATAGACGTCTATGGGATGGAAGTCTTTTTGTAAACACAGCTAAAACCATCTGGTGGCTTTCAGGTGGAATGAAAGTTAAAGACACTTTCGCTCGACTGTTTTGGAGCCAACCTGGAATAGTGCTATTGCAACTTTTTGTAAACATTGTAAACATTTAAGAAACATTTAAGAAAAAAAATAAATCATGTTTTAGCATAACCCAACACTAAAAAAATACCAAAGGTTTCCACTTGCCACATCTACCACTGATATTCTTCTGTGCATGGAAACTTGCACAGAAAACAGTAAAAGGGGAAGCCGGTTCATCCAGCAATAGGCAGAGCATTATGTGCCAGACACATATTAAAAGTGACAAACTTTTACATATAGCAAGTTCCTCCTTAGAATATGTACTTCAGTAGAATTTCTTGTTATTAGCTTCAAATCCAACATTTATGCTGAAGTAATGGAAAGGGCTTAAGTTGTCTGGAAGAGATGAAAAATCAATGCTGGCTAATAAATATGTGCAAAAAAAATCTAATAACACCGTCTCACCCTACAAATTTCAGTGCATGCGCGCACACAAACCCATGAACATTAAGCTTCCTGTGATGCCAGCTGTAGTGCGTATTTCTGCTGCTGTTTATTCCCCCCCATCCCTCTCACTTATCTATGCCTTTCACTGCAGATGGTGCAACAAACAAACTGCAACCATTTGAGTCATGTTTCATAAAGGCAAGCCAATTACTGAAAACATATTCTTTCAGCCATTTTTCTATGAATGACTTAAATTAAAGCATTTTGGAGCCCAGTCCTCTTTGCATCATAGAAATTTCTGTCTCTGGGTCCAATTTGCAACAGGGTGTGCCGATGGAAGCATTAGGCTTCCTTGCCGCAGTAGGAGGGTGGTATCATGATTAATTTAGGCTTGTTTTGTCAGCGCAGGAAGCCACAAAAAAAGCTCATTACAATCAGCTGGGTTTTGTCACAGTCCGGGCTCCCTCTTATCCCCCATAGCGAAGCAGAGCGATGCAGCCTCCGTGAATATGCATTGATGATGATTGCATGATTTATGCATGAGCGTCATGGAACCTTAAGACTATCCCGCCCAATAGAAGTCCTTGAAATCATGAAATTAGAGCTTTTGTCTCTGTTCTTAAAATGTTTGTGTAAGCCACTCAGCTACATCACTCACAGGCCATTCTCAAATGTGTGGGAACACAACTGAATAAGTGGAAGTATAAGATAACAGTGGCTTGTTTGTTTTAATATTTACTAAGTGCTTGTACAGAGTTATTAGGAGACTGTTGTAAACTGCCATGTTTCCTTGCAGTCTGCATTTGGTATTCAGTTTGTTACATGTCTCTGTTTGACTTTGGGCTTTCACTGACATTACCTGCAATTAGGCTGTCATAATTGCATAATTGGGTGATATAATTGACTTGCCGGCAACAGACTTGAATCAGGATTGTGATTTATGGGTGTATGAGCATTATGGAAGTGATGTGTGCACTGACCTTCCAGTGAGCTCAGCTCATGTGGGTGCTGACCCTTCGATAAACACAGACAAGGCCTCCCAGGCAGCCTGTGTGTATGTGTCTGTTCCAACATGCCCTAGAGTTTTCCTGTTGGCTCTGATAGATGATAATGCACTCTTCTACACAGTTCCTTCCATGCACAACACCTGACTTTATTATATGCAGCTTGTATTATATAAACCTTACAATTACATACAGACCTTATATAAAAATTGTAGGTGAAATATGAAGCAAAATCTGTCATAATGAAACAGTGATTATGAGGAACTCAAGGTTAGCCAGTCTAAGCACGGTCATATGATGCCGATGTGATGTTAAAATTTGCACAAATTCGAGTTCTGTCAGGACAAGCAGTGCTTGAAAACAGTCACCAATTAAAACCTGCTAAAGTGAAAGCGATCTCTCTCCTTGCATCTCAAACAGCATTCTGTCATTAAGCTTTTGCTTGTTTGCATCCATCCATTAATTTAAAGCTGTCTTGTGGCTGCAGCTGACTGTCTCTGGAAGCAGGCTTGACTCTGCTGGAGTCTGATTTCATTGGAATCCACAGTGTGATGTTCTGATCGCCACGTCTGTGTCCCATTAACAAAGGTTTGAGCTTGCCAAGTCGAGAGGCCAGCGGCTTTTTCTGGTTTGTCCATGCGTGTTGTGGATAAACCTCTGGTCTTTTCTTCGGAAACTGATGGGTGACCAGCGTGCTGGACAAGATGCTGGTGGCTCTGTTTTCACTGGAAAACAGTGGAAACACTGGAAACAGAGCTAGCATTAGAAAGTAAATGAGCTTCTGTGATTTGCCATTTATCAGCAGATAAGTTTCCTCTTCCTAACCACCGTGGCTGACATGTGATCCAGAGGAATTCGAGTGTAGTGTGAAGAAGTTTTTAATAACTCCTTCAGCACAATAGCATAGAAAACCATGGTGCTATGTCCAGTTTATTAACAGGCAAGTTTGACAGGTGCAGGCTCAAACAGCACTTTCAGATTAGAACCTATGACAAATTGCTTGATTGACCAAATGCAGTTTAATCAGTTGTTTTGCCAACACACAACCTTAATTTTTCATTAATACTTTAACCTCCCTGAAAATATAGATATTTAACTATGTCACAAGGTAAAAAGACAAAAAAAAAAAAAAAAAACTATGTCACAAGGTGTAGGCCTGTTTTTATGAGCTCATTTAAAGCTGTGTTTTTAGTGATAAGTGGTCCTCACAGGACAGCCACAGAACAAACGGAATATGATGCCTCATCGTCTCAGGGTTACAGTATAAAGCAATGAAGTGTGAGAAAAATCCTCAGCTCTGCTGATAGTATTCACCTCCTTGTTTCTGCCCAGTCTGTCCGCTATATGGTTAAACAAGCAGACGCATAAGTCACTGACAGATTGACCAGCATTGCGACGGACCTCTCCCTCCCACTACAGGATGAATGATGGATGGAGGCTATCCTAACATCTTTAAAGAAAAAACAAAAAACAAAAAAACTCTGTCTCTCAGATAGTGTTTCCTCCATTTGAAGAGTAGGCTGCATGTGTCAGTTACATTATTAACAGCAACACGAAAAAATACAAACCAGCCTTGAGCCTCTGATGTCTGTGTTCATAGCAACTTTCTCACCTCTCACCGCAGACTCCAAATTTCCCTTCCACCCATTTATCCCCTCCCACTCTCACTTTCCTCTCCAACTTTCTTCTCTCCCCGCTCTCTCATCTCCCTCCGCTGAGCCAGATCTCTTCCATATTCCTTTTGCTCAGGTCCGCAGGCTGAGACAGACTTATTTAACAAGCGCCTGGCAGGCTGGGTGGTGGATGTGGCAGCTGTGGAATAGAGGTTGATGTGGCCCTTTGTACCACAGGAGAGTGAATCCCAGGGAGGGAGTCTCCAGATGGGCTCGGTTTGAAGCGGTTCACCCCGGTTTTCTGTAAATGAATACCGTACGGGATAACACTGCATATTTGAATACTAAAAAGCAGATTGAGTGTAATTAATTACCTGACTATATTTTGGTTTCTATTTACATGCTGCATTGACAGAATTTCCACTTTAGAATATGCAATAATAAAGCTAATTTTATATCCACACATAAGTGGCTGGAACACTTTTTTTTTTCCCCATTCATGCACACAAAGAAACTGACCTCTGCCACCATGCATTCACAATGTGTGACAGATGCTTTGATCTATATCTATTTATTCTTTTCTAACTTGTCCAAGCTCCTGGTATTCTCCCTGCGTGCTGCTGTGCTGACACTGCTTTCCTCTGCATCCCATTGATTCAGGAGCCCTGAGTGATAGATGGGTTTAATAAAGCAAGGTGCAGTCTCCCCAAATAAATGAGCAAACGCAGGATTTATTACCAACATCTGCATTTTAAGGGGAGTAAACAGGCCCTAAGCTGGGAAACAGTTTCATGATACTCCTTCAAACCAAAGTCTGTGCCAGAAAAAGTGTGCACACAGTTGTGCACATAAACGCTCAGACACTAACATGCTTACTACACACCCTGGCTCATGCACATACTTCCACTCATTGCTTTTTTCCCGTCCGCTCTGTTTCAGTCTATCCGTCACTTAATTCTCACATCTTCTGCCATTTGTCTTTCCCTTCAATAAAAGGAGACCTTGGCTCTTCTGGGCATCTCTCGTCTTCTCACTTCTGCATGTTCTTCAGTCTTTTCTTTTTTCTTTTGTCTTTCCACTCTTATTCTGACAGACATTCCCACCCTTTGAAGCTGCAGAGCGTTTTCTCTTTGAACCAAAGTGCTCATCACTAGTTTGCCATCATATATAATGGTCTTTTTTGTCATAAACAGCAGCACATTTAATTTGCCCTCTTGCTTTTTTTTTGCTTTTTTCCCCCCTCCATGGCAGTGCTACAGGCTGCTTAGTGGTGGTGATTTATCCATGCACAGTGCCAGTGGAGCTAAATCTCTTCTCCCCTTGGCACCCAAGCAGTAGCGTGCATGGTTTAATTTCAGCTTTGAAAGACTGTCGTGCTGCAGTGATAATGCAGGCCTGTTTGCCAGTGATTGGACTAATTAACAGGCTCACAGATGATCCGTGACTGTCTTAACCAGTCACAGCGGAGGAAGGTGAGAAGAGAGAGAGAGGGAGAGAGAGAGAAAATGAAGAAGACTGGAAAAGTAGCTTGACCTGCGAAGCGCTTTTAAAAAGCATCACCTCACTTGTTCATTTCCGTGTGTACTTATGGGGCTCTAGGACGCACAATGCCAAATTATTTCACTCACAGATAAGAGACTTTCCCCCCCCAAGCATGTTGTTTTTCAGATTAATGACAATGCAGCTAATAATTACAAACACATTTGCGAGGTCTTTCATGGGGCTCACACACGTTTTTTTTCACTGTAAACTTGCGGCTGTTCCTTTCAAATCTGATACCCTGAAAGGTTCACTGGGGACTTTTATCCCTCTCTGTCTCACTGCAAACAACCTACCAAAGCTCTGAACAATGAGCGTTAGCCTGATAGCTATCCCTCTGTGTAATTACTGACTGAGCTGTGACTAAGTGAAAGAAATGGTATGTTTACCACGCATTCATTAGTCAGCTATATGTTTCACGATGGGGGAGTGTAATGTGTATGCACACTCCTGACACTGATGTATGGCTATAGGGTAGAACAACTGGGCAATTTGTTCTCAAACCTTACCTAGGCAGTCTAGAATTTAAGTGCTAGCCTGAAGTGTACAGTTTGCAACATTTGCAAACTAATAAGATGTGAACTTATTTGTCACAAGTGTCATGCACATGCCCCCCCCCCCCCCCCCCCCCCCCGACAGTTTTAATATGTAAAGCGCTTTACTTCAATATATGCACTTCAAAGAACAGTTAGTAAAACAAAGGCAGCATGAGGGGTTTTTAACAGAGGGCGCCACACTGCAAAGAGAGATTCTCAAATGTTTGCTGCAGAGTGCTTCATACTCATCTGATTAACCCAGTTTATCCAGTGTAAAGGCGCAGCATGTGGGCAATGTGCAACAATGAAAGTACAGATGTATTCAATATAATCGTGCTTGTGAGACACTTGCATAGATGTGAGGGTCCTGGTGATATAAGAAAACGTGCGTCGATGTTTTGGAGTTTTTTTTTTAAACACAGGGCTGTGATCACCTGACATATTGCACTAATTTAAGGACACCCCAGCCCATATCGCCAGTGCTGCTAGACTATTAATGAAGCCGATTGCATAAATCATTACTGACCCCGCTGCCTCATTTTCATGTTTTACTGCCAGGCTATCTGTATTACAGAAAGCCATCAATGTTTTAAATGCAATCTTTTCATTCTGTCATGTCCAGCAACCTTTTTCATGTTCACAACTTCCATAAATGGAAATCTACCTGATCTAGTGAAAAATTCCTCTCTTTTTTTTCTCCAAGATGATAATTTGATTTATTTTTTCATTAGGTCCAAAATCTAATATGAATTGCACGAAGGACAAAGAGACTGTGCTTACTTATGTCACACACACACACATGATCAGTTTAACTTGTCACTTTTTATGTCAACACAATCATAGGTCAGACCAAAGTTATTAGATTTCTGTAACATTTCTACACTCTTTGAACCAAATGAATTTATGGTAACGTTAAAGGTTGTAGCACATATTTGAAGGAACTGTAATGGCACCCAGATTATATTTCTCTTAATATAATGAAGGAACCATGTTGTTATGGGATCACACCATCCATGATGCCAAAGACTTCCCAGATTGCGTCCATCTTTGACAGATTCATTTTGATGTTTGATGCCACATAGCTGCAAATTTTTGTGACTGCATCTCTGAGGGCTAATTTCATATGGACAAAACTGCTGCTAATAAACGTGCCGATTCTTGATGTATCAGTATATTATTTATCTATTATCTGATTCTGTAATGCAATATCTGCTCACGCATGCCTAAAACATTTTAAGAAAACACCAATCTCCTTTGTAAAAGACCTCATATAACTGCAGCAATAACAACAGGTCATTTCCTTCCAGTTACACTTAGTTCTGAGTCATTCTATTAAAAAAAAAGGAAAATAGCTGTGACCATGTAATCTGTGTACAAGATACCCAAATCTGAAGGGCATAGGTGTCTTATCTCAGTTACTTTAAATGATGCAGATGAGATGTTTCATATTCAATATCTTAAAGAGAGTTAATGATTAAGTTTGAGTCACTTCACCTTTAGGGAAATGGATAATTTGCAATTCACTCTCTGGAACCTCCCTACTGTAGTGCAAGAAAACATACAAATATAGTTCACAACTGTGAGGGCCAAACGCAGAGGAAACTCTTATATAACCTTATAAATACACCACGAAAATTGGAAGAATTCATTCCCAGCTTTTTTATGTGAGAAATGTTACACTAGGTGGAAGTAGCCCGAGAGCAAGGGAGTCCTTGGTTCAAATCTCAACAGGGGCCTTCTGTTTGCATGTGAGGGTTTCTCCCTTGACCAAGCCATGGCCTTACACCTTCAAGGCTCAATAAAGGACAGCTTACCTTATGCAGAGTTTGACTATGTATTTGAAATAATATTAACATTTCATTTCCTGTCTAAAAGCAAAAATAAATCTTCAAACAGACTTTTGCAGCTCTAACTCTTTGAAGGTCTCAGGCCATTTCCTGGGATCACAAAGCACTAGACCACCAAAGAACCTGCTGCACAGATCAGTCCTAACTAGCCAACCCTAAATCAGCTACAAAAGCACCATCAGGATAGGAAGAGTGAAGTCAGCCACGACCCCTCAGTAAGCCCTCTCTGTGGGGTGAAAAGTGTGCAGCACTGCCTTACCTACATAACATTGCATTCCTACATGGACATCTGGGGTCAAAATCATTGTGTATTCCTGAGCCACTGGTTCACGGTTGCTTGGGGGGAGTTGGAGAGCACAGCAGCATGTTAGCAAGCTGTTAGAGCACGGCTGTAAATGATTCATATTGTACAGGCAGGCACGTTCATGCTAGCACCGATTTTAAAGCAGCAGCTGAATGATGTCCTCTAACTCAAGGTCTGGGGTCCCTGAGCAGATATTATGCCTCAGGTTAGTCCTATTAATGAGGAAGAAGTGATTTCCCCCTTTCCCTGCAATGTTGTTCACATATGTTTCAGGAGACTTTTGATGAAATGTGGCATTGGAGGACCATTAGTCCAGGCATGCTCAAGTCACTGCAAAGCTGATAGTAATCTGCTCTGGGACAATCTGCACTGGCACCATTCCTCCCAGTGGGAATGTGACAGTCTACTAGTAGTAAAATGAACACCTCTCTCGTACTTTATATTCCTCTCCCTTCTCCTTTCTCTTGGGGCTCGTCTTCTTCTCTTCTCTTCTCTTCTCTTCTCTTCTCTTCTCTCTCTTCTCTTCTCTTCTCTTCTCTTCTCTTCTCTTTCTCTTCTCTTTTCTTTTCTTTCTTCTCTTCTCTTCTCTTCTCTTGTCTTCTCTTCTCTTCTCTTCTCTTCTCTTCTCTTCTCTTCTCTTCTCTTCTCTTCTCCTTTTCTTTCCCCCTCTTCCTCTATCCTGAGCATGTATTCTACCTCAGTCATCCCCAAGAAGATGGAGTGGCAGGATAAGGTCGCAGCATCTGTAAAGGCTCTCGTTGGGGCTTAATGAATACCATTAATTCAATCACGGGACTTGTTGGGATGGCCATGGCCTTTGTCCAGTCATGATTAAGCGATGCTATCAGTTATCAATCGTAATGAGCTCTTGCAGCTGTGGGAGACGAGAGCTGGCTGGTGAAATAATAACATCTTGCTCTGATGATAGCGGGTAAGGCCAGACACCTATCATCCCAACCTAATGATATTGAGGCGTGTGTGTGGGATTGGTATATCTCTTAGCTTAGCACAAGTCAGATGGAAACATTAACACTTTGATGCATTATTGAGATAGCAATGATAAGATTTCATGTGACAGTCTTTCTTGTTGAAAACATCTGTGAGTTCATTTCCTTAAGGCAGCTATAATCAGTGCTGTTGCTATAAACAATGGATCCATGAAAGGCATGGCTCATAATGACAAGCATATAGATTTATTAACTGAATCTAACACTTCCCTTGGCTTTATGGAGCTTTAGCCCACCGTTAGGTGTCTTTTCTAAAACGATACTGTTTTTGCGTTCTCTTCCTACTTTAATTGCTTTGTTTTTAGCCACAGCAGGTATCTCTTTTCAGTAACAAACCACTAGCTGTGGAGCATTTGGTCCCTACAGGGTTTGGTATTTCCCTCTGGAGTTGGAAACTAAAAGAAAGGTAGAGGAGAATTAATATTGGGCTTACATTGACCGGGTGGCAGCATGATAATAAAAAAAATTACGTTGCTTTGTAACTGGTACTCCTCATGTGGCTTTTTCTGAGTGACTCCCCAGTAAACACCAATGTCAGCAAGTTAGACCAAATCAGTTTTGTGTGATATAAATCACAGGTACATTAGAAAAATGGAATCAAAAGTACACCCTCTGTCAAATCTGAGGTTTTACTTAAAAATAATCTAACAAATAATAAATAAAAAGTATAAAGTGCAGAAGCAACGTGTGAAAAGCTAAGTACAGCCTCACTGCCAGATGCTGCTAATCAAGTGCACTTGATTAATGGATCATCAGCATGTGTTAGCTTCCAGTCTCCCCAAGACTGGACGTTCCAGAAATTTTAACCCAAGGTCAGACTTGTAACACTCAGAGAAACTGCAAAAAAAGCCAAGAGCTACAACCCAGACACTACAGGCCTCAGTTAGCATGTTAAATGTTAAAGTTCATGACAGTACAATTAGAAAAAAGACAGCATATCAACACAAAGACCTCATACCAGCGGTGGAGGGATGATGATTTGGGCTTGTTTGTTTGTTTGTTTGGGCACCTTGCAGTCATTGAGTTGAGTACCATCATTGAGTTGTAAACCAAAGTATTCTAGAGTAAACCGTGAGGCCATCTGTCTGGCAGCTAAAGCTTGTCAGAAACTGGGTCATGCAACAGGACAATGATCCCAAGGACAGCCACAAACAGAATAGCTGAAGGTCCAGACCTCAACCTGACTGAAATGCTGGGGCAAGACTTTAAGAGAGCTGTTCATAAACAAATGCCCACAAACCTCAATTAAATGAAACAACGTTGTAAAGAAGAGTGGACCAAAATTCCACTACAGTTATATACGAGACTCATAGTCTTACAGAGAATAATCACTTAGTTATTCCTACTAAAGGTGGTTCTACAAACTGCTGAATCATAGGATGCGCTTACTTTGTCATACATTGCTTGTCATAGTCTATGGTGCTGATGGGACTCAGATGCAGACAGGCTTATTTTACAATGAAGCAAAGGCAAGATTTTAATAGCCAAAGGATTTCCAGCTGGTGAATCCAAGGCTCCAATACAAACAGGTCCACAAATAATTCTGTCCACAGGGAAAACTCTCTCTCTCTGTAACTCTAGTGATGGGACATACTGTGTCGACAAATCCAGGAAGTCTTTTATGAAGCACATGTTGAGGCTCGTTTTTTTTCAGGGTGAATACTGTACTGATGACGTATGAAGCCTCGCTGGTTCAGGTAGCTGTTTGAATGTTGGCGTGATTTAAAGAGCAACAAATCCCAGCAAAATTTGTGTGTTAGTGTTCGTGTTGGAGTTTCACTGAGTTGCCTGTGACACAGAGGAGCTTGTTTTCACAAAACTTGCTAAAAGAAAAAGGGGTTTCTCCTGCATGGCAACAGCTTGAGCGGATCTCACCCAATAAGGTATTACACATAATATGCTTGTAAATAATGAAATGTGTTACTACTATAATATTCACAAGTCTTTTTTTTCACTCCAAGGTGAAGTGTTGTTGTTGTGTGTCAAGCAACTTGGGTACAACAACAACGCCTCATCCATGGGTATCATCTAGGCAGAGGTGCGTATATCCAGACCTATACAGGCCCACTGTGGGATACTCGTGCAGCCCTGCCTTCTCAGTACCATGAAAGAATTTCTCCAAAGTCAGTGAGCTTGTTTTCAAAAAGAGAAACCGACTGAGTCCAAGCACATTGGAAAAAATATTATTTCTTAATAAAAATGAATAAAGTCACCGTCACCCCAACATTCATAAGCACTGCAACAGTTTTAATATCAACATCTCGCGTCCTACTGGATTCATTTAAACACTGACTGAAATTACACAGACAAGTTTTTTGACATTGATAGACCTCTATTACCATCACCCACACATTAGTCAAAAACAGATAAGATGAATGAACCACACAAAATCAAGTTAAGGTGTTTTCATTTCTATTCTCAGCGGTGATTATTCCCCTGCTGACACTGTTGCAAGACAGGCAAGAGGTCATCACAAATCAATGAAATGACAATAAAGGTTTTGACCAGCGGGGTGTGTGTGTGTGTGTGTGTGTGTGTGTGTGTGTGTGTGTGTGTGTGTGTGTGTGTGTGTGTGTGTGTGTGTGCGTGTGTGTGTGTGTGTGTGCACATGAAGCCTCAAGAAATTAACTCTTATTTTTCAACCAATTGGATGGAAAGCTTCAATGCTTCATCTGACCACCTCTACTGGATTCCTGCATAGAGGAGAACAAACAGGTGAGGCAAAGGCACGGAGTTGTAGCAAGCAAATGTTCTGATGGAAGGAGCCAACTTCATGAACTGTTTCCAGATTAACAATCAGCCGTTGACTGAAGGGCTTCCATCCCAGGATGATTACCAACAGGTGAGTTCATTAATCCCAGGCGTGCAGGACTGCAGGGCAGGTGCGGAGGTAGGCCCCGCCCCTGAAACGCACGGTGAGGTTAACTCAAACACCCACACTCACACACACAGAGGGAGAGAAGAGAGAGAGAGAGAAACTAAAGAGCAGTGAGAAAGAGAGAATGGGTGAGCCAGTGCAGGAGGACTGGAGGACCATGGCACTGCTTCTGCATACAAATAATGACACAGCATGATATGTCATGTGTTGCCATTTATCTGAGGCTCTATTTTCCTAATTTTAAGGACTAAATTTTTTTAATCATATCCTGATATGTAAAACCTTCGAACTGAAAGAGGGTACACTTTCTTTTCATCATGACAGTTTGTAGAAGATAAACATAGGTACTGTAATGTTAGCCAACTTTGTGGAGCCAGGAGTGACCATATCTGGATGATAGTCACCTAAACTGGAGCACATGCCTGGTGGACAGACTATTAAGATACAGTTAACCACAAGTTATTGTCAGATAATTGAGTTAAAAAAAAAAAAGGGAACAAACATCAAAAACATGATTGAGAGATCCAGCTGGGTGACTCCAGTTAACTAAAGTGATTAATAGCAGACAGTTAGTGGGTATACCTGCCTGTGTAACTACTCCCAGCTACTGCTGGCTTCAGTTTTCAGCCCTGGAAGTTGGTTAGCACAACTACTAGTTTTAGCAAAATCTATGTGCAGCATATAGCATGTTTTTAAAGTACTGGTAGATTATTTTCCCTTTAGATAGAGCTATGCCAGGTGTAACCTGTGTATCCAGTCTTTGTGCTAAGCTTGCTGGCTTCATGCGAATTGCTCAGACTTTAGAATGCTGTTTATCACTCCCAAGGTCAAAATTCACCAGCTTGCACTCAACATGAATGCACAGCTTAAAAACACTGAAGACCGGCATTTATATACAAACTTTTGTGTGTATAAGCAGATTTTATACCACAAAATTTGATACTGAGCAAACATTTTACTGATACATTAAGGCTGAATGTTTTTTTTCTTTCTTTCTTTCTTTTTTTTTTTTAGCAGCAGTGATAGCAAAGCTGGTATTCTTTTCATCCTGTGAGCCTGTCTGTGTTTTTGTGTCTGCTCATCTGTCATATCGCGTCATGTCAAATTGCAGTCCCGGAGATACTTTGGTAGGTGTTTATATATCCGTCTGCTACGTCCACATGAAAGCAACCCTCAAAGACGCAGTCACAAGACCGATCTAAACATCAGTAATTAAAACAATTTTTTTTTTCCCTCAACCATATAACACCCTGTTGCAGTTATGTGCTGAACTCCAGTAATCTTGTTAACCACCCTCTGGCATTTGGTTCATATTTACCAGAGAGATATGGGAGTGGGAGTTAATTTTCTGTCTTGGCAAGAAAGCAAATATGTCGAAAACATTTACTGTTGTTTTAAACAGCTGTATTGTGGCATATGGTATAACTACATGTGTATACATAAGCATGGCTAGTCGCATGCTTAGGAAAACAAACTAGGTCTCAGTTTTCTGTAAACTTCTTCTTTCTAAATGCAGATTACAGGTCTAAATGAAGATGATGCCCATCCCCGCCCATACTCTTTAAGAATGCAGCATGTGTATGGTTTTTGTCCACCAGATTTAAATAATTCACATAAAGCAGTCTCCATTCAGTTTTTATGAGCCCCCAGTGGCAGTTCAAGACAGTTCAGGCTGTTTATATCACAATCTCCCTCCTGTGCCCTCATCTTAGCCTTTCTTAATTTTGCATTTGGTTGCGGCCTCACAAAACCTATAACCTCTATGTTCTTCTCTGATTTTTAATAACAAGCTCCATCTCTATCATATAGATTCTGTGGCCTTTACAAAGAGCTGCTGTCTTTGTAAACACTCAGCACTACTATGACTCATGGCGCAAGGTATTTAAGAGCACAAATGACTTTGAATATAAATCCCAAGGGCGCATTCCTTGACGGCTTATAGGAGAATCAAAAACAAACACCTCATCACGCGGAGGCACCGGCAACTACAGGAAGTGCCTATTGTGGAGAGTGACTGAGCAGAGCTAGCTGCACCAGGCCCGGAGTGATGCACTACTCTCATCTCTCGCTTAACGTTATTAAAAGTTTGAGCCTGGAGGCCATGAAGGTTTAGCGGAGGATTATTATTTCAAGCTCTCTGAAAAATAAATCAATCCTTTATCAAAGTCCGCAGTCCCCATGAACTGCGTAATCAAATAGAACACTGTTCTAGGCTAGTATCCTGTTACTGTTCTATTAAACTGAGCTATTGCTGTGGGAGATGGCTCAAAAATAGCCATCCTCATAAGACATGGGTGTTATGTGCAGACAATTGAAAAATCCCATAAATTTGTCACTGTAAAGCATTTTTCCTAAAGGATCCTTTCTTTGAAGTTTTTCCTCTCTTCATTACCTTCTCAGTGTGAAAGATTCTTTGTGTTAAGGCAAAGTCTACAGTGTGTAGGGTTTGCTGTAGTGGTTGCATATCATTTTTAATATGAAAGACGCTTTACCCAGTGTACCAACTAAGTCTCCGTTCACTCTTAACTTTGCATTAAGTAACCGTAAATGGCTCCCTGACATTTCAAGCAAATGTATTGATCAGACCTATTTCTTTTGTTCATGCATTCCTGTAATGCAATTTATGGCCAACAGTGTTTTTCCCACTGCTCCGTCTCTCGCTCTCGCTCTCTCTCTCTCTCTGTGATTGGACGTGGCTTTCCTGCGGGCTTGGCACTTCTATTGAACCAGTCCCTGTTGTATAGCGTCCGTCAAGCGGCGGAGCAGTTGAAGTGTATTTGCTGTTATGGTCAATGAAGAACATGACAGTGAATTCAAAAATATGCTGATGACTCCAGTTGAAAGAGCAGTTTGCACTGAATTTAGACGAGGCAGTGTTTCCACCGCAGCCCCTCCGCTCCCTTCAGAAGCTCCCCACAATGTTGGTTGGGATTTCACTTTGGAGATGATGGAAAATGATATTGTCCCGCACAATGAATGCAATGTGTGACTGATCCCATGCTATGGATTAGTTTTTCAAACAATTCTGGGTTTCATTTTTTTTTTTTTTTCTTTATATTTTCAGTCCTCAGTGCCACATGGGAATACATAAACAAAGGGATGTAAATATTTTACAGGGAAAAAAAAAAACATCATAATGTTTGCATGTCAGTGACACGAAGTGTACAGAGTGAAGTAATTCTAAGGTTGAGAGATAATCAAGTTATGGGTGAATCCTGGCAAACGCTGCTACCCTGACCTTATGGTTTTTATAAAATATGAGAGTGCAAAATTTAGGAGAGAATAAAACATCACCTCATTAATTCTCCATTCAAAACTAAAGACATTTTTAACATTAAGCAACACCAGCAGAGGCTAAAACATCTGGTGTCCTTGACTGGAGTGTCAGTGTAGTAAAACAGCATAGCAGAATATCTCTTAAATTGACCTTTTTCTTCAGATGCATCAGATTGAAAATCATTAGTGACTCCTGCGTGCACAGACTTTTCTATGCCAAACACGCAGCATTGATGGCATTTGTACTTTGTACCTCATCTCCTGCAACTTAGCATGTGTGATTAAAAGGGATCGTAGAAAAGCAACTTACAGTCAAGCTTTGATATAACTTTTGATGATTGCTCAAAGGTGTTTTTTTTAGGTATATCCTCACTACCCACCTGGACGACAAGTGAGAGCCGCTTTGTCTTTTGTGCTTTAATTAGGTTTTAGTGGAGCAACTGTGACAAAAACATCACTTCCTTTTCAAAGCATGGACTGTGTCACTCATCTACTGTACACACGCTTTATTTCCAACAATAATGAGACGGGCACATTCGCTCAGTGCGTCTCATGCAGGTTTTGTGTTTTTTACATCCTCTTATTCAGAAGCTACATTTTATTTATTTGCTCAAGGGCTTGTCAAATTTAAAAAGCAGTGCTATTATCTTGTAACTGCTGTCAGTTGTGAATAGAAACATCAAACAAGTAGGGTATTACCACGTCTTTTTCTCTGCCTCTCACACTTGCTTTCAGACGCACTAACACACTGTTTTTCTTTTCTGATGCTTCGCTGAAAGGAGGAAATTACTTCTCTGACTCTGCTCATCCTCGTTATTCAAGTAACATCTTGGCCTGCACCTCATCTGACTTTGTTGCAGGAGTAGTTGAACCCTGGTATTTTAAAATATTGATGGGACTTCATGCACTTTCACAACCCTGACCCTAACAGCCCTTTGCTTTGGATATACGTAGGTCTGCTGGTGTTCTAACAGACTGGCACAGCCTTTATAAGAGTGTAATAGGTGTGTAGAAGTTCTTAATAACTAGTTAAACTAATATACTGAAAAATTAAAAGAAAAATGCCCTGAGTTGTAATCATGACCCTAGTTAGTCATGAGAAGAGTATATAGTCAACCACAATCATTGTGACAAGTTCAATTGCTGGCATTCTGTTCTTAAGGAGTCAAACCCACACTTTAATCTGGATAAAACTGGAGTGAAAAATATCCCATCTGCTGGTTCTCCATAGAGAAATGTCATTGCTCAACTTCGAGACTGTTCAGATTTTGATGCCATGAATGGCTGTTCATGCATCTCCATGATGCAAAAAAGTCCATTCTCCTTGGCAACTGCCAACAATACGCATCAGCCAGTCTTGATCTATATGCTGGAAAATGTTAAGGGCAGTTCAAAAGCAGGGATCTTTTTCCTCAACATTAAAGGAAAACTGAAATGCTTGAGCCCTAAAGTGAATGATCTGCTGTGTTGTGTGTGTGTGTGTGTGTGTGTGTGTGTGTGTATATGTGTGTGCATGCACACATATACAGTGCATGTGTACTGATGGAAATGGCCTCCTGCTTTCACAGGGGAATGGATTATTCACAGTAGTATAAAAGTTGGACATAGCTACCATGATGTGCTGGTTTCTGAAGTCCCATTTCAATTTTAAATTAGATTTTATTTATATAGTGCCTAATCACAACAACAGTCACCTCAAGGCACATTATATTGTAAGGTAAAGACCAAACAATAATACAGAGAAAACCCCAACCATCAAACAAACCCTTGTGAACAAGCACTTGGTGATAGTGGGAAGGAAAAGCTCCCTTCAAACAGGAAGAAACCTCCAGCAGAACCAGGCTCAGGCGGGGCAGCCATCTGCTGCGATTGGTTGGGGGGGTGACAGGAGGGAGACAGAACAAAAGACACACTGTGGAAGAGAGCCAGAGATTAATAATAACTAGGGGTGGGACTTTAATGCTTTAATTTTGATTAATTAATTACAGGGAAAATAATGAATAAAAAATTTTAACGCATTTTAATCGCACTTTGCACCGTGGAACATTTCTCAGTGCACGAGTTCCAGGCATACAGATTATATCGACACAATGTCCAAATTCAGGGGCCGCATCGTTCGAAGCATAGACATATACATGTCTATATATACTATGTATATATGTCTATGGTTCGAAGGACCCGGCCCACGTAGACCGGGTCCTTTGCAGTCCACGAAGACCGCAAAGGCCGGAAGTGAGCGCGGCTAGCCTTCATATCAGCATCGCCCGCCCTCACCTCTGCGTAGCTCATGTCGCCTAGCAAAGTGAGCGCGAAGCACAGCTGTGGAAAAGCAGCTGGTTAAACGGAGAACGAACATTTGCTCCTTTTTGTGGTTTAATTTTAATTCTTTTATTCAAAATAAGCTGTTAAAACAAGCATAACACATTTCAACATCAAGGAATACAGCTGAGCGAATGATTCATTTCCAACTATATTAAGTGAGACATTAATGTTGACCAAAACTATCCAGTTATGATGCTTAACTTTAATTTCAGGAGTTTCTTGTCACAGGAGCACTTCCACCCTTCGTTGGTCTGTGTAGTAGACTGGTGGGAAAATATACAAAATTTTGAAGTTTAAGCTTATGTATATTGATACATTCATCAACCAAACTTAAATGAATATTTATCATGTTAAATATTGAAATGTGATTAAAATGCGATTAATTTCAATTAATTAATTACAAAGCTTCTAATTAATTTGATTAATTTTTTTAATCGAGTCCCACCCCTAATAATAACTAATGATTAAATGCAAAGTGGTGTGTAAACACAGAGAGAGTGACAAGAGGTGAGTAAAGAAGAAACATCATGGGAAACCCCAGCAGCCAAGGCCTATTACAGCATAACTAAGGGAGGGTTCAGGGTCACCTGCTTCATCAAAAAGTAAAGTTTTAAGGTTAATCTTAAGGTAGGGAACCACAGGTAAGCCAGCACTATAAGAGTAAAGTTCTCTGTTTGGTAATATGGTACTATGAGGTCCTTAAGATAAGATTTGGCCTGATTATTCAAGGCTTTTATGTGAGAAGGAAACCAATGAAGAGAAGCCAGTATGGGAGAAAACTCTCTTTGTAGTCCCTGTCAGTACTCTCTCTGCAGCATTTTGGATCAATTGAAGGCTTTTCAGGGAGTTTTTAGCATAACCCGATAGTAATCAATTACAGTAGTCCAGCCTAGAAGTAATAAATTCATGAACTAGTCTTTCAGCATCACTCTGAGAGAAGATGTTTCTAATTTTAGAGATATTGCACAAGCATTTATAATGTAAATAGAAGTGGTCCTAGCACAAAACCCTGTGGAACTCCATAATTAACCTTAGTGAATGAAGAAGACTCCCCATTTACGTGAACAAATCTGAGTCTATTAGATATGATTCAAACCAGTGCAGAGGTGAATCCACTGTTAGAGGCCATGAGAAGATCAATTGTAACCTTCACTAATGTTTCTGTACTCTGATGAAGTCTGAAACCTGACTGAAACTCTTCAAATAAACCATTTCTCTGCAGATGATCAATTAGCTGGTTTACAACTATTCTTTCAAGAATTTTTGAGATAAAAGGAAAAAAAAAAGTTGCACACTAATTCAATATTAACTCCAGTGACCTCCAATTGATGTAACTGGGTGTCATTAGTGTCGATGTGAATTATTATTTTACAAATTCTACACTTCCTTAGCCAGCAGTTTCAGATTTCCATCTATGTTGCCTTCTCTGACTCCAAAGTTCCAATGGGAACAATGATAAAGATGCACAAAGGACAAATACCTCTAAAAGGTAAGACAGGTGCTGAGAAGCCAGTTGAATGGTATGGATATGATCCATACCATCAATGCATAGGCCCTACCAGTCATCAAATACTTTGCTGGAATAATAAGCTGGCCACAGGAGGAGATAGATGCCACTGATGCCAAGACACGAAAACTCCTCACACTGCACGGAGGCTGAAGTTCAGCACCCTGAGGCTTGATTTAAAAAAAAATTTTTTTAAACCTTTATTTAACCAGGCAGACAGATTCTTATTTACAACTGTGGCCTGATGAGCAATGGAAAGAGGGAAAGAGAAGATTAGTGAGTGTAAGAGCTGCAATCCAGGATGAAACATGGAGCATTTGAAAATGCATCAGGAAAATGGTCCCTTGAGATAAGCTGTTCCAGGCAGCTGAAGACAAAGGCTGATGAGGAATAGGAAGAGGAACTATCATGGATGACCAAGGGATGCACCATCAACTGATAAGAGGATGTGGCTAAGAAATCCTACGAGTGGCTAGAAAAGGCCAGCTGAAAGGACAGCACGGAGACTCTGATGGAAGCACAAGAATGGGCCCTAAGAACCAGATCTATAGAGGCAGGCGTCTACCACAATGGACTGGACCCAAGTTGCAGCCTGCGCAAAGGTACCCCAGAGACTATCCAGCACATAGTGGGAGGATGTACGATGCAAGGTGGGGTACACTGAGAGGCACAACTAAGTGGTTGGGATAGTGTACAGGAACTTCAGTGCTGCATATAGACCAGAAGCCCCTAAGTTCTAATGGGAGAAACCAGACATAGTGGTGGTTGACAAGGAACAGAAGAACACAGTTGTGATAGATGTGACAATACCAACAGACAACAACATCAGGAAGAAGCATAGAAGTAGCAGGAACCGAAGGAATAACTGGAGCAGATATAGAAGGTAAAGTCCAAAGTGGTCCCAGTGGTAATAGGAGCATTGGGAGATGTAACCCCAAAACTGAAAGTATTTCCAGCAGATTTTAGGCACATCAGAGGTCTCTGTTCAGAAGAGTGCAGTCCCAGGAACAGCTAAGATACTGCACAGAACCTTCAAACTCCCAGGCCTCTGGTAGAGGACCTGATCTTGAGGAACACACACATAGCACCCCCCACCCCCACCCCCACCCCAGGTGTGAGAAGGAGATTTTTTTTAAATATATGCACATATTCTTCCCACATATCCTGCCTTTCCTTCTCTCTCACTGCCTCTGAAAATCCCTTGTCTTCAGGCAGCAGTAGCATAATTTCCACCAGCACCTTGCTGGTCAGCAGCACCAGTGGCGGTCATTAACCTCGGTCTCTGCCGATCTCATATGGAAATCTAATTTCTGATGTTCTGCATGTTTGATTTGGCAAAGATTTTGCGCCAAATCTTTTTTCTGACACAACCATTCCAATGTTTCTGGGCACAAGGCGTACAGACACACACACACACACACACTTGCATTCACAACTTGAATTTGTCACCCGCCTGTTCAAATATTGTGAAATACTCTCTGAGTAAAACGGTTTTAACTTTTAACAAGAAAATCCAATAAGCAAAATCTGCCAAAATGTCAAACTATTCCTTCAAGGCAAAGATAATCTTAATGTGATTGTAATTCCATGTGTTACAATCATTTAAGCTTCAAGAAGCCTTTGGGAAGCATGGCCCAGATCAGGCTCTGATATTACTGCATATGACTCACATATGAGTGAAGAAATTCTGTGGTGACCTTTCGATGGGATAGTCTGTTTATTTATGAATACATGAGACTGTTATAATTCCTCACAGTTTAGTAAAAATACACCATGTAGTGATTTAGGAAATGCTACAGTTGAGCAACAACATACAGCTGAAATTTCAGCATCAGCCACTCAGTGGTTTCTAGGGGGCAGGACCACAGCTGACTCATATTCCCTTTTGTTATTGTGGGAAGTAATCATAGCATCACAGAAAAGCTATTATGATGTTTGGATTACACATTAGACTGCAGAAGCCAGTGCTGAAGACCAGTGACCAGCACAAACCAAAGGACTAGACATAAAGTGCAAATTCTTGTGTTTGAGAAATAAAACAGCTTGTGGCAGCTGATGAATAATGATGATTTCATTTCATAAATGTACACTGAAGTGTGCATTACATCTAGACCAATATATTTGAAAGGCTATGATTTTGCAGTCAGCTGTATGCCAAATCTATTTCTGTATAAAAGCCTGCAGCCTGTAGCTATAATGAACAAATGCAATGTCCAGATGTGATGTCACACTGAGCTACTTGTCAGTTCTAATGGAGCTTTAAATGAAGCTCTGAAGGCCCTCAGCCCCTCCTACTTTTTTCTGATCTTTGTGATCCAACACAGCAAATCCCTCCAGTGCTTTTTCTCTGTCCTCCACATGTTTAGTGAAAGTACAAACCTACATACATGAACAATCAAAGCTGGCATAAATCAGTTCAACACACTCAATAGTGCACGCAACCCACGCTGCACTGGACTTGCTTTTCCCTCCGGTTCATCAAAGCATGGATTCAGCTTGATGCTAAGAAGTGCTCTGCAGGGATATATGCCCATGCTGTCTCGCTGCTGTCCTCCAGTACCTGCAGGTGAAGATCCCGTTCCAACTCATCTCAGATTACTTATTTTGTGAAATACAAGTGAATTAAAAGAGGGATCCATCTTAACATACAGGATGTTGTAACTGTTTGTTATACAGGCTGTATGGCTGCAGCCAGTATCCAGACTGACAACATATGGAGACAGCTATTACAGACCTACACCATGGTTACAAATCAAAATAATACATGTAGCAGCATTGCAAAAATGTACTAAGTAACATGCTATATCTTGTTTGTTACAGAAAAACTCTCATGTAAAAATGACTTGTTTGCATGGGAACTGAAGAATGTGCCAATATTTCTTATATCAACAGCTGCAAACCTATAACAAATGTGTTATTACAGCTGAAGTACAGATGTCCCTTAGAATCAGGGTGCTAAGGCTTGCTAGACTCACAGCGAATACTAATATTGGGGTGAAATCCTTGTTGTAGAAGAAGAGCAGCCGATCTCTCCTCTGAGCTTTAGGAATCAATAATGTAATGCAGCCGCAAGATATTTTTGTGCTTTGAGCAAGGAGTCCAACATCATCTGAAGACTCCCTAAGCACTTTTTTTTTTTTTTTTTAAATCTTTGGATGGAAATGAGAGAAATATAAAAAATGATGACCTGAGGTATCAGCTGGGCAGGTTAGAGGAAAAACATCTGAGACCTTGCATTTGGGGGCTAGGGTTGTTGGTTGTGGCCTTCTTCTTTAGTCCACTGAGCCCGGAGAGTTCTGTCACATGCAACTGTCTCACAAATTAAGGCAGTTCTCCATTTTATTTTAGCCACTGATCACATAAGAATCGAGCCAGCATAAGTTAAAATGTTTTCTCTAGCTGCCCGCACGCAGCAGCAGAGAGGCTTTTGTTGGAGAAGGTGCCTTTTTATATTAGAAGCCTCTTCCTGAGGGCTTGAGCAGCTCTTTTCCATCCTCGTCTGACCTTTCACTTTGAAGTGTTTTGCTGTCAGGATGGTAGTCGACTGTATGTGTCTTGTATATTGCACCATTCATTCTCTATTAACTGTAGACCCTGATGCACAACGCTCCCATGAGGGCAGCTGTCTCTGCAGATCCATGTGCTGGCACATCTATCGCCAGTGATCACACTGTGTTCAAAGTCGTATCATGAGTCTTGCCCATTCAGGTTTGATCAAACAGTAACAGGATCTCTTCTCGCTGTCTGTCTGGTTTCTGTGAGTCACACCTGCATTATTCACTGTCTGGAGAAAGCAGGTTTTGCATAAATGGGAGACATGCCTACAAAAACAAAGCAAATGCAAACGCTTCATGAAAAAGTTAATGTTAAAGAATGACTTGCGAGCCACGGTTCGTGTAAATTATTCAGCGCAGAATACAAATTATGTTTTTGTGCTAATATTCATTTCATATCTCGTTTCAGAGGTGCCCCAGAGGCTCCATATGTGATCTCCATGTTACCTCTCTACATCTTTATTGTCGTTGCATTCATTAAAATGCACTTCAAAAAAGCTTAATGAAAGCGAATGAGAATTTGTTAATGCTAAAATATTGTAAACAGCAAAGAACAGAGCACAGAAGTAGCTGCAGTTGGTGTAAAAGTGCTTATGCCAAAAAGTCAGTGGATAAAAGTGCTCTAGGTGTAGCAAGGACTTTTTTTTTTCTTTCTTAAATAACAGGGCACATGTTTCGGAAGCTGATCAATGTCAACTGAACTTCAAGTGCAGGTCTCTTCAGGTGCAATTGAAGACAGCTGAAGAGCTAAAGTGGAGGAAAGAGAAATAGAACAACTGAGTTGGAATCTGATTTATTCATTGTGTCCTTGAAGAGAGAGACAGGGCGAAAGACTGCAGTAAGCGGCAAAGTGAGGGAGCTATTGAACCAGAAAGTTCTTTTATTCTACAGTAATCAAAGTATCATCCCCATGACATGTCCTCCTTCTGCCTTTTCAGTTTTCCCTCAGTCTTTCTGTTATTCTCTCATGCACGCACACACATGCATATATATATATATATATATATATATATATATATATATATATATATATATATATATATATATATATATATATATATATATATATATATATATATATATATATATATATATAGTGACAGAGCCCATGTTAGATCAGATTAGGTCTCACAGCTACAGGCCCAAAGAGGCAACGATCATGAGGAAGCCAGCCTCTGTTCGTAGAGTTCTGCACGTTCGAGAAAGTGTGCTACACCACAGTGGGGGATGATTAGTTGTCCTCTGGTGGGAGGAAATGTGCTCTCCTGCTCCTTTGATTAGGTTAACACTTCCTTTCCTCGTGTCACTTTCTGAATGAAAGGACTCCTCCTAATTGCCCCTTGTTTTTCTCCTACCCTTGCAGCACAAATGGTGCCACCATGTTACCCCCTTCGATAGGTGAGTAAACTAATTCCAGCCAACAGTCTCATGAGCACAGTTTACTGCAGTGCAGTGCCATCTTTGCACACCACTCCTCCACATTGTCTCATTCCTATTTGGAAGCAGTCCAGGCATAACAAAGAATTAAAAAAAATATACAAAAGGCAAGGCAGTGAAGCAAAGGAAGAACAAAAAAGCAATATCCTTTCATGCTTTGTCAGAAATGGGTTGTTTGGATCGTAGAGTAGCATTTCATGCAGCCCAAGTCTGTTCCACAGGACTGGTGCAGTGAATAAATCCTGAATCATAGAGTCTGCATCCAGAAATGAATAAAAAAAAAGATAAAAAAGAAAAAAAAAGCTGGGGTTTTGCCATGTTTGTTGGATTTGTTATTTGAGCTGTGGCAGGCAGCATCTCTGGAAAGAGGAATTCATTTTACCACACAATGCAGTCCCAGAGACTAGTAAAATGACACAGGCTGGGCAATCTACTGAGCATTGTGCTGGTTCACTCTATACTGTATGAGAATTTACACTGTGGGAATAAGCAGCTGAGAGTTCAAGTGATTAACTGCCCGTTTGCTGGATTTGTTTTAGTAAATGCACATGAAAGCATCCTCCCTGAACTACAGTTTTAAAAATCTTGAAACTTGTGATGGAATTATGGCTGACACGGCATGTGTGCGCAGTATTCTTTGCAGACAGTTTGTGGCCGTAATAATACATTATTGATTGTGTCGCGAAGCGTCGTATGAAGAGAGAGAGGGAAAGAAAGATCACATGCCAGATGAAGCTGTCAATGGAGCCCTCAATCAGCGGATGCAATGCAGAGAGAGCGAGCGCGAGAGAAGCAGATGGTGCTTACTATTGATCCAAAACATGCACACATGCTTCCACAGCTCAATATTGAACTAGTACAGGAAAAACTCCTCTCTCGGTGCTGCTGTTGTCTGCAGGGGGGCTGCCCACGGTGCTCGTACTCCACTGGTATCACATTTGAGTTAAAGTATGCAGCATGCTAAACCTCAGCTGAGATGTTTGCTTGTAATCCCTTCAGGCCACTGAATCAGCTGCAGTGTTTTGTTCGGTGTAGACGGGTTTAAACAATGTTGTGAAAGCACATCAACAAGGACACAGGACCCTTTCTGTACATTTTTATTTACAAAATGTATTAAAATTCTCTATACAGCGCCTCACTAATGAGGTTCAGCAAATTATGCATGCATCTTTTGCTCTTTTGTACCCACTACTATGCCTGGCGATATTAGGTTTTTTTGCAGAAGATGAGACTTAAGAAAAAGAAGAAGAAAAAAAAAAAAGGTGAGACTGATTGTACCAGGATTTCTAACGTTAACCTAAGGTGGCTTTGTGAGTAGCAGAGCTTGTCAAGCATCACTGATTTCACATGCAATTTTTTTTTTTAAATATAAAAAAAAGCAACAAATAAAGAAGAAAACGGGGAAAGCAATATTTCATTGTGTAATATAAATAATTCTTATTTATTTAAATGTACACATCTGTCTGTTTGATCTTTCCTTTTTTTCACATTGTCAGTTTTTTTATATATATTTTATATATATATATATATATAAAACTATCTGCCCATAGTTTCAGGTGATTTGATAAGTGTCTCCCTAAATCCTATGGAATCACAGTCTTTTTGAAAGGAAAGAAATTATTACAGCAATATGTAAATGTGCTAAGCTTCAGGACTCTCCCTGGTATAACCTTGTAGAAATCTATTTCCATTGTATTCATATTTTTTTTTTTTTTTTTGTGTGTGTGTGTGTGTAATTTTCATTTACTAAGTGAAGTCACTAAACACTAATGCTCATTAGAAGGAAAGGAAATCAAATCAAAAGCGAACCACAGCTCACTGTAAAATGTGCAACTGTTAAAGAAAATGGTAAGGTAATCCAAAATACTACAGTTTAAAAGCCATTGCTGTTATCCTTTAATTGGACTGCAGTTAATCTACAATTGAATTACCCTTTTTGTTTGGTTTTACTTTGATGTACAGAAGACTTCAATGACTCAGGAAAACACTGTTCAGAGCGACAAACCTTAGTGAGTCAGTGCTCCTTTGATATTTTACAAACTGTAAATCACAAACAGATTTTTCTTTACCCAGGCATGAATACTTCGCTTTACACACTCGTCATACAAAACACACTCTTGGCAGTATTGGAAGTGTGAATTATGACCTGGTCCCGTAGCGCGCAAAAGCCGAACCAGATCATCTTCCCATCTCCGTGAGTCCTGTCAAACTTTCAGAAGACAGTGGCAGCAGCACCAGAGTTAAGAGTACAAACAACACACGTCATTGTTTTGGGCTGAATGGCATTTTACTCTAATAAGATAAATCTATCTTTTTAAAACTAGTACATGGTCACTAGACGTGACTTACAGCAGTATAAAAGCTATTATGTAATTGTAATCAGTGTGTAACAGTGCACTGTGTAGATCTAATAAAATAATTTGAACACATAACCAGTGAAAATCTGGCAGCAGAAGAATGAAGAGTAATCTGATCGCATTAAATACAAGAAACCAATTATACACTTGTCATGTAAGATTCGTCGTCTTTCTGGCACTTCAAAATGTGCTTAGGGTTGCAAATGATGGCTTTAGTTCTCTCATTCATGTTTATATATAGATCTATATATCTATATAGATATATAGATATATATGGATTACTGCACCAGTCCTCTGTTTTGTATGAGTTTCAAGCAAAAAGCAATAATATCAATGAGTTGCATTGATTGGACTTGGAGTTCCATAAGGCACTGATAGGAGGGAACCACGTTGGCTCGTCCCATGACCAGTCCAGTCGTGTCGTCATTGCAGATTATCGTGCCGAGTCCGCCAAGGAGGATCTGGCTTGAAGCTCAATCCTCGTGATCCTGTGCCTTTCTTAGATACAGTCACAGTTGTAAGGGAAAATGGAAATGTTTCCTAAACCTGTGACAGCATAAAGAACAGAAGCATACATTGGGAAAATTAAGGTTTTGTTTTTCTGCAACAACTCGTGTTAAACACATGATTTTTATTATTTTTTTTTTTTGAAAGTCTGCAAATGTGGGAATTTTATTGTCTAAAATATCTTTTTTTATTAAGCTTGGTTTGAAACACTCAGCAACATTAAATATTTTTAACCATATTAACTACAAGAGGGAAAAAATACACCTTTTCTCGTCCATCCTAATCTGCTTGAACGCGACTGCACCAACACGGTTTGTGGGAAACAAAAGCAAACGACTCCCTCAGCTGTGATCAGATTTTGACTATTTGACGTACGTGACATCATCATCATCCAACCAAGCCTTGCCCACTTCAAACCAGTCAGAAGAACACAGAAAAAACAATACAGAGGCCTCTTGTGTAAACAATCAAAATGCAAGAGAAAAAAAAACAACAAAAAAAAAAGTGTGTGTTGGTGGATTCTTTAGTGAGAATGAGGAACTGATTGAGAAAATGTGTTCTGAAGGCAGTGAAAATCTGTTGACAAGTCACACTTTATGTCTGATGAGAGCACACATGCAAACAATCTGCTCAAATGCAAAATGAATATTTAATTGTGTGCTTATCAGTGCATGCTTATCTTTGTTCAGAGCAGTTCTGTAGTACTGCTGCAGAGTTGTACTCCAGCTTCTCACTAGCCTCTACTGATATTTTCTGTGCAGTTTTCCTGGAAGTAGTTATTTATTCAGTAGAAATGTATGTGGAAAAAGAGCCCACAGAAACAGGCCAGCGTGTTCTGGGGATCATTCAGAATGATGTGGTCTAGGTTTTTGGTATGGACAAGGTGGATGTTTTTTAAAGCTGCAAAACACTATTTATATTAGCGATGACTGTGTGCAATATGGTGGGGGTCGCTTGCAGTGATAAACCCTCAGAATTATCACACAACCCATATTCCTTTAGCACTAGATAGTTCAGCAGCTTTTGACTCCTTTCACTTGGTTTTCCCTTAGAATTCTTATAAATTATGACGGTGCCCACTGTTGCTTTAACCACTTGTTTGTGAATGCTTGTTTTTGCCACTTTGCACATTGCTGCCTTTTTGTTTTGTGTTGTCTTTTGAAGCCAGACATCACAAGAAAGAGGCGTCTGTCTGAGTATCTGAGGGTACTGCATCCAAACATATGCTGCTTTATCGTATGTTTCACTCTAAATGGGACCATCATGTAATAAATGATAATGGTAAAAGATAATGCTGTATTAAATAAACTAAAATTAGCAAGACTCTAAACTAATTAGGAACATTTTTACCGAGGTCATAAATGAAGGGAGAAGTAGGGTAATATCTCTGTAGACTTCTACAGTATATAGCTGGACTTCTTTTTTCTTTTTGCAACCTGCTGGTTATTAGTTATGTTTTTTATACATATATATAGTCAAGGGGTTTTACAAAATCTAATGTGGTTTGGAAATTCAATGCACTCTTTAATGTGCATTCTTTAACGCATGTGGAGGAATTTCTGAATTCCTCCACATATAGTGACAGTCACCTACAAAGTGACACAGGTGCTTGGCAACATTGCTTTTATATAGGAACATAACCAGAATCCAGCCACTCGCAAAGAGACGTGCCGCAGACTTGTTGGGTTAATCGGTACAGAGTGACTCTGACTGATTGCAATGTGTTGGCAATCTGACAGCAATTAATTGCAAACCTTCACCAATGTGTTCGAGAGTGACCACAGTCAGTCTGAGTAAGACTGAGAAAGGTTGGCTCCCATCAGGCAACCTGTGCAATCCTAGTGTGACTGAGCCATAAATGTCAAATTAAGTGAAGTATATAGATTTTTTTTTTTATAATTTAGGAGAACAAATCATATATATCAAACCGCAATCATAGATTCCTAAATATAAAAGTTTTTGGTATTGTTCCATAGCACAAAAGAACTCTAAACAAAAACTTGAATCTTTTGCAGTTGAGCTGAGCATTGCACAGTCTGACCTTGGGGTAAATTTGCTGGGCGGTCCAGTCCCGGGAAGATTGGCAGCTGTCTTGAATGTTTTGCACTTGTGAATAGTATCTCGCCCTTTAGAACGATGGGCTTCGAATTGTTTGGAAATAGACTTCCCAGATAGATGGGCAGCAACAACTGCATCTCTAAGATTATTGCTGATGTCTTTTTTTCTTTGGCATTGTGTTAACACACACCTGAATGCTGCCAAAACGTCTGCTTTTATAGAGGTGCTCACACTTGCTTATGATCAGTTAATCAAGTGTATTTGATTAGCAGCACCTGGCTGCTACTTAGCCTTTTAATTCCTGTGGAAACAGTAACAGGGCACTTAGTTTTTTCACGCACTGCTTTATTTTTGTTAAACAAATAATGACACAGTGTAATAGTCATGTGTTGTTTATCTAAGATTGTATTTACTTCATTTTGAGACTTGCTAAGAACCATTGTCATGTCCTGATACGTAAAACCTTAGAACTCAAAGAGGGCGTAATTGCTTTTTACTGTAAGCATATGTGTTACAGCACAAAACAAAGAACAGGATAAACTAGTAAGTTGATACGATCATGCACATAGCCCGAGGTGCTATCCACACAGCTATATGTTACATGGTATAAACAGTATCTCAGAATTTTAAAATTTGAGCGGGCGTGTGTGTTCTGTTTCGCCCAACATGACAACCACAAACAATTTCACAAGAAGCAGCTACATACCAAACACAGAGCTAAATAATTAACTGATATGGCGGGGAGCTAAATGATTCATCCCTCACAGTGCACGGGGGACCATGCGGACAGTAAGGAGAGGCGACATACCTCTAGATCTTAACGCTCTCGGTTCCGTATACGTTGTAGCCTTCTCTGTATGTGGCAAAGTTCTGGGTGTTGGTCGGGGGAGCCGGCTTAAAATTCTGGGCATTCTTGGCCATTTTCAGTCGTTTAGTTTCTTGTCGTGATTTATAACAGAACTCTATCAGAGCCACCATCATGGCCAGCCCCAGCCCTCCGACCAGAATATAGAAGACACCAGCCACATTGCTTAGGCTGAGAGCACTTGTCTTGTCCTGGGGGAAAGTGAATAACATCGTTAAGAGTTTTGCAGTGGAGCAAGGGCAGCAGAACAAAATGCAGCCTGCATCCTTCAAACTGAGCCTTGACTCAACAGTAAAACTGACTTAGTAGTAAATTATAATACAGCAGATTACTGATGCTACCAAAGGGAGTTTATGGTTACTAACAGCTACAAGCAGTACAAATTAAACATGTAATGAGGTGCTAAAGTTGTAATTTGGACTGAAATTATATTCCTATGTTACAAATTTATAAGGAGCGTCAGACTGCTAAAGTTAAACCATTCTCCTCTAAAGAAACTCTTAGCAATTTTTCTTTTCCTTTTTTACTGGTGAATGTAGAGCTACCCTGGTCCTATGCTTCATACATATAAAATGGCTTCTGCTCTTGACCACATAAGGAAGCTGGTCAGTATCGCATAGGTCGACAGCTGTGAAAATCCCTGTCCTTTCCACTAATGGCAACACTGTCATACAATACAGTCAAATTCATAGTAGATGAATGATAGCTTGATTAAAGAACACTATATCTCAAACCATTTTGCTGCTGTTTACCTACCAAACATATTCAATAAAATTTGTTCATTGGAGTTTTACTATTTGCAGTTTAACCCTATGAGCATGGAGGTACCATGAAGCTATCTAGCAACCCTAACCTGTAATCTGAGGCTTTGACTGGATCTCAGAGGGTTAAATAGTGGGTGTATTACATTCCTCGACTTCTTGTAATGTGCAAACAAACCCTCTAACCTCATCTGAAAGCAGCCACACGATTTAGAGGACACCCTACGGCGCTCTCTCCGCTTCGAGAAGTTGAATTTGTGTAAATCATCACAATAAGAGGCTTTGCTTGTTCATCACACCACAGGAGGCCAAAGAATCTAATAGACACATCTCGATGCAAACTAGTAACAACACAAATAAATCAAATTTTCATTAACAGTGTGGTAAATAGAAGCAGCAGCATAATGGTCAAAGTATCATGAATGTCAAGAATGAAAATGAGCAAAAATAGCATTTATCAACAACTATTAACTGCTGTGATTCAATCAAAAGAGTGTGTCTGAAAGGCACTTTAGAAACGTCCCCGCAGCATTATCATTACAGTTTTCACAAAAAAAAGAGAGAGTTCATGTTGTCAAAAAGTAGCTCATTTCTACAGTATAAAAAAAAAAAGGTGAATCTGGGGAAGCAGTGCCTTCAATTAAAGCCACCGTTAAGCTGAGTTACAGCTCGTGGCGGGAAAAACAGAAGAAAAGAAAGATTATGTGTGGCAAATAAACAGAATGCATACTATAGATGTTAGAGAAGTCTTGTCTTGCATATGAACAGTACGTCAAAATGCAATTTGGAATCAGTACAAAAGACCTGCAGCGACTGACCTTACTTCCAGAGTCCTTGGTTCCACATTCACCCTTATCGTACCACCATTTGTTTTTCAGCTTGTCTAAGATGCCTTGTTCACTGAGTTTCAATACTGCAAGGTTTACAGGAGTTCTTCACGTGGGAAATAACATAAATAACATTATATTATGTTATTTTATGTTATTCAACTTTTAAACTACTACATACTTTACAAAGCGATAAAGCAGGGCACCTGGCTATTCAACATCACAAAGAGCAGGCATTCTACCTATTACCTTTAAACCCCTAGTCTAAAGCCAGGACCTACCCATATCGCTTTGAGTAATCGGCAGACGCTGTTCATAGGGCGACAAGCAGGTACGCGAAGTACGATCTGCAAGTCTGCAAACGTCAAAAAAAAAAACAAAAGCACCAATGGCGCATTGGTTTTGGGGGTGAGTAGTCACAGAGGCTTTCAGTACAGCATCTAACAAGTTCGTTCCTACATGAGCGTTGTCTTAACAAACAGAAAAATCTAAGCAGACTACCTTTGCATGTGCAGTGTCAGTATAATCCTGTGATGGCCAATGCAGCTGTCACTGCACTGACAACAGTCAATTCTGGCGGTATTACAACCAATTTCCTATTCAAGCAGCTGTGCCCAAAAGTGAAAGCCTAATTAATTCTCGCATGTTCTATCCTGACATATCGCTAAGAAAACCTTATCTTCCAATTACACCAGATTAGTGTCAGATGAGTGTGTCCCAACTAAACTGCACGGTGCTGCAGGACTAAGCTCAGAAGAGTCAGTGGAATAACTCATCTCGTATTTGCCTGTAGCTGCACAAACTGACGTTTGACACAGCTGTTTCCTGCTGCATTGCTTTTTCTAGAAGCTATATCATGGTATTGTAATATTGTATGTCAATATAAATTTGCATAATATTCTATTGGGGTATATTTCCTTGGGGGGGAAAAAAAGAAATGCAAAGCTTGATAAAGATCACATTTTGTAGTCATATTATAACTATATTTGTTTGGGTAAATCTCTCTGTGAGAGCAAAAAGCAAATTGGAAGGAAAGAAAAAGTGGATCAATAAATTAGTGACCTGACGACTCCCTGGGAACAATGTTCCCCGGGGGGATCACTGCAATGCATAATGCACTGAGAGAAGATTACACCACTATATATCCCTCATCGTCAATCTGGAGAAACAGACTGTGAAGACCATACCATTGTCTTGGCTTGGATAGACATTGATTAACAATGCAATTACCCTGTAACATGCTCTGTGTCTGAAACTCAATCTAGGCTGCGCTGTGTTGTGCCTGAGGGCAAGAAAGAGCAGTGTTAACTGTGTGTGCATGCAGCTGTGTGCACGTCTATGTGCATCTCCTGATGTCGGCTGGAGCATGTAGTTGTGAGCGGGACGGGGCCAGGCGATTCACTGGTTGGAACACAGCGCTTCAGGTTGCTTTATTTCCACCTAATCAGACCTTTCCACTGAGTCCTGGAGAGCCAAAACAAGCCAGGAAACAGACAGACGGCGCGTACCTGTGCATGATAATAGATCAATGGCACCACAAGAGGCAGGTGCTTTCAAATGCTCTCAGCAGCACAGGGAGGCTTCCTGATCTCACTGACTACACAATATTGCAGTGTTAGTGACATATTGAAGAAAGATGTGACTTCTGAACAATACTTTCCAGTAATGAAACCTCCTTTTTTTTTTTTTTAACTTTATTTGATATATGCCTCATGAAGCCTCTTGTGGTGATTCCAAAAGTGAATTGCTGCTGCTTACCTGCTCATTGTAGTCCAAGCCAATCCATGACAAATGACAGAGTGCACAGACACAATCTGCACTTCATGGGATCCTGCAGCTTGACTATAATGTCACCAGTTACCCGACCTATACCATCATATGTGCGCTGACAGCATCATTTGTCATTAAAATGACCTGCATTTTAAAAGATGTAATGCTCATGCCTTATGGTCTATGTAACCTGGTGAATGTAGCACAATGCTTAATGGCACATAGGTCTAAGTGGCATTACACTAAACTGCCACGGAAAAGTCATCCATCATTTAACCACATGTAAAGATGGTGCGATCTGATGGTCAAAAAAGGGTCACAGCTGGGTTATTAATGTGTTCAATTAGAACCACATGTAGTGGAACCAAAGCACAGGTTGTTTATCAGATCTCCTAATAAAAAGTCTTTTTGTTTAATTAGACTTCTCACGTTTGCCTGCAATGCTTAGTCCCCTCAAGACGCCGCTGTTCCCCTTGCTTTCCTGTTGGCCTCTGCTGAGCATCCGTTTAGAGTGTCTTTAAGGTGAATTGGCTTTTAAGTTCACGGGTTGTGGTCCACTGTCACTGATGTGAAGCAATAGTGTGGCCATGTTTTACAGGATTAGCAAAACTCACCTCACCTACTTCACCTAAATGGAAGCCTTTTAAGTTCAGTGTCACTGGAAAAGTCTGTTCTTGAATTAGACCAACTGGCAACACTCATCATCACAGCTACCTTAAATAAAGCCTTAATGTCTGAGACTAGGTGATCTGTCCTACACGTGAGTCAGGGTGAATAAACAAGGCTCAGTCTCTCACAGCGGCAGGGGAGACATGTTTACACTTTTCTTCTTAAATTTTCCAGCAAATACTAGGAAACATATGTCCTAAGTCACATTTGTACTCTTTTCTGTGTAGAGGATTACAGTCAACATCCACAAAATATTTTTCTGTTGGTTAAGCAAGAGCTCCTTAGTTTGATCTGAGCTGGTAAGCCGTCTGGTCAGACTGTGGGTAAATTTGGTAATCTGCCTTGGGGGCAGCAGCAGGTTGGTTGGGGGCAGACATTTGGTTTGGTTCTGGTTGATTTGCCGTAACAGCCTTGCCGATTACTCTGCACTATGGTACCCGATTGTGGTGACATCGAGGCTGACCTTGGAGTCACCTCCCCCGCTGCCGCACTCTCCCTTGTCGTACCACCATTTGTTTTTCAATTTGTCCAAGAGGCCTTGCTCATTCAGTTTTAAAACTGCCAGGTTAACAGCATTTCTTGAAACGATAAAACATAACTTGTAAGAAAATGCACAGGTCCGTGAGAAATCTAATGCAAGGTAATAATTGTACTAAGCATCATAGTAATGGTTAATGGTAGAAAGACTACCACTGTCAAAGCAGGGGCTTATGCACAGAAAACTATCCGTTAAATCAGAATGGTCTAGGAAAGGACAAATTTTTTTAAAGAATTTCAGGGATATAGAGAGATAAGAAAGGCTCATATGAGGCAGAGACAGTGTTAAATCTTGGAAAAGGTGGCATAAAGGAATACGTAGTTTAGAACTGAAGTGTGCGGGATGGGGACACTTGTCATTGAGAAGAAAAGTAACAACAACAAACATCATGCAATTAACATTCGTCACAAGTGACAGCGCAGCTTTTAAAGGCTAAATTGAAAAACCATTGAACTGTTAAATTAAAAGTGACAACACAACAGTCAGGTAGGACAGCACACGGGACAGAAGGAGAGATCGAAGGAGAGAGAAAAGCAGTAAGAGAGACATAAATATGGAATTATTGTTAGCTTTAGCCTCATTATCTGGATTTGATTGTTCTACTATAAAATAGCAACTCTTTAGATATACAGCATAAATATCATTAATTAACTTTTGTATCCAAGTGCATTGAAAGGCATACAACCGTTACCTCTGTGTCCATAAAAAAAAACAAGAAGAGGAAGAGAAGAGAATGACAACAGGGGGACATCAGGGTAGGTGGAATACTATAACAACATAGGGGATATTGTTATATTATTCCACCCACCTTAATGCTGAGCCTTTGGGCGTCGCCACACCGTAGCCTTTCGAGTCGAGGTTCCCGCCAACCTTCATGGTGTCGCACGGCTTCCGCTGCTCGATGTACTCGTTCATGGTGGATTCGAGGAGAAAGGCGAACTTGCCCTTCGACTTTCGTACCCGGGCTACGCCATCGGGCGTGGTCTTAACAAACACCGAGGGTTCGGCCGATTTCATGTACGACCACATCTTCTCGTAAACTGCTATTTTGGATCGCTGCGCAGAGAAGAGAGGGAGAAAAGAAGCAGTTCAGAAAGGCGAAAGCCACACGTGTGCAATGGATTTTGTCAGATTTTTGTGCTTCGTGATCGTATCATTTTAAAATGGCATTGTGAAGTATTTATAGACATCTTGGAAAGTAATTGTGTGATATCTTTAAATACTTCCAGGGAATGGAGCTGGCAGACCTTTATGAGATCGTGAAGTACAAGAATGTACAAAATCCATTTCTTTTCATCAGCATACTGTAAATGTACTCTTTAAGTATGTCACTTGAAATCTGCTGAATGGAAAGACCAGTTATGCATAAAAAAGATCTTTAACAATTCAAATGGAGTGAATTGTAGGTGATGATCAGTCTATTCCAATAACTCGCACAGGCCTCGGATCCGTTTGTTGAAAGTTCAGCCTCAGTGCACTGAGCCCGAGTTTATAGTCCTAATTTAACTTGTATAACTTATTACATTCATTTATTTCAACAACACTGCTAATGAAATATCTCAACTGTGACTGTGCACTGTAGAAGAAGCAGGAGAAGCGAACAACACGGCAACTCATCACAAAGTGACAAAGATGAGCATTTTACCAGCGCCCGCAGACAGGCTTAGTGAGCCTGTAAAATCTGGGGGAGTTGGGTGCTATCTATAATAAGCATCAATTAAATTATTCAATGCCGCTGGATTTATTTTGGCATAGGCATTTCACACATCCTGGTGTGATCCTGGTCCAAGCAATGATGAGCCATACTTTCCAAGTGCCGCTGTGTGTGCTGAAGATTGGATCCCGCATTAAAAAAAAAATACTCTTTCTTTAAAGCAAAGGCCAGAAAAAGGCAAAGAGGCTGGCAAAAAAGAAAAAAAAAAATCATGAATTTGCATATGCAATTTAGATATAGCACTTGATACACCAATGTCAACCAGAGATACTTCACTGTGGCCTTTTTATTTGTACAATCTCATACCTCAAATCATTAGCTTAACAACAATGAATAATGTATGATGTTAGTCAATTTAGATAATAAGACTGTATCTGGGTGTAAAGGGAGTCAGACCTGCTTTAAACTATAATACTTACATGTGCCATTTTCTTAACATGTCTTAAAATGGTACTTTTTAACCACACTAAATGACACTTTATTTCTTTTAGTGTTTTTTGGACTGTTTGTTGCACCAAAAAAAAGCATTGATTTATATTTGATAGATTCAGCATGCTTAATTGAAAAGATAATGCCCATAATTGTTAGTTGTACAGCTTGCTAAAGTTAGGAATGCAACGTAAAAGTAAAGATCAAACGCATCAACCCCTCATCAGTACACAGGCCTTGAATTGGTAACACCCCCCCCCCCCCACCCCCCCACAACAAAGAACAAATCCATCTCTGATTCATCTCTGTTAATAAACAAAAGCATTAACCTTGACTTAACCAAAGTGCTTTACTTGCTTTATGTAATCATATACAATTTGTTTGCTGGCATCTGTCACAGTGCAACTGGGCCAGGGGTGAGGATGAAATGAGACAACAGCGTAACAAATTAAAAAGCCTGCATAAAAAGCTGTAACGATAGCCACTCTCCTTTAATTCAAACACATCAGATGAGGGTAAATAGAGTTAGATGTAATATATTTGACAACAGCCATGTTCAATGTCTTCAGTTTGCATGTGTCAGACAGCGTGAGAAGGATGCTAGTTTTGGAGGACATTTCCCCAAAGACACTGGGCTCATCTGCTCAGCGGTGGGAGAGCTCCAGACGCCTCCTAGAATGAAGAGAAAAGAATGGATCTGGGCATTGATTACTGACGACAGAGTGTGCTGCCTCAGTGCTTTATGAAGTCAATTCATCAATAGCAGGACGGGGAGTGGGGACCGAGTGCGACCAAAACCTAAATAGGCTGGTTTCACTGCTTCTACTAAAGTCGCCAGAGAGACGCTTAGAGCAGACACAGATAGAGAAAATAAGACACAGTGAGAAAGCCCAGCAGGGAAAGAGGGACATTTGATTATTGTCTGCTGGTGCACAAATGTACATACTGGCAACACATTGGCACGTACAGTGCACCCACATGAGCACACCACTAAGAGCCTACTTTCATCTCCCTCCCAATGTAATCATTCACATTCTCATCTATGGTGGTCATTTAAAATTCAATTAGGGAATAATGACCGTAAAAGCCCATAATCAATGAACAGACAATTTGTAGAGCAATTAAATACAGTCATAAATACAGATTTATACACGTGCCACGCCTTCACACTATATAATAACCCTGTTAGAATATACTACTGTGTCCTAAATGAGTTGACAGCGAATGGCTGCATTTGATGCCTACTGTAAACATGACTCTGTGTTGGGCTCCATACAGATGTCATAACCTTCCTCCCCTGGATGTCTATTAAATTACTAAGATCAATCACAATGTTCCTCTTTTTTTATAATGGAGTACCTAAGTAGTCAATCTCAGCCTACCCTCCTACCTACCTAAGCCACATTGTTACATCATCTGTGTAGGTGTTCATCCTGCAAATCTGTCTGAAGCTGTGAGTTTCCTGCATAAATATAAGCTCAGGTCTGTTATTTAAGCCTGCTGACCTATGAAGAGACATAAAAAGATCAGGATTTTCCCTGAGTAAGTCCCAGTTAGAGGGAAAAATGGTTGTTCTTTTAGCTCTGTTAGTGAGTCTCCACTAACTCTGGTGGATTCACTGTTTATGGATCGCATTTTCCCAGTAGGGCTTGAACATTAAAACACTGTAGTTGCTAGTAAATGACTCATATGCTAAGATATTCTCTGTGTTGCAATATAAGACAAGATATTTAATTAAAAGGGTATCCAGCCAGTAAATGTTGGCCCGCATCATTAATAATTAAATGGAAGTATTGTTTTTGTTGCCTTAATGGAAGCTGACATTAGAAAACCAGATTTCAACTCTAAGTTTGAATAAAAATGTCTTTAAAAGATAATGTTGTGATTTTTTTGGAATATAAATGAAAGAATGTTACAATAATTAAATACCAGCCTCACTTGAAGATCTTTGTTTTTTTTTTTTTTCCTTTTTCTGTTTTTTTTAGAAGAGCTGTTAAGCTCTGGTAAAATAATAATTTCTTAGAACAAGTGTTGTAATAAACAGTAATTGATCTTAGAGTACAAAATGTGGTTATTTAAAAACAAAAAAACAAAAAAACAACAATGACTGGTGAAGAACATGTTTCACTGAGATTGCAGAAGCTGGTGAAAGATCGTCTTCTTTCGATTTACATAAGTCTTAAAAAAAAAAGACCCTGTTTTTTTAATCTGCCACTGGCCACTATTCCACCTTAAACTGCTTTGGAAGCTACAACAAGATTTTCCTCTCAATCTAATCAGGTTAGCCTGTAGGTATCTCTTTGCAGTCTAGAGAAGAATGCCTATTGGCCTGAAAACACTCTTTAAAGCCTCCTGTGATGCAGAAGAAGAGAAACAAAAGACAAGCAAGATTTGCATTCCTGCATTTTGAAGATCATTACCAGTAAAATCATTTGAACATGTTATTATTCCAGCATCTCCAACAATGTCATTGAAATGTCCAAGGAGAAACAACAAGTGATTAAAGTCCAAAGTCAAAGAAACTGATCTCTCTGTTCTAAATAACCGCTTAATCCGTATTGATTCGGAATTACGCTGCGTTTCCAGGATGCTGTCCACCGCCCTTCGAACCGCAACCTGTTTTTTATTCTTCCGTCGGCATTGCCGGCTGCTTTCATTATAGCCTCCCCTGCATACGCTCCACTGCTTGTGTATCTTAAAGGCCATCTCCAAACACCCACCACTACATTTCATTTGACTTTACTTCACTTCCATTTTGTTTGTAGACATCACCACTTTCCTCCAATATCCTGTATGCCAAGACTACCTGTATCTCAAGTATGCAGAGATGAAAGTTGAGGCTCTGGGGGTGTACTTTGTCATTGAAGTGCCACATGCTACACCCTGAATACCAACTGCTCGTCTTTGATGCTTGTTGCCGGACTCCAGTAACTGCTCTCACGCCCGCTGTTGCTGCTGATCTAATGTTCGACCGGGCCCTCTGAGGATGGCGCTTTCCCTCTGAGGTTATGCCTATCTTGCATTAGACACTTTTGTCAGCTTTCTCTTTTATGAAAACAGCCTCTAATCTTTATAGGAGCCACCGCTTTACCCAGCACTGTACTGAAACACAAAGTGACAAGAGCTCAGGGAGTTGTGTTACAATGTGCTGCATATGATTGCGGGGCAACCTAAGAATTTCTTGCATAAATCTCCTTGACTACTCTTCTTCATGCTACCCTGCCCAAATGCAGGTCTATTCCGCATAAAAAAAGCTACTTATTAAACATTGCGTTAGACCTTGCCGAAGCTAGTGTGTCTGTGCCACGGCAGCTGAGACGTGAAATTGATTTTCATGCTTAGTAAAATGCATTGGTGACTGCACTCAAGCGGCTGTTCTCATCTCCAACACACCTGCAGATCAGTAAGATGCATGATGTTTGCTCTTGAGGCTCGGGGGGTAATGTGCAGTCTTATGAGGACAATAGAAAACAATGCTGCACTCTCATTTCTCCGTGCAATTATCATTCTTTCATTATTACACTGTTAAATGAGGTGCATGAAGGGACAGCAGTGTGGTTGTCTTTGATGGTCTCACCCCAGTCTTTACACATAATTAAACAGCCACATCAGCTCATTTTATCATCCCAGCCATTATTATGATCCAGCTTCTGCTTCCATGTACATTTCAAAATGTAACCGAGCCAAGCCTTTCTGATGGAATAAAACCTCATCAAGAGGATAAACATGGCCTCGCTGGTACAACTCATCATTTTCTAATCACCCAAAACCCAAATATTCAAATGGCTGCATGAAAAGATCCATGACAGGAATTCAAATGATGAAACAAACCACAGTGGAGCACCAGAGCATGACAGCTGCTGTGTTGAGGAAGAGCATTACAAAGCTCGAAGCTATCCCGCACTGTCTCAAGGTAAAGCAGCACACGGGCTGGGAGACAGAGGAGAAGAGAGGGTGCCCAAACTAGCAGGGTAGTCTTGGGAAGAAGAGCCAAGAACGGGCAGAGGCAGTGCCAAACGCCTAGAGCCAGTCAGGCTTCCACTGGGCACGTCAGCGGGCTCCCTGGCCAGCTGTCCTATAGCTGGTTGTGAGCAGCAGAATCGGGGCTTTCTGGGGGATGGACTCTTAACACTGAAAATTCCTCTACAGCTTTTCTAAAATTTCCATCATAGATGCACACAGTGATGGCAGTATTTTCACTGTCAGCTCTGTTATCAGCCACTGAGAAAAACAGCCTAGGAGGGATGTCTGAACTGCAATAGATAATGGGATAATTCATTTGATATTAATACATTGAAATCACATAGGAGTTGGAGAGCTTGGCAGCTTATTATAACAAGCAATAGTTTTTTTCTGTACTTTTTTGTATTAGAAAAGAAAATAGTATTTTCCAGCAGTGTTCTCCCTGTCAGGGAGCTCTGGAAAAGAAACCAGGTGAAATCATAAAAAATTCAAGGCCAGCGGTGTCAGATATGATGGCATATGTCTTGTTTGAAACTTTGGACTTGATTTAAAATTTCCAGCTGGTTGATGCCGTATGGGTCTAATTAAGCCTGAATGTATTTCCTGAAAACAGATCTGAAATAGAACTTGAACTCCTATTAATCAGTGTGTTTTTTTCCTTGTCAGCTTTCTACAGCTTTAATTAAAAGTCCCTTGGATTAGCGGCTCACACATGTCATTTCCTATTTGAAGACTCTGGGATGTATCTAGGACGCTCATTATACAGAATACAAGAAAACTCCGACTTCCCGACCACTTCTCACACTGTTCCTACCAGCAGACCTCTGCTGGCTCTATTGTCAAACTGGAAGCCTAATTTGTAATTGGCATCCATCACGTCTCCGACACAAAGGCGTACAGTACACTGTTTACCCACCTGTGCCGCATCTCTGGTGAAAGGGAAAGTGATGACAGATTTATGAGGTGTTGCAGAGAGAATAAAAAAGATGCGGCCATGTGCCACGTTTCCTAGAATATGCGGCGTTACCTTCGAGTACGCCCTTTTATAAACAGCCCCGGAGTTTGCAGACTTGAAACAAAAGGATTTCAAACATTAAGCTGCGCAGACGCTATCTTTCCCCACTTTGTCTAAAAAAACCACAGATTTGACTCTGTATTTTGTTGTTGTGAGCAACGCAACCCAGGGGTAATACAAATGAAGTGTTCTTTCTGCCAACAGGCTGCAGCTGTGAAACATATGAATTGTTTCTCTCCTGCTGATGAGTAATGAGGGAGCGTAAGATAAAAGACTGTCATATTGCCTTTTCGTCATCACAGGCAGAGCGCTGTTTCATTAATTCTTGGACTGCTAGTGTAGCCACAACCATGAGCTAAGCCATCTCTGCATTTCACATCAGAAGGTCGATCACCTTAGATATGAGCGCTAACTGCTGCATAGTGAGCATGCGGTTGCCTTTCAGAGACTAATACACTTTTGCATCAGATTTGAGTTAATTTATGATCTAATTGCCGGCTTAGTCCCTCACGCCGACGGCCGTATTGCTTATTGCATCTAAAATGTCTTTCAGACCGCTCTGTTTGACCTACAGGGCTCTTCTTCATCAGGTCCAATTTGCCTGCCATGGCCAGCTAGCTAATTATACTTCATGAACTGACCCTTCTGAGTTTGAGTCTGATGTTGGTGCTTTGATTAGCCTCCTGTTTTTATCACCTCTGAGTCTTCCATGTTGTTATCACGCTTTCTGCTGACAGGCCCTGTGCCTCAAGGTTGCACACTGCAGTAGTACTGCATAAATTTCACGTTCATGTCATAAGAGTTCAAGAACTGCTTCTGTGTCAACACGCCTCATTTGGAGCAATCTTGCACAGGTCAAGAGTGCTGCACTAAAGGTACAAAATGGAAAAGTTATGAGGAGGAGTTTATCAAGGACATTACACAGAGTAGATTTCATGATTCAGTACGCCTGAGTGCAAAATATTTAAACCAAATGCATTATTTGCCATTTGAGCTGAAAGAAAAAGGAGCCACTGGCTGATTAGTGTGATGCTGTGTGTGTGTGTTTGTGTGTGTGTGTGTGTGTGTGTGTGTGTGTGTGTGTGTTTCCTGGCACTACTCACCCTAAAGAACTCTTTTGTGGAGCCTGAGTCTAGAGTGCCATATGCTATCTCTGTCTGCTTGGCCAGATCTTCAGCACTTTCTATAGGAGAGACCATTCTTTCTACTGTCAGGAAGGCAGCCAGGTTGGCTGTGTAGGAGGAGATGATGATGAGGGTGAAGAACCACCACACACCACCAACGATACGACCTGACAGAGACCTGCGAGAGAGGGGTTGATGACAGGGAAACACGGAGTGTAATTACACAGTGGCATTTGGTGGCCATCAACCCGCTAAGATCTACCAGTTGTGTTTAATGTACCTAATTGCATCAGTCATCAGAATTTCCATGTAAATCATTAACAACAACCTGGTGCTGCATCAGCGCTCTAAAACAGCACATTTCCATGGAAAGCAGTGCAAGTTGTTTAAATGTACTATAATCCAAGTCTTTAATTGAGTGTGAAACAATCGGGGTCAAAAGTCATTTCATGGCCGGTAGACCGTATTGATCCGTCTATTATGGTGATGAATATTATATCTTACACACTGACAAACTCAATTGGACATATGATACCTGCAATAAACGTAAAACTAGTAGAAGTAATGAACACATAAAGGAGAAGGACAGGAAAATAAAGATCCCTGATGGACCCGTGATGTTAAAATTTCATGTAGCAGTCAGATTTGTTTTCTACTTTCCTCTGCTGTGTCTACTGGAGCTGACCCACCTGGGGGAGATGTCACAGCCCTGCTGCATGAAGGCGCCCAGTGAGAACCAGAGTGAATTGAAGATGCCAAAGTCATTGGGAGGGTCAGGGGGAGTCTGAGGGTCTTTGGTCTCATCCTGTTCCTCGAGGTTCCACTCATAGGGACTAAACCGACTGACCAGGAAGAGGACCACGCTCACCCCGATATAGGCAAACACTATACACATCCAGATTTCATAGGCCAGAGGGTCCAGGAAGGAAAAAACACCAGGCTTGGACTTTTGCGGCTTCTTTATCATAATGGAGATGCCCAAGCTCATAAACGGCTTGGAAAAGTCTATCACCTCTTCTCGCACCAGAGTAATGGTGAGAGGTGCAATGGCTATATCTGCTCTCTGGAAACAGGGACATGCACAGCAAGTGTTAGTTATGACCTGCATAAAGAAAGAGGTTATTTTTAAATATTTGAATGGCTGGAGCTGAGGGGATTTAAAACAACAATTTTATCACATATTATACACGTTCTTTCCATAAATGAGCCACCACATTTGAAGACAGGCTGCAAAATGCACACACACAGACACATACACACACACAATCACACACGGAAAGAAAGCACAGTCACATTTGCGCTGTGTGTTTTGTCATGACCTGGGATATTAGCCAATGCTTGGAACACTAAATGAATCAAAATAAACAGAACTGTTTGCAATCAAACACAAAGCAAAATTAAGTGTTAAGTGTGTGCGCTAATTAGAACTGTTAACTTTTAATTTGCAAAATGTAAACAGGTTGCTGTATAGAGAAATCTGCAAGCCCTCCCTGTGTACACTTCATCACATGGCATTCAGCACGCTGGGTTTCCCAAACAGTTTATTCTGGCATTAGCTCCCCCCCCCCCCCCCCCAAGCTGTTTCTCTTTATCTCTCTCCTTTGCTCTGTTGCTTCAATCACATTATATTATCAAAACACATCCATGGAGGTGGTGCTGCCTTTTTAGAAATCACAATGGGTTTCTCTGTAAAGGCAGAAGAAAATAATTAATCATGTTCAACAGTGTTCCTGCAGCTTGTGTGTGTGTGTGTGTGTCTGTGTGTGCGATTAATTAAATAACTGCTCCTCTTCAAAGGAGACAATACGTAGAAGACAATTCTTTGTATTTGGCCCGCATTGTCTTCTTTGCAGCGAAACCGAGAACACGTTGGATTGAAGCAGCGCGAGGCAGAAAGTGTTTCTTACAAGGTCAGCCGAGGAGCAACACAAATAGAGCCAATAAACACGACTGTTTTCTTTGCCCTGTCAACACAACATTGTGAGGAGCTATAACCATTTAATCCTGGTGCGGGCGTAAGCAGCACTCAATCAATGGTGAGGGAAACAAAGCAATAAAGAGCAGCCTCAGGCCTAACCTTTAAAAGACAACTAAAATCAAATTAATTTACTGGTCAAAAGGTCAAAATGTGCAAAACTATTAGTCCCGGCCCACCTGCTGGAAAATTACAGGCCTGGAAAGACTTGACAGAAATGTGATTGGGAGATTTTTTTTTTCTTTTTGCCCCCCCCCTTCCATCTGCAAGGAGTGGACTTTTCCCATTTGAAAGATAATTTGGTGGCGATAGCACATCAAACCAGGCAATCTCTCAAGCTGATAGTTAGGAAATTGAACAGATGAGGAAGCCAAACCCTCATGCATTTTGCATTTGGCCCCCACTCAACTGTTGTGGCCTCGAAGAGGGGTTAATGGGTCAGTGGGGGTGGATAGGGTGGGGTAATTTTGGAACGCTTGAGGTGTCGCACGGGCCCGAGCGCTGTCAGATGTAAAACACGGTGTGACCCTTCGCTAATGCGAGAGGTTCAACATTTATGGAGCGCTCCACATATGGATCTTGTTGCTCCAAACCGCAAGCCACAATTTAGCTGTTGATTCTAAAGCAGATTTTCTCAGCTGTGAATTTACAATGTGGCGTATTCATCATACACATGAAACATTGAGCGTAATTACACAATCACTTCAAAGGCATACAATCTTTCATTCATCAAAGTGATCACAGTGTGTTTGCCATATGGACTCCTTGTTTTCCTTCTACCTACCTCGGTATCGCCTGTAAGAGAGTTACGATTTTCAGGCTAAAGCAAAGAGCATTAATTGCAATGAACAGCACTGAGAAATGATTTCATTTTCTCCGTCTCAAGATGATCACCAACTCCCCAATGCTTGAGGCTGCATTTGACAAATTCACTCACAGCTGAGCTTCCTGGGACAACATTAGGCTTTGCACTGGGCAAGAGCTGATGAGTTCACAATGGGTTGGTGGTAACCTTAAGACAGAAAAATGAGATCTCCTCTCATGTTGAAGTTCCTTGCAAACTGTCATGTAATCAGTGAGACTCCCAGTACTCACCCCATAGACCAGTTCACCCACCATCCCGTTCCACGTCTTGGTCTCAGGGTCTCGGGCTCCGTACTTTCCATCCATTACTATAGACAGTTTGTACTTAATTCCAACATGTTTGGCAATCTCAGATGCTAAATCGACGCAGTAGCCTTCATATCTGTCATTCCCCTCCAGATGAAAATAATTTTTCTTGTACATCACATAAGGAGCTTCCTGTTGATTCAAACACACACTGGTTTATTCACTCCCATGCCCTTGCACAGATTCCATTATACAGATGTATGCATACATGCTCTCACATAAATCCATGCGCACACACACACACACACACACGCACGCACGCACGCACGCACGCACGCACGCACACAGAGAATGAGAAACTGCTATAACCACATCCATGCAGCCGTGCATACACAGATGATGCCCTGCGAATGCACAAATATGCACTGATAACAGCAGCGTGATCGAGTGGTCACACTGCTCTCATCAAGCGGTGGCAGCCAGCAAACACCAAGGCCAATGCACCCAACCCATTTTGAGCCCAAGGGTGCAACTCTGTGGCATAATAAAGAGAGTTAGTAAGAAAGGAGGATAATGTTTTTCATTTCAGTAGGAGATAATTTTTTTTTAAGTTTATCACTTCTTAGGGAGGTCACAGTAGGCCAGAATGCACTTTAATAGGGTTGGGAGTCATTGGTAAGCAAGGTGTAGGTCAGCTCAGAGGTGGGTGGGGATGGGGATGGGTTTCATAAGTAAATGCCAGTGACAGGAGAGGGATCAGAGAGTGCCCATCGTATCTTAACATATTCAAGCACATTGCATCAATGCGCAGTTAAAGGCTGTTTCATTCCAAAAAAAAAAAAAAAATTGAGAAATTAAAATTAAAAAAAGCTGTTGTTTGCCATCTAGGGAAAAAAAATGCAAATGAATACTCCATAAAATAAAATAACTACATCAGGAGAGCAGGAGCGTGCTAGTGTTCCTCTCCTTTTCAAAATGCCGGTGCAGCTCATCTTTTCTCTTACTGAGCACATCATCATCATTATCAAACAATAGGACCGCTCAGGAGAGCAGGCATTGTCATTACAGCCACACACAATTAGAGTGCAAGTAGGAGAGCAATGGTTTGTTTGTTCTGTGCTGAATGTATCCCCTCACCTTGGATCCACTGAGTATTTTGCTCTCGTTAACACACGTTTGCCTCCTGACTGTATTTTTTTAACCTGGAGATGTTAAATGTTTCCTCTTGCTATTGAGTGATGCTGGCTTACATCTTGGAATACAGATAAAGATCTAAATGCGCACAAATCCCACAGATACTCATCACTTTTCCAAACATTTTTCTTCACAATTTCGAAATGTTTGTTTGAAGAGAATGAGGTACTGCATCAGGTAATTAGAATGCCATTAAACAGTCAGTAAATATGCTTGCAGTGGAAGCTGTCCAATAAGCCTGAAATGTTTTGTTACTAAATACAGTTAAAAGAAAAATAAATGTAAAAATATGTCTGGTTGTCATGTGTTGCTTTGCGAAAATGCCTTCAATATGATCCTCCTTTAAAAATCTAACAGGAAGCTGCGTATACTTCAACACAGAACACACAAAGGAGCAGTACAAAATAAACTGAAGAGGTGATAACAAGGACAAAATACAACACCTTCTCATCCCCCTCCAATACTGTTTATTTCGCTTTGCCCCACTTGGGAAACCATTGCAGTATCATTCTGTCGTCATTCTACGGCCAGTCTATCCCAAGTGTCATTGAACATTTACTTGATGAGGACAGACAGGTCTACTTACGTATGCGTTTGTATGCTTTTTTTATATATATAAAACTGATGGAGTCAACCATAATCATTTATACCATTATTGTGATGTCACTGCTACGACAGGCCACTGAAGTATGGAAAATCAAAATGCTTTGACACCCACACGGATACAGTTGAAACACTCCTCCGTGTCGGACCGACTGTTTCAACATGTAGTGAGTGGATGGAAAGCAACACAAAAAAGATGTGGTTCTACCCGCCCAGGACAGAATGTATCACTCATTGGAATCAACACCATGACCTTGAGTGGCAGAATACGTGAAACATTTAAATTTTGCATGGAAAGTGTACCATAATAGTAGTGACCACAATCGTTCGGTTTTCCACTGAGGAGTCGTTGGAGACCTGCAGGTCCATAATATTTACAAATCGCGAGTACTCATTCCAGTACCCGATCTGCAAAGAGAAAACAGTGGTTAGTGATGCACCCAAACTCACAGTCAAGATATAAGTGAGCATATAGAAGAGAAATGAACAAATATTACAGGGGAATGCAGTGCTGCAGTGCTCATTAAAAAAAAACAGATCATTCCCTAGAGGCCTGCTGCCTCTGCCCTGATATTCAACCAACACAGTAGCGACTGAGCAGAGTACTAAAACAGACCAGATAAACACAAGTTTCACAGTAATCCAGACACAGGATACTGCATTTATACTTCTGCATTCAACATGCAGATAACTGTCACAATTACAAATTGTGTCTTTTATGATCTACCCAAATTCAGATACCCAACTGTGCAGGAACCGAACTGCCTCTTTGCAATACATGAGCATATGGCAACTTCAATCCCTTCCACCTTTTTATGGTAAATAATTGATATTCAGACCTGTGAACTGCATACACATTTAATAATTTAGCATAATATTGCAGTGGCTCCACAGTTTCCTCTGCGCAGTCCTGCCGCTGCAGTTATTCTGCATTCTGCTCTACAGATGCTTAAGTCAAACCAGTGTCAAGTGTTTGTTTGCCCATCTGAAATAATAGCTGCTCTGGCTCATGATGAAACGTGTTGCATATGTTGTTGCCAATAGTCTAACTGTTGCTGGCTTGGATTTTTCTTCTCTTCACATCTGGTCTGCATTTTTTTTTTCTTTCTTTTTTTTTTTTTTTTTTGCCTGAGATCTTTCATGTTTGGGACAAACAGGTGTACAACAGAGATTGAACACCAAGTGGGGGCGCTAGATAGCAGCATACGCCTCGAACTTGAGCTCCCAATCGTTACAGTTGTGGCTGTATTAAGTGCACTTGGCAGACTGGGGTGGGACGTTATTAAATGTTTATTCCAAGCTCTAGTCCTTGAGTGATATTTGAGAGGCTTTGCTCGGGGGACACGGCTGCTGGGACCTGTGTCATGGAGTGCTGCTCCAGTGGCACTGTCCCGATCTCACCCCAAGCAGCCGGGACAGACATCAGCCCATGCATCAATCGTGACAGTCACAGCTAAGAACCTTCATCCTCTAACTGTCACTGGGGTGACTGGGGCTCCAGGTCCATGACAAAGTGCCGCCCAGCCTGCCCAACTTGTCTCATCGTCCCTCGCTCCCTCACTCTCTCCCGCTGACCTCCTTTCTCCCCGGTCCCTCTCCCTGCTCTCTCCTCCTCTGTTTGACAGTGTGGGGATAGCTGTGAGGGCTTTGCAATGCTAATTGAAGTGTGGGCTTTAGAGGCCTGGGAGGCAGGCAGCATAATCACACATCACATCACACTGAGCCCACACTTATCCAGCTAACGAGAAATTCACAGCTGTCTCTTGGAACTCCAAAGAGGTTATGAAATAAAACCAGAGGTCATCATATGGTGCTGGTTATAATATGAATGTACCACTGGGAATTAGCATTTTGAAGAGGAGCCAGAGGAATTCTTGGATCCTCTTTACAGTAATTGGTTATTTGAATGGTGATTGCTGTCAGAAGAGGACTAAATATCAAATCTGTGCTATCCTACGGCAATGAAATAGCCGTCTATCATTCTTTTGATAGGGCAGTTTTAGCTATCAGATTGCAGGCTATGTGTGATTTGTGGGGCTTGTAATACTTGGCATAGCTCATCAGTGCTGCTACCTAACAGAGGTTGAGAAAGGCAATCAGCATTACTCTGTGCTGTCCTCTCAGCCCTGCTGGTCCCACCTGGCCCTCAGTACTTTAATAAATGGAGGCAGAGGCTTGCTTGAAAATGTTTTTCACTTTTGCACAATCATGCATTTGTCTCTAAATGGCTTGAAGCAACATGTGACCAACAGTAACCGAGTTCTGTTCTTTAGGGCAGAGAAATAAATCATTTATGAATTACACTTTGGCTAGATTCCATGATTTTGATGTGTGCCAGCTGTTTTTGAGAAAGCTGAGAATTACTATTTTTTTGATCAGGTCTGTATGTGACAGCTGATAGAAGCCACCGGTCTCTCTTACCTTCCTCGGCCCACCGGTTTTCATTTCATAAACATCTATGGTGTAATTGGTCCTGCGGCCATAGTTGTCAAACTGGATGTTCCCAGTCATCCCGTGCACTTGGACCTAATGGACAGACAGAAAGACAAAGCAGAATGTGCAGTAGATTTAACACAGGGTACATACTGTAGCTGGTATTAAGGTACTTTAGTCCATGGAACTACTGAAGTGCATGCTGTCTGTTAATCAAATGATGAACTGGATACGCTTTAATAAAAGATGTAGTTTTATGGTAATGAGGGCCTGGATTTGAGTGAGCTCTGTGCAGAGATATCTGCAGGCACAGGGAGGAGAATAGCTCTACACTCGCTTCCCTTCTCTCTGTCACTTTCCATCTTTATCACTCTCTCACTTGCTATTTGTGCTTCACTTCCTCCAGCCTTTTCTTTAGTTTTTAGCTTGTCACTCAGTCCCCCCTCCCCCTACCGTTTTGAGAGCTCTCTCGATGTCTATGCCTTGGCTCCAAGGTACAGCGGGATTGGCCAGGCAGTCTCCAGCACTGCCTCGACGAGAGACATCCACACGTTGGCGCCGCAGGTACCTGAATGCCTCTGCTATCACCAGGATTGCATCATGGGTCAAAGCTGAAGTGTACTGTACACACACACACACACACACACACACACACACACACACACACACACACACACACACACACACACACACACACGAAAGTCAAACAACAACAAAACACATTGAATTGGTGTGAAGCAAAAAAAAAAAAAAAAAGAGTGCTGCTTTTGTAGTAAAGCTGTTAAAATTAGACAATCCTGGTGGAATTGGTGCAGTCTATATGTTGCTGTCATGACTTGCATTTCAGCGCTTGCAGGGTGGGTCAGTGCGGGTGAAACCTCTGACAGCTTGCGCCTGCTAAAAATAGTTTGATTAGATAGATCGGATTAGAAAAGCCAGGACTTCTCTGAGGGTCAGGACCTCTTTGAAAACTTTTAGCGAGGAGAATTAAATAGAGAATTAATGCATGATTTTATCTCCCACGCACTTCCCTTCCAACTTCGCCTGACCTTTTCACCACTGAGGGTAGAGCCACTTGTTTGTTGACCACTGCACCGTGACAAAATCTAATTAAATGCCATTCAAAATCCATTTCTTTCTTGATTATTGTTTAATTAGATGTAAATTGAAGCAGCTATATAACCTTGGCTTGCACTGCCTATCAATATATCGATTGCTCTGAGGGATGCAAAGCTAAGACGGAGGAAGCAAAGGGTGGGAAGACAAGAGAATGACAAAGGCAAACAGAGGATGAGAGGAGAAGAACCAATAGACAGCACTTTAGAAGGGATGATCGTTGTACTCTGCATGCACAATGAAAGGCCTTGCAAGCATAGCACCTTCAGAGGAGTGTTTCGGGCTTCTGGGAATTCTCTTTCATCTAGCCGCTCCCAGCGCTGCATAAACTGCTGCACAATCGGGTTCTCAGGGTTGACTATCTGAAACCCTGAAATGTTGGCTCCACCGGCGAAGACTTTGTCCAGGCTCACATTAGAAAATCCCTGAGACGAGACAAAAGAGAAACGGGGAAGGATGAGACTCATGTAACTTGTTTTTCTTTGAGGATTTTTAATATAACCCGGGGCAAAGCTCCACAAAATATTAGCAGCTATTCTGGCAGTGCGTAAGGTGCATTTTATTAAGGATCCTGTGCTGTAGGAGAGAGCAGCATGTGTTTGCAATTACACTGAAGCAAATGTTTCTCTTCACACTTTGCGGTGTAACCTGAATTCATTTTCACATACACAACCAGCCAGTAGATACTTTAGAGTTTGTGTCATACCATGTAAAGACTAAATTTTTTACTTGAACCAGCTGGCCTACTTTCATTCAGAAAGCCTTGCCATGTTAAAAAAACAAACAAAAAAAAACTAACACTTTTTAATGCATTTCAAAAAATTATGCCGCTCCAGCTGCCTTTAAATTTCCTTCTTCACCCTGGAGCTCTGACAGTTATTTCTTTTTATGGTCAAATCACTGTTTTTTAAGTGCAGCATTGTGTCATGTTGTGCAAGGACATGAGTCTGACTGCTGCATAATCACATCTTCTAAAGTCGGAGAAATGGCAGCAGGAGATCAGCAAGTGAGAGCAGGGCCAGCCTTTCAGTTAAAAACGCTCATGCTAATATCAAGGCTAAATGAACATTACATTCCCAAGAGTAAGGGAAAAATATGGCTGCCCTCTACGGATCATTATAAAGGTTAAATCCTGTTTATTTATTGCTAAGGATGCTTGTTGATATTTAAATATGACTGTATTTTAAGCAGAATTGCAATGTAGTATAACTGTGGGACTGTGAATTATAAAACATGAGCAACAAACTTGAAAAGCCCTATATATATATATATATATATATATATATATATATATATATATATATATATATATATATATATATATATATATATATATATATATATATATATATATAAACTATATACAGCCCTATACAAAAGCCTTTAATCCACTTATTGTCCATGCACATTTGCGCTCCAGGCTGAGACTTAGCTCCATGCAGAAAAAAGCAGGTTTCACCCCCCACCCCCAGGGGAGCTGCATAGTTATTACTCACAAGATTGGCCAGAATGTAGTGGTAACCACGGCTGTTCTTCCCCAGGGTCACAACCTATGGGAGGAAAAACATCAATACAGTAAACCACCCATGAGATGAGAGCTAAGAACCAGGGCTAATGTAAGTGACTACAGCAATCTCAGTAAACGCAGCAGCGTCCGCCGAGCACACGGGATGCCGCCGTCATTTAAACAAAGCAAATTTTCTATGGAATAACAAGAAGGGGAGCGGTTGGGGGGAAGTATTCATTAAAGAGGAACTGATAATGAGAGAGAAACAGTAGCAACATGGAACATCCTTAAATATTCTGCTCACTTTTAAGTCATTCATGGTGCTGGAATATGAGTCCTGGGTAACTGCTGGACATAAGGTAGAAAGATGTTTCAAAGGAATTTATAGTGACAGAGTAAGATGTAGATCTCTCACTGCTTTGAAAATATCACACCTTTGGAGCATAACAGCATGTTTCAACCCACACAGTTTGTCTGAAAATAGTAAGTGGTGTTCTAAGCCATTCCATCACTGTGGTACTAACCATATGCTGCCTTTTATTCTAGATTTTCTTCTTTTTTTTTGCCCTGCAGATAAATCCAATAGTGAAACTCTAAACAGCCCTGGCTTTTCTGTGCATTACATGCTGGACAGGATTTTCAGCTGGACCTCATGAGGTCTGTTATTTATGAGTTTGCAGCCTTATGCGGACGGACTTCTGAGTGGCTGCCATGCAGAAACCTGTCAACCATGTCTCAGTTTTCATCTGCGTTCTACAAACAGAGCAACACAAGTTTACAGCAAAATCAGCATGTTTGCACATGTTCTGGCTCTGTCACAAAAACAAACTGTCAGTTTATCATCTGTTTGTGCACGCGTGTTAGGCTGGGGACGTTGGATATTTGTTACTGTGGATCGTTTATGACATTCCCGCAGAGTAGGAGAGAGTGATGAAAAGCACTCTTGCATCTTTGCATCTTTGCACACAGAAATTTTTGAAAAAGCATTTACAGTTTTACTTGTATTAAATACAATTGCGGCATCATTTTAACTCACCTGTGTGCATTGGTACGCAGTAGCACCAAATCATTAGACAATCTCCCTCACTTGGACTGAGTATTCCCCCCCCCCACCCCCCCAATAGAAAAAATAAAAAACAAACAAACCACTTGTCTCCTTGTGGACATTTGAAGGTTGTCCGTGAAGGGAAGAGACACACAGTGGTGCATGAGGGAGCGCAAACACACAGAGCCTTTCACTCATGCCATCAAACTGTTTGGGTGGGTCTGACAGCTTCCCCATCATTAAGGCTTTAAACTTCCACCACAGCAGAATGTCAGACAGACAAGTACAAACCAAAAAAAAAAAAAAAGGGAAATAGAAACAAAGGAGAAATGAGCTGATTATAATACAGAAATAGCCAGAGACGACTGTTAGAATCCATCAATCTCCTTCTAATGATTAAGTGACACAAAGCTTCATGAAAATAGCTCTCGGCAACACTTTTACTGCAGTGAAATCACAGCTAGACAGATCAGAGTAATTCTTCATGAGCCAATTTGAACTCTGAGCACTGCTGCATTTCCGTTGGACAAACAAAGCAGCTCCACTTTTCTTTTTCTTTTTTTTTTTTTTTTTCCACTGTGTGCTAACCTTGACTCTGGCCATAAGCCTCATCACACCTGCTCAGGAACTGGGCAAAGAAAGACCTCACCACCTGCCTGCAGCCTACAGCTCACAGCCAGCCTGGCAATAGCTACAAAAGGCAACCTTGGGATGGAGCGCAGTGAGACACTGATGACAGTGATACACATAACCTCCAGCCAGAGTACAGAAACCTTTCCCCTCAACCTCTTTAATTGAGCAGACAGAAAGACCCTTGGCTGCTCCAGTTGACACGGACAGAGTTCATTGTTAAATGAAAATTTCTTTTTAAAAGTCCATTTGAGAGTTATTTGTGTAATATCACAGTATTAATACAAACAATACTTAATCAGTTTGGAGAAGGAGAAATAAGTTCTAGTGTGTTTGTATTAGTCTTGAAGGGTAGAGCTGGGTATGACACACCTACCCAAACCTACATCTAGGGTATATAAGGGTATATAATTCTAATGAGCTTGAATGTCAATATTTGGTATGAATGCCTTTATTCTTCAGCACAGTCTGAACTCTCTGCGGCAGCTTTCTTGTAATTTCTGTAGTCTTCAGGAATAGTCCTCCAGGCTTCTTGAAGGACATTCAGAGTTCTTCTTTGGATGTTGGCGGCCCTTTGTTCTGTTCTCTGTCATGATGATCCCACACTGCTTCAATAATGTTTGGAGGCCAGTCCATGACTGATGCTGTTCCAATGTGCGTTTTTCTATCCAGGTATGTGTTTACTGCACTGGCAGTGATCAGTGTGATCATTGTCATGTTGCAAAATTAAGCCAATCAGATGCCACTGGCTGAAATGCAGCACCAAACCATGACAGAGCCCCCACCGTGTTTTACAGATGGCTGTAGACGCTCACTGTTGTACCTCTCTCCTGAACTCCTGTGTACATCTTGACGATGATTTGAACCAAAAATTTGACATTTGGATTCACTCCACAAGAACTGATTTTCAGTCCAGTTCTTGTGTATTTTGGCATGCCTCAAACTTTTCTCCGTTTCCCTTCCTTAAGAATGGCTTCATGACAGCCACCTTTCCACTGAGAACATTTCTGAGCTGGCTTTGGCAAAGAGTAGCTGCATCAAGTGAAGGGCCAGAAGCATCTCTGGGGTAGCTGTAGTTCAGGAGGTAGAGCAGGTCATCTACTAATCCAAAGGTTGGTAGTTCGATCCCTGCCTGCTCCAGTCTTTATGCCAAAATAGCCTTGGGCAAGATGTTGAACCCTGAGTTCCTGATGTGTTTGTCGGAGTGTGATTATTTGTATAAATGTTAGATAGAAAGCACTTAGACATAGAAAGTGCTTGTGTGAATGAGACATGCTGCATAAAATGCTTTGAGTGCTCATGTAGAGTAGAAAAGTCCATTTATCATCTCTCAGTTCGTGTGTCAGGGCTTTGCTGGATTTCTCCTATTTCTTAAGGACATGACTTTCAGACACTGTTCTTCTTCTGTAGATAGTTTTCAGGCTCTTTTGTTCTCCAATTTCCTCAAAATTTTTAAAGACACACTGCACACCATGCTGAGAGATGCCAAGTTTTCAGCTAATAGCTCTTTGAGAATCACCGTGTTGCAAAAGTACTATTTTATACCTGTAAAACCGTGTTATCTTCGCCATTTTTCAACTAAAGGAATTGGAACGAATTATGTGTTTTTGCAACAGGCTGTTTGCAACAGAGTGCCTAAATATATCATTTAAAATGGGTTCTTTACTAAGTTGTCCATTATGTGTAGACACAACCCTGGTTCTTCCCTTGAGTTAGGTGACTTTTTCATGCTTGGATGATTCAGTCAAACAAACAAAACAAAAAAAAAAACTCTGAAAATGATCAGGTGCAAGAACTGGACTGAACATGAGTGGAAAAGCTCCAATGTTCAAAGAAAAACTTTGAAGGACCTTCAGAAAGGCTGGAGAACTACTGCTGAAGATATAAATATATAAAGAAATGAGGGACTTGTGTACAGCACAGTGCATATATACTGTATCTGCAGAACATCAGCATCAGCCTTGGTGACTGTTATCTCTATACTGTATCATTACTGTCATTTTTATCAGTGTCAGTTTATCAGCTTATCGGCTGCTTCCCATTAATTTTGCGCTTGCAGATGTTTAAAGATATTGTCACGATGAACTAAAATACAGCGCGGTTCTCTTTATAATGAATATTGATTGGTTTCCCAGGGGAGTAAATGACAAAAAAAATCATAAACATATCAGTATTGATACTGACTATCAGCTAACTACAAAATTGTTATTTTGAACACTGATATTGACGTCTGCCCATTAACGTTATTCATTCACTCTGTAGGACATTCACTACATTACACTATATACAAAAATAGAAAGAATTACTTTCACTAAGTCCACCTACCAACAGTCAGTTGCAGTTTTAACAAATGGCGTACAGTGTATTAATTAGTAAGCTTCAGAGGTGTTGGTTGATGTTTTGCTGTTTGACTTTAATCGGGGCTAGCTCTTTCACCTGCCTACACTCTTTATGTAAATCTATGCTGAAAACAATAATGTGATATTTAATTTCACATTTTGCTCCTCAAAATAAATTGAGCTGTTGTTTACCATTATGTTTGACTTGGCTGCTGTAATTTTATCTTTCACAGATAATACAGACACCCTGGAATATTAGAAAACTATATTTAGTTGTTGATCCCCATCTTTAGAGGACACACTGCACTATCCACACAAACACGAGCTCACTGACCAATTATTCCATGTCCCAGTGACACTGAAGAGAAGTGCGTTTGGTGTGTTTACCCCTTCAGTAATTCCTCTTTTTAGTACACTTTACCTCTTGCACATCGATCCACTAGCTGGCCCCACTGCCATTTGTTCTGCTGCTGAAAGAGAGCCTGCATTTTGCAGACTGGAGTTTTCTTGAAAGCCTGACAGTTAGGATGACCTTGACTTTACCCTCATCCAGTCTCTGCCTGCTTCAGACCTACCAGACAGAGAGCCCTAAATGCAAAACTACAGCTACACATTTCTACTAAACATCTTCCTCCAGGTTTGACCTTTCCAGTGCAGAGTTTGCCACACAACACAGGAAGAGACAGAAGGAAAATGATATGTTCCCCAGAGTTTGAAAATCTCATACCATTCACTGTGAGGCACATGAAAGACAAGCAAATAATGATGCAGTGGTTTTCAGCCTCTCCCTGAACAATGAAAGCCCAGAATGTGTAACATAATTAACCTCATACAGTAGATTGTTATGGGGCTTCATAAAATAAATCTTTATCTAGTCTTCATAGTTTAAGAGTTGATTGATTATTTTAACTGAATGATGATTTTTTTTTTTAAGATTATTTAAAAAAAACAAACCCTGTTCAACAAAGAATACAAAGCACAAGGAAGAGGCTCACATTTTAAAAGCAGAAAACAGTGTTGTTTGATTTAACAGGCAAGCACTATTAAAATTAATTTTCTGTCAATCAACTAATCCATGTGCTGTAATTGGTACAGATCTGTGTTTTTAGTAAGGGTTGTCGGGGAAGGGGGTTAAACGGCGCAGCTGAACTTCCTCGAAAGAGTCAATACTCCATCAAAGGGAGCATTGACAGCAATGATGTGAAATCTGGTCATTCATTGATATATCTGTCATTATGCAAATTTCAAATGACCTAAAGTAATAAGAATTTTACAAAATTTTAAAAACCATACCAAAGGGTTTGAAAAAATATTTTGAAGTAATATATATTTTTACTCTAAAGCCAAACTCAGGAACAGGAATAGGTGTAAGGAAACAACAGCTGATAAATATTAATGCTTATGCTGCTGCAACTCACTTTTAGTGATAGTGGCTGCATTGCTGTGCTGTGATTTAATATTAAATGTCAGTCTGAGTAAGTCACATAGAGTGAAAGCTAAAATGTGTTATTTTCAGTCTCCCTTTTGGCTGATGAGTTGACATTAGCTAAAATTTAAAATTCACAGACTGGAAGGCTGCTGCTCATCTGGTGATCAAGATGTTGATGTGATATGCCTAAAGGTGTAACCCCGGGATTCTGAGTTTTCCTCTCCTCTAATGTCAGATGTTGGTTGCTTGTTTTTTTGTCAGTCTCATGTCACCAGAACTGATGCTTACAATATTTTTAAAAAACAAAATTCTGAAAAAGAAATGGAACTTGTTTTTTTTTTTAACCATAGGCAGCATATGTAAACAGTTAAACTGCTGTAAACAGTTGTTACGTAAACAGTTATCATAAATGTTAATCTGGTTCACACACATGTTAATTAGCAGTTTAACCATTCACAATAACCCACATTAGCCATCTGCTATGTTATCATTAAGGTAGCAGCTAGCAGCTTTGGATAATAAAACAATAACGTGGGAGCAAGGATCTTCCTGGGTAGTAGTATCGCAACTAAAGATTATTTTGGTAGTCGACTAATCTGTCAATTTTTAATGGATTAGTTGATTAGTCAACGATTATTTCAAGCTTACCTGCCCTGTCATAGTTGTGGGCCAGTGGCCCAGTGGGTTGAGTTCCTTTTTGTGCAGTTTTGTTTTGTTGTATTTTTCGGGTTGTGTTTCTGTCTATTTAGTTATTTGCATGTTATTCAGGTTTCTCTTCGTTTATCTTCCTGTCTGTGTTGTTCCCGTGTCTTGGTCCTTCTTTGTTTAGTTTCCCTTCCTGTTGTTTCCTTGTGTCAACATTCTGTCTCCATTTTCTTTTATTTTCTCCACCCTCCTCTGTTCCTTATTTTGTTCAGTTACTTTTTACGTCGTTGGTATTGTTGTTATTGGCAGACAATGGAGGGAATACTGCCCCCATATCTTCCTGTAGTGTATTGCAATTACAAAATCACGTACTGTACTTGGTTTTAGAATATGACACGTCGACATTAAAATTCCACATCAACTATTTTTATAGTCGCCATTGTCGATTATGTCTGTGAGTAGTTGCAGCCCTAAATTCCAGTGTTGTGACAAGCCTGCTGCTTATTGACTAACACACATTTTTTTTCCCCAAATATGCATAGAAATATTGACCATGTGTGTTTTTAAATATCCCAACAATACAAAGTGGCAAACCTAATGGCTAATTGAACATACAATAATTTGCAATGCAAATTTACACAAAGCATCTTGACATAGTTTGACTGTACTTTAGAACTCTGTATAAAAATGCCTGTAATTCTTAATGCAGTATTTATATTCAACCCCATCAATTAAAGCTGAAAGTCTGCACTTCAACTGCATCTTGATTGCTTCATTTCACACCTATTGTGGTAGTATACGTGGCCAAAATTGCGTGACACTGTCCATTGTTCATTTCTGGACCTCGTTGTATAATCTTGTGACGGTAGAGATGCCTAAGTGTTCCACTTCAAATAGGATGGGACAGAAGGGTGAATTTTAGTTTTATATGCTTTGATGTAAAAGGACTTTCGCCTTCTTCGGTCTCCCATTTTCACTTCAAGGCGCTTGTGGAAGTGCTTTTAGTGGAGCACTCCAATTAACAGCAAGTAGCGGCTGTGGCTGAGATGCTTTTCTTGGCAGCGGCGATATATGCCCCTGAAGAGAGCACAAGTGTTGGCCTTCCCCCAAATGCGGAACATTTTAGAAACACCTGACTCATATTCAAATGATTATGTCTATCATTGCGCTGAGGTACAAGAACAACTTAGAGTTTGATACCTTGGGAGGAAGAAATCACTGGAAATGTAGCTGAGACAGCCTCATGCTTGTGTGCCAAAACTCTAAAAGGGAAAGATGGCCTACTCTGTTTTTATTGAAAGTGATCGAGGTAATTTTGCATGACTGATAAGGTGGAAAGGGTTCCTCTGGTTTATATATTGCAATATTATACACATACAGTTATGGCAACATGTTCAAATCTCACAGTCACAGCTCATGGGTCTTAGCCTCTCATTCATTGGTTGAGTCAGCAGGTCACATTCTCTTTAATGATAACACTTTAATCCCATTTAATTCTATAATCGCGGTTAGTAAATGGCCCTGAACACCCAAGGTTGGTGTCAGGGATTTGAAAGCAGCACCTAGCTTTACATCAAGCAGGAAGGATTCAGTTATATTTCCATCAGCCCCTCTTTCAGCAACACGGGGACAACAAGCTGATTTTGAGATCAGAAGCGTCTTTTATATCAGTAGAGAGATTAGCTCACTTTCTTAGCAGTTTCCTCCTCCATCTGTTAGTGCAAACTCACATGCCAGGCAGTATCTCTTGGAAAAAAAAAAGGGGGCAAAGTAATCAAAGGACGTCGAATGCCGGGGAGGGTTTAAGGTGGTGCTTTATTTGTAACTCTGACATTGTCAGAGTGCATTTATTCAGATATTTTTTTTTCTTCCGTTCTTTAATACCTTCAGTCACATCCATGTTTGCCTGTATGTCACAATATGTCATCCCTGGCTTTTCACTGAGTCACCCACAACATTGATTGAGACTCTTCTTTTTATTGCAGACACTTTTCTTTTGTCTGCTGCTGGCGATCTGTCATCCATTCTTTCCCTCTCCCACTACTTCTTATCTCTCATGGTAAAATGTCCTACCCTTCTCTTAAATTTGATATCACACAAAGACTTGAGATTCTATAATACGTCCAGCTGTGGGTTTTCTCAGAATTCTTCACTGAGGAGCAGAAAAACGGATGGACGATCTCCAATTCTCCATGTGGGGAGGCAATGTGGCCACCCTTAATGCCTCTACAGGCAGCAAAATGTTGTTCTAACAAATCCCCCAAATGCACCTACTTTTTTTGTTTTGTTTTGTTTTTTGCTCTTTCACTGAATCCTTTTCACTTCTTATTGTTTTTTTTTTTTCCTTTTTCCTGCATGAAAATGCAGCTTTGTGGCTGGCAGGGTGCTCATTGCCAGCCTGTCTTAGAACAGCTTGCTTGCCCTGGGCCTGTCCAAGATGCCATTGTGTTTTTTTTATTTTTTTATTATTTTGCTTTTTTTTTCTTGCCTGCCTCTCTTTACACTAGTGATGAGCAGGTTGTTGCCTCTGAGCAGACTCCAGTACAGAAATCCCAGGAGAAGAGGCAGCCAGTGAGGAGAACAGAAACTGATAGATCTACGAGCAATCTCACTGATGAATCAGATTAGGCATGACAACACATACAGTCACATAAACAAGCATACACTCACGGGCTGAAATACATATACTCACAATTAAAACTGCCATCATAACAAGTGGTAGCAATACAGAGATGATCACTATTTGTTTACAGCGCTTCTTTAATACCATAAACATTTTGGTCCACGTATAGTATCATAAACCTAGACGATTCAATGAAACACATTGATTGGATATGTTTAGGAGAGCAGAGCTGCCAGAGATTCTAATATTTTAGTCGTAAGGGAAGGATTGCCATAGGGTTAATTTATCTGCAGTGCAGCATTGATGGAGAAGTCCTATAGACGATAAATCCTGAGTGGTTGTTACAGCATAAAATGATAATGGCCCGGGTATAGCATTCTCCTCAGCATCCCAAAACAAATTTGTAGGGACGCTCACTCAGCTCTCGTACAGGTAAACAAAAGTCGGCCTGATGCAGCAGTATGCAAATACTTCTCTTATGAAGCTTTTACATCATGTCGAATGAAAAACGAAGGGAATAAAAGTGATGTTCAGCCGGGTGGGTGGGTGGTTGCGCTCCGACCGCAGAAGAGGCGCGTTCTGTATCTTGTGTTTGTATGCAGAAACCTTCCTTCCCTTCAAGAATATGGTATACGAGCTAAAGCAAGTCAATTAATTGATTATGATTCCAGAAGGAGAGCGCAACTGCTTAAAATAACAATTTAATCATAGTAATTTAATCAAGAAAAAAAGGCCTTCTGGCTTCTCAAGTGTAAGTTTTCTTTTTTTAATCTTATTCATATGTTTTGTTATATTGCAAAGCTTTTTAAAGCTTTTAAAAAGCAGAACAGCCTTGCTGCTGAAAGCTGCTACACACAGAACTCCCCTTTGCTTTTATATAGTCAGTTATTCAGAAGAACCTGCAGATAATTAAGACTATTTTAGTAGATGATTTCTGATTAGATAATAAGCAATTTTCTTCAGGCGCAGCTATATTACATAGCAAACAAATTCTTTTTCTTTTAAAGGTAACCTGACAGCTAACCTGTCTGTTTGCTGTGTGTCTATACAACTAGTGGTAATACTGTTTGTAAAGCTGATGGTACCTGAATGGAACTGTGCACACAGAGATCTTTGACTCTTACATTATAACTGCTTCGCAGAATTCCCCACACTGCTGTTGATTTTCTTCAGACAATATGCTCTTAACACGCCGATGAATATATGTAGGCTAACCCTGAACTCTAGTATATTTTACTGTAGTACCGAGTTGTCTATGGCACAATATGCTGTACTTAAGCTACCGATATTACAAATACTCATTGTGCACAATGACCCATTTTTAAGTGTGCAGATTTGTGTCATGACTGTGTAACTGTAACTGTGATGCATTAACATGAGAGCAGCAGTTATTAGCTCTTAAAATACAGAAATACAGAAAAGAAGTAACTATAAATATACTGAAATTATGATGGAATATGATAGATATGTTATATCTGCGGGTAATCTAATGATATAAAGTAAAAAAGCAAACCTTTGAGAAAAAAAAAAACATGTTTAGGGATGTATAGAATAAATATACTTTTATACTGTACTGATATTTGGAAGAGTGAACCAGCAGAGCATTCACAGGAACTGTAACAAAAATGGTGTTAATGATGAGCAGTAACAGAGGTTTCTCTTTCTGTGCAATAATTGTACTGAATTGTGCAAGTTTGTGACTTTCCTATGCTAGATAACTACACTTCATGAACATCACTGTCTGCTTAAAAAAAACAAAACAAAAAGCAAAAAAAACCATCCATTCTGCAGTGGGATTACTCACACTGAAATCATAAAACTAAGCCACCGAACTGATTCCCATTTCCCCCAGCAATCAGCTAGCTGGATCTGCTCTGCGTCATGATCCTCTCTCAACAGGCAGTGACCTTGACAGATTGGAGCAACATTACAACACACAGACACCAGCCCCTGCACACCGGTTCTGTTCAAACTCAGCCACCAGTCCACCACAGATTAAACTCTCTCTGTCGACAATCATTGGTTAATAGAACTACTGCAGCAGGTAGAAGCAGTGGGTTTACCACAAAGCAGACAGTGGGTGCCATTTTTGGCATGATTGCCCTCATGGGAGACAGTCCATTCCTGTTTCAATGTATAATGGCCCGACAGGAGGCAGCTGCAGAGTGAAGTCCAGCAGCTTCCCTGAATGCCTCGTGACTCAACCATATTGGCAGAGCTAGCCGGATTATTTCAATTAGCTCTAACAAAAAAACAATCCCACGCTGAGGTTGTCACTGAAACAAGGGGCGAAACTGTGCACGCTGCTGCTTTGAAGGTTAGCTTCTGCAAAAAGCTACATTTCCCCTTTATATATTAGAAAAAGAGTTAAGACCGAAAAATGAATGATGATGATGATCGTCGCATGTTGAGGAGGAAAGAGATCAACGGGAAAAAAAACAAATTCATTAATGGGAACAAAGACAGGAACAGAATAACATCAAACAGATTACTGCCCCGCATCCTTATTATTGTTTACAGGCGAAAAGCAATTAAAAACGCAACCGTTAATATGCCTCACATGTGATTTGTAATGAGTGTTCTAAGCTTTTCTTAAAAGCTGACGCATATTCTTTCACTTTAAAGAGGAAATGCATTTCAGTATAGTCCCCGGATTGTAAAGGGAGGAAATTTGCAGCTCGAGAATTAAATTAGACACAGCAAATTAATACTAAAAGCAATTCTGTTTTAAACTATGACTCTGGGATCAAATTAGATTCATAAAAAAAACAAGTGAAACTAACAGTCATTGAGGGGATATTGTGAGGCAAAGAGAAGCCAATATCTAAATGAATGTTAACGAGCAGAATCCAATTCAGGAACTGATTGCCTTATAAGCAGGCAGCAGCAGGCAAGGGGTGCAGGGTGGAGAGGAGCAAGTGAGCAAAGGAGATGCATGGCATAATAGCCACTCATCTATTCATGGTAATTGTGTTTCCCCTACTACAAGGACTGGTGGACCTTTCATTTTCTCCTCAGGCAATGGACGTGATAGAGGAACAGAGGGGTTTTGGGTTGTTAGGAGAGGATTAAAAAGGCTGCACCATCAGTGGTCTCTTCAAATGGCTGCTCACTCTCAGACCTCTCTACCTTAGGCTGCTGGGCGGCTTCAGTGCACAAAGATTTTCAAATAAGACAGCATCAGCCGCTGCAACCAAACAATACCAAAGAGAGCTCTTCAAATGGGCAGGGTTGCTGCTGTGTCTCAAAGGCCTTTAGGTGGTCCCAAACTCACTAACTCACTATGTATAGGAAAAAAATTATTACCTTGTTCCAAAATTAGATATAATGATTAAAACACACACATGCAAAACATGCTGTAGTATTCACAAAAACCTGAAAGGCTCAGATAATGAACCATAGACAGATGGATTTTATCAGTATGTTGATTAAGTTGGGATCGCTGCCTTCTGCAACTGAAAACAACATTAACTGGAATAAATTTAAAAAGGAACAAATGAATTAAACCTTGATAAAATACAGTGAAGAGGAACTTCACAGTTCTGGAGGTTAACCACTAGTGACACCTTTCACGTGGCACATCATCTCTGATTTCAGAAGCTTTAATATAGACACAGAGATATCCTGACTCTAAGTATTATGAACCAGTACCCCAATGTACAGAGCCTACATTTCCCTTAATGCAGCTTTTTTTTTTTTTTAAATCTTGCCTCATAAATGCACATGTTTTGTTACACAGAAGTCTTCCAGCCCAGCTAAAGACATGTACTCAGATTCAAGTAGTATTCAAGAAGGCTACTAAATTAACTTTGGTACTTTTTAATATCTGCTGTTTTGCAAGTTAAATTTGTATGGAAATGATGCTACTACTGGAAGCAAAAAAAAAAGAAAAAAAAAAAAAGAAAAGAAAAACTGATATAGAGTGTAGCCGTTTGGTGATGTAATGAACGTGCCTGTACATTGAGGCTCGGAGGCTAACCTGTTCCAATATCGTGTTGATCCTGTCCACCTCGCAGTCAATCACATAGCGCTTCTCCTGCCTCCTGTCCATCTCCTCAATGATGCGCTTGAACTCCGCCGCGTCTGTTGTGCTGCTAACAGAGCGAGCGGTCACCTGCCAGTTGTTAGCTACTGCTGCCTCCATGATGGCCTGCAGTATGGAGAAACCTAGAGGAGAAAGATGCAGAGAGGAAAAAGAGAATAACGCAGAGGATTAAAAAAAATAAAAATAAAAAAATCGACCGGCGCACAGCAAAAGTTATGCAGAACTGAGTGGCTTCTAATTTATTCTGGAGAGGTTTTTGCTTGAATCCAGAGGTCAAAGGTCATCTCATTACAATCTAAAATAGCATTACAAAGTCTGCAAGCCCACTAAAATATTGTCTAGAGTCTAGACTTTGTGTGCCTATGTGTGTGTGTGTGTGTGTGTGTGTGTGTGTAATTCACATTTGCATATTGACAAGGCAGTATCATAATGAAGTGAAAGGACAGGAATCATATCTCCATATTATTAAAAGATCAGTGGGTGATGTTATTGCGCTTGGCATCAATTAAATTATGGCATTTAGCTCAGCCGCATGTTAACTTTGACAGTGCAGTGAAACACACTGCAGCCTGCGTCTCCTTGGAGGATCCTGCCAACTCATTTTAAGATAAAGACAATGAAAGATTCATCCAAGCCAGTGGTAGAAAGAGATCATTATAATACCAGAAGAATGGAGAACGAGCCCTTCTAATGATTAATTCACACGTGAAATATTTTCATTTAACAGAGTGCTCAGAAACAGTATGGTCAAATCACATACCACAGAATGAATAATGTAACCATATTTCTGGAGGGATAGATTGCATGTAGCACAAGCTGAAATAAAAATGGCTTAAACTGTCTCCAATGTAGAACAAGTGGGGCTGAACATGATGGAGATTATGAGTGAAAAGCAAACATCATTAGGCCAAGGAGAATGCAGTAGTAACATTTATGTGCAGTAAGCTCCTTTTCCATATATATATTATATTCACATTATCTGTCATGTGGGTAACTGATACAGAAAGGGAAAAGAGGAAAAAAACAAAAGCTTTCAACAACAGCGTGCTCTGGCACACATGTAGACAAATATAGATTTTGTTTCTGTGCAGCATCATCACAGAGATGTTGGGGGCAAAAAGTAACTCTTAAAGGCAGCAGAGCCAAGCTCCAGAGCCAAGATGACAAGGAACAAAAAGAAAGATGGATGGAAAATGTTAAATAATCCAAGGGAATCATGTGCCTATGCTAAGAACAGAAGACGATTATGAATCCAGACCACTAAATGGGTTCTGAGTGGTCCTAAAGCCAGCAACATTCTTTGCAGTGCCTACTTCACAGGGTGCCTATCCTTAAAATGGTGTACACTTATGGCGTATCCCAAACTTTATCTCTTGCACATGAAGACAAACATCAATTTCCATTCTGTGATAGGACTAGACTAGGTGTGGGGTGGGGTGGAATGTGGAGTGGGGGTGGGGGTTCTTTTTGCTGGCCATGTAGTCAGCGGAATATCTGGCTGTGAAGAAGAGGGATCACGAGCTTCATTGGGGTCATCAGGTGGGTACCCACCTTCCTGGTGTTTTGATGATGAGCCCACAACAGCTCCAGAGGGTTCATCAGCAGCACCTGGCGTCCCAAGTGTGCCCCCCCCCCGCTTGAATATCCTCTTCTTACACTGCAATCAGTTCTGCTCTTTTGAAGTCCAGGTGGTATCTCTCCTCTTAAGCCAGAGCCAGCGACCCCCACTCCACATTCCACCCCACCCCACACCTAGGACTGCTGCAAGATTTCACCTCTAATTCCTAAGTCCTTCAACAGCCTGGTGGTTGATATGCCCACAGACCCTCTGCAACCCTCATCCACTAACTCCTCCCACAGCACCGTTAATTCAGTAATTAAAGCTCTACAAAGGGAGGAGATCCACAGCGCAAGGTTGGGTTGTAGATTAGTTTCTGCAATCTCCTTAGGGAAGCATAGTCACTGAATTAGGTCCACCATCGGCTTCCAGTCCCCCGAAGTGGCTGGGATGTTATTACAGGAATAGACTTAGGTGGCAGAAGAGGCAGGGCATTGGTGGATGCCCTTCTGGTTTTAATAGCAGCTGCAAGGCACCTCAACACCTGATTGTGCCACCAGGTTTGTCTTACAGCCTACCAAGATGTGTTTTAGGCTGACTGGAGAAGAACAGAGCAGGCACTTTGGATCTTCTCCATACTGTTGCTTCAGGTTGAGTGGAGATGGTAGGACATCATATGTGGAACAAATAAGGAGGTTGATTCGGTGAGCTTTCATGCTCCACAGTTCCTTTCAATTAAGCCTCCTCTTTTCAGTCTCTTCCCACTACATCCAATACCCGTGCTTTGCCTGAGTAACAGCTTTGGCACATCTCACTGCGTGTTCCTGTCAATGTACCTCTTCAACCTCTGTGCAGTGCAGGGGTTGCTTTGGACCAACTCCAGACCCCAGACCTCCTCTTCCTCGCTGGATGTGTCTGAGGGCAGGCTGTGCCTGCTGGATAGCCACAGCTAAAGTCCACTTCCTTCCAGTTGACAGGACTGTTGACAGCAACATTTGGGTCATGGGACTCTGTCAAGGTCATTTCCAATCTTACCTTGGAGAAATTGTATGCACATAAAGAGTCTCATCATTCTGGAGAACAAATTTTTTTGACATAATCAGTGTGGTCAGAACTACCAAGGCTTTCATGTTATCAATATCAATATAAAAATCTAAATTTTATTCAACTGAACTGGACTGACTATTTACCTCCACCAAGGAGTTTATGTTTTTGGTAGCATCTGCATGTCATTCTGTTTGTGAACATGATAGCTTGAAAAGATTTGAATGAATTCTGATTAAAGTAGGGGTGGAGTAGTGGGGGTCATGTTAAAGATCCATTAAAATTTGCCTTATAGGTCAACTTAATGATTTATTGGTCGAAAACTCGGGATTCTAAATATCACATTACTCTGGACCTCTGACCTCTTCTTCAAGGTCAAATAAGGTCAAACGTTCATAAAATGTCTTCTATCTTTAAAGCTCTGCTTAAAATTCTGCTGCCTGTGTTTGTATTGGCAACATTTGGAAAATTATGTTGATATATGGGGATTCTAAATATCACATTATAGTTTGCATCCAAATATCATGTCACATTTGACCTCCTACCTCACTTTTATATTTCACATCTGCTGTTCTTTCAAGTCAACCCCAAAATGTGTTCTATCTTTAAATAAAGTATTGTCAACAGAAAGAGAATGAGCTGCTTCAATAGTTACAAATATACTGTAGTATAATGTTATATAATAAGCTCAAGTTATTCATGTCCAGTTATTTATAAATCAATACCTATTATCCGTTACCTACTCCCACATAATGTTTGCGTAATCAAAGTAATCATCTGTCATGCTGCCCTTATCTGATTTTTACTGCACAATCAACTTAGTATGTTTATGTTTATGAAGAACAAAGAAACCAAACTGAATATCTACAAAATACAATATTATTACCTTAAAAGTAAATACTGCCCAGGGAGTGAGCTGCCTTGGTGGAGGTTTGCGCTCTCAGAGTATTTCTTGGTTTACAGCAGCTGTTACACTTGTTTGATTGTGGCAGGTCGAGAAGTATGCTAACCTTGTCATAGAAATTTTTACATTGACTAAATTAGTCACAAACATTAAAACTAAAATCCTGCGCTATTATTATTAAATATGGAAAGGATAGACAGGCTCAACAATCAACTAAAACATTCCACTTGAGCAAAATGTAAACCAAGAGCATGTTAACAATACATTAAAGTTTTTATAGTTAGCTTCTTTCAGCTAATCTTTGATTTGATTAGCAAATTTACTGCACGGGCCATTTCATTCAGAGACCTGTCAGTCAACTTTGCTAGCTAATATTTTTTATAACGTTACATTGATATGGAAATGAAAGGCAAAAAAAAAAAACAGATTCAGTTCTGATATGGGATTTAAAATGAAGTCAGCAAGAAACTACAGACAGCATTAAAAAGTTGATAACAATGTTTGACTTCAATCTGGTGACTGACTACCAAATCAAATTTACCCTCTGAATACACCCAGTGGGTTTTGTGACTATTTAAACCTGTCTATGGAGTCTATTGTGCAATATTATCACAATATGGAGAGAAGTGGGCAAAGTAAACATTTTACTTTTATTTATTTATTTTTTACTTTACCTTTGTTATTTATTTTGAGCCAATTTTCTGCACAACTTTATCGCCACGAACCGGCTGCAGGCAGCCAACAAAGCCAGCATAGAGACCAAAGAAACAACAGCAACAGCTCTAACAAGCAAGCCACTTTGTGACTCTGCACTTCTCTTCTGCATTTCCTTTTCTTTTCAGTTGGTAAAGTAGCTCTCTCTCTCTTTTTTGTTTTTTTTTTTGTTTTTTTGGACTTCAACATACTTTGAGACGACTGCACTGTACCATGTGTGTCTGTGCTCCTGGTGTGCCAGCTCTGCTTTAGCACGCAGCCACATTTCCACCAGATGACCTTTGGGCAAGCAGCAAAGCAAGTAGTGGAGACCGACACACACTGTGTCATCTGTCCAGAGGAGCGGTGGCATGCTGCCTAGAGACATTAAGCTGCCAGCTCTCAAGGTTATGTGGCAACCTGATTATCAGGTCACAGGTCTCTAAGGGTTTAGCCCATGGTTTTTAAATGTAACCTGTAGCAAAAATCAGCATTTACATGCTACTCAGAGGTGGCAAAAGTACAGGCATTCTTTACTTAAGTTGAAGTACAGATACTTGTGTTAAAAATACTCTGGAAGTTGGAGTAGTGATTCAACTTCTTTACTCAAGTAAAAGCACAGGCTTTGAACTGTACTCAAAGTAAGAAACTAAAAGTAACTCTTTGGAGGACATTTATATCAGCTATTTATGTGCAAAGCTGACTGAACCTGCTATAATAATATAATAATAAATAATATTACAAAAGAATACAAATGCTATTCCAATCTACATTCTAATGAATGTCCTCAGCTTGAATCTGTTATGTAGGACACAAGCAGTGAAAGGGCATTAAAAAATAGCTTTATACTCTGTCACCTACATTGTAGAGGGTGACTCTGTGTCCACATCTAAACCAAAAAAATGAGTATAATCAGGGGTTAAAGTGGGATTCAGCAGGTGGGGAACTGTAAGGCTGGTTGTAGTGATGCCACATAGGGGGGGAAAAAAATCACAATAATTTCTATTGTGCACTCAAGTAGATTTTCTTTGCATACAAGTTGTGATCAGCTGACATGTTGCTGCACTGCTCTGAGGTTTACTGCTCTTTGTGGATGAACTGAATTCAGCAAGATATAACCCAATATTTCATGAGCTATCTTGGCTGATTTCCATCTCCTACACTGACAGTATAATGTTTATACTGACAGGCTGAATTTAGTAAATTAATCTAATTCAAACTGCTACACATGAGGTAACCTAACTCTGACCATGAACACCACAGCTGCTGTACACCAGTCCAACACAGAGCTTTACTGTAAATACAGTACAGCAAGCTAACCTGTTTATGCTGGACTGTTTATGCTGCAGTATCTTCTTGCAACCTTTGAATACCATGAAGTTAATAGACCTCTTTTGTTTTTTTGTTTTTTTGCAGAATGTTTCAAACTTCATATATATCTGATTAAATATAACTGAGGAAATTACATGTATGCTTTGAATTTCCAGTTTATCAAATGTCCCTGAGCAGTCCCTACCTTTAAATCTAACCTCTCTTCTTCCTCTCCTGTCCTCTTTCTTACATATTTCTCCATCTCTGAGAGAAGTTGTCTCTCACTCTGGGAAACAGCAGCTGGACTTTTAGCTAGCAGCCACACACAAACTATTTGTGTTTGCTGATAGAAACGTTGCATCTGAAATTACCTGCCACTTAATAAACACTCCCTTTATGCTTGCTCCTCTTCAGTGGCACTAGCTAGATGCTGAAATACTGCGACAACAGCTTATGGCCATTTGCACTCGGTCCGGTCCACTTTAACCCCTCATATGGTTTTGCCTCTTTCATCTCTTTGTATGTGATAAGCCATCTGATGGAGGCTACACTAATATGATTATCTTATATAGTGATCCCTCCATTTAGGCTCAAACGGTATGATGTTTGAAGCTGCACAGTGACATGAAATGAAAACTCCCCTCAAATGTGTTAAACCTAACCTAAGTAACAAGTCTGCTTTGAAAACATAAGAAGTAAAAAGTTATTTGTGTAAAAAAAGATATTTGTGTTAAAATGTAGGGAGTAAAAGTAAAAAGTTAAATATTCAAGTAAAGTACAAATACCGGAAAATTCTACTTAAGTACAGTAACAAAGTATTTATACGAGGGTGGGCTAAAAAGTTCATAGGCTGACTAAGAAGGAGTTATCATACAGTAATTAAATGCTAACTGATTTCTTTCCAGATAAACCCACATTGGATACAGCTGAATACAAGAGGGGTAGGGAGAGCCTTGAAGTTAACCCAAGGTCCGGGTGTCCTGCCACAGCCACCACCCAAGAAAACACTGACTGTGTTCACTACATGGTGATGGATGACAGATGTTTAACTGTTAATCAGATAGTTAATGCTGTAGGCATCTCCTGTGAATGAGTTGAGAACATTCTGCAAAACGAACTTGGCATGTCAAAGGTTTCTGCTTGGTGGGTGCTATGACTTTTGATGCCTGATCAAAAGCGCACCTGGTTGTGTCGCAGGTGAACTTGGCACTTTTTGAACCAAATCCAGCCAGTTTTCTTGAACATTTCCTCACCCCAAATAAATGTTGGGTTCAAAACTTTTAGCCAGAGACCAAACGGCAGTCTTTGCAGTGGAAACACCCGTCTTCTCCCCCACCAAAGAAGGCCAAGGTGGTGTCATCAGCAGGGAAGGTACTGGTCTCCATCATCTGGGACGCAAAGGGCATTGTGTTCACTGACTACCTTCAAAAAAGGCCATACTATCAATGGAGAATACTTTGCCAACTTGCTGAAGCAGCTGCAAAAGGCAATCAAGTCAAAAAGGCATGGAAAACTGACGAAGGGGGTCCTGTTTCACCAGGACAACGCTCCTCCACACAAGTCCATGGTTGCAATGGCTGCTGTGCGCAACTGTAGCTTTGAGCTGGTTGATCACCCTCCATATTCTCCTAATTTGGCACCATCTGACTATTTTCTGTTCCCCAGCATGAAAAAACACTTGGCTGGAAAGCAGTATCAGAGTGATGATGAGGTCATCTCTGCTGTTGAGGACTTTTTTGAGGGTCAGGATGAGAGACTCTATACCACGGGAATCCAAGCGCTGCAACAACGATGGAAGAAGCGTGTCGAAAAATAAAACACAACACAAGTTTGACCGTTGCATTGTGGTCAGCCTATAAACTGTTCAGCCCACCCTCGTACTTTGTTACTTCCTACGATGCTACTGCATGTAAAGGATGAGTCTATCCAATGTCCAAAGTTTGAAACTTTACACTGTGCTGGGATAACAACAATATAAGTATATATAAATGGATATAGATGTAAATGTCAGAATTTTTACTATAACAAGAGACACAGTTTCAGAAAAAAACCCACAACAACAAACATGAAAAGTGAAGTGAAAAACATCTTAACCTCTTCTAAACTACCGTCATTTTTACATGAGTGCAGCAGCAGCCGCAGCCTCTCATGTGCTAAACTTCCTCAGATCTGCTTTACCTAAAGCGCAAGTTAGGGAATGAAGGTTTGAATAACATGGATGCATTATTCATTTTCCTGAGGCATATGCTCACAACCTCACCAACCACAAGCCAGCTGGATAGCATGGCAGTCTTCCCGGCAATAAAAGCTTCTCACATTAAGAGATGTCACGCAGATTAACTGGGTCAAAATGGTCTCTATTGGTTTGGAAACTGTTAAGAAGGCTGGTAAAGGTAAAAAAAAAAAAAATGCCAGTGTATCATTTAACACGCGCTAATCACATTGGGTGTACGACATGCCATGCATATGGGTTAAAATGATAGGGTGCTCATTTTGTTTCAGGGCTGCATGTATCTATTTGTTTAGCGTAGTGTAATCGGTGATTCCTGGGCTGCTTGAATGGCAAATAATATGCCTCTGAATAATTTTAAATGGCAAAAAAAAAAAAAAACCTAAATTCTCACAGTGGGAATGATTTGGGAATTTGGGCTTCAGATATGTAAGCATCTACAGTGTGCTGTCCAAAAAAAATATATATCCTATTTTCACTTTTGAGATAAGTGCAAGGAAAATACGAATTATGCTCTTCTGCGGAGGAAGGATATACCGTCCTGTCAATCAGATTACAATCACAGAGTTCTTTTATTTTGAAATTGCTGATTTGTGCTGCATTTGTCTCCCAGAGCCGCCCACCCCACCCCGCCCACCCCCCCTTACGTGCCTCTGGCAAACCCTGGACTGTGTGGGAACAATTGGATTCATTTAAGATTCGCAGAAGATTCCATGCCTGCCTAGTTTTACATTTGTATGGAAATTAAGAGATGGAATCTATGGTGGTAAATAGTCTGTCCAGAAAAGGATTAGGACTGCTTTTTTTTTGGCTCCTGTTTTCTCAGAAGTCAGCATAAAAGTTTATGCATTCTGATTCAGACTTTAAAAATCAAAAAAAATGAACAGAATCCTTTGAGCGCAACTTAAGCTGACACCCACAGCAAGACTGATAGTTCTTTCGTCATCTCTACTAGCAAGTAAATATAATAAATGTCTTTGGTACGTCAGGCCCCTCTGCAAAGATTTACATCAGCCACTTAGCTTTCTTGGACCAGAGTCCATCTCCAGATTCAGCCAATCAGTGAATTCATCCCTCTAAAGAGCACTGGAGACCATCATAAATGCTTTTGAGAGTAATATTTATTTCCAATACGGAGAAAAGCCATAAATTCTACACACTTTTTTTTTTTTGCCAACAGGAGCCCCACATCTGTGCTGCATCTGAAAATGTAACACAGTCAACTACATAAATTATGGACGGTAACAACAAGGTTTCCTTATCACCACCTATAAATCCCTCCAGTACAAATGCAGCAGCATGTTTCTGCTGATCAGGCTCCTCACTGCTAATCATGCCATCGAGATAGGGAGACTTTTCACACATCACTTGCTACTCAAACATAGCGTGTAGCATAATAAAATGTGGACAGTATTTGTTTTATACAGCATCTATACTATGATAACTCAAACTACACACTCAAGGTAAAATCTAGTCACAAAAAAAAATGCCAATAAAGCATTTTATGCACAACATAAATATTAAATTGTGACATATAAACATTTTATATAAATTGTATATGATATAGAATTGCATAATCCACCTTCACATCAATATTTAAATACTCAAATGTTATATTATATCTTATTATTATCTATTGTGATCTAGTAGTCTGATATTTTATTGTGTATGTGAGAAATGAACCTGCTGTGATGTGTGGTTTGGGGACGGTGGTGCTGATGAACAACAATTCTGTGGAATACACGTGTCCCTCTATTACAACCCCCTCACCCTAAAGAACGAGGCGGGGACGTTTCCCACCAGTAATGCTGCAGTGTTTTTTTTTTTTTCTCTGATAAAGTGCATCAGTGTTTCTACTATATGTTGCCAGGATACGGGCCAAAATAAATGTTAACTCTGACAAATGAATACTGCAGCAAAAAAAAAAACAAACAAAAAAACACACGGTTGAATTTGCCAGTGCTGAAACATCCCTGGGCTACACATACAGGTGAGGTCAATCAGAGATGTTTCATATTTGTATAGGCTTGATTAAAACATTTATGTGTGTGTGTGTGTGTGGGTGTGTGTGTGTGTGTTTTTCCTTTGGAGTCTTTGCGACCTATGGTGACTCATAACAGCCTTCTATGTGCTCAGTCATAATGTGTATCTTCAAAAGGCTCATTTCAGCGAACAGTGAACAGGAATCAGAGTTAAGATGAAAGAAGCATAGTGAGCGCTGGAGAAAATAGTTCAGACAGAGGAGAGGGGTAACTTGAGGGCGGAGGGGCAGTGCTGTGTGTCCACATCAGACTTTAGTTTTTCGAATATGCAAAGGTGGGGGTTCAAGTTAGGAAGGGGAGTTGGGTTGCGCTTTAATCTCAAACCATACACTTGTTTCAAGTGTATGGTTTGTGGAGCATGCGGTGTATAAACCGCTGCAATGGGTGAAAACTCAATTATTTCTGCATTTTCCTGCGATCAAATCCAGACGGAGCCTAAAGACGCCCCGTGTGCTTATAAATCAGAACTGTTGCGAATGAGATGTTGTGGCAGTGTAACGTACAGTGGCTGAGTGAGAGCCGCAGTCCTCTTCTTCGTCTGTGAACCGGATCTTAACAGGATGAGTTTTGAAGCGTCACCCGTGGCGGCTCAGCAGTAATTGAATTGAGTTGCATCTAATCTCATTGCCCAGCTCCTTTGGTTCCCTGCCTCTCATTAGGGTTCGATGCAGAGTGTCACAGGCCTCCATCTCTCTCTCTCCCTCTATTACTCACAACCCTCTCTCATATCTCCCAGCCGATCCAGCCTAACTAGGCAATTCAGAGAAATATTGCAAATTCCTCAAACCACACACCTCCGTATTAGCCACAACTGACTATGAGCTTCAGAGGCACAACAACACCACCTGCTCATATTACCCTGTATTATGGTATTATCACTGCCCTTACAATAATCCACACCATGCCAAAACGCAATCTACTACTCTAATCAAATAATGAAATGTAAGTAGATGAGTCCACACCGTGGTACACAATAAATAAAGGCAACCACAACTAACTAAAGCTACCAGTTAACAGCAAAGAAGGGAGAGATGGATGGTAAAACCAGTGCAATCTGAACCAATTTCTGAAGAATAAATCTAAGAAGCACACATGAAAAAGAGGCGTTGTCCACTGAGCCAGCAGTAAATGTGGCTGCTCTTCCCTCTAGCTTGTCAATCCTCTGTTAAATGAGAGTCTCTGGAGAGCTGAAATGCCCTGCTGAGCACTGTTCACGGTCTGAAAGGGCATCTTAAACAGCTGAATAGAAACCATGAAGATAATGCCTTTGATTCTTAATTGCAGGCTTGATACTTGAGTTGCAATGAACATCTGTAGAGACAGTTGGAAAGTCATCTTTATGCATTTTAGATAATTACATATGTGTGTAGCCCAAGGGAAAACTGATCATTCAGCCGCAGGTTTTTTTTTTTTTTTAACATGTACACCATTTACCTCGGCTGGCAAAGTCATACAGATAAATTTGGTTTTATCCAGATTTCTAGATACACCTCTGATAGGGATGTTTATTTAGCTGCACAATATTGTGGCGTAAATGACAAAAGAGGTATCTCAAGTATTCTGCATATCTAGATATCACAGTTTTATGGGCAGATATGATGTACATATAAAGGATTTCCATCAAAGTTAAAAAAAAAAAAAAAAATATATATATATATATATATATATATATATATATATATATATATATATAAAATTTGTTTTTATTATCCTTATTATTTAAAATTATGTAAGTTGGTCCAGTTTTAATCACATTTTGATTGATTTAGAATACAATGTGTTGAGGCACAGACGCAGAACAATAAAAAATAGTTTTTTTTTCCAACATGTTATGGACCTAGCTGTATATATTTCATAAGAATGAAGTCATAACATCCACATTTTATATATATATATATATATATATATATATATATATATATATATATATATATATATATATAAATATATATATATATATATATATATATATATATATATATATATATATATATATATATATATGTATATATAGTGTGAAACTAGCCTTGTGTATTTTAGGAAAGCTTGCTTAGAGTAATTTTTATACTTGGTATCATTTCTTTATTAGCATACAGCTACATCTAGTGCCATTAATGAGAGGTCCTGGATCTGGTTGGAAGGCTGTGAAACAACAATGAGTAACAATCTGTTTAAAATTCTCAAGCTGTCAAAATCTCACTCTTCATTAACTGTGCTTGTATTTATTTTTTATTATACAGAGATTACCATGTCTGTTTTTTTCCTCTATTGTCTTATGAGGAAACCAGAATAAATGCTTAAAATATTTAGGGCCTGGTGAGTATTTGCCTCTGGGCTAAGTATGCTCACTGGGCTCTGAGGATCCCTCTAGTGTTTGTGCAGTGGAGATCAAAATCTTGGGCTCAAGAAGAAGGCTTTATCTAGCGTGATTTTAGTATTATCTGGCATAGCCACACAACCTGTATACAATAGGCTGCGGTTACCTAGTATTACAGGTTCTGTATTATTGACTTCACCAGCAAACAGCTGAAAAAAAAAAAAAACTGACATTTTAACCCTCTGACAATTAATAGATTTTGAAACAGATCATCTGAACTCATGTTTTCAAAAAAAAATCTTACGGAGAAAATGTTAAAGCTGATGTGAAATCAGGTCACGCTATAGTAGAGCTCCTCAGCTTCCTCCTGCCCACAGGAGAAGAATGCTTTAGAGACGTAGCATTCGCCGTGAAGCAAATGCCAAAGTAGCCCAAAAGTGTGTAGCCAAGGCTTTGATGTGGTATTTACAGTAGGCCTATAACCACAACAGTTTCACTGCCAAGTGTTGTCCTAATCAGAAAGACTGCGCATGTCAAATCACACAGAAGCAGCATGCTGTCTGCATCTTTAGAAGTGCATATATGCAAGAGGGAGAAGAGCAGCTTCTCCACTCTGAAAATCCTCCCACAGATTTTTCAGAGCTTCTCCATCTCCCCCGTCAGTCTTTGTTGTCTCTCACTCACACGTACTGTGACATACTATCAGCACATACTACATACACAGAGGGGCATGTGCACACGCACGGAGCTGCGTTTGTGCGTGTCTCAAGGGGTTGATCGATAATGATGGCAATAGATTGATTGCAAAGGCAGTTTTTCTAATCAGATGAAACAGCAAGAGCAATGACAAAATAAGTTCAAATATTATTCTACTCTTGTGTTTACTCTCCAGGATGACATTTTAGTTGTCATTTCAAACAAACAAATTGGCCCTTGTGACACAGACCATCATCAAGGCAATCTACTTCTTCTATGGCTGCTTGAAGCAAAGGCCAGGACATTTTGTTATAATGAAAAAAGAAGCTCCCAGCAGTAATTTCATGGTTGCTGAAGCTACCGATGGGTAGGTGGTAAAATGGCTTTATTCCAGGTTCAGTTAAGAGGACACAGAGAGAGCACAGGGTTTACCGTGTGCTTATTGTGACAGACGATGGCTCTCATATGACTTTTTTTTTTTTTTTTAAGTTACAGGTGCTTGACTTGTAGTTTTTCAAGAGGTTACTGAATTACAGAGGTTGTTGCTGCCGGCTGGATTATCTGTATATTGAGACGTCACTTTGGAAGTGATACCACTTTATGTGTGCAAAATAAAATGAGAGAAAGAAGGCCAGTGTTGTATAGCTTCCTCCATATTTCTTTAATATTATTTTTCTTGTGCATTTTATGGCTTCTCTGATGTGCCCTTTCTTGTCAGTGTGTCCAAGCTGATTTATTCTCCTGATGCATGCATAATTTAGTTTTTATGAAGCCACCGTGAAGGAGAGGGCCACGAAAGCACAAGACGTGTGCATGTGTGCGCGCATGTGTGTGTATAAACTCTCAGCTGGGTGCAGCTGATGTGCCATTATAATGACTGTGATGAGACCACAAAGCTGAGGAAGCAAAGTGTAGTCTATGATATAGACATGGTTGCAATAGGGAACTGGCATTCACACTTATTATCTCACATTGTGAGCAGAGAGCATAAATCAACAGTTGCGAGTGACAATATTGCACTTGACTAGACATTATTTGTGTGAAATTTGCTTAACAAATTGAAAAGGGGGAGAAACAGCTAATGGTTTATAATCTTAACGTGAAAAATATTGCTTTGGCTTCTGCACACATACGAAAACTGAAGGTTGAAAGATAAAATGCAAACTGGAGAACAAGTGCCCATAAAACAACAGCTTCGCACAGCTGAGGGAGGCTGTAACTCTTTGTCACCAGGCAAAAATTCCCTAATAACCTTTCACCATAGTTTAATTTAAGAGATCTAAAAGGAAACCAGATCACTGCATCGCTTGGCTCGGGCAGAAGATGTTGGCCAATTGCAGAAATGCAGATATGTCCCTTGAGATGGTGGAAAATGTGAATAATTGCTGAAAAAATGTTTGTGTAGCACTGCGGTTGTCAAACTGTGGGAGCCACTGCATTTTAGGATGTAAGATGAAAAAAAAATATGCAGTGAAAGCTAAAAGTCGAGTAAATATGGTTTTTGAGGGGCAAATAAACAAAGATTTGTAATGTTAATGGCCACATTCATCATTTGTGAGGGGCTTTGGACAGAGATGTAAAAGCTTTCTCTAATGGTAGTCAGTTTTTTTTTTTTTTTTTTTTTGGATTTTCCCTAATCCAGATATCTGCCGCCTACCGCAGTTTGCACCGTTACAGTGCAGAATAATAAGCAGTAATATCTCTTCTTTGTGTGCTGAATAACTGTAGTTTGGACTATCTTTAGTGCTTCTGGTAATATGTCACATCTCTTAATTTGTTATGCTGTTTACACCAGTGAGAACAATGCCAAACCACTTCAATCAAATTAAAGGCCAGAATTGGTTTGGTTTGCCAGCGAAGGCATTGCAGGAGAGCAGAGGGAGGCATTTATTGTTTGACTCTTTTGGAGAACAAAGGCAACTGTCTCTGGATAGCCAATTAGAGGGATCACTGAAGAATAGGGAGTAAAGTTCGCTTTGGTTACAGTACATCTGACTGTGCCTGATTGCTCACCCCTCCACATATCTGCCTTTTTATCTCTCTGTGTTCTGTAGCTTGGCAGGAACTAGAAGAGACGAGGCTAACTATGTGCGATCATCCTCCCATTCAAAAGCCTCCTGGCCTTGTTGGCACATTACTTTGCCAGTTGTGCCAGGCCAGGAGTTATCTTCTCTGCCTGTTTAACTGTGTCTGTGGAGGGTTATGCAGGTTTAATACAAAGCCAAGTGGTCTTTGATTGATGCCTCCAGAATAATATTAGTCTGACAGATTTTACACATTTTAATTAATATACTTGCAAATCATTTTTGCATATAGTTCATTAATATTAAGTACATATAGAAAGAAATAACATGATACAAAGATTACAAAATTTCTGAGACAATAGCCTGGTTTATGTTGCTCATCAAACAAAAACCAACTGCAAGCGCCAAAACTTTTTTGCATAAAAATGACAACCGTACCTGTGACTTTGCTGAAAAGCTGAAATCAGTCTACTGACACTGGATGCTGCGCTTCACTGAAGTTCTACACATCACACAAGTGGCATGTCAGCAGTGTGAGCATGTCCTCTGTCAGTGTCGCACTTGTTCCAGTCAGTCATTTTTGTCACATGTAGTCACCATCTTCTGACTGAGACAACAAACCCACAATACTCTCAATAATGATCATTCGTAAATAAAGTGCATATGCAAAATGGACATAGCCACCATGGCGTAGCCTGCCTGTTTGCACAATGCGCTTTGAATCCTTAGAGTTTTGTTTTTTTGGCTTTTTAAAAGCAGACATGAGTGAGAGGTGGAGAGGTGACTGAGGTGACTGAGAAAATGAGGACACTGCACACTTACACAGCAGCCAGTTGTCAAATACAAGGTAACCAAACTGTGAAACATGCCCTGCTTAGTTTTCTATTTTGCTCTATAATTAAGTATTACATTAAGTGACCAATCGAGGCATAAACTCTTCAGGAAAATGTTTATGGAGGTCATAAATCAAGGTGAGATGCAGGGTTATTTTCGCCTTCTTTTTGCTCAGACAGAGGAGTCACCCCCTGCTGGCCATTCGACAGAATGCAGGCATTTCCAGCATTAGCTTTACTTCCCGAAGCTACGTCCAGTTTACGCTGAGTGAATTTATGCTTGGAATCATAGCCTGACAATGACAACAAATGAGCTGATAATAAACAAGGTCATAATTTGTGTGCTTCTTTTAATATATAACATCAGTTATTAAAAATTTAGCATTTCTCCTTTTCTGTCATTTTATTGTCTCTCCTGGGAAACTTGATTTACAGACAGGCTCTCAAGAAATCATTCACAAAAAGAAGAATCTAAAAACAACAAAAACAATACAAAAGAATCACAAAAAAAAAATAAAAATCAAATACACACCCAAAATATACAAAATAACAAGATATAAACCTCTAGTAAAAAAAAAAAAAAAATGCACAAAAAAGACAAAAATGGTACATGATAAGGTACAGATGTCACATAAACTGACTGCACTCTACTTCAGATTCTACTGGTTCTGGTTATCTGGTCATTTTGAGTTGGGTTTCAGCTTTCTGGACATTTCAAACTTAAAAATAATGCTACAGTAAGTGAACTATTAAACAAATGTAACTACATCTTTGCTTAATTATGTAAAATTTTTCCATGTAGGGCAAATGATTTAACAAAAAAATCTAATTATTTGCTTTTTCAAAAACCACAGAAACTAATTATTGCTTCTATTATGGAAACCCCAGACTGACTTGTTTGTTCTAGGTTTAGGTGCAGACTGTTGTCTGGGAGACAGCTGCCTGGGTGATAATGAAAGCACAAGTAACTTTTGTTTAGGAAGTAAATATATTTGTCTTGGGGACAGCTTGGGTGCAGTTCAGCTTAAAATAACTACTGTGATGTCTGCACATAATCAATCAGAATAAGCTCGCAGACATTTGCGTGTTTTATAACAATATATTCCCACTGTGGCTGCAGCAAGCTCTAATCAATACTGCACATGCACCTTAGTGTTGCAGATAGGTTTGCTGAAGTGACTCAGCTGTAGTTGGGGTCATTGGAAATATTGACAGAGTAAATCAAAGACATGCTCTGGGAATGTTTTTAAGACTAAAAGCTGGAATAAAGCTTCCACCTGGCAGATTTTTGCTCAGAGAACATTTGACTTCTTTGTGCTGTAATGGGGCTAATGCATCGAACACTATAGTTTCAACTGTCAGCAGATAAATGATAAAAGTTAAATAGGTCTGTGCTTTCTGCTGCAGCTACGTGTTGGATCATTTTCCCTCTAACTGTATCACATTTAGAATATTGATTGCTATAGAAAATGATGGGATTCTTCTCATCATGTCACGAGTGCTTTGGTGTGGTAATGGATATTATAAGAAATGCTAAAATCCTCTGCCTCATCATGATAGATTTAAAGATGTACTGTAGCAGCTCCGGGTCTTATCACAAAATATAGCTGGAAGTGAATTTCTTGTGCGGATTTTCATTCACATGTCAAACACAATAAGTGCTTTCACACTGTCAGAAGGCTCAATCGTATTTACGTCATCATTCATAAATGTTTTATTTTTATTTATTTATTTCGGTTGTCTTGTTAGTCAAGATTGAAGTTTCGCAAGTCTGCCGAAAATAAAATAATGTAAGAAGGTAGCACAGTGAATTAAACAGCGTTAGAGCAGGATGACACAGCAGAGATGAAAGAAGAACGAACAGGCAGCGGTCCTCCTGAAGTCTGAGCTCCCCTCCTATAAAGACTGATCAGGTCTAGCTTTGCAACAGTAACTGGTCACAGCAGGCTTATCGAGCTTTGGATTTATAGGTGTACGCTGCACGTTAACTGTTTGTATAGGCGCGCCTTTTTACATCCTTTCAAATCCCAAAACACAAGAGTTTTAGGATGGAATTATCTGCCCTAATAATACTGCTATTGTTAGCACAGCTGGCTAACTAGCTTAATACACTATAAAAGGCAGAAGCATTCACGCTAATTCCATAATACTGTAAATAAATCCTCATTTGTAGTCTTGCAAAAAATCCCATTGATGACATTCACAGGGTTGCATTGGCCCACCCGGGGTGAATACAACTGAATGCTAACAGAGTTTAGGGCTTATTAGTAACTCCAGCCAGCTGTTTTTATTGGATCTTGGAAGCTTACGCTCCAGCAACCACAGGCAAACCTATCACACACGATGTTTGCCAATCATTTCGGTCAATCATCACCATAAATATTTAACAGACAGATATGTATGGATGCTAAGCAGCCAAACAGGGTTGTCTTAGCATTAATGAATGTGTTACACAGTACAGTGCAAATGTTTTGAGCCACCGCTTTATATTTTGGTTCCAAGGAGCCCAACTTTCTTGTTATTTTTTTAAACTGGTCTTCAATAATAGTTCTCCAGGTTTTCTGAATGTCATTCAAAGGTTTTGTTTTTTGGGACATTAATGACACTGGATATTACTGAAGCAGTGTGGGATCATCTTGACAGAGAATGGAACAAAAGGCAACCAAAATCCAAAGAAGCCTGGGAGAATATTCCTGAAGACTACTAAAAAAGTAGCCTAAGAGAGTTCAGGCTGTATTAAAGAATAAAGGTGGTCATACCAAAAGGTTTACAACCTCTGTTTTTGCCTTATATACTGTATGCATACTTCTTTCACATTTCAATAAACTGCTACATCTATTTGCCATTTTCCTAGACAAATATAAAGAAATGAGGGGTGGCTTACGACTTTTGCACAGGACTGTATTTTCGCGTATTATATTTGTTTATTGTAGGTATAATTGCTGACTAGTTATAAATTTCAAAATGAAAATAATGCCACTTTATTTGATGACTTCTAAACAAATGATCAACTGGTGTTCGTAGATGTTTGTAGATTCTCAGTCATCCAGGTGATGGATGAGGTCATAGAGTGGGACAAGGTCTCACACCTGAAAGCCCTGATGGTAATGACCCACACCTTTTTTCACACCTTGGCTCATGTGATGATGCACATGAACAACGGTGGGTCAGCGACCGCCTCCAAGGGGCTAACCTCCACTAGGGTTTAAATACCTGGGACTCGCCACTTTTTGGTTTTAGAACTGAAGAACCTCTTGGATAAAAGGTCTTAAAAAAACTTAAAGAAGACCAGTTGCCTGACATTCGAAATCTTTCTGTTGTTTTAATATCAACTGTACTGCTTATTCATGTAATACCCCTTAAATCAAAAAGTAAAAAATAGCAGTTACAACCAACCCAAGAACCCTAATGTTAGCAGCTAGCTGCAGGTCAAAATTGTCATTCCAGCGAACAAAATGTAATCGAGTACGTCTGCTTTTGCTTACATCTGTTTGAAACAAACGGCCAGTTGCTTCAAAAGTGTCACGAACACGGCAGCGCTGACATTCTAACTGAACTAACTGAGCCTGAAAATTCCAATTTGTTTTCCTTTGTCAAACATGCACCGATTTTTATGACTGCCTGGAGTTTGTTTCCCCATTCATCATTTCTTGACCACTTTGTGCTGTGTCTATTGCACAACGATAGTCACGGTGAGCTCAAAGCTAGAAGCTCAGGAGGAAGAGACATAAGAGAAAGCTAAAAGCATATAAGGAAGAGGTATAGAAAGAAGTGAGATAGGAAAGAAAGAGACAGAGAGACTCATAAATCAAGTAGAGGTGAGATTGCTGAATCAGGGTTGATTGTGCCTGGGAGAGACAATAAAGCCTGTAATCATCTGTCTCTGCTGCACAGACCTGGCAATTATCTGCCCATACCTGACCGCCAGAACAGAAAGGGCAAGATCCATCTACCTTCACCCTATCACCCTATAGAGCTCCAGCTTTTAAGGGGGAAATTCATGTACTGATGCAAGCTGAAAGCAAAGCAAAAGAAGAAGAAAAAAGCAACTCCAGGAGTGCTATTTATAGTGAGAAGAAGTGCTGCTGGGATATTCTTTTTTTTTTTTTTTTCTTTTCATGTATGAAATGTTTGGGGTTGAATTAAAGTAGTAGCTGTTTGGATCTTTCATCTCCTTCTATCCACACACACACACACACACACACACACACACACACACACACACACACACACACACACACACACACACACACACACACACACACACACACACACACACACACACACAAACACGCATAATGTATCCTGTCAATATATTACCTCAGATAAGAGGAGAGTAGCCACTCATTAGGCTGGTATAACACTGCCTGCGGAGGCTCCATTTGCTTCCAAAGCAGTTCCTTCATCATAACGTCTGCTTTCAAACAGCTGTCTGATATTGGCATTTAGGGTACAAATTTACCTCCATTTCCCTCCAATACATCTGAGCCTGAAGCATATGGACCATCACTCTCCGGCTGAAAGCACTGCACTGAGGCCTAAAAGCATTTTTTGCCAGTCCAATAACACAGCCAAATGAATAGCGTGGCTGTAATTAATCTTTTCTATTGACTGAGTAAAATCTCTTGGTGGAACTCGGCTATGTGATTTTTTTTTTTCCCTCTGTAGTGCTGTGTTTTCCCTCCCTAATAGAAGAGTTTGGAGAATAATTGCAGAGTTGCTTCCAGTATTATGAATGATCAATGCTTTTATAAAGCACAAATTAAAAAGCAAAAAGGCACTCAAGAAAATAATACGTCGAAGCAGGTGCTTTGTGGCAAACATCATGAGCCTGAAGCGGAGCAGAGGGTCAGCTGTAATTTCTCGATTTTTTTGTTCATTTTGCTGTTTGCAAAGTCAGAAATCTGTCACAGCCACCTGCACGCTGGGCTTATGCACTAATACATAATTTAGACTATTTTAATAATTAATTACAATCTTCAAACATAAAAAAAAAAAATTAAGAGACCCGGAGCTGTTTTACTATGACAGATTAAGGTGTTAAACATACTATTCTTATCTGTACCCAAGGAGGCCATCTGAAGCTGTTAGAAGGGACAACTAATTTAATATAATTATAATATTAAATAATTATTTTAAAAAAAGAATAAATTGATGTGAGGCTGACCTATGGTGTCACAATATAATCAGCGAGCCGCCGGCTAAAAGCGACTAACTGCACAACAGACCTCCCACTCACATGAGTCAGCTGTAAGTCAGAGCATGAGAAGTACAAGGTTTGTACGTGAGCAGAACTTTAAATAGTTTCCTAAAAGTGAGATAGATTCAAGTTTAAAAAGTTAGATAATAAAAACTGTTGAAGTACAGTAATGTGCAAAGGTCTTGAGACACCCGTCGTTTCTTTATAGTTTGCTTCCAATGAGAAAGATATTGGGCAGTTGGAGGACAAAAGAAGAAGTGGGGAGCCTAAAAAGCTATCTGCAGCAGATGAATAGTATCTGAAAGTCATATCCTTAAGAAATAATACAAAAGCAAAGACCTGACACAGGACCTGAGAGATGCATCTGGCCCTTAACTAGAACCATCTACTGTTCACTGAAGCTTCATCAGAAATATTCTCCTTGGAAATGTGGGAGTCAAGGAGTCCTTCTTAAGGAAGAGAAACAGGGAGAAAAGACTGGGATATGCTAAATGACACAATAACTGGAGTGAAAATCAGTGCCAGCAGTTCTTATGGAGTGATGAATCCAACTTTGAATGTTTTGGTTCAAATAGTGATCAGTATGTACAGAGGAGGCCAGGAGAGAGGCACAACAGTGAGTGTCTGCAGCCATCTGTAAAACACGGTGGAGGCTCTGTCATTGTTTGGAGCTACATTTTAGCCTGTGGTGTTGAAAATTGATGGAATCATGAAGGCAGAAATGCACCGTCTGCTTGTGGTCCACCACGCAATACTGTGGCACAATGGCGTCATCTTTCAGCATGATAATAAATATCCCAAATGCACTGCCAATGCAGTAAAAGCATACACACAGTAGATCACTACAGGTCATGGATTGGCCTCCTCAGAGCCTGCTCAGAAGAAAGCTGCCTAAGAGAGTTCAGGCTGAGTTGAAGAATAAAGGTGGTCGTACTGAATATCGACTTTCAAACTTGTTAGAATTATGCAAACTCTTTTTTTTGTTACATTCTGCATTTCTATTTATGGACACTCAAAGATATAATAATATAATAAAACTTCACCATAAACAGTTAAAACTGAGTAGTAGAAAGTAGTATATAATGAGCTGGAAAAAAGTTTAAACCTAGCAGTTGAAGAATATCTATTTGTTTAGTATTGCTTGAATTTTCAAATATTCAAATAATGAAACAATGAGCGGTGCTGATAACAACACAGGGTTTTGGGGCATATTTTAGTAATAACATTGATAGCTCAAAGTAATACAAATACAAAGAGGTGCCTGTCAGCTTTCTTTTGCTCCAGAGAGGTTAAAAAAAAAAAAAAAAAACATGCGCCGTTGAAGACCATTTCCCCAGTCGCTCCTCTTGGTTTAGCCAGCAGTCAGTGTCCATATTGCCAGGGGAGCTGCACTACCTGATAAGCAGAGGTAGAGGTTCTCTGACACATCTGTCTGCTTGATGAGCCAAGTGTCAAAGCCCCCCAAAGTGCTGGATGGAGTGCATCAATAAACGACTTTAATCCCCTCCTGGGGCCAATGTCCTCCCACTAATAAGGAATCGTCTTACACCACTGGCAGTAAGGAGAGAGGTAAAAGTGGCTTGGCAGGGGCTTCAGCACGGGGATGTACTGTACACTGGGAATTGTCTGTACACAGGTAACAGGCTGTAAATCACACGCGCCTGCTGTTGCTTTAATTGCTGGATGAAATTGGTGTTTTGTTTCCGCCTCCTCCTTATTTTCCCTCCCTCTTTTGCCCTTTATTGCCCTTATTTTCTGTTTAATCTATATGTCTGTTTGTTATCGCTCTCTTTCTATAATGCCGCCTCTGTTTTTTTTTTGTATCTCAGGCTATTTTGCACACCTCCGCTATATATCCCACTCTGCCCCAGACAGTCTAACTTGCCAGACAGAAGTGGAAAAACAGAAGGATGGGGGGACCGGCAGTATTGGTTGCGCTGAAGGACGAGTGGGTTGCGAGCATCCGCAGGGAAGATCCAATGAGTGTCCTAGTCAGAGTGACCCTAATTAACCACATATTATCTGCAGGCTGTGTAGAGGATTAAGGCCCTCAGCTCTGGACCCTACAGGCCTAGATACCCATGGACAGGGACTCTGTGCTAAAGCGCACTTCATATTCTGCCTCAAAGCAAGATACAGAGAGGCGGGGGTGTGAGGCTGGACCATAAAAAAAGAACCAAAGGAAAGCAGAAATCTTGCTGAAGGGAAGACAGGTGGCTTGAAGCACATCTGCAGGTCAGGACTTTTCTATAATGAGGAAATAAACAAGGCAAATAAAAAAAAAAAGTGCAGGAAGAATATGTAGCGACTATTACTGGCACCTTCACAAAGAGGAAGACACAGTTTGGCTTTGTCTGTCATATCCTGAACATATCTACCCCCCACCCCTCCCCCGGCCGCCCAGGTGGTGTTTGAATAAATTGAAGTTTTTGTAGGAGGAGGGGATCATTCTTCTATGAGAGATAATGAGCTCATTTTCTCATCTGACTTTAGAAATCCCAGAAATGAACACTTGGCTATGTTGACAGGTTGTCATATACACGGCGTCAACAAGGCAATGCAATCTGGGAACCACAGAGAGCCCTCATTGACACAACACAATAAGCAGCCCCCACAGGCAGGCAGAGACTCCGATTTCTGTAGAAAACATTTTAGCAGCAGCTGTGACATACCTCATTTCAGATGAAAGACGAGCCAATATCAACAACAAGATTAAACAGAAGATTAACTGACACCAAGCAGCCAACTGTTTGAAGAAACCAAAGGTTATAGCTCATAGAGCATGCCGTCTCTTAAAGTGTAATAGTTATTACCAGTGTTATGAGCTGCTGGTGAATTTATTTCACATTTACATAACAGCCAAACCACTGTGTAAAATAGTGCAGTGTTAACAGTTCAAGCATTTACAGGGCTTTCATGAAGCATTACAGGGTAAATCTATCCCTTACTAACCCTGCTGTTCATCTGTGATTCTGAGCCACTGTAACACGTTTCCATGATGTAATTCTAGCTCTAAGTCCCGACTCAAGGCTCGCGCTGTCACCTACCTCGGTCGGTGTCGTAGAGGTAGACAAACTTCTGCCATTTGTAGTGAGAGAGGAGGCTGAGGACAGCACCCCGGAGGGCAGGCCGCATCTGGATGACAAACTGCACCTCATTATCGGTGGGGTAACTGGGTGTGACAAAGGAGGTGTGCAGAGCGCCGCAGAATGAGGTCAAGGTGTTCATGGACTTCTTGTCGTAGAATCCGAAGATGGCGTACACCCCGCGGGAGAACTGAGAGCAAACTGCAGGGACAGCAAAGGGCAAGCGACACACACACACACACACACACACACACACACACACACACACACACACACACACACACACACACACACACACACACACACACACACACAAACAAAGTCATCAGCAAAACTTACAAATATGAACATCATCACTTTCAGCAGGAAAACTTTATTTGGGATTTTTGGTGCACCAATAATATCCACTTGGACTCTAAATGTGACTCTAAATGAAGACCAGTGCACTTCGTAAATCCTGAACATGATATCCAGGGAAATAAAAATACATAAATTACCTAACGGTCAGAATCATGATGTTGTTGTCTTAGTTTGTTATGCTGTAGAGGCAAGTTCATGTGCGGTTTAAAAACAAACAAAGCCAAAACCCCACTGATTTCTCAATATGTAAATAAAAAATGTTTTAAATCACAATTTAGGTCTTCTTAAGCACAAATGACAAGAGCAAGCAATACCATGTTGTTCCTTTTGTGTACAAGAAGCTTGTGATGGGCATTTTCTTCCATTTTCTAATATTTTAATGGACAAACAATAAAAATATGTCATATGGGTTCAGTCAGATTGGGTTTGGAGAAAACACAATATCATAACGACTCTAAGTTACAAGGAAACTCAAAAGTTGTGAACAGTAGAAACAGTTCAATAAAGACTCAAAAGCATTTGTGGCTAAAATTATTATCCATTATTTTATAAACTCTTTTGAATCCTCCAACTTTGGAACAACCCTTTAATTTAGAAAACAATCTATAAAGTAATCAATACAAAATAATTCTCAGATGCCCCCCAAAATGCTTTCACATTTCTAGGACCACAACCCTGTCTTATACTAAAAGTATAAACCATTTCCTCCCCCAAGGTCCTTGCAGTGGTTATTGAAAGCAATTTTTAAGAAAAGTGTGGCACATTCAAGAGGACACCACAGTGACTGAGTGCAAACTGAGCATTTGTTGTGCTTTATATCCGTTCCATCAGATACGGTAGTTGGAGTCAGGTTCGGTAGCCCCAGCTCCTCCAGTCAGCATGTCAAGTATCCTTTGATAAGATACTGAACCCCAAACTGCCCCTGATCCAGGTGTGTGTGTGTGTGTGTGTGTGTGTGTGTGTGTGTGTGTGTGTGTGTGTGTGTGTGTGTGTGTGTGTGTGTGTGTGTGAGATAGGCAAAAGCATTTTCATTTGAATTTTGATTTTCAGCAGTAATAATATTTTATTTCTACAATGGTGATGCGAATCCTCCTAGGCATTACTTATGTATGGAGGCTGCAGTTGTTCTGTATTGAGCTTTTACTGACTGAACTTGGGGTTTTCTTGTGGCTAAAGGGGATAAACGTTCACATGAAGTGTGCATAAAGACAGCATTCTAGGGGGGGAAGGGAAAGGGAAGAGATCTGTTGATAGTGGCTCGGATATGCATGAACTGCAGCATTTGTGCGTATCAACTGTGGTAGAAAAGTGGCAGCCAAACGATAGAAACATCATGCCACTCTCTCAAGGTCTCCAGCTCCCACTAGGCGCTCCCACCAGTTATCGCTTTGCTCCTTCTTCCACAGTGAACGGCTCACTGCAGCACTCACAGCAGCTGTGAGCGTACCGCTGCCTGTCGTTGCTTCTGTTGCCTCCCACGAAAGAGCTGAGAAAGACAACTCTTTCTGCCTCGAGTGAAAAGTGAATCTAGTTTCACTTTCAGTGACCTTGCACACCCATGTTTGTGTTTGTTAATACGAGTCAGCCGGTGGAATTTCTTCCCTCCTAGATAGTCCACAATTAACTGTAAGTGATATTATTACAAAGTGGAAGCATTTAGGAACCACAGCAGCTCAGACACAAAGTGAGAGACAAACATGAAGTTACAGAGCGGAGTCACCAGCAGCTCTGCTGACTCAGTTACTGCAGAGTCCCAAACCTGCGCTGTCATCATCAGCACAGAAACTGTGCGCCAGGAGCTTCACGACATGGGTTTCCATAGCCGAGCAACTCCTGTAGGTGTAAATGTGAAGGAGGCCCAGTACTTTTGTCCAAAGTGCAATCCATAGTGCTTCATTTACAGTCAGATGAACCCTCAACAGTGCCATCTGGATGAAAGATATCTAATGTGAAAAGCGTCAAAACAAAAAGACAAAATTGTTTTAACAATAAAAAGATGAAGAACACATTTAAATACACCGACACAGAAGGTCAGCTTCTGTGGGAAAAGCAACCACTTTAACGAGCTGCGCATAACAAAGACCCTGTTTCATGAGACTGCTATCTAAGGAGACCAAAGGTAAAAAGGAAAATAAACAATTACACAATCACCTTCACTCTAGCAAACTATAAAACAACCACTTCAGAGAATGGACATCTAAACAGTCAAACAGCATTTTTTATCAGCATGTGTTTGCAACAGTTCCTGAAAGACCAAAAAAAAAAAAAAAAGGTTGGAGTTGTTTGTTTATTCATCGAGCACTCTGGTGGGACAGCGTAAATTGTTAGGCAGGGGCAGCTTCCATTCAGTCAGAAGCCATTAATGTGCAAACTAATATTTAGAGCTACAGGTGTGTTTTGCTTTCCTACCCTATCATGAATGACTGTTCACTTATTCTGATTGACTCTCAAGTGTTCCCGCTGGGTAATCAAGCATTCTTAACATCCGTAAACACTTTGAATATTCCAGAGCAATGGTGGGATGGCAGGGAGGAAAGCTTTATCCAATCTTATGTAATGACTATGTTAAAAATTAGTTTTTGATTGTCTGATGGATATAAATTTAATTCGTATGGTGGGAAAAATCAGATATTGCTTTGGCTCTTGTTTGCTGCTTTAAATAATCTCTGTTAGTATTCTTTGAAGTGAAAAAAAAAAAAAAAAAAAGAAAGAAAAAGAAATCCATCACCAAAGTGACAGCTGGCATTTTGTGCCTCCATCCTAATCAAAGAGAAGATGCAATCACACACACAAAATAACACGCTTTCTTTTCCTGCATCTGCAAGAATTCATCTGTCTTTGTGAGGAGCCGCGCTACAGCATGTGCAAACCTTTCTGATGCTCAGGACAACATGACAGCGCTTATGTATTTGACTCATAAGCACAATTGCTGCGTGAATAAGAGATCTGCTGGGATTTTCCTCATCCTCTTTAATTCTGTTCCCTCCCCTATCTGTCCGTGTACAGACACCTCTTTCAAGGTATAAGCATCCATTCTCAGACACACACATGCGCGCGCGCACACACACACACACAGGCAGGCACATGCACAGATGCAGACATACAAGCGCACACACAGACACACAGACACACAGCCACATCGCAGCTTCTTGATAAGTGAATCAACAGATGGACAGCAGTATTGTGGGTAAGTGCTGCTGGGTGAGTGGTGCAATCTCCCACAATGAATGGGAGCCAGTAGGAGTTCCAGCTCTCGTCGAGGCCCACTTTTCTCTGCACTCCCTCTTAATTTGGCCCAGTACTGACACAGAACCTATCCTGCGGGACCAGATCTGGCAGCCTCTTTCTCTCTGCTCAGCTGTCCTCTTCTTATTAGGTTGAGCTTTGAGCGAGCCCAAGTTTCAATAACATGTATGCCCATACAATCCCTTCTTGTTCTGCTCACACTGCTCTTTTTGTTCTCATCTTCTTCCACAGTTTGCCACCTCACGGAAGTGGAAAGAACCATGTTGCAGTGATCCCATGAGGATAGGCGCTCCCAAAAACTGATATATTCTTTTTTTGGGGACATGCACCAGTTACACACACTGCAGACCTGCCAGCATCCTCAACCTCCGCCTCTTAGACACAACTCACAGTGAACTCTTTTTGCCTCAAGAGCTGCACACTGCTTTCCTCAGTCTCCAGCTACTGTACACGCCTCCAGAGTTGGGCTTCTTCATGTGAAACAGGTTGTATCACATGATATAAAAAGGCTGCCCTCTATAATGAATAGGGCTGCCTTATGAAGCCACACCTAGCCACATGCATTACCATATAGACCAAGCATGAGTTATTGTAACCATGCATACAAATAACAAAAACAATGCTCCTGCTGTGCTGTCCAGATAAGTCTTGTGTTGTCATTTTTAATCAGTACGTGCCACCAAATGATGCCACAGCTTGAGGCTTAGAGGTGTTTATGTATCATAGCCCGGAGGTGAGCTGCAAACCCATAAAGCTAAAGTTCAGCAGAGATGCTGTCGATTTTGAATGATTGAGGAAAAAACGTTATCTCAGCGTAATCACTAAAAGTGATCCTTTTCTTTGGCAAGTTTTACAAACTGCTGTAAGAAAATACTTACTACTGTTTAAGTCAGTGCAAAAGGAGAAAAAAAAAAAGATGTGTTTGCTCTTATCAATACCAGCAGGGAACTCACACGAGGGATGAGTAAGTGCTTTTTAAAAAAAAAAAAAAAAAAATCAAGGCACCTGTTTTTGTATGATATTGTAACTTGCTTTTTAATTTACATTCTACTATCGAAAGCAGAACCAATTTCCTACTTCGCTACTTTGCCGGTAATTTTAATAAAATAAACTCTAATTACTATACTAATTATTTGAGGGTGAGTAACAAGACAGCGGAGCAAATGAGCAGAGCACATACAGCACACTGGGATGTTTATTTATACCAACCAGAGAGCGATCAGTAGAAACAGCGATCAAGCTGAGGTAGGTTCTTTGCAGTGAAAGGGGAAAATTCAGTGGGACAAATATTATCAACTTGCAGGGAAACCTTTGCTGTCTCAACACAAAGGACTTGTTGCACCTGTACTTCTTAAATTTCAAGTATCAAGGTGCCCCTTGTGTGTGATTCTGAAGATGCAAACTCAAAACTGACTCTGTTTTTCAAGTAATGCCATACTCTATGTATTCTCCCACTCACTTTCTTACAGAAATACCACTCCATACAGCACTTCTCTCCATGTCCATCACTGTCTCTCTCCGCTCTCTTCTCCACCATCCTCGCCACCTTATTTGACCTCTTTTGTTGGCTGTTTTTTGCCTCAGCCATCTGGTCATCCCCCAAAGCACACATCTTCTTCAAGCATGGCAGGATCTCTTTCCACCTGAGCGCCTCCCTCTTTCCACACTCGAATTGTTCCCTCCCCATAATATTGCCCCAGTCCATCAATAGACCGAAGATTGGTGTGTTTTTTTTTTTGTTTTTTTGTTTTTTGGGGGGGGGGGGGGGGGGTGCATGGTACAGTCCAGGGACAGAGCTACTGTGGAGAAATGTCCTGGCCTCAGCTTTGTGTCTCCGTAATTAAATAAACATGATATAAATGTTCTGCTCCGCGTGGAAATAAGCGGCCTGTCTCCAACTCTGAAGAAATAACACATCAGATAATAAGATTCAATGGTTCTGTGTCACCTTGAGTTTCAATAATACTAATTTACTCAAGAGTCCTCAGACAGCTGTGTGCATGTAGAGTCATTAAAGGAGCTTGTATGAGGACTGTGTGGTAAACAACGCAGCACAGATAACTCCCTCTCATCTGCTCCCCCTCTTTTCCTCCTTCTCCAATCTCATTTGCCCACTTTTATTTTTCTTCCTCTACAGCTAACTGTGCCTCTTTCACCTCCTCCCTCTGCCCCCACCCCCTCCCTGCTGCAGGGAACCATGCATCCCATCTCCAGTTCACTGGTCAAACACACACAGTGTGCTGCCCTCATTCCCTTCCGTAATCAGGACATTCGGCAGAGCTACAGGGATGTTACATTTCTGATGCATCACTTGAGATGCCTGGCCTGGAATGCTAGTTTAGAGGGATATGTGGTTTCCTGTAGGCATGCACGGCTAATTCATAAAAAAAAAAAAAGGGTAAAAAAAAAAACCTTTTCCGGCACTCAGAGTATTTGGACTTCCATGCTCTTTTGTGGCCTACACGCCAGGGTCTTGCGCAGCCTTGGGATGGGGGCTGGTAACAGTAAATGTCATTGGTGATTGTATCTTTTTAGCTCTTTTCCATTTTTCCATTCTCATTTTCTCTCTTTGGCTCCATTCTTTCTTCCCTCAGCCAGTTGTCCTCCATTTCCTGCCTGTGTCTGGGTCTACTTCTCCCTCTGGTCCTTGCAGCTCCTCTTGCTGGTACCCCCACCCTCCCTCTCCCCACCCCCTGCCTGCCTACTTCAGGACCAGTCAGTCCTGCTCTGAAAAAGGGATGCTGTCACAGGGAGATAGCTTGTAAGTGCCCTGGGGAATTGCATCAACTCTTGTCATATAGAGATGTGAAGTGCCTCAAACCGTTAACTCAAATGGTAGAGCCGGATTCAAGAACTACTCAACTGCAGTAGTGCCGCAAAACGTTAAAAGGAAGCTGTTACTAGTCCCGCTGAATCAACGTCTAGAATCTATTTATACTTCACATGATATGTTGGGCTAAATGACACCCGTGCACACAGTGTAAAAAGTATAAACACTCACATGTTTCAGTGCATTTGTAGTTAGTATTAGAACAGGGCTATATTTTAATATTATGTGATATGTGATTCATAATTATGTGACCCAATAATGCTCCTGTTTAACAAAGCTCTGTGTTTTGTGTTAGAGAGCTGAGTGCTGTGAATTCACATGTAAACAGACAAAACACAGACTTAGAAAATGGCAACCCAGCCACGGAAAAACAGACAAAAACATGATAACTGTGCAGAAAACTCTAGAAAATACAGAATCCGTCAGTTTTCCTCAGTGATATTGTGTCTTTATACATTTTCAAAACATTAACAAAGGTGTCCCATGGAGTTTCTGACTACTAGCTGGCCACTGATAAGTGATTATAGGTGATCCTAAAACATGCCAGTGTTTTGCACAAAACTGTGGCAGTAATGTGCACATAAAAAAATGCATAAGCAATATGCAAGGGGGGGGGAAAAGGACTGCAAGGCCTTATAAAAGATAGGACATGAAGTCAGCATGTTTGAGAGTTCTCAAGGATACAGTGAATGTAAAGCGGGACCCTGGGAATCCCCACTGCTAAATATACCTGCTCTGCTGTGTGGGCTGAAAAAAAAAATACAAGCACAGGGATGCAGCTATACATGTATCCTGAAGCATATATGTGACTGTTAGAAAGGTGGAGTGCATGATGGATGATAAGGGGATATAGATCCCAGCCTAGGGATACTTTGCCACCCTAACCCTTAAAGCCCACCCACTTACAGATCTTGAAGACAGGAAACACACACACACACACACACACACACACACACACACACACACACACACACACACACACACACACACACACACACACACACACACACACACACACACACATTTATATATATAAAATATATATACACACACACACACGGAAGAAAAAGACTGCAAGGCCTTAAAGAGGAACACTGGGAATCCCCACTGCTAAATATACCTCATCTGCTTTAAAGAGAGAGAGAGAGGGTGATAGATATAGATATAGATGTGTGTGTGTGTGTGTGTGTGTGTGTGTGGGCGTGTGTGTGTGTGTGTCTGTCTACGGAAAAAGGATTTTACACACTACTGAAATACAGTGGCTTTTCTGCTTAGAGAGAAAATTAGCAGAGAAAGAACATCTTTCATATTTTCCTTCACTTAGGTAGCAAATAACAAGAATATGATCTGAACGTGAACAAATATCTGCAAAACAACCAGCAAACAGTTTCTCTCTGATGCGGTGCCACTGAGAAGATTTGCAAAGCATGCTAGCTGTTTCATAATGTAAGCATGCGTTACATCATGGTGTTCTTTATTATGTCCGAATAAATTATTATAACATGTGAGTACTGGCCTCTCAGTGTACACTTCTACTTTCTGTTTTCAACTTCATCAACTTTATCTGAATCAGTGTATTTAGGCCACAGATAGATTTAGGTACATTAATTTGAGAGTGACAAGGAGTACTACTGACAATAACTTGCATCCTGTCTCCCTATGCTGTCTTTTGTCTTTTCTCTTCTCTCCCTCCCCTCACCTGACGGGTGGTCAGGCCAGATGGCTGCCCCTCCCTGATCCTGATTCTGAGGTTTCTTCCTGTTAAAAGGGAGCTCTTCCTTCCCACCATTGCAAAGTTCTTCCTTACTGGAGTTTTCTCTACTGCAGCGTCTTTACCTGAGAATAAAAAACTTGGGGCAACTGTTGTTGTGATTTGGTGCTATATAAATTAACCTGAATTAAACTGAATCCAATATTGTTTCTGAAGCAAATATATTAAACTTTTAGTCGTGGACTACACTCATGGTGTATTTCCACAACTCCAACCTATGCTCTCTCGTGCATTCTTGTATTCTGTTGTTGTATTGTATCTCTTGTATAATTACACAACGTTCACACATTTAAGCAACTATCACAAATCAGTTTTACTTCTGGGATTATCAGAGTGAGGTTTGAATGGTACAGTATTCTCACCGAAGGCTGATATACTGTACAACCTTAAAAAAGAAAAGTCCAAAAAAGACATGACCACTTGTTAGCATTGTTATTAGAGACAGGATTAAAAGAGAAGAAATTATATCTGAATTAAGTTACACAACTGTTTCAAATAGCTGCAGATTTGGCAAATTAGGCTCAGTAATTAATTATAAAATTGATGGTTATAATTTTAAAATAGGAAAACTAATACTAAAGAAGGACTTAAGGATTAGTTTTAATACTAAAAAGTAGGTCTATATACAACTACATGTAATAAAATTATGTCAATATGGTATTAGTGCAACATCCATGCTCAAAAAGATGGCAATTTAATTAAAATATGAATGATTAATTTTTATTTATTCAAATTAGTGCTTATCCTTTCAGCAGAGGTAAGACATCTATCAGGTTTGCTCCCTGTCATCACTGTTTTAATAAGAACTGACCCAACATCATTTCCACATATTTAAAATGTCAGGATTACGTCTCATTTACTGACTGCATTCAAAACCCTTTGTGTCATTATTAATAACACCTGACACATCAAAGCTTTGACTGCTACAAATCAGAATTAAACAGTGAGCTGTAAATGTGAAACTGACCAGAGGACCAGAGTTACTGAGGTTAGATCTGAAGTCCATGCACGTATCGTGACTAAGGTTCATTAACTATGACTATATTTCCTCATTCCTCTCTGCAGCCTTTCGACCATCAGCTCCCTCTCCTTTCCACCTGCCATCTTGATGATATAGTCCTGTACCTGTGAGAGTGGCCCGTGAGCAATCCTCAAGGGAGTCAATGACTCTCAACTCCATCTCCTTCTGACAGATATTTTCACCTTCAAGGTCTTACATCAAGCTTTTCTTTGAACGCAGAACAAAACACTGAGTTGAAAAGGGCTGCGCAGAGGACCTGACCTGCGCATGTGGTGATGTCTTTATTATCATGGCGACGCCATCTGCTCATCGTGATGCAGAGCATGAGAGCAGGAGGTTGCATGAGAGTGCTGCTCTAATGTTCAATACACTGGACATTTCAAAAGTTCAGATAACATTGTAGTGGCGAAGCTGGAAGATTGGACAATTTGCCAAGCAACTCCGGGAAAATCAGTCTGATAGCACTCAAGCGACACATGCAGAAATCTCACTTTGCCTGGCCCTGTCCACTGCATGTCATTTCCTTGACACATGCAATTAAGGACTATCTCTGGAAGCAGATAACAGAACTAAACTCTTGGCCCTCGCTTCACCTTGACAGCCATGCTCTGAGATACCGGCCCATTACATTGAACAAATAACAATCTCTTCTCTGTCAGCCTCGCGTAATCTACCGTTTGCTGCAATGCAGAGGCAAGAGGAGTGCTACAGGACTTGTCTTATCCTCTCAAAGATGATCATTCCTTTCACCTTCAGAAAGATGTCACCGCTGTACACAGCAAGGACAGCTACTAAACACTGACCCTTTGAGTATGGCGGTGTGCATTTTTAAGGAGGATTCAGCAGAGTGTGAAACATGTAAGGCTTATGATATTCTGTAATTGGATTTCCCAGAAAGCTGGTGACAAAGTCCCTCACATACCACTAATCCTCCCAATCAGCACTGCGGGACTAAAGCATGCCCTTCCTTGCAAATGAATATGGAAGAAGAGGATGGTGCATGAAGGAAAAGCAGGGGGATCGTGGAAGATGATGGGTGTGGGGTACACTACAAGGATGGAGAGCCACTAAAGGTGTGCCAACACACGACTTTCAACAAGGACGCTGGGGTTCGAGTTACATGTGGTAGCATTTTTAAAACTTTAGAAGCTACATGGTCATGTTTCACAATCACTTGGGATAAAATAAACCCTTTTACAACAGTAAACATGCCAGAAAACATATGTTTCCAGGCCATTAGGGACACCAAAAGAGATTTTTAATGCACTTATTCATGCAGCTGCTAGAATTTGCTTAATTTTAAAACTACCGGTTGTAATAAGCTGCTCACATAAATGACCTCTAGGGTCGTTCTTTGTGGGAGAACAGTCTCCGATAAAAAGGGCAGATTGGCTCTGCTGAATCACAGGAAACGGCTCACCCAAGGATTGCCTTTAAGAAAAGAATACATAAGAAAGAAGCCTCTTAACTCCATCAAAGAGATTAAAGGAATAGGATAAGAAGATGCTTCTAAATTATTCAACTTGACTACAGGAAAGCTGGGCTTGCCTGAGTAAAGATTTGTGGTGATATTTCAGGTATAAAGTGCTGTGCCCAACTGACTTGTTTTGAATTCAATTCAACACAGGAGGAAAAATACCTGGCAGCTGCAAACCTCTCCCGTTCCTGCTCTCATTTGGAGGATTGTTAAAGAAAAGAAAGCAAACTCCATGGATATCTGGCAGGCACACATAGTTTTCCATCAATGTCAAAATGCTACCTTTCCCCCCCTCTGCCCTCACATATACCTCAATTCCATTTGTGCCTCACAAACCAGTTTGTGTTTGTCATTTTCTCTTTTCCTCAGTGAGAACAGTGAGAAGTCTTGAAATTTCCATGGGTCTGTTAGAGTGAACACCATCTGATTTTAATGTTTCTGACTGGTTGTTTCTGTCCTTTAGGGGAATTTCAGATGCCTGTGTTTCGTGCACATTAAGACTTAAATGCACCTGCAATGCCAAGAGTGTGCCACTGCAGGTAAACCAAGACGGGATGACTATCTGCCAATCTCACGAGGTCTGCTTACAGTGCATGTAAACTAAGCCTTCGCCTCTGGTGACACTAATCAAATTACATATTTCAATACATATCCTATGACGGTAAAACAATCCAAGTCGATCCATGAAGGATTTCCTTTGTGAAGCTTGATTACAGAGTACAGAGAATTTTAAAACAGCGCCTCTCCAAGACCATTCTCTCAGAGGCTTTTGTCTTTCTGTGAAGAATAATAGAATAAGTCAACGAGGACAGGAGATGGGACCAGTTGTTTAACCTTGAAGACATCACTTAAAGACTTCCCTCGCCTTCTCACTCTCAGTGCAGGCCTAGTTAAGTATGTAGAGTCCAGCACCACTTTTCATCTTATTAGTGCCCTTCCTGAGATGGTGCTCTGTCCCTGAATGATAATGCTAGGGGAGGTGGGAGAGAGACTGAAATGGAAAACAGAGAGCTGTGTAAGGGAATAAGTTGTAATCCCTTTATATTCCAGGTCCCGAACATGCACACTTTTTTTTAAAAAACAATTTTCCCACAAATACAAATACAGATTTTTGGTAAGTGGTTCACTTGAGATCCACTTCATTTAGGAAGCAAGAAGGTTCTTTTTTTTTTTTTTGCATCTGATGAAATGTCGTGCTATGTTTTATTCTCAGTGGACTCTTCATTGTCTGGATCTGCTGGGCACAAATACCAATTAAAAGATTTAATAGCAGTCTGATATATTGCCTGATATAGTCACCATGCTACAATGTAATCAAGTCATAATAAGCCATGGGCTTTGAAATATCTCCTTTTAGCCTGACAAAGACACACTGTAATAGATTCATTTTATGACGCTAAGAGATTAGGGAAAGCAAAATACTGGCCATTATATTTTCTGAAACTTAAACTCTAAGATAAATTGATGAACCGCCTGGGAAAAAAAATGTTTTGTGGATTGGTACATCCAAATTACAAAAGGATATATGATGCTGTACACAAACCCAGTAACGAGCCCGCTTCCCAAAAACGTCTGAATGTTGTGTAAATTCTAAATAAACAAACATTTAATGGTTTGTTAATCTCTTAAACCCTTTATTTAATTGAAAATACCACAAAGTTAGAAATTTTATTGCTTCTTTTATGCGTGTTGTTTTTAAACTGGATGACAACAGCTGTCCAGACCCGTCACCCAGCGAAAACATCATGAAACAAACGAGGCCCTGACCAGTTGAGCAGTTGAAATCATATATCAAGCAAGGATGGAAAAACATTTTCTTTTCAGAACTAAAACATCTGGCCCATTGTGTTGTGATGTAACACAATGGTAAACACGTGCTTGCATTAAGGTTTTAATTGTTTCGGTCCTAAAACTGGCAGGCCAGAAAAACATCTGCTGTGACAGGACACATGATGGCACATGCCATGGTTTGTTCTGAATCTGCTCCTGCAGACATCTTAGGATGTTTCAGTGAATGAATTCACTGCATAAATGTCAAAAAAAAAAAAAAAAAAAAAAGTGCCACTCCTGATTTCCACTTTATGTCTGGACACTGCATTGCCAAACAGCACTCTGGATCATGACTAAAGGCCTAGCTCTGTCTGCCAGTGATGATCCTCAACATGAAGCTTGGGTCAGTTTCACACAGAAATGATGCTTGCTCTCAGTGCAAGTTTGGGATACTAGCCAAATTCGAGTTAGGTATGGTTATTGCTTTTTGTAGGTATTGTCACTGACTGCACCTACAAAAAGCTGGTTTCAATTGATGAGATGCTGATTAACTTTTTTAAAATAGAAGCTCTGCATACACAGGTACAGCTTAGATAGCAGATTTGCCGCTCATCTTTGTTTTCTCTTTCAGGATTTTTGTTGGCCCAGTGGACCTACGTTTGGTAAAGCAGCTGTGCTCCAAGATATTAGCATTCACAAACTGCTGTTAGCGTAACCAGTATCGGTGATCGCTTGAAACTGCAACTAAAAACTCTTTCCGTCTTACCATTTTTAATAAATTTAGATTTTGAGTCCTCATTGCAGGCTTTGGATACTGGTTAACATAACTTCTACAACAGGAAAACCCTCATGCAAAAAGAGTCTTCATTAATCCTAAATATTTCATTTAGTAACTTGGTGTCCTAGGCCTAAAAAGCTTTACTCAGAGACAAACCGCACAAATTGGGAGTGAAATGTTCACTGAATTTTCACAAACTTTGGCCACATGAGAGCAATTTCCAAACTTAAGCTTCTTTGCGTATGAAAGACCCAGAGTCTATCCCCTTACAGCTTAGTGATGGTGCATGTACAGTAGCAACACTAGCAGCACTACAATGGGCAGAAGGAAAACAGAATGAACAAAGTCTTGAAAAGAAAGCAAAAGAACATAAAGCAAGTCTGATGAGGACTGTGTGCCCTTGACATATTCATATTCAAGAAATACATGTTATTCAGTCTTACTATCCATTTACACTAGAAAACGAAAGGTGCTGTTCTGCATCAACCCTTCAAACACACTGTACATTCCTTTATACAAAGTTAAGTCCTACTTTTGGCTCCTGTTCAAATCACAGTCACTGCAGTTCAGCTAGAAAAGGTGTTCAGCTCATCTGGAGAGATGTATAAAATCTAACATATCAGCTGGCAACATATTCTAGACACTAAACTCCAGTATACAAGTGGGGGCGACCGTGTTAGCTATTGACAGTCCAGTTCACATCACTTGCACATGCACAACCCGGCATCTGCTAACACCGTGGCTGGTCACTTCATCTTTCCATCTACTGTGCCTCCCTCGTCCACTGTTCCCTTCTTTTATAAGCATGGCTAAGCCACTGAACCCGTTCATGTCCTTTTTCATCATATTCTAGCACTGTCAGGGCTGCAAAGGGCACCGGCTTCTGTGAGAAGCTTTCCATTGAGGCCTCTGGAATGGATTCACTCCAAACGGCCTTTTCATTCTGCAGCTGCGTTGGATTAGCTCTGTCATGGGTCCAGATGAAGTTTGCCTTCCTGATCTGCACGCCACACTGCGCCACATAAAGCCACACTACCGACATAAAAAAGGAGGGGGGTAAAAAATAAAAATTAAGGAATGGCACTGACTGCTACCAAATAGTTGATGGTAGAATGATAGAAAACTTCTGCATGCATGGACACACTTACATGGACAGCGGCCTGGGAGCTACCGCCCACAGTTTTTACGTAGCCATGTGTGAAATAGCAAGAGCCACACAACAGCACTCTCCGAATTAACCGTTGGAGAGAGAAAGAGAGGAGGGTCATGGTTGAAAGAGCACATCATGTTCACTTAATTCTCACTCATGGGGATAGTGAGCACTAAGGACAGGAGAATACCAGTACGAAATATGTAAAGCACAACCACACCACCGTGCCACATGTAACCATTTTTCTCTTGCACATCTTCCTAATATCAGTTGGAGAAAATGATGGACAGCAATGGACAGCTACCTTCATCAGCACCAGCAGCACTTTATAGTTACCTATGACAGATTCAAAGAATATTACTCATGCCTAATTGATATTCATGCTTCTCCTTACAGCATTTGTGTAGGTTTGAACAATCTGAAATATATTGGTGCTCTTTATAATGTTGGCAGTGCAACTAAAGCCATCACAGTGATGCAGATTTTGCTCCTCATCGCTTGCCAGAAGATATTCCTGTTTCATCGTCATTAGCAGTTCCATCACACCAACTGACCCCCTCTCTGACACTGCTGGGCATTTTGTTCTTCAACTGTTGCGGTAATTGGCTATAAATCTGCAAAGGTGTTGGTCTGCATTATGCCTTACACAATGTAAGATGTGTTTAATATTAACCACATTCACGGCACAGCGTGTCTCGCTGGCATTTCTGTAACACTGCAAGGAATATGCTAATAATTTTATTTCCTCCTCCTCCTCTCCTTCAGCCTGTATGCTAGAGTGCCCATCCACTAGTTTCACAAGGTTATGATGCTTCAGTGGCCCGGCGACTGTGAACTGTCACAAGCAATCAGTTATGATGGAGCCCTTGTTTCTGCACAGACATGCCGCTTTGGCAGGGCTCTGCTAGCGACTGCCTCTTTTGAAACAGGCCAGAAACGTGCAGATCAATCTGCTCAGTCGGCAGACGGAGAGCTGGAAGCCCCGTCGCACTGTGATCCAATATTTACTCGTTGGGAGAGTACATCGTGACACTCCCTGTTGGGGTTTTGTATTCATCGCAACACAACAGTGACGTCCTCTTCATTTTTGACTGTCTTTAGCACGCAAAAAAAAAAAAAAAAATTGGAATCCAACACAGATATAGAGAGGAACGCCAAAACACTAAATGGCCCATCATTTAATCCAAGTGGTTGGGTATGTTTAGACAGTGCCAGGGGTACCAATTAATGCTTTATTCTAGGTTTTGAAAAATAAAAGTATTTTATTCAAAAGCTGTCTGACCTTGGTAGGACAATGCAGTCAGCAGCTCCCATCGAGGAAGATTACAGAGTTCTCTCTTTTTCTTTAAGACACAGTGAAGCCAAACCAATGCAAAAACCTTCGATGAAGCATGATGCGGATGTGCTCTTCCAGCTCAAGTAGGGGATGGATACTGATCAGTGATTACGGGTATTGTCAGGGAGTCTAGTGAATAGCCAATAGCTAGCTGAATGTGACTGCAGTAGCTGCGGGGAACATCGCTGTAATGGGCTTTGTGGAAGAGATTAAATATATATTAAGACATGGAGATAGAAATGAGGAGGCTAGAGAGGGGGGAGTAAAAAAAAATTTAAAAAGTGAGAAATGCTGACAACAATGTTAGAGATCTTTACAATGCCCCTCCTTTCTTTTTCTTAATCTACTCCCTCCTTGCCTTTTTCACGTCTGGTACATGTGGGTAAATGACATTTTGAAATGAAAAATTATCTCTGCTACAAACAACATAGCCCACTCGCCTCGAGAAGTTTTGCTCACTGAGCTAACAAAATGGAAAACAGCCATCACATGGAGCTCGACTGCTGGCATACATATCCCTGATGCACCTGAGATGAATTGTTTGTAAAAAAAAAAAAAAAAGGAGCTTCCTCCCTGTTGGTTTTACTTAAAATGCACAGCATTTAGACACCATTTCTTATCGGAATCAGTGTTTCCTTCCCAGCAGTGAATTTGTTTAATGGGCCACTAAGATTTTGCGGGGCTCCTCCTGTGTGGTCCCACACAGCGTTTCTTGTTGCCTTTTATATGATCAGCAAGCTCCTCTTGTTCATCACAGGGCAGTGTTGATATCATCTTCAATAATGGAACGCAGACGTAGCCTGTCATTGTTGACTTACAGTTCAGAAACCACACATCATTTGAGTTTGTGGTGAACTGATGTGTGGAGCATAGATGGGCTGCCATGTTGCCTCATCTCTTCTAGCAAAAAAAGGGGACTTGATCTACGGCTTGCACGACTACTACAAAGCTCACATGTGGGTCAGTGTTTTCCACAAATTAAAAATATACTTGGTAAGTTAGTATAGAGGGTTTAAGCTCTGGCAAGTATACTTTTTTGTTGATGCAAATATCCCCCACCCTTGTAGTTTTGTTTTTTTTTTAATGCGTCCCTGAAGCCATTTTTGAAATCCCAAAATTACTGCATTATTCAAAAATATTAAAGCATCAGTTATCATATTAAAACAATGAGAATTATAATCATTCTGTTTAGAAAATGCTATCTGCTGATAACATCTTCAGCGTGCCGTGACATTTCATCCATAACCACTTTCCCTTAATCCCTCTTATCACTTGCAATTTATGATGTTTGCCCAAGAAAACTGAGCAGATACATAAAGGAAATCAATAGAAAATTCAAAGACCCCAACATTCCCCAGATGGTCTGAATACTCCAAAAAAGATTGATGACTATCAGAGCTAGATAAATCTTTAAAAGGAGCAGCGCAAGTGTATGATGTGATCATGGGAATTTGTTGATTTCCAAAATCAAAAATCTTTCCTTACACTATATACTTTTCATGCTTCACAGCTGCTGAAAATGGCCAAATGCCCAGTGTTTGTGAAAAGATAAATGGAGATTTGAAGCCACCATGGTGGCAAGGGAGGAAATCTGTTGTTTTAACAAACAACATCTGCCAGCTACATTGATTCCAAGACAATAACACCCGACAGCAGCACTTCTCCTCAGGTTGGGTTTAAGAAGATCTTTTGATATTCTGATTAAAATTCATTGTGTTGAAACTGCCTTGGAGTGTGTACTGTGTTTTGTATTTTGAATCTCATTACTGGTTCAGCTATGTGCCTGACTTAATAAAATACAGTGAAGGGCATCTAACGACCAGTAAATTAGGTCAAATAACGTTCCCTTTGGATGTTTGGCCTTTGGAATGTTTCCAGCCCTTTTTGTGTTGGCTGTATGAGAAAGCCTCGTGCGACTGTAACAAACAGCAGCAGTGGCTGTGTAATAGTGCTAAGTATTTCAAGAAATTGCAAGAAATTCAGGATAACTCCTCAGAAACTGTATCAGCAATAAAATTAAGCATTGCTGCTGTGTGCTGCTAAACCAGTGGTTGTTACTGTAGCACTTGTGTTAACAATTCACATTAATTTAATTGAAAATTTGAAGAGTAACTCCTAAAGTACAATAATGATAATAACACATAAAAACTGTTACACAATTTGACTTAATTGGACACAGTCGCCATCCCTTTTGTGCCTTATCGTTTTCTATAATGGTTGTAAATCTTTTAAGCCCCATGGTTGCAATTTCCAAGTGGTACCAAGACCACAAATGAAATGCTGTTAAGTGAAAAATGCCACCTTATTAATCATATTTATGTTTAGTTACCTAATATATTTGAAGATAATGTTAATCGAGTTGACAAGAGCTTGTTATATTAATGGTGATGTCAGCAGTGTTTTACATTTCATCTGCTCACTTTGATCACTGTTCACAATCAAAATGAGGCTGCAAACCTCTGAAGCAAAATGTGCAAGTCTACCGATGCACTGCCTGACTTGTGATATAATACACACAGAACAGCACAGTACTGAACTGAAGAGACTGCAACCATAAATTTTCCAGTTATTTAAGTCAGTATCCACACCGTAGCTGACATAAATATCAGACCAGGGCATCCCCTAACTTGATAACTTGTCTATCTATGAATTCTGCTTTTATTTACATTTTAACAGTGTTATTTGGAAACAGTGCTGTCGGTCACACCCTCTGCCGACATCCTATTCCCCCACCCTGCAGCTCTCCAAGCATGTAACCTCATCCCCCGGCCATTTCTGCAGCACTCATTTGACTTAGGCCCATATCAAGCCACCCAAACAGGCCTCTGAGACAGCCCGGCCTGCTGGCCTCAAATTCACATCCCTGTAGGGTGGCTTATGTTAGCCTCAGAGGATTATGCACAGTCACTGTGCTTATAAAATGCATGTTTTAGCTGAATTTTTGCCCATTATTTTTATTATCTCTGCAAAAATCCTAGTCTGCATATATAACCAAATGTATATTTTCTAAAATTCTGCTATTTTGCACAGGAATCATGGGGTAAGCGCACAATATTTTTACCATGACCTTTATTTTTGATGAATGATGAAGTATGTCATGAGAGATTTGGTATAAAACACTGAGATATACCCAGAAACAAGTATGAAGATGGAGACAGGATGTGTTGTAACTATGCGTGACTGCATACACCTATAGTGTACATGGCTGTGTGCATGCCTCACTGCATATATGCATACACAAGTGTGTATATGCACGTGGCCCCTACATTCACAAACAAACCCCCATCTGTGCCTTCCAACACAGCTGGACTATGATGGCATGTCCTGGTACAACCCCCCCCCCCGCCCATAGCCTGGAGAACTCTCTCTCTCTCTCTGCCTCAGTCATACACTCAGACACACACACACACACACACACACACACACACACACACCACACACACACACACACACACACACACGCACGCACACAGACACACACACACACACTCTTAGCAGCCTTAAAAAATCCTTACTTATATTCTTTTCCCCTTGCTTTTTTTCACTGCAGTCTTTGTCTCTATCCCTCCTCCTCTGCCACTCAGCCCCCCCCCCCCCGCCTTCTCAGCTTCCCCTGCCATGTTCCCCTCGTCACACCTTTCAAACTGAGTTACAGCCTGCAAGAACAAGGAACGTGGCACCTCTACAATCACCTGAGGAGCTTCTCTCCGGCCATACCCTGTCTCTGTCAGGCCGAGCGCTGCAAAAACACGTCTCTCTGTCGCTTTGTTTACCATCCACTCCCACTCCCACTCCCACCACCGCAACAGCAGCCCCAAAAGCTAAAATATATGCAAAGATTAGTACGGGCCTTTTCAGTCTGTGCTCCGCAACATATGTCATTTGCACATGTGCTCAGTCATCGCGTATAGGCCCCTGGTGCAAAGAGGACTGTCGGTGTTTCTCGGCAACATGTGCAGATGTAGTAATCTCTCTGTGGGCGTAAAGGTTCAGTAAAGATGATTTTTTTTTTTTCGAAGGAAAGTGTCTAGACAAATATTAGGCATTGCTTTCTTGAGTGCTCATGATAGTCCTCATCAGTGATGCTGATATCCCACCTCAGTGTAAATACAAGCATCTGTTGGAGTTTTCCTCCTGGCCATTAAATTATATGTGTCTTAATAGGCTTCACACACACATTCTCCACATACTATCACTAGAGATCAGCCTGCATTATAGCCAATATAACACTGAGTCAGAGTGCAATACATAGATTAACAACTGTGCAAAGTGCAGAGCTGTGTTGAAGACATTTCCTTGATACTTGTATTTGCTTTTCCTGAAATCTTAAACTATCCCTTTCCTCTCATTTTCTTTCCATCTACAGTGACTCCTTGCACCTTCCAGGTATTCTCTCTTCTCTCTTGCCCCTCTCCCTATTCTGGCCACTGAAAATAACAAATACAGTCAAAATGTCTTGTTTTATCCTGTGTGCTTTTTCATACTCTTGGAGTGAAACGCCTTTGTCCATGGCCAACAATGGCGGGAGGAGGTGGGTGAATGGTGGAGCCAGAAAAGCATCTGCTACAGCCAGGGTTTAAGGAGCTGCAGGATTCAATAAAAGAAGGGTAGGACCATGTAAAAAGGCTGGCAGAGGGGACACACACCATTAGCTTAATGACAGAATGAGGAATGAGGAATAGTGAGATGAATTCAAAAGCCAAGCAGTGGCAAAATTTGCACTTTAACAGAACTCAAGGCGAGGTAATCTAATAAGTAGCGTGGCACGAAGAGGCAGAGCGGGCCTGCTGTTTCTTTGCCCCCCCCCCCCCCCCCCCCCCCCCCCCCCCCCCCCCCCCCCCCCCCCCCCCCCCCCCCCCCCGCGCCTCAGGTAAAGGAAGAAGAGAAGGGTAAACAGCAGAGAAAAGATAGTGGTGCCATTCAGTTGGCTAGCCGTGACCATCAGGAGCATTAATGCTGTCTGCTCTGCTTTCTTCAAACTGGTACCCTTTGCTTTGAACCACTCCTGCCTTCTTTGTGGGTATTCCTGGCTCCTAGCTTCCATGGCTATTATAGACCCCGCACTGGTAATTACACATTTCACAATTTCTGATGTCACTTCAAAGCAACAACAATGTTGCCACAAAAGCACATACCGAGTCGCTGAAGTACAAAGTGAAGCCTTAAGGATTACTGAAGCTGCACATTGTTTTTCTGATGGCCACTAATTCAATTAATAGCACGTGGTTTCAAACCAGCTTGAAAGAAATTGTTCTGACACGAGACCATGGCTTTGTGGATTTCTGTGTTTTGTTTCTGAAAAGCTCAGTAGCTAAACTAAAGTTTAATTTGAATTTGCACACGCCTTCCAGTTGCTCTCCCTGTATTATAATATATGCTAAAGGATGCACAGCAAATGAGGGGGAGTGATCTTTATGAGTCAGAGTGGAGAGCTTTGGCACTAGCGGTCCCAGACCAAAGAGGGAACGCACAATAAAGCAATATCAAATCTTAAACTACAGACTTTAAAAAAAAGAAGCCAGATCTCATCTTAATCACAGCAATGGAGCTTGTTTCAAAATACTCCCTAAACTCTGTGCCACTTTTGTAAAACCTTGCCTACTCATAAAGTAGATATGCTACTGCTGACAAAGGCCTGAGTCATTCACATGGGGCTATTGATGACAAAGGGAATTTGAATGTCCACTAAATAATTGTGACAACTTGCAGAACAAACAGCAGTGCTGACAAAAGTAAAACCCGGAGCACAAGAGGTCTTCAATCACTAGAGGCAAAATCCCAAAGGCCTGGAAGTCAGCAGATAAGTGATATTTAATAACCGTCATCTCTATTTTGTTCAGTACATTGGTAGAGACAATTGGAGGTGCTTGTGGACTGTTGTGAGCTCAGCATGAGCTGTCTGCGGTTTGCGAGCTCAGCTTGACAGGAGACTCGGGGCGTTCTCTTGACAAAAGCATCAGATTATGCATCGATTTTGCAATTAAGAAGACTTTTTTTTGTGTGTTAAACGTGCAACTTCTTTTTGGTATAATGTAGCAGGTAAGCACTCTGCCAGAGAACAAGTTATTAACATGCATTTCAAAGCACCAAACATTGTGACATTTAAGGATTGTTGTAGCTTTTCCATTCGTTTCTTTGCATCGTTAAAGGTTTAGAGTTTTCTCATCTGAAGTTTAAGGCAGTATTGAGACAGTGCTCTTGATGGAGATGCTAAGAAGTGGCAGCAAGAAACGGGGTCACGGCTCCCACAGGATCCCCTTCCTTTTGCTAAAACTCTGTCTGCCCCTGAATTTAATTAGATTCTGATATCAAGCTTTTTTTCTCCTATGCTTCCCTTCCTCTTCAATATGCGTGAAATTGCATGGCACTATCTATTATTTATTCACTCACATTTGCTTATTGTTTCTTATGGATGCCTTTGTTAAGGTACTTGCAGCTCTGCTGCCTGTGATAGGATGCTCTGCCTCATCTCCCTCACTGCTCAGACCCACCTCCTCTGCAGGTCTGAGCCCAACTCATTTGCTGGCGTTGGTTGGGGAGCTATGGATTTTTTTTCCCCTTTCACCCAATGACAGCACGGTGAGGTGCTATGAGGGCTGAGTGCTAATGAGCTGACTCTGCAATGCTGGGGAGATGCACTGTAACACAGGGGAGTCAGAGGATGGAGCAGGCGGAGACGCTCTGGCACACAGAGAGTCAGACGGGCCATTATGACCGTGCCACACAGGGGTTAGAGGGACACAACCTCGCCATCCAGACAGAGCTGTGTGCCCACAAAGTCAACCATTCAACCAAACTGAACTCCTCTGAAATGACCATAACAAAATGGCTCTCCGGAGCCTGTTTCTTCCAATTTTGTCATGTTTGTTCTGTGTTTCTGCTGATTTCAAGAAACTGCAGCCAAATGGATTCTAGAAAAAGGAGGATATTTACTACATCAGCCACAAAGCAAAGTTGTACCAGTTGCACAAGGGAATGATGATATCCAAATATTAAGACAAAATCGATGAAATTAAAGGCATTTACACAGCTTAACACAGACTGAAAAATCTATAAACTCCATGAAATTGGACTAGAGCAATGAGAACTCCTCCAGGGCTGAGCCCTGGACATGAGGTTTGTGCAACTGGCAGCATGTTTATTGCATGTTGCCAAGGGAACTTATTTTACAATGTGCGATTCATGTGTCTGTAAAATACCACCTCTGTAAAACTCGGACAGGCGCGGGTGTCATAAATGCGGTAATACTCTGTGCTCCCCAACTGCGGTTTCTGTCAGTAAAAATATTTGTGTCACATTTAAAAGTGTTTAACGGGATTTAACCATTTTTGAGAAAATCTTACAAAATCCAGGATAAATCGCAAGGCAAAATATTTTTACATTAGAGCAAAGGTGTATGTAAGTAAATGTCCTGTTATTTCCGCTGTGACTTTAAGAATCGTGGTGAAGTGAGAAGAACTTGTCTGTTTCCCCCCGCGGATGCGGCAACATCTATAAGCTCCGAGTGAGTTCGACATGAATAATTGTGGTCACTCTTCGTGCACAGAAACAGCGGCAGACATAAGTGACAAAGGAGCAGACTTACACGCATGGGTAACGGAGAAGCTGTTGGACGACTCGAGGTTGTCGACATTGTAGTTGAGGTGGAAAGGCTTTTCAGTGGTGTTTTGGTTGGTGTTGTAGAGTTGGACAGCGAACCTGAACGCGCTGTGCTCCTGCACCGTGGAACGCATGAACAGTCCCCCTGGAAGAGATGAAAACCAAGATCAGACAACGCTCTCACACTCGACTGCCAGCTCTGACCGGCATTTTATGGAGTGAGGAAGAACTCCGTATAGTGATTTAAAAGACACCGCTGTTATTTGAAAGAATAACAACCATGGGGTTTTTTAACCGGCGCGCTTGTTTATAACTCTTCGGACAAAGCAGATGACCTGCCAGTCTCATCGTACATCTTATTAAAAACGCCACTATCTTCAGGCAGCGGTGACAGTGACACAGTCAGCGGCAGCTTTAATGTAATTTTCCAAATTCAGTGGCTTTCAGCTTGCAACATATGGGAAATCAAGTTAGTCTCTTATCATTGCGCAGAGCTCCGCGCGCTGTATCCGCTATAAAACGGAATCTTGCAGTTCATATGTCGGAGAAAAAAAATAAAAATCACAAATCGCAAAACACTTACCGATATTAATTTGATTAGGGAATCCTGCAAATGAGCGGTCCAAGAGCCACAGTAGAAAGAAAACCACGCGCTGTGCCATTTTCTCCGACCTATCTGTTCAACTCCTTAAAAGGGTCTGCCTAAGCAAATTCATATGTTCTGGATTGAAAGCCGGGTGCAAAGAAAATCCAGCGGATAGATGATGGTCGCTCACAGTGCACCAATTCATTCATTGAGGTGCTGTCCAGCTGCAGAGCATTTTTTGCAACTAAAGAAAGAGAAGAGAACCGAGGGAGCAAGAGAGAGCGAGGAGAGAGAGAGAGAGAGGGGAAGGAGGAGGGGTGGGGTGGGGTGGTTGGGGAAGAAGGAGCTGATCTGGACTCCGATTGGATCCGCCGCGGCGGGCCAGTGTTGGTCAAACTTGATCTGATGTTAAATTAAAAAGCCTCAGCCCGCTAGATTAGCCAGCGACAGCAAGATATAAGAGCAGTACTTGCAATATTAGCCTACTGTGGGCTGAATCAATTAAAAATAATAATAATAATAAAAAGAAACCACTGCAATCTCAGGTGGCCAATGATTCCGTATAGCCTGACCCGTGTCAGTTGCTGCATTTCAAAGCTCGGCGGTTTGGCTGCGTTTGAACCATATGACCCAACCTGCGATTACTATTATTTTTTTTTCTCCACATTTGTGGCATATCAAAAAAGTTTGTGTCCAAGAATTTCACTATCACTGTTCGGATCCAATGTTGAGAAAATTACATTTTCAAGGCTACAACGTTGGCAAAACATCATGTGATTACAATAATAAGAGTTTTAATTCAGACCAATCCTCATAATGCCAGGACAGCGTACTGGGTACACGGAGCCAATAGAACTGTCCATGGTCCTGAAAGTGATCTGAAAGAAAGAAAGATTGAAAGAAAGAAAACACCACTCCCGTGTCTCTATTTACTTCACCTGAAACTATAAACATGAAAAATACATATTCAGCGTTCTTTGACGATTTGGGGATAATAAAATATCAGATGCTTATCAACAAACTCATGTTATTTACTTTAAGTTAAACTCCTCTATTGAAACATCTATCACCCCTGTGATTCTGCTCAAGAGAGAACAATTAAGGGATTACTGGCCCATTTATCACCCTCACCAAAGCGCCTTGAAAATTGAGTTTTTAATTGCATTCCAAATGACTAGGGCTTCCGCTATTGATATTGCAATCCACTGAGTTCCTTTTAACATAGGACAGACTACGTATTCTGTGTTTAACTTTCTGGTATTTTTTAGCATTAAAAGCCAGAACCACTGTGTAATCTGATTTCTTGTAATCATATTTCTTACTGGCATCAACAACAGCCAGCAGTGAGGTCTAGTATGGGGCAGCTGGTCAAACAGCACTAACAAATAAATCACATGTAACTGGGATTATGCATTTGAAGGTGTTTATTAGTCACCCATGTCAATTGAGCAATGATATTGTATGACCTAGTCATCAGAGAGGGACATTTCCTTTTCAAGAGAGGTCGGAGTTGACATCTCACCAGTTCTCTGGGGAAAGACTGTGATGACATCACATTGATTCTCTGGTCCCTACGGCTTCTATGTCCAAGTCTCAGGAAGTTGGTTACTTGACCCTAATGGCTGAAGTCATTATGAGCAATGTTAGACCATGACCTGGTGACTTTTCTAGTCTGTGATTTCCACACATTCACATCACATCATATCCTGTTTTAAAATGTCACTGGTAGTTTGAGTAGGAATGAGAGGCCACCTGCCGATTTGGTCAAATGGAACGCTAAACAGTTAACTGGAGAAATACTGAAGGCGGAATGTAATTGATCATTTACAGTACATGCTGATTCCCTGTGTAAACTAATCTAATCATGCATCATTTCAAACAAAACCTACGAAGAAAAAACATTATTCGCTACAAGGGGAGCCCGAGTAATTGAGATAAGACCTTGATTTAATTGATATTAAATGACGATGACTGCGCTGCATTATTTGCAATTAGGACATTTTGGCCATGCTGCATTATCGTCGTCAGGAATTACAGAGTGTAGAAATTTGAAGATATAATCTATATGAAAACAAATAATTATATGATTTGCCTCTTTGGATTTGAGAGGAGTGTTACTCAAGCAGGCGTAATGAAAAGACCAAAAAACAGTTGAAACGATGTTGCCTTTTATCTCATGATGGTGATGATTCACAGGCAATAGCTCAGAGCAAGGCAAGCCTTACCAGCAAGAATTATTCATTTGTTCCCTTCCTTCTCCTTCTAACCCAACAGGATGGAATCTTCCTCTTTGCCCGTTAGAGGATATGTGTGCAAATAAGTTAGAAGCTCTAATATTTATTAAAAATGACAGTGTGCTTCTCTGGGAGTCTGGAGGCAATAAGAGCAGCTATTTTTAGCCTTGATTTTGCTCATGATTGCTGGGTAATTATTTTGTCATCTCGGCATAACAAGTTTATGTTTTCTCATGATCACAAAATAATCTTGACATGTGAACATGTGTAATGTGGTAATCATTTATAATCAGCAGGTGGAAGGATTTTCTGTTATTTATTTGCAAAAAACTGCCTCATGTCACTAGTTCTCAAACTTTTTGGGCTTGTGGCTCCTGCCCAGCTGCAAAGTTTCTGCTATCTCTACTCAAGTCTCTGCACATCACCACAGTGGATTTGAATTCTAACAATCAAGATGTGATTGAAGTGCAGACTTTTTGCTTGTTTACCAATAATTTTCCATTAACCGTTTAGGAATTGCTTTTCAGAGGTTCAAAATTAATCAGGCAAACTAATATGATTTTAAATATAAGGATTGTTTTCAATACTTGATTTAAAAATCCTTTGCAGTGACTGCCGAAAGTCTAAAACTCATGGACGTCACCAAATACTGTATTTTACTCCCTTGGCATGCTCTGCTACATTCAGGTGCTGCTTGTTTGTGGGTCTCTCTGACTTCAGTTTTATCTTCAGTAACTGAAAAGTTGCTCTGCTGGGCTGAGATCAAATGACTGACTTGGTCACTGAAGAATATCCCATTTCTTTGCCCTGAGAAACTTTTGGGTTGCTTTTGCAATATGCTTTGCACTGTGAAGCTCAGTTCGATTTGCAGCATTTGGCTCAATCTAAACAGAGAGTATAGCCCTGTACACACTCTACAATGCATCCTGTCACTTCTATCAGGAGTCTCATCATCAATAAACACTAGTGGTCCTGTTCCACTGGCAGCCATAGATGCCCATGCCAGAACACTGCCTCCACCATGTCTGACAGATGATGTGGTATCCTTCAGATCATGAGCTGTTTCTCTCCTCTCTTCCCATCATCCGAACTCTGCAGACTCCTTTGGAGCTTTTCTGGAAAAGTCTAATCTGGCCCTCCCGTTCTTGAGTGTAACCAGTGATTTCCACCTTATTGTAAACCCTCCGCATTTCCATTAATGAAGGCGTCTCTTGACTGTAGGCCTTGACAGTAATATGCCTAGCTCTCTGAGAGTGTTCTTGAATTGGTTAGATGTTGCAAAATTGTTTTTCTTAATTAAAGAAATAATTCAGTGATCATACACTTTAGTTGCCTTCTGTGGTCTTCCTGGTCTTTTGATGTTGTTGAGCTGGCCAGTGCATTCCTTCTTTCTAAGAATGCACCAGATTTTTGATTTGGCCACTCCTAAAGTTTATGTTTATCAGCATAATGATGGCCTCCTTCACTTGCACTGAGGTGCTGGGCGGTTCTCAGGCACCTGCCTGTGCTGGAGGGTGAACCATTGTGTGTATTTTTCTACTTGTGCTCTGTTCTCTCTGTCCTATTATCTTCTTCTTCTGATTTTCTCCCCCTTTTTCTTTTTTGCTTTTTCCCCCACCTGTCAACTCTGGCATCGACACAATACATATACATTTATGTGAACAATAAAAGAAATGAACAAATAAAATAAAAGGAAAAAGACAAATAAGAGGTGCCTATAGAGAATCTATAGAGCTCACCTCAGAAAAGCAAATATCTTTGGCACAACAGTGCATTCAGACCATAATTCTGAATGCAAAAGCTGCCAGACAAGACAGGCTTAAAAAATTACAGTGAAAAACTCTAAAATACAAATTCAACACTTTGAATGAGCTTCAGATATTATGCTTCATTTGTCATAAAACAATAAGGGAGCAGGTATCACCTGGCCATGAGACGGCTTGTCAGTCAATTATCAAATTACTTCAGAGCATCTGAAAATGGGAAATTCTGTATAAAAATGTCTGTAAATAGTTCATGCAGAGTTTTTTGTTAAACTCTTTCTTTTTTCAGTTTTAAAGGAACACATCCTGATCTGCACCACAATTAAATGGATTCTTTCTTTTTTTTTTTTTTTCCATGAGCTGCATTTTCCACCTGGTTTCGCGGAATTCAGCTTTAAAATTTTTCCACAAACTCTGTGACAAAAGACAAACAGAGCACATCGCACAGTCTCTAACTTAGCTCCTGCCTTGGCAGATGAACTTGCCACCTTGCAGTTGTGTTTCTGCCAAGCAGTCAAGCTTGAGTTTACATCTTTGTTTCCATGTTGCCCATTACTGAGAGTTGTTCCTCATCCATCTTGACGGTCTAAGGATAGAGGGTGTCATTTGCTCTACAGCTTGTGAAGCCCCCTGAGGCAAATTCATCATATGTGATAAAGGGATATGCAAATACATTTTATTTGACTTGGCTTTCAGCTTTGCTGTTGTATATCTACTGTATTAGTGTGTGAGAGAAATTATAAAAAAAACAAACAAACAAACAACATTGAAGCCATGACAGAAGACAATGCTTCAAATATGGATGCAAGCTCACGAATGCTTCACATACTTTATTAACCTGGCAGCACAGAAGATCTACAATAGCACAGTTTAAAGGTGGATACTCAAGATGCAGGATGAGCATCACTAATTCAGTAACCAACAAAATGTGAAATATTGTGACAGTCTCTCTCCTTCTGTTCCTGAGTCTATTTTGAATTGTATAATTTGAAATATATTTTTATTCTAATACAACCAGAGGCATTTGTGCGATTTTCTTTTTCTTCATATAAATGTCTGAACACTGCAGAGATTTATGGCTACTTTCTTTTTTCTACCAAGGGCTCAAAACACAGCTCTGTAGCAGAGTTTAGGCTTGATTAATTATTTCCTTTTAGTCTAATTAAGCAAAAAACATTCTACAGTGTTGCAAGCACTCGGGAATCGAATGGCCCATATTTTTATATTCATATTCTTAATCCTAAATTTATCATTGGATGACATCTGGGCTGTGTAAAATGTTCATACCATGGTTTAATCCATGGTCACAGCGTCTCCAGCTCTACAAAACTCATTTGGCAGAGTTCACTTGAGCTGGTGACTCCTACTGGTTGATAAGAACATCTGTGTGGAGATGTGTGAGTCTGCAGGAGATTCTCTGAAGCTCTGCGTGTCCTGTGAAGCTCCTCGCTGCCAGGTCAAAAAAAGCAGCTGGTGACTCCATTTGTGTTGGAGACAGCATGTTGCTGCCCACACCCTCCTCTGGTGAACAGTGGGAGTCAGCACCGCAGGTCTTGGTGTACACAGGGATTTGGTCTTTAAAAACAGGGGGTGGGAGGGGGGACAGGGAGAAAAAAGGCAAAAAGAAAGGCAACCAATAAAAACAAAAGACTGCAGGTGAAAACCAAACAAAATGCTCATGCCACAAAAGAAAGCCGCTTTGATGATTACATTTTGAATTAATTATTTCACGATGACATGAAAACAAAGCTTGTTGTGCAGAGAGATAATTCTTCAGCAATCAAAAGTAAACAAATTTCAGCATAATTAATTGGTCCATCCTGCTCATGTCAGACTGGTGTGACAAAACCAGCTCAGTATGACACATCTGCTTGCACCCTCCCTTGCTACGATCAGAGGCTTAGCAACCATGACTTGCAGCTATTGAACCAGGTGTTTGGATAAATTCTTAAATCTGGTGCTGATTACCTTGGAGCTAACAAGGCGCTGAGACCATTTGTTTTAACTCATCAATGATGGCTTTAATTTGGCAATTTTCTGCCAAAAAAAAAAGAAGCATTTCCAGGAAAATTGCTTTTCTACTTAACAGTTTGCAAATTCAATATTTTTCTGACTTGTAATATATGATCAGGGCTTTTCAAACCATATTTCATGTACTTTTGTCACTTATGGCTTTACTCACCTTTCAATCTTTCATTTTTCCACCCTTTGCTGTACTTCCTCACATCAGTCCTGCCCTGCTGAGAAACTAATTTAAGTAATCATAAAAGCGAGTTCCTCTGGTGAAAGACACATAATGAGAGGGGGCCGAGTTAGTATTGTAGGAGGGATGCAGTTAAACAAGCATTATGCAGCTCAAACTCAATGATATTTGGAGAGCTTTTCCAAGAGCCCATCAGTCTTGGCCAGATGTTGGAGACTGATAAGAGAGTCTGCTCTCAAGGAGCTCTTCTTTATTCTGTCTCTGCCTCTTTCCATGAAAGAAACTGTGGGAAGGCAATGGCCTAAGGAGACGGAGAAGCGCTTGCCATTGTGGTAGAGTGTCACACAGATGTAAAAGAAACAACAAATCTAGTTGAACAAAACATTTTGTGCAAACACTGTACAACGTGGAAATCGCATTTGGTTAACAAAGTGTAAAAATATCTCCACTGGGATAAAACTCACTGTATGTCAAGCGGCAGAACCTTTTGATGGAAAAGATGTTCAGGCATAATCACTGTGAACTCCCCAAGAGGAAAATGAAAACACATCTCGTGGTGCAAAATAAATGACGTGACACAGTTCAGCACACGGGGAGAGAATGCCCACCCCACTTTCTCTGTATTTGAATGGCGCTGTATGCTGCGTCACAAACCCATCACGCGCTTTGGCTTCCCAGCAAACACTCTTTGGCCTGACTGTGACAGAGGCGGTGTTATCAGCTGCACAGGCTGACACACTTCAGTCTCTTGCCTCAGGCTTCGCACAGTCAGAACTATGAGACCGCAGCAGTCACTTCTCTGTGGCAGGAAGACATCTTCACCACATGAGGCTTGAGCTACATGGACGAGTCTGTCAGCACACAGAAGGGTACCCACTCGCCCCTAATTGACACACAAATATGTACAGGACAAACACGTTTATGCACACATTTGTGTGTGTTCTGGGTAAATCGCAGGGCATTGAATTATGGCACCATTACATAAGTGTGTCTGGTAAACCAGAAAAACCCAGAAACACACACACACACACACACACACACACACACACACATATATATATACAAAATACTGAATAATACTTGATTTATGTTGCATAAAGGGAAGATGAGGGGGGCATTATTTTATTAAACTTCCAGCAAGATATACCACAAACTAATTAGGAGGGAAACTGATCTCAGACCCTGCATGTGATCATCAAAGACCTGATAAAGGACCTACCTAAACAAATATAAGAATCCATTAAAAAAAAAAACAACAGCCTTTTACTGTACTTTTCATAGAAAAAAGGCAATATTTCCTGTAATATAAAGACAAGAAAGCACATCTTTTGCCTCTGGCTCAGGTCAGATTTCTGTGACGCAGTCATTCCAAGACCTCAAAAAGAGAGTGACAAAGGCTTGATAGTGAAGCAAGTTATGGTGGAGAGAATAAAGAAACAAAAATGCAGCCAAGAAATGCTCAAAACAATCCCTCAGCGGTGGCAGCAGCAGCAGCGGTAACAACAGCAGCCTGTTATTTTCCCTTCCCCCATGGCCTCAGTTGCCATATCCCAGTAATAGGAGATGGGTGTTGTTCAGTGCCTGCGTGCCTAATTGAGAGGAAAACAAACTGGTTGCTACAGATAATGGGAAAGGTGAGGCAAAATACCATTAATAGTCAGTGATCCTTTTAAATGATTAACAGTGCCCATTTTGTTATGGTACCAGCGTCGATCCCGTGATTGATGTTTCAGCTGTTACGGGCGTTAAAATAAACTTGTTAATGTAAAAGAAAAAGGGCAGTGTCGCACATTAACATGTATATGAGATTTTCTCCATAAGTAAATACTGGAGTTTAAGGTGATTTGACAAACATTGTTACATAAGGGTTTTGTGTAGGCTGAACGGCGAATATGATGAGCGGCACTAAACGCACTTATTCATAAAATGTGTGTGAATAATGATAACCACAGGCACATTAGAAAAGCAGGAGGAATGTTTATCTTTCATATCACCGGCATATGCACAAATTCTCACTCACATTTGATACACGATATGAAACTGATGGCACTTCCAGGATACCTGCATGTGTAACTGCAAAAATTCAAGGTCAAGGATTTTACAGGAAAACGCACCGAAGACAAGAGATGAGTGATAAACATTCTGGAGACAGACTCGGCCATACTTCTTTAAAATGCACTCAGTGTCTCTGTAGTCAGAATGAAACATTCAGTAGCTGGGAAAATTAATATTGCATGTCATTACTGGATCAAAGAACAAAGTGGTCAGGAGCCAATGCCAATGTTTTAACAAGTATGGGGTGAACTGGATGTCAGTTTCAGATGATTGGAGATATTACAATATCTTTCTTCCTCCTCTTCAGCTTTTTTCCAGCTGGTGGCACCCCAGGCAACAGTCCAGTCAACCGATACAAAACCAACTAAACAAAAAGCCCTGGAACTAAATATATACTCTATTAAGTGTTTGTGTGTCACTGTATGTCCATGCTAGTATGTGTGTCCGTTGTTTGTCAGGAGGGAGGCTCCTGCTGTTTGTTAGTCCCGCACAGACTGTAATGCTCCAGTTATCCCATTGTTAGTCGCTTCTACTGTACCTGCAATTAAATTTCCAAAGTCAGGGGAGCTTAACTAATTACTCCCAGCAAATGCCCCTTCTTTCCAATGCAAATAACATCACAATATGCTCTAATAGTGCAGAAAGCCATTGCACAGGCTTGGCGAATCGCACGCTGTCAATCAATACGAAATTGGATTTGCAACATAATGTTATGTCAGCTATTTCTGTGCATTCATTTGACAGATAAAACTGTAATCAGGCTAATGCAATGCTGTCGCAGGACGGCGTGGCTGTGCGAGTATAAAACGACACCGTTTTTTTTCCCTTTTTGTCCGAGCGGAGAGAGCCAAACTCACTTGCAATATTTCTCATGCATGATATTGACAAGTGTTTGATGAGGCCATGACCAGGCAGCTTGTCTGCACATGAGAATGAAGCCTTTTTTTGAAATCACAAATCATCCCAGATAGAGCACGTCGGAATATGAGCTGAAATGTAAATTCCCCATTTTTGAGGCATATTATAATCTAATATAGCGTGCTGTCAGTGGTAGCAGCGGGTGGCACTGGAGCAGGGTGAGGTTTCAGTGTACAGTTTGGCATAAAAGGTACTGCTATAATTATATTAGAACATCTGCAAGGCCACAGTCAGGCTATATATTTCAACTGCTGGATGCAAGGACTCCAAAACAATCTCTGCACCATAATACGACTCTGTGAACTACTGTAGCCAAGGCTGAGCTAGAGCATGAGCTGGGGCCAGCTCAAAAAGGTTACCATCAGTGGTGATTCATACAAGACGAACTAAGAAAAAATAAATAAATAAAAGAAACTGGATAGAAACAAGCCAAACAAAAGCAGAAAATAATAAATTCATGTGGTTCGCTATTGAATTTTATATAAAGATACATCAAGACAGATCAAGATCCGGCATGTGTTGGCACGGCTGACTGTAATAAGTGACTAAACACAAAACAAGCGTCCTATGAAGTATTTTAAGGATCAAATAAAAATTCAGTAGCAAACTGTTTTACGTATTGCCCACATCTCTTGTCTCATTGGCACCGCATGTACTGTTTGAATAATTCATTAAGTACACTGGCTACACCAGCATAGGAAATTCAGTACTGTATGTCCTGAATATACAAAGTAAGTACTTGGTACTGCAGTATTCACAAGACTAGTGTCACCTTATTAACTGGCAGCCACACAGATGTCCAAAAAGTACTTATTAAAAAGCAACAAAATAAAACAATTGATGTGTAAACAGCAACCATGCAAAAACAATTTTTAGCCTCAATTTTTGTTTTATTTTTAACCTCCTTTGTGTGTGAATGTCTTCTTTTTTTTTTCTTTTCTTTTTTTGGGGGCCATGCTACAGTTTATCAGATAACATTTCCTGAACATCATATTCCTCTTAGAGTCATTAAATTTTCACGTATTTTCCTTTTTTTCTTCTAAAGGTAAAGTGCACCAGTTGTGTCATCCGTGTGATCCAATTCACTCTGACACAAGCCCTTATAGCTCGGCCACGTTCACTCTACATGTTCGTATGTCCTTGCGAAAAAGCCCTTATTCATTTCCATTTATTTTGAACAGCGGTGGAGCCGTGGCAACACTGGCAATAAGACAGCCCATTTATTTGACATGAAAGCTGATGATTACTAAAGACAGTTAGAGTGGTGACAACAAAAGCAGTGGAAACCCAAAGAAGATAGGGTTGGATTGATCTGCCTTGGATCAAACAAATGGCCCTGTCACTGAGGGGAATAGCTATACTTTATCGTCTATTGCCTATCTAGTAAACCCAGATTTTTGTTTAATGTTATGTTGGAAACAAAAAAAAAAAGCACTTACCTGAGCACAAAGCTAATATGACAAATTTCCTGAGTTCTTCAAGAGTCTGGACTGCTGGTTGTTATGCAAGTCCCCAGATGGGTCAGTGCACCTGAGTGGGAGTTCTGCTTTAAAAGGGATTTCCAGGAACTTATCTGAACTATAACAAATTGCTCTGGGCTGTAAGATTCATCACTGTCAGACCTTCTTTCTTGCCACGTTTCTATAGGTCATCATGAACGCACTAAAACAGGAATTTTCTGAGAATATGGCACACTTATTTTAAAACCTCTTCACCTGACATTTTAAAAGGTTAAGCTCCCTGGAAAGGCCAAGCTAATTAAATAATTTCTTCTCAAAGAGAAAAATATCAGCTAATCACTGCGGAGCTGTGTCTCAGAAATATTAGATCATCCTTTAATAGCGCTTTAGAAGAAGCATACATTGAACATACTTTTTTAAACTGCTATTGTAACCAGTTCCAGTTCAGACTCTGTAAGTCAGTGACTAGAATTCAAAGCTCCACAGTTTGCCAAAGCCCTTCTCCCAAACAGCAATTGTCGAATTACAGGTTAACTAAGCACAGTAAACCAGTTGGGCTTCAGATTTTGACACACAATGAAGAAACATGAATGAAGCCGCTAAAGCAACTGTCTGCATAGTTAGCAGTGATTTCTGTTTTTTTTTTTTTTTTTAACCCTTTTGCTGCAATAAAAAAATATATATAATTAACCGCTTTGTCTTTTTTCAGGAGGCTTCATACTAATTAAACATAAGTACATGAGCAAATTTCAAAGTAAAGCTACAATTGAAATGTGGAGTACCCAAAGGCAGACATGTAGCACCTGCACAAAACAAATCTGAATTTCACCAGTTTATTTTGGCCACATCAAACAAACCTGCTAACGTTTCAGCCTCGGTGGTCATGGAGGTCACGTCATTTATACGCAGCAGTTTGGCAGATGATTTTATTTCAAAAGCTACATGGTAATTCACTTCCTGATCTCATACATACATTGTTGTATGTGTAACAAATACTAGAAATGAAGTAGTATGATTCTGACTGAGGTTGCAAGTTTTGTTGTAAACATTGTGTAGTTCTATATATTTTATATAAACTTGTTCAGGGGGAACATTTTAAACTAAAATCTTCATTCAGTCCAGCTCCAAGATCCAATACATTTTTCTCTGAGACAGCCGCTTTGACAGATTGGCCCCATCTGGCTGGAAGAGTTACATGTTCAAGTCCAGTGAAATAAAAGGTGGCAGGAGAGCCATGTTTGGCTTCATGATTGTGTTCAGCTATGGCATGCTCCATATTCCCTGTGCGAATGGCTGTTGTGTGTGTGAATTTTCAGGTTATCTGTGCTTTACTTGAGTATTTATTTTTCTGTCAATGTTTTACTTTTACTCCTTACTGAAATAAGCTCATTACTTTAGTTTTAAAACATCTGAAGGAAATTATTATTTCCCATCACCGCATGCCTTCAAACATCACACCGACTTGAACCTAAATCAAGGGAACAAAAGCACGTAAGAGACGATCCTATTGGTGTGCTTATCACACTTGAAGAGATGAAAGAGGCAAAAAACTTAATTTATGCATAATTCATAGCACTATACTCAGGGGTACAACCATAAGTTGTGGTCGTGGTACTTCAGCATCTAGCTAGTGAAACAGAAAAAGAGAGAGCATGAAGGGGTTAACATTATTAAAGTGGCAGTTATTTTCAAATGCAGCATTTCGAACAGCTCAAGAAATATCGTGCAGTTTGTCACAGTGTGTCTGCTAGCTAAAGGTGCAGCGGCTGTGTTTCCCAGGAAGAGAAATGAATGTGAGATAACTTCACGCAGACATAGAGAAAGATCAAAGAAAGACTGTAGGGGAGAGAAAGAAGAGACGAGGACTGATCAGTGAATTTGATAAACTAGAAATTTAAAGCTTACCAGCTTACTTCATTCATTTTAGAGTTTTTTAATCAAATACTGGATCTCTATATGATGTAATATGTCTTGCAAAACAAAGTTAAGTATACTAACTTACTAAGGTTACATGAAAACAATAACAAATACATTAAATATGTAGGAGCGCATTTTTGCATTTGCACAATAATACTCATACTTCAGTGGCAAATGTCTGTACTTTTGCCACCTGTGCTATTTATTGGGTTCCGGAGTCTCTGAAGACAGTGATTAAGTTCAGTGGTAAAAGTTATTCTTTCTTGTTTTTTCAGATAGGGTTTCAGGCTTAAGAAGTTTAGATCTTGAGGGCAAAAGTGAGTAAAATTTGGGTGAAGACCCTTTAAAAGTACTTGTGTTAAAAAAACACTTTGGTATAAGTTGAAGTACTGGTTCGGCTTCATTACTTAAGTAAAAGTAAAAAAGTACACGCTCTGAAATGTACTCAAAGTAAGAAAGTAAAAGTAGCTCTTTGGAGGATGTTTCTACCAGCTATTTTTGTGTAAAGCTAACTGAACCTCATTATATAATATTGTAATAATATAAAATAATACATGAGAATACAAACGTTATTCCAATCTAAATTTTGATCCTAATGAATGCACTCAGCTTGAATCTGTTATGTAGGACACAAACTGTGAAAGGGAATTTAAACACAGCTTTTCTGTGTCCTACATTGTGGGTGACTGTGCCTCCACACCTAAACACAAACCTGAGGATACTCAGTTACAGTGGGATTCAGAAGCTTGAGGAACCCTAAGATCAGCTGTAGTGGCTTTGCATGGGGAGAAGAATCACAACTTTCTATTGTGAGCTCCAGTAAATGATGTTGGTGTGCAGGCTGTGATCAGCTGACCTGCTGCTGCTGCTCTGAGGTTTACTGCTCTGTGTGGATGAACTGAAAAAAAATGTAACCCAGTATTTCACAGCTGTCTGAGCTGATCTCCATCCCCTACACTGACAGCATACAGGCCGTATACATGTTGGATTCAGTGAATGAATCTCAGTATCAGCAGCTTTGATTCAAACTCATCTCTGCTACACTTCATGTAACCTGTAACTCTGACCATGAACACAGCCTCTGTGCACCAGTTCAACAGAGAGCTTTACTGTAAATACAGTACAACAAGCTGACCTGTTTATCACACACTAAACTGTATTTTCGTACAATCTTTGCATTACACAAAGTTAGAAAGCCTCAGTTTGTTTTGCAGTCCTTACCTTTAAATTTAACCTCTCTTCTTCCTCTCCTGTCCTCTTTCTTCCATCTTTCTCCATCTCTGAGGGAAGCTATCACTCATTCTTTTCTCTCCCTGGAAATACAGCAGCTGTTCTTTTAGCTAGCAGACACACTGTGACAAACTGCACACAGTTGTGTGTGTTTGCTGATATTTGTTGAGCATTTAGAAACGTTGCATTTAAAATTACCTGCAACAAGTTCTCCCTTTATTTTTGCTCTTCTTCAGTACCACTAGCTAAGATGATGGAAATACCACGAGCACAACTTATGGACATCCGCCCGACCCACTGTAACCCCTGACTATAGCGCTATAAATGATATATAAATTATATGGTTTTGCTACTTTAATCTCTTTGTATGCGATAAGCCCCGGTGACAGAGCATACTCCAGTAGGATTATTGTTCCTTCATTTAGGCTCAGATCGTTTGATGCTTGACACAGTGACCGGAAATGCAAACTTCTCTCAGGCGCGTTAAACCTGAAGTAACGAGCCTGTTTTGAAAATGTAAGGAGTAGAAAGCACCGATGTTTGTGTAAAAATGTAGGAAGTAAGAGTAAAAAGTAGTCAGAAAAATAAATATGCAAGTAAAGTACAGATACCTGAAAAATCTACTTAAGTACAGTAACGAAGTATTTGTACTTCATTACTTCCCACCTCTGATCATTGTGTGTAATGGCTCAGTCACACCAGAGTAAAAACAGGATAGCAATCTTTGTTGGAGGCACACTGCAAATTGTAAATTACCTGTTCCTTCCAATGTGCTATGACCAGGAATACACAAGCTGGAACAGCTAATGTACATGTGGGATTTTAGTTACGCACCGTAGAAGAATATACTGGGCAAATTCAGGGAATTTTGCACTCAAGCAGCTCCAGCTAAAGCCCTTATCCAAGATACTAGTGGTCAGATACACTGGTTATTTGTCATCCTATTGGCCCTTTTTTCTCATGTCAGTAAAAGTGAATACAAACTATGAAAATACAAGCAGTAAAGCATAAACCTAACCCCTGTACTATTTATTCAAGTATGCAAGCTGATGCATACATTTTCTTTATCAACATAAACACACACCTAACACTCATGGGTTATCTTTTTCTGCTATGCATTACAAGAATACTGCTGTTTCTTCCAAGTGGATTCTGAATTGCTATAAGGATGCAGCGCCTCGATGTTGTTGCATCATATTACATATGCAGCTATCAAGTATACATGTTTATTATTTAGCCAACAAAATTAATAAATGTGTTGTTATGACTGACAGTGGACAAAGACACAGGCCAGGGTGCATCATTCCTGCAGAGAAACTGTAAGACCTTAAGTAATGCCCATAACTGGTGAAATATAAAATGTAATCACACAAATGGTCTGTTAAGATGACTAAATGAAAAATGGCAAAAGTCACATCACATGAAAAATTATGTACTTTTGCCCTCTGCACATGCACACAATAAAACCAGCTTCCAGTGGCTCCTATCCCTGATTAGTTCAAACTTCACCATCAGAATTCACACATGCAGAATAATTAAGTGATTTTCATATTTCACACGTTGATGTTTCACTCTTAGTGTGAGAACCTCTTCTTCTTCTTCTTCTTCTTCTTCTTCTTCTTTTTTATATTTTAAACAACAGGCCTGATGTCGCTGCCTGGAAGTGGGCCACATTGGCCAACTGCAGATGTACTGATTACCAGAAGTCTCCAGTATGAATATCACCTTAATAATTTCACCGAGCCATTATCAAGATCTTTGCATAAAATAATGCTCTGGCATGATTAGAGCAGTGGCAATACTACTGCAGTCTATGCGATTTCAGGTTTGACCCAGCGGGTGAGGATATAAGACTGGATCCTATCAGACAGGATGGAATGGATGGACAAGAGCGCTGGACTAACACAAAGTGACAATCACTCTCTCAGCAACTCCCCTAATGGCCCACAGATACATGTGCAAAACTGGGTGGCGTGAAGGGCACAGGGTTACGGGTTTATTCAACCACTTCTCTGTCTAGTCAGATTTGTTCTATTATTAAAGTGTGCATTTTACCAAAGATACAAGAGTCCATACAAAATGAAACCATTCTTTGTGGAGTCAGGGCAAACTTTGATTTTAATCCTGGTGTGGTTTTTGTGTGTGTGTGTGTGTGTGTGTGTGTGTGTGTGTGTGTGTGTGTGTGTGTGTGTGTGTGTGTGTGTGTGTCTGTGCTATTCTTTTTGTAAAGAAAATCTGTCTGCTATTTTGAGCATTTGTGCACATGAAAAAAAAACAAACCTGCAACAAAATCAAAAACTTTACCAGAGCACACAACTGTAATAAAAGTGCAAGTAGGTGTTTAGTTGAGTGACAGTATTCATTTATCATCTTGCAGACTTCTGGTGGTTAACTTGGAGCACAGGCATGGATGTGTGGCTGCTTGTGTGTGTAAAATGCTGGTAGCAGGAAAAAAAAAATATATATATGAATGCATGCTTTCTGTTATTTCTGTCATTGTACAGTTCATTAATTCAAATGACAAAAAAAATACTTACAATTTAATATTTATTCCTGACTCAGAATGGCCCTACGGGCAATCACTCCACACGGTAGTAAGCATGACTGCTGTGTACAGTAAACGCAATGAATCTATTACTTTATTTGACAGAAATCTATGCATTTTAATGTTATTTTTGACTATGTGCTGAACAAAAAGATCAATCTTACATGAGCAAATTAAACCCCAGTTAACAAATTTGATTGAAGAAAATAATTTTACTGTAACACTGAAAGGGAGGGAGAGGATTTCCCTTTGGGGCTCGGAAAAGCCTCTTTGGGCATGGAGTACTGAAAATTCCTCCATGCAGGAAAAAACCCTCTGTTTAATCTAACATTACTCCATGCACTGCAGGTGTCTTGCTTCTTTTGAAATTTTAGTTGTCTAGCTTTATTAGGGATAATGCTGTATCTACATCAGGGGGTAAACAGACACTATCACTGAGAGACTTCATCTGCTTTGCAGTACAATATTAAGATGTTATATAATCTGCCCCTGCAGTGGCCCAGAGCACAATCGAGGCTGAGCAGTACAACTACACAGTGGGCACCTGCCTGCAGAAAATACCCAGAAACTGAAAGAGGAGAGTGTTCGCTCAGCTCAGTCTTTTGACTCACTTGGTACTATGGGCTGCAGGCTGCCTTAAGCCATTAGATTATATACTCAGTAAAAAATAGCATTGTGTGTTTTGTGATACCAGTGTTTACATGTTTTGAGATTCTAATATCCATGTGTTTCAGCAAGACTTTTAACATATGATAAAGTATTATTGGAGTATTGAAGAATTTGATCAAATTTCTGTGTACTCTTCTGTGTACTCTCACCACCACAGTACAGATCAGTAATTTAATAAGAATGCAGATTCTGCTGGGACATGATGGCATGTTTCTCTCAACAAGCTCACAATTTAATATGAATTTGCCATGACATCTCTGCAAATTTGTAATGAATGTTTCATGCAAAAATGCATGAAAAAGTTTGTAAAGTGTCACAATGTATCAAGTTGCATTGTTTCTTCCTGTCACATCGCACGTCTTTAGGTCCAGATCAGAGCAGAAACTTGTTGCACGCAAAACCTAGAAACCTTATTTTAAGGAGCAAAATGATCTGAAGGCCTTTGATTAATTGACTGGTATTTAAATGGCCCTTTTCTTTCACACAGAGCTTTTACACAACAAGCTGCTTTCACTAATTAACGCTGTGCTTCACTCTATGCACTTTAAGTGCTTTTACCTATCACGCACACCCTGACACACTGATGATGCATCAGGGAGCAATTTAGTTCAGGTCAGTATCTTGCCCAGGGACACTTTGGCATGCAGACTTGAGGAGCCAGCGAACGAACCACTGACCTTCCAATTAGCAAACGACAAGACAGAGCAGGTCCACAACCGCCCACTTTTTTTTCCCTATTTAGGCCCCTTAAAGAAAGCACACACTTAAAAAGTAATGAACTTAGCAGATAAAGTTACAGCATTTGTTACAGCATATTTCTAGGCCTGTAAAAATAATCTGCTATTTGTAATGTATGATAGACATTTATAAACAGGTAGGTTGATAGTATAGAGTGAATGCAGTATGGGTCTACATAAAACCTACTGGACCAAATAAGATACATGTGAAGAGCCACAAGCTTAGCTTGTAGCTTGTTTTTCTATATTCAGATACACCATTACATATATTATAAGGCATAGCTGTCCTGTTACATCACTCAATATATACCTTTTATTGTACTAACCTGAAAACACATACATAGATGAATATGAGAAAGAACAGCAGGACAGCTGTCAGCAGGTGAGGGGATACATGAAACAACATGCTTCAGATTACATCAGTTTTAGAGCGACTACTCCCAGAAAATCCAGCAGACAAAATACTCACAAATATATTTAAATTGGCTGTTTGAATGTTGCCGTTATTTACATGGTTCTTGCTTCTTCACAGCAAATAATGAAGAAAAACGATTCCTACAAACAGTTGGCTGTACCTCTGGTTGTTGCTACTGAATGTTTTTTCTTAAAAAAACAAAAGAACCTGCATTATAATAAAGGCTTTACCCTCACGTGGTAACAGGCAGCCACGATAATTGGCAATGGGATTTTCACTCAGGTCTAAAGACAGAGTCAAAACACTGATGTATGAAGTGATTTACTTCTACAATGGCCCCAACTTTAACATTTCTGTTATTCCACAGAATAATATATGAAAGAAGCCACCTACAGCTCTGAACTCAAATAGCAGATTATTCGAAATGACCAGATTTAAAGGCAATTAGTAGGTGCAAAGCTACCTTTTCTGTTAAATGGGTGGAAGAAGATAAAATGCTGTCTTATAAATAACACCTCTCTGTAGAGCTCTGCCCTTATTTAAAAGGAAGAAATGTTCATTTGAAGCTCAGAGATACACTGTATGTGCAGTAGGAGGATATGCTTTTTCTTAACAGAGAAGTGCTACAAATTAAGCCAGAAGAGTGTTTATAATCTCCGTCCTTACTGACCCCCTAGAAACATCAAAAGACTCACTTACACAAAGCAGTGAGCATGACAGAACTACTACTGCTTACATGTAAGCAGTAGTAATTCTGTTTAAGACCACAGTTAAAATAACTATGCAACTGCAACATTGTCTTTTCGCTTGTATTATGATGACACGTGCAATGTAACGATTTATCAAAAAAGATTCAAGCGCATGAATTTTACATGAACCTTCAAATGGAGAATGGCAGCGTGGCGCACTCATCATCAGGCCTGGCACGCCCCTGAGGTTTCACACAGCTGAAACTGTGTCCAGCGGGGGTTGTAGTGTCTTTAAGAGATCACAGTTCATTGACATAAGCGAGTTGAACGTGAACAGCTTTCATTCCTTGAGCACCGACACCTCTCCCTGCAACACTCCTCAGAGTGTTACGCTCCGTTTGGGTTTGTCACCCAGAGCTGCTGCGAACGAGGTGAACGAGTGAAGGCAAGGCAATAGCACAGAACTGTTCCACCCATGAATCCGGATTACGCTGGGAACTTTGTCAAGGAAATGTTGAAATCTTATTAAAATTTTTGCAATACAGAATTCAATCATTATTTCTATTAGATTTCTGCTATATAAAGCTTTGCTATGTAAATGCAGCCCTTCCAACAGATCTTATGCGGACATGAGGGTGAACTTTCATATAATCATCGACTGAGAGGAATGTGTATTTAAATTCCCTTCTCTTTCTGGAAGATTCTTCTTTCTGTGTCTGTTTTTTGCTATTTAGTTTAGTTTTTTTTTTTTTTTGGTTCCCATTATAAGTCCTTAAAGTTCCTGATTAAGCATAAACAGTCATTTGGCACAGCGAGGAAACCACTGCCAGTTATTGTTGAACTTCACTATTGTTCCTGTTTATCTCACAGAAACAAATGTTTCTGAAAAGGTTTTTCTTTTCCTTTTTTTGTGCAAGTTTCTGGTCATATTGTAAGAAACATTGCACTCAGTTGAATCAAGGCATTCTTAACATACGGGTGTCGCACTAGTTCGCAGAATTAAAGACCTTGCAGACTTAAGCCTGCACGCAGAGCGATAAGATAAACTTCTAAATGACCAAAGTCTCCACTGGTTTGACATAAATGATTCGTACTTTCTCAGATGCATTTTGTGGTTTGTTACTGCTGTTTTGTTTGATTTGTTGCTTAGGATATTTTATGAAAAGTTTATCCTTCAAAATGTAATCTGAAAGTCAACACAACCAAACTTTCTTGATCACTGCAACCTGTTAGTATGTGTATACACAACCAAAAAGACACCAGGAAAGTAATGAGGTTTATTCAGAACAGCAGTTTTGATTAAAGCATTTTTTTTTCATCAAGTAACCAACTCAGCATTTGATCACATATAGGAGATTATGAGAATGTGATGAATGCTGTTTTATATTAATCCCACTGATTAAGAAAATATGTGGTCATGATTAAAAAACATGAATCTTGCAATCACTCACTGTAAATCATATTAGACATGCACTCATTGGACTTTTGGTTACCTTTTTGCTTTAATTCTTCATGGCACATATTCAACAAGGTGCTGGAAACATTCCTTAGAGACTTTGGTCCATTTTGACATGACAGCGTCACACAGCTGCTGCACATTTGTCAGCTGAACATCCATCTCCCGATCCACCACATCCAAAGGTGCTCTATTGGATTGAGCTCCAGAGACTGTGGAGGTCATCTGAGTACAGTGAACTCATTGTTATGTTGAAGAAACTATTTGAGATGATTTGGAGCTTTATCCTGCTGGAAGCAGCCATCAGAAGATGGGTACACTGTGGTCATAAAAGGTTTGACATGGTCAGCAACAACACTCAGGTGGGCATAAAAGATTTAAAAGATGCTCAACTGGTACTAAGGGCCCCAGAGTGTGCCAAGAAAATATCCCTCAAATGATTACACCGCCACCACCTTGAACTGTTTATACAAGGCAGGATGGAGCCATGCTTTCACGTTGTTTACACCAAATTCTAACCCTACCATCAAATCGAGACTCATCAGACCGGGCAATCTTTTTCCAATCTTCTTTTGTCAATTTTTAGTAAGCCAGTGTGAATTGTAGACTCATTTTCCTGGTCTTAGCTGACAGGCGAGACACCCACTGTGGTCTTCTGCTGCTGTAACACAGCCGCCTATCAGCTCGAAGTAGTCTGGCCATTCTCCTCTGACCTTTGGCATCAACAAAGCATTTTTGTCCAGAAAACTGCCACCCATTCTCTTTGAACCTCAGAGGTGGCATTGGGTGGGGGGTGAGGGGGTCCCAGTAGATCAGCAGCTTCTGAAATACTCAGATCAGCCCATCTGGCCATACCACATTCAGGTGCCGTTTACACGAGACCGTTTTCATTTTGAAACGGTGTCGTTTTGATGCGTTTCGGCCTTGCGTTTACACGACAACGGTGTCGTTTTGATGCGTTTCGCCCTTCTGTTTACACGACAACAGAGTGAAAACGATGTGTTTCAGAAACGGGGTCCAGAGTGGAGCGTTTCAGAAACGCACCGGCTTGCGTTTTCGTGTAAACACTTGAAACCGGGGTGATTTGAAAACGCTCGACTCGCACATGCGCACTATGGTTGCGACGGCCAGTTTTTCGCGCACGCGCAAACTGATAAACGGTGCTCGCGGATTCACGAGTGCTTCTTATGCTTTTCCTGTGTTTTTACCGTTTTGTAATTCAGCGTTGTGTGCAGCAGCGATCCAACCTCATCATCGGTCCACACAAAACCTCTCACATTGGCCGTTTTGTAAGTAATGAACAATTTGCCGCACTACCTACTGTCACTCCACGCATGCGCGTCTTGCATAAACAAACTTTGCAAAGAGAAAACCAACGCCAACTTATGGCCTGGCATGAGAACTACATCGTTTTCATCGTTTCACATGTCCTCGTGTAAATGCGGATCGTTTCTGAAACGCCATCGTGTAAACGAAAGGCTGAAACGCATCAAAACGACACCGTTTCCAGTGAAAACGGCTTCGTGTAAACGGCACCTCAAAGTCACTTATATCACCTTTCTTCCCCATCCTGATGCTCAGTGTGAACTCCAGCAGGTCATCTTGACCACATCTACATGCTTAAAGGCACTGAGTTTCTGCCATGTGATTATATCTCTGTTAACAAGCAGTTGATCAAGTTTACCTGAGTTTATGATATAAAGTCACAGAAATACAAGAAAAATTAAAACCGCAAGCGGTGATATCGGGCCCTCGCACTCCGCGCGCGTCGACCTGTGGCGCTCGTCGACCCGTGCCGCACTCGGAGGTTTTGTGATCGTGATGGGTCTCTAGAAAGTTGAATTCTTTTATAGGAAAAGGTATCTTTTGCTCTCGGCATAGACGCAATGGAATATTTGGGGGTGTGGTCACGGCTCCAGCATGCAAAATAGGGCATGGGTCTGATTGACTTTTTTGATGGGCTGTTTGTCTAGATGATGTGGAGCCAATTTGGTCTCACTGGGGGAAATGCCCTAGGAGGAGTTCATTCAAATAGCAGGCCTGAAAATGGCAAAAATTGACACTTTCAATTGAAGATGCTGGACTTCCTGTAGGGTTTGGAGTATGGCTCCAAGAGACTTTTTTGTATGTCTTAGGATGTTACATGAGTGTGCAAAATTTCAGAGCTGTAGATAAAATGTAACTCAGGGGCTAGCTAAAAAACATGGTATATTATGATATTTAAAGCTGCCAGTAGGGGGCGCTCTAACGTTTATGGACTTTATGCATATCAATGTGTTCAGGGCAGGAGGCTTATCAAATAGATGAGGATTTTGTAAGGAATGGTGAAAGATATTTCATGTATTTCAGAGCAAAACTAATTCTGTGGACGGTCATACAAATTTTCATTTGCTTCTGTAGGGGGCGCTATTGCGCCTACAGTCTTGAATCTGTAGTTATGGATTCAGCCTGGGTGTGTACATGAGTGATTAAATTTTCAGCCTGATCAGACAAAGCATGTGCGAACAAGTGCACAAACAATTTTGGTGGTGAGGGAGAAAAACAAAGGCCAAATTTAATGGCCTGGTGTGACAAGGCCGTTTAATATTTTTTAAAGATTTCCACAATATTTGATGGGCTACTTGTGTAGATGATCTGGAGCCAATTTGGTGTCAGTGGGTGAAATGCCCTAGGACGAGTTCGTTCAAATAGCAGGCGTGGAAATGGCAAAAATTGACACCTTCAATTGAAGATGGCCGACTTCCTGTAGGGTTTGGGGTATGGGTCCAAGAGACTTTTTTGTACGTCTTAGGATGTTACATGAGCCTGTACATTTTCATACATGTAGATAAAACGTAGCTCCGGGGCTACTCAAAAAACTTGCTATTTTAAGATATTCCGAGCTGCCACTAGGCGGCGCTCTACCGTTTATGGACTTTATGCATATGAGTGTGTTCAGGGTAGCATGCTTATCACACCACTGAAGTTTGAGCCAGATTGGGCAAGTTGGCTTTGAGTTACAGCCATTTTTGTGTTCATGGCGAATCATCAAACTTTGCCGTCCCATAAGGGTCACGCCCTTTTGTCAAAAAGTCACAGTTTTGAAAACACAGTAAGTCCAACTTCTTAAGGCTTTCCAGGTGAAATTTGAGATGGTTCTGCTAAACCACCTTGGAGCTGGACCTCCAAGTGTAAAATATGACATTTCCTGTTCCCACTAGGTGGCGCTGCGACTGATATTAAATATTGTCATATGTATGTGTTCAGGGGGGCACCCTCATCCTACTGGAGAAGTTTGATGCACATTGGATCATGTAGGTATGAATGAGAGGCAATCAAAATTTCATGGCGAATGATCAAAGTTCAAAGGGGCATAAGGACCCCTCCCCCTTGGCAAAAACTCACCATTTTCGAGATTTAGATTCCCCTGGGGGTGTAGGTTAGACAAACCAAATATGAAGATGATAACGTCTAAAACCTCTGAGTTATTAGAAAAAGTGTGAGGGCTGCAAATCGCCAAATTTGCATAATTAATTCAAAATAGCGGACTTCCTGTTGGGTTTAGGGCATGGCTCCAAGAGGATTTTTTGTGCGCCTGGACATGATATACATGTGTATGAAGTTTCATTCATGTACGTGAAACACAGCGGTGGGGCTCCAGTTTAGGGGGCGCTAGCGAGCCATTTGGGCGCGCCCTTGCCCGAGCCCATTAAAATACTTAAATTTTCACCAGGTGTGACGCATGTGCAAAGTTTCATGAGTTTTTGAATATGATAAAGCCCCCAAAAAGCCAATTCATTTGCCTGAATAATAAAAAAAAAAAAAAAAAAAAAAAAAAAAAAAATAATAATAATAATAAACGAAGCAATTACAATAGGGCCTTCGCACAGTTCGTGCTCGGGCCCTAAAAATATGTGTATTAGACATCAACTTTCTGTTTGTCATATTAACACTCTAATTAATAGCACTCCAAAATAAATGTTATTGTGACTGACCAGTGAGCCAAAACTTGATGATCACTTCACAAATAAAGCAAATAATATGCTGGCTTTGACAAAGGCCATAAATAATTAAATGTATTTCTTAAAACTAGAATATTTGAGGCTTTACTTTGTACTACTTTTTTGTATTGTTGATATAAACTGTATTCGGAGTGGAAGGGTGAGAGCCGGGCAGCTACATTTTTTTTTCTCTAAATAAAATTAAATAAAAATGGTTGGAGGCATGTGCACGCCTTCCCAGTTAATAACTTTGTAACACAATATCTAGTTTTACATTTGCTAAAATAAACAGCCAACCCAAATGACAGCATAGTGAGAAATTAAATTACCAGACAGCATTTTGGTTAGTTTAAGAAAACAGCAGAATAAAATGATGGTGCTGCCTTTGACAAAGCTCTCTTGAATACTGCTGTTTACCACAGAAGAAACAGCAGATTAGGGTATTTCTATGTCAAAATCCACCCATTAAACAGACAGTCATGTTTTTTTTTATCCCTGTCCACAGCTTTTAAACCACTTACTGTACTGTAGGAATTTTGACGCCTCTGGTAAAAGGATTTGCTTTCCAATTGCCGTTTGATATGGAAAATAGTGAGTCTATCAACATAGGAGCTCAAATGTGTTGAGAAAATTTACATTTCCTGGATGTGAAACATGAAAAAAAAAAAAAAAGCAACAAACAATCAAAGTACTCAGCAGTGTACGCTATCTTCCTACTGGTTACTGCAAGTGCTTCAGTGTGAATTTTGTGATAAGTTGTGTCCTATTTAAAATTTGATGTTCGAAGCTACTGAAAAAGCTTAAAGTAGAGAGCAAATATGTTGAACAGTGATTAAGACAGAGAGAGGCCATCTCTCATTCTGACACTACTTGTTGTAGAACTAGTGTGACTAACAGCAGGGCTGAATGTCTTTTGTCAGTAAATGAGAGTTTAATAGGTTGCACCATGGAGATGGGACGTAGAGTGTGTGGCCCCTGCTGTTTCCTTCATCAATGCCTTGTCTTGTCACAGGCTGCACCACATGACACCACTCTCATCTTCAGCAACAGGAGTCTGAAAGAGCACAAACCTGAGACCTTTATAACGGCTCCCTGAATTACTTTCTGATGGACATTCATCAAGACTGCTGGACTCAAAGTTACCTAAAGGTATAAATCTCCATTAATATTTGCGCAGACGGGAGAGGTCATTTGTCTTTTTTCCATTAAAGGAAACTAACTGTCCTAAGAAAAAATTAATGACTAACAATTATTCCGAGCTGTTTTGGTGTGATGAAAGGCCTGATGCGTAGTGCTGTTTTGGTTGTAGCAGATTTTGGTGAAAATACAGTTTGCTTGTGTCTCATTTTAGGTGACGTAGCCCTAATTCCCTCCATTTAAACATGTGGTGTATGCTGTTATGGCAAATATTTAGGACATTATTCTTTGTGTAACTACACTGTAATACTGACAGCACTGTGCAAAATTCTTCAGCTGCCATAATTTCTTTATATTTTGTTTCCAAGGAGCCAGACTTGCCAATAGTTCTCCAGCTTTCTGAAGGTTTTTCAAAGTTTTTCTTTGGACATTGGCTGCTTTTTCACTCATTTTCAGTCCAGTCCGTGTACCTTTCAGAGGAATGTTTTCCTTTGTTTCTTAAGCCACTTAACACTGACCTATGAATCATTCTGGTATTAAAAGGGAACATAAAATAATGGGATGAGCCAGTGTTGCATCTACACATGACAGAAAACCTAGCAAAGAACCGATTTTAAATTGGTTTAGGCACTTTGTTATTAGCAGCATGTTGAAAAAGCACATAATTTGTTCCCATTTCTTCAGTTAAATCTATGAAAAATGACAAAGATAACACAGTTTGACCAGCATAAAATAGTATTTTTGCACTAACAAAGTAATTCCCAAAACGCAATTAGCCAGAAACCTCTCAGCATGGTCTGCGTGTGCCCCTAAAAAATAATTTAGGGAACTGGACAGGTGGAGGACAAAATAAGATGTAGCAGGCCTAAAAAATTTTCTACAGCAAATGAACAGCATCTGAAAGTCATGTCCTTAAAAAATAGGAAAAGAAATCCAACAAAGACCTGACACAGGAGTTGATCCATTTACTCTTCACCAAAGCAGAAATTGCCTCAGTGGAAGGGTGGCTGTCAAGAAGCCATTCTTAAGGCGGGGAAACAGGGAGAAAAAACACACAAAAACCGAACTGAAAATCAGTTGCAACAGCTCCCATGGAGTGATGAACCTAAACTTCAGAAACCCTGGAAAACTACTGCTCAAGACCACTCCACACATGACAAGAAAGTCTGGCTCCTTGTATAAAGAAATGAGTGGATGACTCAAGACTTTTGCACAGTCATCTACCAACAGCTGCCCTCAAATGCCCAATCCCACTGCCAAGGAGAATGCCCCTCAGAGGTTTATTGCTTAGATGCAACTCTATGCATTTATATGCCACTATTACATGTCATTAACTGCCCGTCTCTCATAGTTTTGCTGTGTCCTGTCTGCCATCGCTCCTCTCTCTCCCGCGTGTCTCAGCTGCACGGTCCTGATGTGCGTGTCTAGCCCCACCAACATTTTTTCTTTTCTTTCTTTTTTTCCTTCTTTCCCTTCAGTTTTCTCCTCACCCCCACCAGTTGAGGCAGACAGCTGGCCTCCCTGAGCCGTGGTTTGCCGGAGGTTATCCCAATGATGTCAAGTGCAAGCTCAAAGGGAATAGTTGGTATTCTATCTATAATGCTGTCAAGTATTTAACTACATCAAGTGCCCTGAGATGACTTATGTTGTGATGTGGTACTACATAAATGAAATGGAATTCAGTTCAACTGATTAATATTTTTCTGTGCTACTATTCAATAGTCATAACTGCATTTTTGATTTATGAAAAATATGTTTGACATATTCCCCGGCTGAAGCCAAGCTTAAGATCATATTTGCTCTGAGGATTACTTGTATAGTTGGGAACTAGCTTTCTCCATCTATCATGTACAGAGTTGGGAGGAGTGAAAGGAGGAATTGTGATCTCACTGCACTCTTGCTTCTGGAAGTAAGCATCAGTTTCATAAACCAAGGTCCAATGACAGTGTTACAGTGACTCACAGTCCAAGCACTTCTTTGAGACAGACCAACGTTGCTGAAATAAATGCCTATATTTATAGTTCACTGCCCCGGTAAAAAGAAATGTTGTGGGATAAAGCACAATAAGGTATATTTTATTAAAGTATAACACAATAGTTTGGGCACTGAATAGTGAGGAGAAAAGTACAGAACGTGAGAGGCGGTGTCATTATCACTCAAGTAAGTTTTACACAGCTTTAAAGCCTCTTGCAAACGGAGCCATCAGATAAAACGTCGAGGTTGATTATGAACATCCATAGTTTATAATCATAGATTAAACATTTTGAATTATAATGCCCATGGATTCCAGGGGGTATATATGCTACTTTGTATCAGTGTCAGTCTTTGATCTCTTGTAAAATGATGCAGGGAAAATGAGAAGGAAAAAAAAAAGTCCTGGCATAAAGATCAAACTAAATTCACATAACATGCAAATCAGAAGTTATAGGCCTCGTGTATGAAGCTTGACCTGTTCTATGATATAGTACACAGAGCTACTTGCATTCCTGTTTTAAAGCAACAATCTAACTAGGATGTAAATATATGCATTCATTTTACTGTGTCCTAACTCAGAGCATCTTATTTTCTAAATGTTTTTTTCTTGGTTATTTTTGAATATGGGCTTTAGAGCTGTTTCTCGTGTTTATATTGGACAAAAACAAACCCCATCATGTATCAGTTAAGCAAAGCTCACCTAAAATAAAATCCTTCAACATGCCCAGAGAGTGACATCATTTTTGAACTGAAACCAAGTTTGAGCTGGTCCAACTTCCGAAATGTATTCTTGCCATTTCCTTAGGGATGTGGAACACAAAAGGCCCCCATGAAGAAAATTAACATTTTTCACAGTTCATTGAGCTCATTTAAATGAATCAAAAGATGCAACTGACTCATTTTCATATAATGTGGCAAAGCTGTGCAGCATTAGGCCCTACTGTATTTATGTAGTTAAGAAAATTGTGGTTTCACTGGGAGTTGGCTTGGCATACTATACTGCATCTTCAAGGCTTCAGTCTCCTTTTTTTAAACCTAAGTCTGCTATCAGGCTGTCTGCGGTGTGTCTTATTAAATCCTATCTGGAACACATTCCTCTTAAATTAGCAATAACAGTAGCTAGATTTTGCAAAGAAATCCAAAAACGTGCATGCCAGGATTTCCTGGACCAGAGGAGAGCAAAAATTGGAAAAAAAAAAACAAAAAAAAACACACAAAACACCTCTCCCAAAAATATATAATATTAAGAAAGGAAACAGAGTCAGTATTAACAAGTGTGCACAAAGGACTCAAATATTGAGCGTGTTTGAGTTTTTCTTATTTATTATTTTAAAACGATCTCCTGCAATGTAAAGTTCCCAAAGCAGCTTGTTTGATCATCCTCGGGGTTGATGTCAGTGTTTGATTTACAACACATTTGAGGTATTTTGCATAGTCTTGGAGCCAATCCCGTGGAAAGTTATTTCCCTTGGAGGTCCATTTATTTAGTCAAGGCCAGAGTAGTTTAGCGGGTTGGCTTTCATTTCACGGTTCATACGCTCAATGTGATTAATAAGTAAAATGCCGTTGAAGAGAGAGAAAAGCCGTCATTCAGTCCTATCATCCTGGAATGGTAGGAGGACAGAATATCCTAAGGCAGTCGGAGCTGTTGTCAATCACTGCACGGAAAATCAAGTACATTTGGATCTTCTCTGACAAGTCCTCATCAGGTCTGACGACTTTCACGGCTAGAATAATATATGAGACAGATCGTAGTTAGTAAATGGGTACATCAGTAGCACTGGTGTAGCAGTGAGCACCAGTGCAATGAAAGATAATTTATAGAATTATTTGCAAGATTTTCCCCACTTTTCATTCTACAGTACATTTGAGGATAATATGAAATGCATGCACGCGCGCGTGTGTGTGTGTGTGTGTGCGTGCGTCATTGGTTAATTGACTTGATAATAAGCCATCGGTTCCTCTGAGAGATCATTTAGTTAGCAAGTTTGTTCAGATTCTCTTTAACCTCTGGAGCCATGAGGGTAGAAAAATCTGCATTACAGTGGGTCAAACATTCTCATTATTTGTGCTTCAGTATGACTTTCCTCAAGCAAAAATGTCAATCACGTGCAGTTACCCCTGTGTACAGGACATGCACTCGTCTTTTATGAACTGTTCTGCAATATTACATTTCTTTCACTTTCATTTCTGTGACACAGATTGTACTTAGTTTATATTGGTAACTACTTTACACTTTAGGTTGGTTTGATAAGACAACAAATAATAAGAGAACGCAAGGCAGAACCTGGTCATATATTAGCTGTATGAAGATTTTAAATCAGCCTTTTCTTTATAGCTACAACCTGACAAATCTTTGGAGGCTGTCACTGTGTACATTTCAATACAAACTAGGCCTGTATGAACTTTACTTAAACTCAGCTGAGCGATATTGAGCAACATGAGCACCAAGATATTGTCATGAAATGAATGTACAAATTACTAGTATAAATATTTAATTTATCTAATGAATGGAAATCTCACTAAATCTTAATGTACATCAAGAACACGTTGGCCATATATTTAAACACAAATGTAACCAAATGACACAAAACGCTACACATTAATGAAAAGCAACACTGAACACGACCAACACAAACACACATTGTCAGCACTCACTGACTTGAACCCTGTTTGTCATTATTATGACTGATTAAAATAGAAATATCTATTTGTTCCTTTGTGGGACTTCAGGTTGTTTTGTTGATCATTAAATTTGCACTCATGGGACATTTTATTAATACACATTGCTGTACCAGGTCCCCCCCCCCCCCTCCCCCATTTACCTTCAGAATTGCCTAAATTCTTTGTGGCATAGATTCTTACAAGTGCTGCAAACATTCCTCAGAGATTTTGCTCCATATTAACATCATAGCATCACACAGTTTCCTCAGATTCGTCAGCTGCACATGCATGATGCAAATTTCCCATTCCGTCACATACCAAAGGGGCGCTGTTGGATTGAAATCTGGTGACTGTGGAGGTCATCTGGGTGCAGTCAAGTTCAAGAATCCAGTGTGAGATGATCTGAACTTTTCGATATGGTGGTGTTATTCTGCTGACAGAAGATGGGAACACTATGGTAATAAAGGGATGGAAATGGTCTGCAACAATACTGAGGGGTCCAAAGTGTGCCCACACCATTGCACCACCAGCAGCAGCCTGAATTGTTTATAAAAGGCAGGATGGATCCCTGTTTTCATGTTGTTTATGCCAAATTCTGGCCCTCCCCTCGAAATGTTGCAGTAGAAACTGTGACTCATCAGCCCAAGCAACATTTTCCAATAATCTATTGTCCAAATTTGGTAAGCCTGTGTGAATTGCAGCCTCAGTTTCCTGTTCTTCGCTGGCAGTTCGACAGTTCGATATGTTGTGCATTCAGAGATACTGCATCCCCTGGTTGTAACTAATGGTTATTTGAGTTACTGTTTTCTTCCAACAACACATTTTCGCCCAGGGAACTGTCACTCACTGGACACTTTCTCCGTCTCAGACCATTCTCTGTAAACCCTAGAGATGGCTGCGTGAGGAAATCTCAATAGAGCATCAGTTTCTGAAATACTCAGACCCAGCAACCACGCCACATTCAGAGTCACTTAAACCAACTTTCCACATTCTGATGAACTTCAGCAGGTCATCTTGAGCATGTCTACATGCCTAAATGCACTGATTTACTGCCACGTGATTGGCTGATTAGTTGTTTGCATTAGTGAGCAGTTGAACAGGTGTACCTAAAAAAGTGCCCTGGTGAGTGTATAATATAAAATCACACTGATTCTTAGGTCGTGTTTACCATCACTGCAATGCAACAACACAACACATTACAGGTGTTTGAAAATGCATTCTTGATACTGCTTACACAATTATTCAGAGCTTCCGACATGTTGCACCTCTGGCCAAGAAAAGTGTTTATCAGCAGGGAGATGTGGAGTTCAGTCTAAAAGTCCCGCATACACATACATACACAACCTACGGGAAAGTATGCATGATTAATACTGCTTCTGTGTATACAGTACACTCACCATGTAACCAGTGTCTACCATGACTCACACAGCCTTTGGCGGGTGGGACAGTATCCATCTAATTTCTGAGGAGTGTGTTAGTGCCATCCTCGGCTTTGTCATTTTTAACGCTTTATGATCACCTGTCATTTTGATTAAGTAAGCTCTTGAATCGTCTTTGGTGTTATTAACTTCAATTTCCCATACATACTCACATACAGTGGCTAGAAAGGAGTGAAGGAAATGACCTGTGACCTGTTCTGAAGTCTAGTCTTTAATAACATGTTCCTTTCAGAGGAGTCAGCAGTGTTTTAAATATCATGTCTACAACTAAGCAAGTTTTATGGTTTAATGATAAATGACTGTCGGTTGTAAATATTAATGGAAATTGGTAACAGTGGAGTATAGTTAGGGAAGCACATTGCATTCACTCACACACACACACACACACACACACACACACACACACACACACACACACACACACACACACACACACACACACTCTGGGGGCAACTCGGTGGGTCTGTGTGCACTGCATCAGGGGAAAATCAGGGTTCAGTATCTCGCTCAATGATACTCTGACTTGCGGACTGGAGGAGCCAGCAATCAAACCACCAACCTTCCGTTTAGCAGATGACCCACTCTACTGCCTGAGCCACAGCTGGCAGATAGATCATGTTTTTGAAATTTGACTTAAATAAGATACAAAGAGGCAAGACAGGGAAAACAACTTATGGGTGAAAAACCTAAGAAGTGCTGCAAGAACAAAGCAGGATTATTAAATAAACTGGGCGACTACTGGGAAAAACAGGCAATCAAACATTGATTAATAAAGTCGGTTTATTTGCATCGTACCAACTGTTAACTGCTTGTATTTTTTCATCTCTGAGGCGCTGTTCTTTCATGGAAGCTGAGAGATGAGAAGCACACATACACAACCACAGGAAGACAAAGACATGGAAACACAGGGGACACAGGAAAAAAGGTTAATTCTAAGATAAGGAAGGAGATCAATGAAATAAAGTCCAAAGCCCAAACTGCATCCATCCATCTTCTTCCACTTATCCTTTCCAGGGTCACAGGGGGGCTGGGGCTTAGCCTGGCTGTCATAGGGCAAGAAGCAGGGTACACCCTGGACAGGTCACCAGCCTGTCACAGGGCTAACACAGAGAGACACACAACCATTCATAGCCACATTCGCACCTATGGGCAATTTAGAATCACCAATTAACCTAACCCCACTAACCATGTCTTTGGACTGTGGGAGGAAACCAGAGCAACCCACGCAAACATGGGGAGAACATGCAAACTCCACACCAAAAGGATTTTTCCAGGTACTCCGGCTTCCTCCCACACTCCAAAGTCATGCAGTCAGTGGGGTTAGGTTAATTGGTGATTCTAAATTGCCCATAGACGTAAATGTGAGCATGAATGGTTGTCTGTCTTTCTGTGTTGTGTTAGTCCTGCGATAGACTGGTGACCTGTTCAATTTGTACCCCACCTCTCGCCCTATGGCAGCTGGGATAGGCTCCAACTCCCCCCTCGCGACCCTGAATTGGATAAACAGAAAAAACGGATGGATTGATGGGCAAGAGGTAGGATACACCCCGGACAGGTCATGAATCTATGACACGGCCATCTCAAGTTGTTGAAATATCAAATCATTATACAGACCAGCTGGAAGTTGTTTTCTTCCCGCGTAAACAAACTAATGCTTTGTTGATATAAAATCATGAATTTGAAATGCATCCCAGCTGGCTTGTTAATGTTTTAAATACTGCTGTCAAGCCAGCTGTCATTGTTTGGCTGGTCAACTTGTCACCCTTGTGTTTTCTGAGTATGGGTCAATGTTACATTTATAGTAATTGCAATAATACAGCTCTGAGGAGTCACCAAAAGTGTCTTTTAAATACCGTCCCACATGTAATGGTGAAAGTGCTCAGCTCACAAACCAGCGTGTGGCGTCACAGTAGCTACGTCCATCTTTCATACTGTCTGTGGTTGGCTTTCAATTCCATTAAAAAAGGAAAGATGTAGTCCATTTAATAAACCAAAACATTACATTAAGTTATGATACCATAACTTTTCTTGTAATTGTAAGATCTGAACTTGTAATCATGAGGTCTTTTCTCAAAATTATATATTGTAATTAACAGATAAAATGTGAGCTTGATTTATTTTATGTTTATATGAATGAGTGTGTGTGTGTGTGTGTGTGAGAGAGAGAGAGAGAGAGAGAGAGAGAGAGAGAGAGAGGAGAGAGAGAGAGAGAGAGAGAGAGAGAGACTGTAGCCTGTAATGTTGGATTCAGGGACTTTGTGTAAATGTCAGCAAGCCTCCAAGCACCTCCCAAGCAGTCTAACTGGAAATGGCACTGAGACGCTGCTGACCATATGGCTCTTGTAATTAATCGCACCGATTAATTTTTGGCTCACCCTCAATGTCTCCACAGTCACTTATGTAATACCAGAACCCTATGAGCAAGCACTTCCCCTCGCTTTTCATTATGAACGTTAGAATATGAACAGAAGGTCATGCGGTGCGAAGGTTAACTCCACAGCAGAGGACTTGATTTCATTCAGAGAACTGTGGAAATAATTTAGTTCAATTTTACGGTTTTGTTCTACGTAATTTGGGAACTACTATGTGTTGTCAGAAACATTATTAAATTAGAATTAAAATGATGATTACAACACCGACTGAATCAGCAAATTAGAATTTAACTGTTAAATATGCAGATGTGTTTGTGGCCCAGAGTACTGGTGCCCTTTCACTTAAAAAATAAAAAGCTGAAAAAAAATAAATAAATAAATCTCTGCTCCCCATTTTAGTGAAAAGACTCTTTGCTTTTGTCTCTGGTATACCATATTAAATCAAATAATACAGTAAAAAGAATTGGCATGAACAAAATATTGGGACTCAACCTAATATTAAGGAGCACATGCTTTGAGACAATCGCTGCAATCAAGCACTTTTTAATGAGACTGCTGCTCGCCTCATTTGGTCGTTAAGGGCCATAATCTTATAATTCCTTGCGCACCCTGCCTGCTCTTCCTTGAATAGCCTTGGGTTTTGTTAGATGAAATTGCTAAAATGCCCATTCAAGCAGCATTTAATGTGTGATTGAAGAGGGAAAATTTTTTGAAGAATCTCTGCCAGAGCTTCACTGTGCTTTGCTCACCAGTGTTTGCACATTTGGCAAAATCTGCGTATTTCTCAATAAAGACAATTATATTGTTGGTGTTTTTAGATATCCTGGTATACTTTGGTAGTACTAGAAAATAATTAATTGCTTGCCTATCGTACTATGCAAAGGTCTCAAGCCACCCTTCATTTCTTTATGTTTTGCTAGGAAAATGGTAAGTAGGTGATTGAAACATGTTCAAACATGAATGGAAATACAGTATAAAAGGCAAAAGCAATAGTTCGCCAGACTTCTTGAAGGACATTCAAAGTTCTTTGGATGTTGGCTGCCTTTTGTTGCATTCTCTGTCAAGATGATCACACACTGCTTCAATACTGTTGAGGTCTGCACTCTGGGGAGGCCAATCCATGATTGATGGTGTTCCATTGTATGTCTTTCTATCCAGCTATGCTTTTACCGTATCAACAGTGGCTCATTGCCATGCTGAAAAATGACAGCACATTCCCAATGGACCTGCATGGCAGATGAAAGTCTGATGGTACTTTACTGCATTCATAATTCCATCCGCAGCCGCTGCAGTTTTTCACTGGCGCTGCCACTACATCAGTCCCCAGAAAAGGAAACAAACACACATCATGGGGTAGTTAGATTAAAAAAAAAGTCATCTGGTACAGTGCTCGATATGAGCACCATACCAGGATCCAAAAAAACACCTTAGCAAAGCATATTTGCACATTTAAAGCCAGGATAGCAATATGGTGGGGGAGGAGGGGGGCAGGAGGGGATGCAGATGGAGACGAGAGGGTCAGGGCATTGTGGAGCCAGATGCCAGCTCCTAGCCAAAACAGTTCGCTGATAGCGATGGAAGTTCATCAGCGGCCGTGGTACACCAGATCCAGCTTCACCTTTCTGTCGTGTTTTACAGATGACTATAGACACTCACTGTTGTAACCTCTCTCCTGACCTCCTCCATACATACGGATGACAATTTGAACCAAACATTTCAAATATGGATTCATCACTCCATCTGACCTGTTGCCACTGATTTTCAGTCGAGTTCTTGTGTAATTTGGCATACCTCAGCCTTTTCCCCCTGAATGGATTGTTGACAGCCACACTTCCACTGAGACCATTTCTGATGAGGCTTCACTGAACAATAGATGGTTCAGCTGACGGGTCAGATGCTGTGTCAGGTCTTTGCTGGATTTTTTTAAGGACACACTGCACACCATGCTGAGATATGCCACGGTTTTGGCTAATAGCACTTTGGGAATCAGGTTGTTCATGCAAAAATACTATTTTGTGCTTGTCAAGCTGTGTTATTGTTGGCATTTTTTGTAGACTCAACTAAAGAAATGGAAACAAATTATGTGTTTTTGTTTGTAACAGCTCGCAACAAAGTTACAATTTAAAATTGGTTCTTTTCAAAGTTTTCTGCTACATGTAGACACAACACTGGTCCATCCCTCAGTTTCCCTTTTTATGCTTGAATGCTTCATTGGTCAGTGTTATGAAACAAAAGAAAACGTTCCTCTGAAAATGGTCAGGTACAAGAAAAACGACTGAAAATATATGAAAAAGCAGTCAATGTCCAAAGAAAAGCTTTGAAAGGCCTTTAGAAAACCTGGAGGACTACTGCTCAAGACCACTTTAAAAAATGGCAAGAAAATCTGGCTCTGAAATGAGGGATGACTCGAGACTTTTGCACAGCACAGTTAGTTCACTGTCATCCTTCTTGCTCCAGCCTCTGACGGGGACGGTCGCATTCTATCTCTCTCCCTGCCCTCCCTATCTTTCCTGCTTGCTGCTTGCTGTGAGAGCGTCTCTTGCACACTGTTCGAATAAGAATAAGATTGAGAGCAATATGGATTTGGCAAACTGGGCCTTCAAGACCATGGATCGAATTTTTTCCACTATGAGATCTGGGAAAGGGGAGCCTGCGTGTCCGAGTGGAACAGACCCGGTTGGATACGTCATCGACTCTTGGAGCTCGTGGAGACCTGTGTGCTTCTCGGCCCTAGAGGTGGAAGACGTGGAAGACGCTTACATATTTGGCTATCTGGTAGCGGTATCTTTTCTGTTTGGGCTTGGAGGATACCTGATTTACCGTGAAATCAAGAAAACCTGGACGGCAGTTCGACATCTGCAGAGGCTGCCGACCCAGGTGGATGGGCTGACCAGAATGGTACAGACTCAGACTCAAAGCCTGATGAACCTGAGCCGTAGACTTGGGGAGTAGCAGGTGAGAGGGGTTCGATCTGGAGATAAGGTACGGTTCTGCTCAGTGAGGACGGTAACTAATGAATTTGGATTATTGGATTTATTGAATGGTTTCCCAGTGAGACTGAAGGCTGTTGAAAAAACAAGCAGCCTGTTCCAAAACAACACCTGCATTATCAGAATTCAGCTCCCTAGCCCGCCTTGGCTGGCAATCATATCTCTCCAGAACTATGTGTGAAGGCCGCTATCCCCCTCAGCCCTCTCTGTGATTTGTGAAGCTGGATCTGGTGTACCAAGGCTGCTGATGAACTTCCATCACTATCAGCAAACTGTTTGCCTGGGAGCTGGCATCTGGGCTCCACAATGCCCCCACCCTCTCGTCTCCGTCTGCGTCCCCTCCTGACCCTGACCCTACCCACCATACTGCTATCCCGGCTTTATATGTGCAATATGCTTTTTGCTGAGGTGTTTTTTGGAACCTCGTAAGGTGTTCTTTATGAACACAGTATGAGATGATTTTTTTGAACCTAACTATCCCAATGTATCTCTTTCTGTCTCTCTGCTAAAGGTAGCGCCGTTGAGAAACGGTTGCATGACCTCAGACATCTGTCCCCCCCTGTCTGTGTTATGTTTTTTTTTTGTTTTGGATGGATGTTCTGTTAACTGCAATTTCCCCATTTGTGGGACTAATAAAGGCATTCTTGATTCTTGATTCTTGATCCTACATAGTTTATGATATGCAACAACTGCAACTGTGCATGGCCTTGATATATAGACCAAAACACTTCAGAGTACAAGAGTTATCTATTATGTATTGTTTAGAAAACAGCCCACATCGAGGAGAAAGGTGAAGAATAGCCAGTGGGCATTTACCAGATATTCATTTATAAACAAAATATATTCACTTCAAATGCCCCACTCCTTTCAACACACTTCTGCTGAACATTTTAGCTATTCACTGTGCTTGTGAACAATGCTATCTTGTATTTTAGCAACAAGATAACTGAGGTGAAACTATCATTGAGATAGCAATCTCATATATTGAAACAGCGCATGTCTGCTTCATCATCCATAAATCCTTGAAAATTATTGTAGTACTCTCTTGTGCTGGGCGTGTTTTGCTGTTTTATTGCTTTATTTTAAGCCTAGAAGTGAACTATAATCAAGGTGAACAGTTTGCTATGTGGCAGAAAAACTGCATACCACAGTAGCTGGATTTTTTTTTTGTAGCCCTAATTGTTATGCACTGAGCCATCAGCTGTCTGAGTCACCTGCTGTGGCGCAGGGCACTATGCTAATTGTCCTTGAGTGACTAAAGAGCTCAGATTAGACCACTGATTCTTTTCCTTTTTTCTTATAGGAAAGCAAAGGTCAGCCTTTCAAAATATTAGTTGGACTATCTTCGTGTAGGGACTAAAAGGGCGTTGCTGGGGGGAGCCTGAGAGGCTAATGCTAGTCAGGTTTCGAGACTCATCCTTCTGCGCCTCTCTCACCTTAGCTCTGGGATTGATAAGACTTCTGTTCCTGCAGCTGTGCTGCTTTGGAGCATTGCACAGTGATAACAGACCAGCGAGACGTCAAGCTGTTATCTCCTTGATGCTGACACTCACCTCATATACTTGGTAACATGTGCCCAAAAGGTACAGAGCTCTCACTGAGAAAGCTGCAGGAAACCAAGGAGGCAGAAGACAGCGAAACAAGACTGCTCACATTGTCAACTGAACAAGAAATTCAGGATTTCAGGAACTGCAGAAACACATGGTTTCAGATATTTATGGTTTTAACTGAGCCATTTTATAATAGCCTATCCCAGCTGCCACAGGGCAAGGCCCCTCACGACCCTGAATTGGATAACCGGAAGAAAATGGATGGATGGATGGATTTTATAATAGCCTGCTACCATATTTATTAGCTTTGGCTTGTGTGTAAGAAAGCAGAAAAGCTGGCTTAACAAGACCACGGTCAGTATGAAGAAAGCTGGCTGTAACTCAGGTGCTTTAGGGCACCCAAGGTACTTTAGAGTCTTTAGGATATTTAGACTGAATGGGATTTTTAAAAATACTTTATATTTACTCAATACACAAATCATGTATATATATATATATATATATATATATATATATATATATATATATATATATATATATATATATATATATATATATATATATATATATATATATGTATATATGTATATATATATATATATATATATATATATATATATATATATAGTTATTTGAATTCACTGCAATTGGACCCAGAACTATCAAAAGAACTGCACAGAAGCTGTAAATGTAATACAGAAACTCCAGTCATGAAATGGGAAAACGACACAATACATGCTTTGAAGCTATCATTCCTTTTTGTTTTAAACATGACAGAAGTTGGACAGAACCTGTTGAGAGACACTGAGTTTTGAGACACTTTGTTCTTCAGAATTAAATTAAGTTTTACATTAAAAAGAGGTTTGTACTTCATAAGCACTGGCAATAAAAGGGAAGGATGTACCTTATCTCTGCCTGTACTCTCGCTCGCTTTTATTACTGAGGTAATTTGCATTTTAATTTGGAGCTTGAACCTGTGCTTAATAGAATTAAACTGAGAGACACATTGACATGGTTTTTTGACCCCTTCAAGGCCTGAAAGTACAGAAGGAGTAGAATCACTCAAATATGTAGCGAGGCACGGGCTTGACCCCAGCTGGGATTAGCTTTAAAGGTAAACACTGGCTCCTTCAGTGCCAATTATTAACATCATTTAAAACAAACTCCCTGTAGATGCAGCGCATTAACCTGTAAAGTTGTGTGCTATTGACATAATCAACTACATTTCACTTCAGCTCTCCATATAAAATGCTGACAATTTGGTGTTCAAGACTGGAAGACCTTGCACAGAAAACTATATTGTCTTTTTCTCTTTAATGCACAGCAAGACTGTAGTTTATTTTGCCATAACTGCCAGGCCTGTATCTGTGAAATTGGAAGTAGGCTTGTCAGACACTTGAATGTTTACAGCAGCTTTGGATTTCCTATTCCAGTCAATATTAGGTTAGGGTATGGGGGAAATAGCCTGAGAGGGGGAAGTGCTATGAAGCATGAACAGCCTAGCTGTCGACCTATGAGAAACAGAACCACACAGAATAAAGTTTGGCATTTTGTAATTAGAAATGAGGGCCGGAGCAGCAAACAAAGCATCTCAACTGGTGCACATCAGTGTCTTCCACTGTAATTGCAGCTACAGAAAGTACAGTAGACATAGCGCGACATTCTGCTTCAAAGAATAAAACCACAACTTAACCAAGGCCAGGCGACTTTACTTTTCAATTTACTGATCAATTTCAGTGGTTTCAGTACTTCAGAATTAAGACTTTACTGGCTCAAATACTGATGTCCATCTCGTCAGATAGCCAAGTCAAGCATAATATTCCTATAACAGTCTTCAGCCTTGACCTATCAGATGGTTTTAATAAAGGTATAATTGACAATGAAAGACAGCTGCAGCAGAAATTCAAAAAGTGAGAGAAAGACTAAAGGAAGCATAATCCTGAGCCGTACTGAGCACAGTCAATACACTTTATAGAGCATACAGTACATACAGTTTTTCAGCAAGGTACTGTATATGGTAAAGTCTATAAATGTAGTATACCTTTAAAATATAACTGAAGTATAACTCTGTGCCCTCATAGAATAGAAACAAATCACTTTTATTCATTGCTGTGGCAGTAATGAAGAAAAGTTGTGCTTTTGATACACAGAGCTTTGGATCAGAAGATGAACACATAATACACAGATCCCTATTTTCTTCATCGCTTCATCACTGCAGCGGCCATCTCTGAGTTAACCATCTACCACAGTTTTAACAGGATAGAGGGCTGTGGGCCAAACAAAGAGGTCACATCCTTACCTGTAAAAATCTATGCCAATTAAAAATGGCCCAGCTGAGGGGAAACAATCATAGCTTGAGATTGGAGCCAACATGAAAGCACCTTAAAGTGCAATGACACTGAGAGCAACAAGATGCTGGCTCAAAAAAATCTGTCTTGCAGTTATGGGTACAAGTAAAGCTAATTTCAACAATGAAGTGAATGAATGAGTAAAGAAACACTTCTGACTGACATATGATGGAGTTGGGAATATACAAGAGTATTATCTAGTCAACCGGGAATACCCACTATTGACCAACTACGTTTTTTCCTCATGTCACCATAATGCTATTCATTAGGTTTACTCCTTCTGAATGGGTTATGTGTTTTGTAGGATAGGGCCTCTGTGGATTGGACTTGCATATCCTATGGATCATTGATCGGACTGAGATATGTGGAGGCTGGAGACTGGGCCAGTGGCTTGGGCCTTTTTTAGAGTTCCTCAAGCTGTTTCTGAGAAATCTGTGTGGTGTGCCAGTGGGAGTTCTGTTCCCTAACAGCAGCCGAATTTTCCATGAGCCCAGCGTCATAACAAGATGTTCTCCCTACCTGTTTTACTAATGTTGATTGGAACAGTGGCATCAAAATGTGCCAGAGACAACCAAATATTGGCAACTGCTACTCCATATAGTACCTTTCTTCAGTAATTAATGTACTGAAATATCACCCATCCAGCAAGCCAGCCAGCCATCCACTTAGCTGCTTTTCCAATTTAGGTTCACGAGGGGGCTGGAGCCTATTCCACAGGGTACACCCTCAGACGGGTCACCAGTTTATTGCAGGGCTAACATATACATACATTCACACCTAAGGCCAATATAGAATCAGTTAACTAGTTAACCTAACAAGCACTGTCTTTGGACTTGTGGGCGGAAGCTTAGAAAAACACATATACAAAGCACTAATACTGTGCTCAATTCTCACATCATATTTTAAGTACCAGAGAGTACTTAAAATGTATGCAGTTTAACAGTCATACACAGCGGTATGTATTTAGGCTCATCCTTACTACTTAAGTATTATTATTCATTAATACAAAATTGGATTAATAAAACTAATATCAAAGTTACAACACCCCGCCTCAAGCACACCAGTCATCTCACTAGAGCTCTGATACAATAAGGTCCATAATTTATTGGACAAAGACATCATTCGTGTAGCTTTGCCTCTGTACACCACCTCAGTGGATTTTAAATAAATGTGGTGGTGTGTGATTTAAGTGCAGATTTTCAGCTTGAATTCAAAGTGCTTCACATTATTGCATTTACCATTTTTACCCCCCCTATTTTTTTTCTTTCAGAAGCCTTTCTGGGGCTTTCTGCTTCCAGTTTTGTCTTCAGTAACTGAAAAGCATGCTCTCTTGGGCTGAGATCAGGTGACTGACTTGGCCATTAAGGAGTATCCCATTTCTTTGCCTTGAGAAATTCTTGGGTTGCTATTGCAATATGCTTTGGCTCATTATCCATTTGCACTGTGAAGCAATCAGTTTTGCAGCATTTGGCTGAATCTGAACAGAGAGTATAGATCTGTTGGATCTGTACACTTGAGAACTCATCGTGCTGCTTCTATCAGCAGTCACATCATCAATAAACACCACTGAATTAAAGCTGAAAGTGTGCACTTCAATGACATATTGGTTGTTTTTATTAAAAAAAAAATCACCTGTGGTGCTGTTCAAAGGTAAAACTACAGAAATTGTGTCTTTTTAACAAAACACGGATCTAAGTGTAAATACCACAATTACATCAAATGAAGCTTATGCACAAGTTCAATGAGGAATATCTGTAATCACTCATCCACCTGCTTTCCTGGGTGTTTGGCTGCTAGTCTATTCTGTGCATCACTTACACTTTCCCATGCTGTCAAACTCAATCCTGAAATCATTGGTCTAGTCCAGTCATCTTCTTGCCAACATTCTCCAAACCAATCTGTATACTTTAAATCTCACTGCTGTTCTGTCATTCTGCTTTTCACACTCTCATTTTTGCAACCCACCTCCTCCCCATCTCTACCTCACCCTGGCCACTCAGAGATACAATCAAGCCTCCATCTTCGGGGGGGTCATGTCCTAATTCTGCTATGATAGGTCATTGGAGTCTAATCGCTAAATAGATTAATTGAATTCTGTATCTAAATAAATCATATTCAGTTCTTCCAAATTATTTGTCCTTATTGAACTGGTAGCTGCAAGTTGCACCTTCAGCCTTAACCAGTGTTCACAGACTGCCTATCACTTGCAATACCTTAACAAATTATTCATTGATCTCCACAATTTCCCACTCTTCATACGCCTCAATACACAATCAGTACTTCAAATGGATTTCCAAGTGGCCCCTGCCTTTGCAAAGCCGTATATGTCTTTAATAAAGTAAAGAATTTGGAATAAATAAAGTACTTATTATTCATAGTATATGGAATAGCATCTTAGAGCACTGACATACAGTCTACACAGCAGTGGCATATGCCAGAACTCCAGGTGCAACATCTCTCCACAAAATAAGCGTGACCAGAGTGAACAGAGGCACAGTAAATATTTGGCTCATCTCATCACAGCTTAGGGAAAAAGAAGTCACAGTGGTCAGCGGGTTCCTTAGGTCTACTGTATGTAGCAGTGTTAGCTAGCATCAGAGAGCACTAAACCACAGCCTCACTGTTGTAACACCTGAGTTTTTCCTTTAAAAAGCTGCCCTCTCACCATTCTCAGAAATATTGCAGCAGTCAGTTAATTCGTCAATTGCCAAATTGCTTTCTTTGTCAGCACTGAAGGAACATGTGATTTGATTACACTTCTGTTTCTATCCTTATGGGTTTGCAACAGCACCTCCCTGTGGCAATGTCTATCTTCACAGTGTCAAAGCCATGTGGGATGGTAAATATGAGTAAATATTACCAGCAATATTATTCACTTTGCATTGTTTAAAGAAAGCTTTTTTTTTCTTCTTCTTAATTTGTGGTATAGGCTAATTAAGGCGGTTCTGCCAGCACATCACTCAACATTAGCGGTTTTATGCACTTTTGCTCTTTTCTGTGTTGCTGCAATGAATTAAATTGTGTGCTTGAAACCTTAAGGCTGTTGCCAGTGGAAAAGAAAGATTAGTCATAGCAGAGGTATTGCAGTGATATTGAGCTTCTGGCATCACTGGGGAGATCAACAATGTAATGCCTATTAATTCAGAGATGAACTGTGCAGTTCCTTTCATCTTCTCTTTACCCCATGAAATAATGTGTTAATACTCTATGCTTGAAACCCAAGCATCAAGTTCAAGCAGCTTTACTTTGCCATTCTTTCTTGTTTCCAGGCACATTTGTTAACATACAGTAAACCATTTAATCTGGATCACTATTAAACTGCGTGTGCTTTCCTCACTTTTCCAAACAAACTGCTTGAGCACAATATAAGCTAACAAAATATAACAAGCAATTTCTGCTTCCAATGGTTAAACTTGGAGATTTAATTGAGGAGGCGTTGCAAAGCCTTAATAGCATTCTTCATAATGCAAAGAGACACGGCCGCTGATAACACACACTGGTGCTTTCCTAACTTATCAGCATATGTTTAATTATCCCAGGGGCTGTGACAAGCACAGGCAAACAAAAACACTGAAGACATTTGAACTTTTCTTTGTCGTAACAGTGTAGCTGAGTCATGCTCCGGACAAAACACCTCTTATTTTTGCTTTTATTACCGTCCCTCTAGAACTGAACTGAAGATCTGAAAGAGCCATTATAGTTTATGCTACATGCTCACTGCTCACAGACAGTTAAAAGCTGCTGCATCCACACCCACACCGGGCAACCAAATAATATTACCTGGTACTAAAGCTTGTTAAAGGTGCATTAGTTGAATACACATTTTAGATATAAATAAATAAATAATATTTCTATCATTATTTTCTTGAAACAAATGATTTAACCAAATATGGGATAAATAAAGTTTTTCTTATCTTTTAAAATAATATAATGAAATGCAAGTGACATCTCAGATTTTTGTTAGCTAATAGCTAATGTAGAAAATGTGGTTTTAAATGCAGTTTCCAGTGATTGTATATCGCCAATGCACAACACATTTAAAAAAAATTTTTTTTTTTACAAAGTTGCATCATCCTTTACATGTGTTCTCTGCTTTGCATAGTGTTGGATAGATAGACACTGTTGACTTCATGGGTCCTTTGAGTGGTGTTTTGGTTGTGTATTCACTAACATCAGTTGGAGTCGGTCACTATTTTCCTCAATTGCTTACTGGTGTGGTTGCTACCGTTAGTAGGGTTGCACGTGTTGTGCAGTGAGTGTGTCCAAACTTTTGACTGGTACAGTATGTCATCAGATTTGTCCCAGAATAGAAACTAAATGCTCATAAATGATTTATTAAGCAGAAAACTGGTGTTTTTCTGGTTAAAAACGGGCATTTGGGGATTGACAGCCCATCTCAGGATATTTGGTCCTTTACAGTAAATGCCAAACCAAACAAATCAATAAGTAATGTTAGCAATTGTTTCTTAGATCTCTATTTGGCACATGCATTAATTCACAGTCTTGATAATGGTGTCCTGTCAGAAGTTACACAAATCTATTCTATTTACAAAGTGACTGTTAAATTAAAGAGGAGAAACGGGATGTTTCAGCTAAAACAAAACCCACTCGTTCATTGTACCCGAGAGATCTTGACAGCATACAATATATTTCAAATTAAATAAGCTCCCAGTAGACCAATATAGCAGTGCTGTATAACAAGAATGGCCAATATATTTTGTACAGGAAATATGTAGGTGTGGAAATAAACCAAATAATAATAACAAATAAAGTGCTCTCCTATAGTTCTGTTTTGCAGGCAAGCACAGCCTAAGAATAGATGATTCGGGCAAACTAACTCTATTTATTCAGATTTTTAAAGCACTGCAAACGTGTTATTAACATCAAAGCTTTGGCCATCCTGCTCTTAAAAATAGGTCTTTTTTTTTTAAAGAGCAGAATTCATATGTCTGAGCAAACAGATGGTAGTTTCACGCAGTTATTCACTTTGAAGCTGCATCCTCACGCAGGACCCCTCCCTTCAATGCTGCAGAGCTATGGGTAAAACTATCTCCCAACTAGAACATACTGACATGATTTCAAATGCTCCCTCTCTGTTGCTCTCTCTCTGGCTGCTGGTGTCCTCACCACAAACGGCTGAGAATGTGAATGTGTTCTGTATTTGTTTTGCTGCGGGAGAAAATGCATGCACTCTAGAGTATGATCTGAAGGAAAGTAGATTGAGACGGGCACAGCCTAGATCTATAATTGGAATCTGTTCTTGTACGTGAAGAGTTCAAATGCCTATTCTCCAAAACCCCTTCTCTTCCTAATGGGAAAGGAAAGCATGGACACATCTTTGTAGATTTCAGCTTCTGTTTGGCAGTCTCAATAGAAAGCTGAGCTAAATATTAATGCTGCATTGCAGAATTTCTCATGGTAATACCACAACAAGCTCTTATTTCTTTGGCTGCAGATGTGCATTTTAGATAGCATTACACCCGTGCACTATGCTATATGTTCAAGCATGACTTTCATATTTACATTGTGAGACTAAGCATACAGCTAGAGTCTCGGATGGACATCATTACTGCTCACAATTCCTTGTTTTTGTACTCTCGGGACCCGAGTCCTGTGTTCTCATTGATTGGCCCATTATAGGAGACACCAACATGGAGCACCCTGTGGTGCTAATGGCATGCTCTCTCATTCAGACAGACACTGAGAAATGGTAAGCCATTACTACATGCAGCTTCTGCAGCACACACTGTCACTGCTCCTGCTCATTCCGCATCCATCCTTACCAGAAGACCCATGATTATTGTTAAAGAAAAATGACAGGGCATGTAAAAATTTTCTTGAGAACACTAAAAAAATGTCAGATGTTGGAAACCAGTCAGTTATGATAAATATCTCAACCACTGGACAAACAAGTCTAATGAAATGCCCTCTCTGTAATGTATAATATATAATTTTCATGGTTCAACTAAAGTTGACTTTTACTGGCAGGGTTTTTGACCATTGTTCAAAGATCTGTGCACTTGACAACACTTGCTAGCTTTAGGTGGCAAGGGCCTATTTTTTATTTATTTTTATGAAGGTATTCCACATAATCTGATTTCTGTCTTTGCCTTTATACATTTCTCCTGTTTGTACATTGGCATCTAATCTCACTGCATAACACAGGTTTTACTGTGTGATTGTTCTTCCCCTTTAATAATAGTTGACAAACAGCCACCTTTTGGCAGTAGTAGAGCATTTACAGTATACTACCAGGCACTAGTAAAAATCATATCTCATATATATATATATTACTATTCATTTTAATTACTATTCAAAAATTCAAGAACCATGAGCCTCATTAAACTGGTGAAAACAAACAAGTAATTGAGACGTGAGTTGCCTGGGTATCCAACAACTGATGAATGTTGACCAAAGTTTGTAGGCTTTATTCAAAAAAGCCAATTTTGTGTAGAAGTTGTATGTGAAGAGTTCACATACAGCACTGAGCTGATGCACACAGTAGCTGGATTAGTGCTGCAGTCACAATGTGTTAGTTAGCTAAAGGATAATTAGTTCTGTGAGTCCAGAGTAAATCTGGTGCATAAAAAAAAGATCTTCTTTGGTTTGAAAGAAAGAACCAAAGACTATGTTATTGTTGCTCCATGGCTACAGTGAACCATTCATAGAGCAGATGCTACAACATTACACTAATAAAAGTGCTACACTGAAACTATACTGAAAACATTTTCTATTTTTCCTTTGGAGACACTGCATTATTGTAATATACTTTGGGAAAAATGTGTATAAGATGAGTTTAGAGACATTTAAGTTTTGTTTATCACTGTCTGTGATTAGTACAGCAATAATCAGCACAAACAGAGCACAGATTGACCTGCTTCACAGACAAAGATTGAGTGAAACACTTCCTCGTCCACATGCGCCTTTAATATTGGAGTGTATAAAGCCAGAGTGGCCAGTGACAGGGACCTAAAGGCTGTCAGAGGATGGAGCCACTAACCCTCTCTCGGACAACTATTTATAGCCGAGCCGTCAGATGTCAATAATTTATGCTGTCACTTGAAAACGGTGCTGTCACATTTATAATTATGTTGCTAAATTAGTCACAGAAACAGCATGCAGAGCAAAATGTAGGCGGCCGGGGAACATGGAATGCTTTTCATAAGTGTAAATCATATAATGTTATGATGATCATAAGAACGGTACTCATGAAAAGCAGCCTCGCAAACGATTTGGGGAAACAGATTGACACACATGAAACATTTTGGTCAAATATTTTATTTGGATGTAATACATCTTGTACTAATGACAAATTCTTACAAAGAAATTTAGATGCCGTAGCAGATACCTAATCCATCTGTCCTATAGCTGTTTGGTGCAAACGTGACCTGTTTTACAATAAACACATGAAGAAAGGCATAGCAATCAATATTTCCTGCACTAATTGAAGTGCTTTTTATCTTGTTGGACTCGGAGAGTAGTGCGTGTATGCATGGGTGTTTGTTTGCAGGTACTTGTATATTCATCCACATTGCTGTCCACTTCTTTTTGTCTGGCCTGTCCTACCTTTAAACTCAGTCAGCCTGTGAGAGTGCCTGCCTTTTTTATCAATATTTATGCCAGACAGAAATCTGGACTCCAGTCACGAGGTTCTGCACAACCTACAGCCAACTGAAAGCAACTCGTGGATCTCATCATAGATGTATGCCTCAGTCCTCAGTTAGTTTAACATCCTTTCCTCAACTGTAACAGACTTAATCCTTCTTTCTCTTTTTCCCTTAGAGTACTATGTTTATTGTGCAGCGTCATGGGTTATGATAATCGATTGTGAATCAGTCAGAAGTTGGTAAATTTATCCCAGTTTTGTTTTCACAGTCGGAGACTCAATCTGGCACAGTGTCTCAAAACAAAATCCAAAAATCAATACAGGGAGACGCTGCAAATGGATGTTGCTGTTTGACAGTCTAATTCCTTTATCATGAGAAAGCCCGGGCCTGAGTCTTGACAATTAATTTAACAAACAAGGCCTCAAGAGATATGTGAAATCTCAAGGGCTTGAAGAATTGTCTATGGTGAAGTTAAGGACAAAGAAAGATAGGAACAGTGTTATTTTATTCTGCTATCATAATCTAATGATTTATTCACTCCTAAATTACATTTCAAGAAAACTGATTATTTTTTACCTAGTCTCTTTTTCCATGTTTTAGTGAGACCTGTGAATGTCCACTATATACAGTACCAGTCAAAAGTTTGGACACACTCACCCATTTATATGAATGGGTAAGTATATGACTGGTACTGTATACAAATAAGTCTACAGTATGTGAGGTGAGTTTCACACAAATGTCTCTGTACGTGTTCTGTCAAACAATCAAAGTCTCTCAGCTAAATCTTCGAGACCTTCGAGGCAATTGCATAGCAAATATCAAGTTTGCCAACCGGGAAATTTTGTCTGAGGCTATGCTTATGTGTGGTAATCTTCCAGACTTTCAAGTGCAATCACTCTCCACTGGAAAGTCCTGCTCTTCATTTGACACGGAGTGTTACACTGGACCAGCAGCTAATTATGTTGGCCTACTGATTAACATTTGAAGGAAAAACTATCTCCAGCATTCGGGGGAACGGTTGCATCACAATAGAGCTTAAGGGGTTGCCAGGATTCTTTTCTTTCTTCCATTCTTCTTCTTTTGGGGTGTGTGTGTGTGTGTGTGTGTGTGTCACCAAAGTGATCTTATCTTTCTAAAGAAATAATTTATGTATTCTGGTGTCAAAACATGCCATTTTTTTAGATGCTGCTGGCACTGTTGTATATCCACCGAGCTGTCCTTTGACATCAATCCTTTGATGCACCATCAATACCAGAAGCTGAGGAATAAAGGTCCTCTTTTAAAGACTGATAAGGTCTGCAATTGGAGGTTGGATGATTGGAAAGTGGATTGAGCCTCAAGTTTGCAAGCCAGGAGATTGTGGTTGTTTAGAGTTCTGTTCTTCAGGTTTTCTTTCATTCACCTTTTACTCTTTTGTTAAATTTAGACACCAAAAATACACTCGCTGGCCACCTCATTAGGCTCGTCTTCCTAGCATCATGTTGGATCTGCAACTGCTTTAATTCTTCATGGCACAGATTCAACAAGGTGAAACATTCCTCAGAAATTTTGGTCCATATTGACACATGACACAGTTACTGCTCTTTCATCAGCGGCACATCCATGATGTGAATCTCCTGTTCCACCACAGCCAAAAGGTGCTCTATTGGATTGAGATCTGGTGACTGTAGAGGTCATTTGAGCGCAGTCAAGGTTAAGAACCCAGTGTGAGATGATTTAACTTTGTGATATGGGATGCTGAAAGCAGAAGATGGGTATACTGTGGTCATAAATGGATGGAAATGGTCTGCAACAATACTCAGGGAGGCTGTGGCATTTAAAAGATGCTCAACTGGTACAAAGGGGTCCAAAGTTAAGTACCGCAGCAATTTCCTAATGCTGTGAACCTGTTCACCCATATGGCAATAAAAACCTTCTGATTCTGATTCTGAAAAAAGTGTGCCAAGAAAAGTGTGACCACACCATTGCACTATCACCACCAAATTATAACCCTAGCATCTGATTGTCACAGCAGAAATCAAAACTCATCAGAACAGGCAACATTTTCCCAATCTTCTACTGCCCAATTTTGGTGAGCCTGTGTGAAGTGTAAACTCAGTTTCCTGTTCTTAGTTGACAGGAACGGCAGCTGATGTGGTCTTCTGCTTCTGTAGCTGAATTGCTTCAAGGTTCAACATGCTTTGCATTGAGAGATGCTCCTCTGCGTACTTTGGTTGTAACAAATAGTTATTTGAGTTATTGTTGCCTTCCTATCTGCTCAAAGCAGTCTGGCAATTCTTCTGTGACTTCTGGCATCAACAAGGCATTTTCACCCAGAGAGCTGCTGCTCACTGGTGGGAGACACACTATTAGGCCATGTCGCTTAAATCACCTTTCTTTGCTATTCTGATGCTCAGTTTGAATCTCAGCAAGTCATCTTTATTATTTCTACATGCCTAAATGCACTGAGTTGCTGTCATGTGATTGGCTGATTAGAGTTACACCAACAAGCATTTGAACATGTGTACCTAATAAACTTGCAAGTGAGTGTACATAGCTAGGTTTTCAGTAGGGACCAATACCTCTTGGTTAGATTTAGGAAGAGCTTGTGGTTTACAGTATTTGAATTGGAAATGAGAATTAGCTCACTATTGCCATATTTAGGGTTGTTTTAGTGTATTTGCTCTCTTCATTTAATCATAGACTAACTCAGTACTGTAGAGATCAAGACTCTGTGGGAGCGATACCATCTGTTGAAGGACTCTTTGTCCTTGTCAGTGAAGATAGTTCTTTGTGATTCAGGCTGTGTGTTTGGGCTCCATCAGATGCCCCCCTGGTGGTATTGCATAATCGACACGAATCTAAACAGTTCTTAAAACTACATACTGAACTTGAATCTTAATGGGATGTTATGTTGTCGAGCAAACGTTTGTTTCTTTATTCAGATTAAAGCACACATTATATGCACAAACCTAAGTATTGAATTGTAGGACACAAGTTGGTTGGAACAATTGCTGACTTTTTAAATCTTCTCTGGTGATTTCAAAGTGGGATTACCAATCCATTTTTCCCAAAATATTAAAAGGTTACAATGACAAATGCACATAAGCACAACACACTGAATCTGTCTGTGTGGATCAGGATGGAACTAATGAGCATTGTCAAGATAAAGAACATTGTAACAATAACATAATGGCTACAATTTACTGAATAAATAACTGTATAAGTTTCAACACCAGCAATTATTCTTCGCAAAAAAATATCCTCGTGCTTAGGGAGAGGCAAAAACGGCTTATATGGTGCGATCAGGACTGGACATGACAGCGTACAATTACAAGCACAAATTACAGGTCTTAACATAGTTTTGTGTGTAGTTGCTGTACTGAAACAATTGTTCTTTGAGGGCCATTGTTTTCCAGACTTATAATGGCATTCAAAGTTTTAAGAAAGGATTCGTAAGATGCCAGCTCCCAACAATAGCAAGTGGAGACCTCGGGCTCCATTGCAGATCTGTTGCCTCATATATACAGCATAAATTACCATTGTAAGTTTGTGAAGTTGTAGAAGTGTTTTAATTTGACAAGAGGTTAATACAGGGATACAATACACTGAGGTTACAAGGACTGAGCAACAACCAAAATATCCTATGAAAACTCAGCTCTGCAAAAGTTTTCAAAAAAAAAAAAAATCAAGAACTGGCTGCATTAGTTTCAAGGCAGCTCAGTGATGCATGAAATAATGTCCTGTGGCATGTTGCTAAGACCTATCCCCAATGGAAACAGGCACACACTGAAATAGCCACCAAGCTACAGTTTTCAGCCCCCTGTCAGCTGTAAGACTGGGAAAGTCAGTCGGGACTCACTCTCCTTGCGTCTTCATCTCATGCTGTGTGTCTTACAATGTGTCTTTCATGCAACCCTTTTAATGTTAATGTAACACAGGAAGTCGTCTCAATATATAACATCCAGCCCTATTTCCTTTGCTAAAAATATATAGCGTTGACTAACTTGAACCCTCACGCTGCATGTTTCTTAATTGCTAATGTTTGAGAGGTTTGCAAGGATACTGTTCTGGATGATAAAACAGACCAGACTGCCGGTGAAGCGACAGGTTTAATTTGATGCAGGTACAAACCTTCCAGTTATATATGGTCTATAAATGCCTACTCTCAGTTGTTATATTCTGCCCTTTGATGTACCGCTGTGCTGCTGCTGGAAGTGGTCTGCAGCATAATATATGCCATTAATATGAAATCTAAGCCCACTGATGTCTTATCAAGTATAACAGAAAGCTTAAATTCTCCCTGTTCAGAGTAAGAGAAAGAACGGCTTATGCATTGCTGTGTGAACCTCACGTTTTAGTCAGTGGCTTATGCTTAGGTTCTTATCCTTGAGATGGTTTATGTAAGGATTGCACTGATATATTAGCCAAACACCATTATTGGTGCTGACTTCCACCACCCTAAATAAAAGGACATTTTCCAGTGGCAGTTTCCACTGATTTTCTGAACCTCCTCTGCCAGTGACGAGGAAGCCCCTCCAAATATGAAATACATCGAATATAACCTAAAATAATTTGTCAATTTAAGATTAGATTAGCGTAGATACTGGCTGCTCTTACGAAGCCACCAAAAACAACCTACCAGGAAGTCTGCATTGTCACATGAGCCGATGCTGTATTCTTTGATCAAACTTTGACAGGTCAGGTTCTAGATTATAAGAAAACATTGTGACTTTGCTCTTGGATGCTTAGATGGAGAGTTCCCAGGGAAAATAAAAAAAAAAAAAAAGTTTGCAAAAGTACTTGAATTTTCTATGGTTTCTATGGAAACAATAATTGGAGAAGAGACCTGTCCACTGAGATCCCTTTTGATATCTCTTAGCTAGAGAAGACGAGCCCTAGGCAGCAATTAAATTGTAAACTTAGCTTAGCCTGGGAGGAACACGGCTGAGCATACAGTTTGAACTTCACCCCCCCCCAACAATTGACATGTGAGAAATAAGTATGTTTAAACAAATTTAAACCCAGCTGACAGGATTTCAAAACATTTCTGTCTGTTCTTTACTTCATCACCTCAGGCATCTGCATGTTCGCTACTGGATGGGGGTCAGGTAATGTTTGAATTCATCGTCTCAAGCTGAGATGGTGAAGCACACCAATGAGGGGTTTGCCTGCTGAAAGAGAAAAGGGCTCCTATACATATTAAACACAGCCCTGAAGAACACTGTGTTAATGTCAGGTGTTCCCTACGGTGCAGCAGTGTCAAGAGCATCTGGCTCATTTCGGGGAAGGGCGAAACATTTTTCTTAACATGCAGTGTGGTACAGTGGCACAGAATAACAGGGGAACATCTGCGTTTTTACCTCAGGTATGAAGGGAGAGAGAATGACGCTAGTTTGATGGCACCAGTGTGTGATATGGAACCTGATGACTAGCAGAGTGCTGTGAAACAAGAGAATTGTTATCATCATGCAGATAATGTGAGTTTGATCCGTTTATTGCCTTAATGTTAAGATTGCACTCATTTAGGCTGAAGCCCTAAACTGAATATTACATATAGATGACATGGTGGTGAAATCATTTTCTTTAATTTGTAAATTGCTGTGGGGAAGCTACAATCCCAGAAGAAACCCACATATACACAAGGAGCAAATGCATGCTCGTCACAGATACCAGAGGCCAAGAACAGAATATTTTCAAATAAATATAAATACAGTTCAGGATAATGGAAGGTTTTTTTTTGGTTATGTGCAAATGAACATGGGTATTTTTTATAAGGATTTCTCTGCATTCCTTTCAAAAAAATCTCAGTCCACACGAAAAAAAACCTTCCATTATCCTGAACTGTATTTATATTTATTTGAAAATATAAATACAGTTCAGGATAATGGAAGGTTTTTTTTTCGCTATGTGCAAATGAACATGGGTATTTTTTTTAAAAGGATTTCTCTGCATTTCTTTCAAAAAAATCTCAGTCCACATGAAAAAAAGAATCTCAAGATATCAAGCACTGTCAAGAGCATTTCAGTGCAACAGGTGGAAACATAACCCTAAGTTTATAGAAATGCTGGCCAGTCAAAAGCCTGCAAACAATAACAGCAGGCAGTCTGATGTCAAAAAAGGAGATAAAGGTGCACAGCTTTGACTCTACAAGACAAAATCTCTGTTTTCTCAGTCCACATGTAAACACAGAAATGGAGTTTCTGAGAATCTTTACCATGGAAGGAGTTTTTCAAAAGCTCAATTTTCACTGACCTAAGACGCCGTACACATGTAGACAAGTTAAGTTTCAATAGCTTAAAAAAAAAGCAACTGGACTTCTTTCAATTTTTTTGAAGACGTTTCACGTCTTATCCAAGAGATGTCTTCAGTTCTAAAACCAAAAGGTGGAGAGTCCCAGATAATTAAACCCTAGTGGGGGTTGTCCCCTTTGGAGGTGGTCATTGACCCATTATTAATCATGTGCGTTATCACATGAACCAAGGTGTGAAAGAAGGCGTGGGTCATTACCACCGGGGGTTGTGGGTGAAACCACTGTGGGACCTTACCCCACCCTAATATGAGACCTATTGAGGTCACCTGAAGTAAGGTGTGAGTGACACACATGATTAATAATGGGTCAATGACCACCAGGGACGACTGCCACTAGAGTTTAAACACCTGGGACTCTCCACCTTTTGGTTTTAGAGCTCAAGAAGCCTCTTGGATACGATGTGAAACATCTTCAAAAAAATTTTAAGTCTAGTTGCCTTTTTTTCAAGCTCTTGAGATTATCATGACCTGGGTACTGAGAATCTACACAACGTTACATTTACTAATCATACGTGTCCGCGTGGGCAGGGCTTTTGTTCTGTCAGACCAACAGACCCAAAACCAAAAATATAAAGTATATGGATGTACAGCAGTTCTACTATTATCATTATGCTTTGTCGATTATTGAAATGGTAAAACAGATTCATGTTATTCACGCATAGTGTAGACTTTTATAGAATGCTTGTTGAATGCTAAGTAACAAAATTGTTGTGCAAAGTCAATGCAAATCAGAACATTTAGGTCTCTGTCAGTCACTGCTAACAGGCTAGTAAGTACTGAAATAAAAATGACCGTCAATAATTAAATGTACATAAAATCTTTAGGAAACTTGAATAGTTGTGTTCATGTGACAGCTCCTCTGATTAATCAAGTGATAAGAATGTGGCAAAATGACGGTGACATGATGAAATTGTGCAAGGTTTTATCAAAAAGATTTTTTTAAAGATTTTTTTTTTCTTGATTACACCCACAGTCAGCAATACCCAGCTTGGAGACAAAACAAAGCAATTCCTAATTTTGAGCAGTTACAAATGCCAGAACCCAAGGCGCATGGAGGAGGCAGATAAAGTTGTTATTGGCAAATGTCCTTGGTACAAGCAGAATGAGCGCTCAGTAATCCTACTGTGTTATTAGTCTCCCAAGACCCTGGGACTCTGCGTTACTATCACAGGCTGGTCCCATGTAGATAACACCAGTTCTATTCACCCTCAAATCTACTCATAGCTAAATCGTCTGCAATTATCAGGACTGGTGAGCTTATTATTGCTCTCTTTTATTTCCACACAGACTCCCATACAAGCCCCAAACTTTTTCCCTTTTTTTTTTTTTTTATGGTGGTACCCACTGGACATGTTTTAATTCTCCATTATATCCTCAGGAATAAAAACAGCATTGATCTCATCTGCTTTCCCTTAAGCCTTAATTGACCATGGGACAATCAGGTATTGTATTATTGTATGGTTTGCATTTTCATTTTGTTGTTGACCAATCAAGAAAGTTACTTGGACAAACTTGAGGTTAACTTAGATCTTTCTCAGTGTTAAACGTATACTAATGGACTACACTGGTGCAAGTATTTTGATTGTTACTTATTTTTAATGATTTTTCGTCTTGTTGCCACAACAATAAAATTGAAATGGAGCAAATAAGTTGTGACTGAAGTGTGGAATTTCAGCTTTTACTTGTTGTACTGACTAGTTAGAAATTAGAGCCATTTTTTTCCCCACAATTTCCTCCATTTTCACAGGCTCAAAAGCAATTGGACAGTCTACTGATAAGTAAGTCAATGGCCAGTTTTGATCTATTTACTTGTTATTTCAATACAAATGAAGGAGATAAAAGATAAGGAGTTAATTTCAAGTGTTTAATTTGCATTTGCTGATGTTCTCAGTCTGATTGGAAAAAATTCTATCACAGAGATTTGGGAGTCACCAAACCAACAGTCTGGTACATTTGCAAGAAGAGGGAGAGTAACACTGAAAGGCTTTTGCAGTATTTTTCCTTCAGAAGAAAAAAAAAGCATCTTCACAGCATCTAGCCAATGAAGAACAAGTGCAACAATCAAAAGATTCATGAGTTTAAATACATGGTTTACTTCAACATGCAGGCCCCTGGTCACACTCAAGAACAGAAGAGCCAGGTAAGACTTTTCCGGCAAACATCTACAAAAGCCAGCCTCAATCTGGATAAACCAAGATCATTTTTTCTTGTTTTGATGGATTCACGATCCATGATCACATGATTCAACCACATCATGGTGGATGCAGTGCTATGGCATGAAAACGCTGGGAATGGTGGAAATCATAGTGATGATGTGACTATCAATAGAAATAGCAGGAACAATTCTGAAGTCTATAACTCTAAATGGACTTTCATCTTCAGATCAAGAGAAATGCTGCTGAAACAGATGGGACAGTGTTCGACAGCACAAACACATAATTACTGACTAAAGGCAAAAGTAAAGTAGTGCTGATGAATAAATCTTTTCGCTGAAATCTGAACATGTGCAGTTGAGACAAGATGATTAACAAAACGCATTTTACTCACATTTGCCTTGTTGATGCTTGGCATATGGACAACTGACCCAGTAAAGCCTGGTCAAATTATTTTAAGATAGAAAGCAGTATGGGCGATTTTCATGAGCTGCAGACTGCGGAGGATTTAGATCCAGCTATTAAAAATAATCCTTGTATTTAGAATCATCAGTTTGACAGTTACGTTTGAGCCCGCAAAAATGGAAGAACAATAAGACATGGATGTAATTTCTAAATGGTTAATACCAAAACTCAAAGCTCAATCACATCTTGATTGCTTCATTTTAAATCC